>NC_134702.1:10887500-11487500 GCF_043290135.1 Rhipicephalus microplus | reverse complement strand
CCCCCCCCCCCCCTGACAATGACGCTGCGGTTGTCATTGTCGCTTCAGCCGCGGTCATGGCCTTGGTCTTCCGCGCCTTGTCTAGTAGAAGTCCGTACTCCGGTGGTAGCCCTTGCTGTCGGCGGCTTGTTCGCTGCTCCTGGTTGGCGTCGGTGTCTTCTCCGCGACGTGGGCTGGGTTCACGGCTTGACGGGGGCGTCCGGTACATGAACGAAGCAGCACCTCCACCAGATGCCACGGGGTCGTGGCGTGGCCGAAGACAGGAGACTTCGTGTTGGGATTCAACTGTTTATTTGGGCGAACCTGTGCCCGGTAAAAGGAAAGTACACTTACAGCAGCAGTCTCGCACAAATAGCAGTCTCGGACTGATAGCGGCGAACGGAGCGTCGGCCTTCGATCAACTACTGACAAGCGGCGAAGCGCGTCGGCATTTTATACTCTTGCCGTCGAATGTTCTAGCGTTATCGCTGGCGGTGGCGTAGGTTCCAGAACAATCTGTACCGTTCGCACAGTGGGCGTGATCTTATCAAACTGATCTACTACAGTCTGGAACCTTCTCGAAAACTGCAGGCGTGGTTTGCGCTGAGAATCGTGTGGTGTTTTGGGACGATAACAAAAACTTGGGAAATGGAACGTGGCATCCCCCCTCTGAAAAAAGGCATCGTCCCGATGCTTTAACTAAAGATGAAAAGCACAATAATAATGCAAGAAAGTACAATGAATAAATTACGATACAACAATAATACAAAAAAACACGGGTTCAGTTTGTTAACGCGCATGAAACGGCTTGAGGCGCGCGACATGGACGACTTCAGGTCGCGATCGGCGTCGTTGAGAGTTCGTGATGCCGTCGGGGACAACCTCGTAATCAAGTGGGCCGAGACGTCGAACCACCCTGTACGGTCCGAAGTACCGTCACAGAAGCTTTTCACTTAGTCCACGTCGGCGTATCGGCGTCCACACCCAAACACGTTCACCGGGCTGGTATTCCACGAAGCGTCGTCGAAGGTTGTAACGGTGGCTGTCGGTCGTCTGTTGATTCTTGATACGGAGACGCGCAAGTTGTCGGGCTTCTTCGGCGCGTTGAAGGTACTCGCTCACATCGAGGTTTTCTTCGTCGGTGACGTTGGGTAACATGGCATCGAGCGTCGTTGCCGGGCTCCTTCCGTA
Source organism: Rhipicephalus microplus (assembly GCF_043290135.1). Taxonomy (NCBI): domain Eukaryota; kingdom Metazoa; phylum Arthropoda; class Arachnida; order Ixodida; family Ixodidae; genus Rhipicephalus; species Rhipicephalus microplus. The sequence continues at coordinate 11,486,330 of NC_134702.1, read as the reverse complement.
GACCAATTTGTATGGAGATATCTGCGTCGTCTCCTGCACCGCCGTGTTGTATGCGAAGGTCACATACGGAAGAATGGCGTCCCACGTCTTGTGTTCGACATCGACGTACATTGACAGCATGTCGGCGATCGTCTTGTTAAGCCGCTCGGTGAGGCCGTTGGTCTGTGGGTGGTACTCTGTCGTCCGGCGGTGGTTTGTTTGGCTGTATGCCAAGATCGCTTGAGTTAAGTCGGCAGTGAATGCCGTTCCTCTGTCGGTGATAAGGACCTCCGGGGCGCCGTGACGTAGGACGATATTTTCAACGAAGAACTTAGCTACCTCGGATGCACTGCCTTTTGGCAGGGCTTTTGTCTCGGCGTAGCGGGTGAGGTAGTCGGTAGCTACCACGATCCACTTGTTTCCGAAAGCCGACGTCGGGAACGGCCCCAGTAGGTCCATACCAATCTGCTGGAAAGGTCGGCAAGGTGGATCAATTGGCTGCAGAAGTCCCGCTGGCCTTGTCGGCGGTGTCTTGCGTCGCTGACAGTCTCGGCATGTTCTCACATAACGAGTGACGTCGGTGGTAAGACGTCGCCAGTAGTACCTTTCTTGTATCCTCGCGAGCGTGCGAGACACACCGAGGTGCCCTGCCGTCGGATCGTCGTGCAGGGCCTGCAGGAGTTCTGGTCGCAGAGCTGAAGGCACCACAAGGAGATATTTAGCCCGAAGCGGTGAAAAGTTTTTCTTTTGTAGAAGACCGTTTCGTAGAAAAAACGACGCAAGTGCGCGCTTGAATACCTTCGGGACTTCGGCGGTCCTGCCTTCGAGGTATTCTATTAGGGCCTTAAGTTCCGGGTCGGCCCGCTGTTGTTCAGCGAAGTCGTCGGTAGTTATCGTTCCCAAGAAGTAGTCGTCATCCGGGTCGTCGGGTAGCGGTTGGTCGACAGGCGCACGAGAGAGACAGTCGGCGTCGGAGTGTTTTTTGCCGGACTTGTAAATGACAGTAATGTCATATTCTTGAAGTCTCAGGCTCCATCGTGCGAGGCGACCTGAAGGGTCCTTCAAGTTGGCTAGCCAACACAAGGCGTGGTGGTCGCTCACAACTTTGAAGGGCCTGCCGTAGAGGTATGGGCGAAATTTCGACGTAGCCCAGATGATGGCGAGGCACTCCTTTTCTGTTGTGGAATAATTTGCTTCTGCTTTGGATAGCGATCGGCTGGCGTAACTAATAACCCTTTCAAGTCCGTCAGCCCTCTGCACAAGAACGGCGCCAAGACCTACGCTGCTTGCGTCAGTATGTATTTCTGTCTCGGCGAATTCGTCGAAATGGGCAAGTAACGGAGGCGTCTGGAGGCGATGTTTAAGCTCCTGGAAAGAGTGTTCCTGCGGCGTTTCCCACTTAAACTCCACGTCGGCCTTGGTAAGGTTAGTGAGAGGATCGGCGATGCGGGCGAAGTTTTTCACGAACCGCCTATGATAGGCACACAGGCCCAGAAATCGGCGCACGGCTTTCTTGTCAGTGGGCGGTGGGAAGTCGGCGATGGTGGCTGTTTTCCGTGGATCGGGACGAACTCCAGACTTGCTGATAACGTGCCCCAGAAACAAGAGCTCCTCATACGCAAATCTGCACTTTTCTGGCTTCAGTGCGAGTCCAGAAGTCTTGATGGCTTGAAGTACAGCTTCAAGGCGCCGAAGATGCTCGTCGAAACTCGAGGAAAACACGACTACGTCGTCCAAGTACACAAGGCAAGTCTGCCACTTCAATCCTGCCAGTACTCTATCCATAACGCGTTGAAAAGTTGCAGGTGCTGAGCAAAGGCCGAAGGGCACCACCTTAAGCTCGAAGAGGCCGTCCGGTGTTATAAACGCCGTCTTCTCTCGGTCTCTTTCGTCGACTTCGATTTGCCAATAGCCAGTCTTGAGGTCCATTGACGAAAAGTACTTGGCGTTATGGAGCCGATCAAGTGCGTCGTCTATTCGTGGGAGAGGATACACGTCCTTTCTTGTGATTTTGTTCAGGCGGCGATAATCGACGCAGAAACGTAGGGTCCCGTCCTTTTTCTTCACTAACACCACGGGGGATGCCCATGGACTCTTGGACGGCTGGATAATGTCATCCCGCAGCATTTCATCAACTTGTCTCTTCATGGCTTCACGTTCTCGCGTCGAAACCCTGTACGGACTCTGACGGAGTGGTCTGACATTTTCTTCGGTTATGATGCGATGTTTCGTGATTGGGGTCTGCCGAATTTTCGATGACGACATAAAGCAATCTTCGTATTGCAGGAGCAGGGCCTTGAGCTGTTCTTGCTTATCGTTCGGAAGTCTGGGATTGACGTCGAAAGCTATGAGAGGGGCTTGGTTCCTCTGAGCAGGTTCCGCAGAATCGGCGAGGGCGAAAGCACTGGTGGCTTCGACAATTTCTTCGATGTATGCGACCGTTGTTCCTTTGTTCACATGTTTGTACTCATTGCTGAAATTTGTGAGCATAACCATTGCTTTGCCTCCGCGCATCTCTGCAATTCCTCTTGCGACGCAAATATTTCGGGTGACCAGCAGATGCTGACTGCCTTCAATGACGCCTTCCAAGTCAGGTGATTTAGGAGCGCCGACTGAAATAATGACGCTTGAGCGAGGCGGAATGGTGACTTGTTCTTCCAGCACATTCAAGGCATGGTGTCCTGACGGCGTGCGCGGCGGTAGTGCTTCTTCTGTGGATAACGTTATCGACTTTTTTTAGGTTGATGACAGCACCATGGAGGCATAAGAAGTCCATGCCGAGGATGACATCTCTCGAGCAACGCTGTAGGAGTACGAAGTCTGTAGGATAAATACGGTCCTTAATGGTGACTCTCGCTGTGCAGATTCCTGCAGGCGTTATGAGATGACCTCCGGCTGTGCGGATTTCAGGGCCTTTCCAAGCTGTCCTAACTTTCTTTAGCTTCGTGGCGAACGACCCACTGATGACAGAATAGTCAGCTCCAGTATCGACGAGAGCGGTCACACTGTGGCCGTCGATAAGAACGTCGAGGTCGCTAGTTCGCCGTCTCGCATTACAGTTAGGGCGTGGCGTCGGGTCACGGCTGCGTCGGCTTGTTCCGCTGCTTCCATGTTGCGTCGTCAGGCCACCTTCGGTAAGTGAGCTTTCGCCGTCAGGGCTTTGCCTGGTTGGCATTTTGTTCGGAAAGCTCCGTCGCGGCGTCGTCGTCGTCGGAGGATCTTCGGTAGTTCGTCGCACAGCAACCGCACCTCCACCGGTGGCTGCCCTTAGTTTCCCGGATACGGGCAAGGAGACCGGCCCCGCGTTGGGCCGGAGTACTGCCGGGGGTGCGGTGACATGCGGCCGCTGGGCGACGGCGAACGGGAAGGACTTCGGGGTGTCCATTGAGTTCCTGTCAGGTAGTCGGCGATGTCACGTGGCCGTTCCCCTGGCTGCGGACGTGGTGCATCGATGGCGAAGCCACGCAGTCCCATCTGTCGGTACTGGCAACGGCGGTAAGTGTGCCCGGCCTCGCCGCAGTGGTAGCACAGTGGGCGGTGGTCAGGGGTGCGCCAAACGTCGGTTTTCCTCGGCGCACTGCGCTGGCCCGCTGGTGAACGATAGGTCGTCGGTGGGGGTGGTGGCGGCGGTGGTGTTTGGCGACGGAAGTGCGACGGGGCGGCGTTTTGGCGTGGACGGGGAGGAGCGTTGTGGCGCACTGCAGCGGCGTAGCTCATAGTTTCTGGCTCGGGCAGCGGTGTTTGGGGAATTCGAAGTGATTGCCGAACTTCTTCTCGCACAATGTCGGCGATCGAATCCACTTGAGGGTGCGCCGAAGGCAACAGTTTGCGCAGCTCTTCCCGCACGATCGCTCGGATTGTTTCACGCAGGTTTTCGGGGTCACTGGTTTGAGCAGCAGCGCATTCTGGAGTCAGGCGACGATTATACTGTCTGGTGCGCATGTCAAGGGTTTTTTCGATGGTGGTCGCCTCGGATACAAATTCTTGGACGGTGTTTGGTGGATTCCTCATTAGTCCCGCGAAGAGCTCCTGTTTGACCCCTCGCATAAGGAAATGAACTTTCTTCTCCTCAGGCATGTCCGGGTCAGCGTGACGAAATAGGTGGGTCATCTCCTCTGTGAAAATTCCAACCTTCTCATTTGGTAGCTGAACCCGGGTCTCTAGTAGAGCAGCGGCCCTCTCTTTGCGAGCGACGCTCGCGAACGTTTGCAGGAATGCGCCGCAGAAAACATCCCACGTTCAGAGCGTGGATTCCCGATTTTCGAGCCAGGTCCTTGCGGTGTCTTCTAAATAGAAGAACACACGACGCAGCTTTTCGTCATGGTCCCAGTGGTTGAGGGCGGCCACACGGTCGTATATTTCTAGCCAGGACTCCGGGTCTTCGAACGATGACCCATGGAAAATTGGTGGTTCCCTGGGTTGATGCATGACCATCGTGGGCTGGGACGCTGCGGTTGTCATTGTCGCTTCAGCCGCGGTCATGGCCTTGGTCTTCCGCGCCTTGTCTAGTAGAAGTCCGTACTCCGGTGGTAGCCCTTGCTGTCGGCGGCTTGTTCGCTGCTCCTGGTTGGCGTCGGTGTCTTCTCCGCGACGTGGGCTGGGTTCACGGCTTGACGGGGGCGTCCGGTACATGAACGAAGCAGCACCTCCACCAGATGTCACGGGGTCGTGGCGTGGCCGAAGACAGGAGACTTCGTGTTGGGATTCAACTGTTTATTTGGGCGAACCTGTGCCCGGTAAAAGGAAAGTACACTTACAGCAGCAGTCTCGCACAAATAGCAGTCTCGGACTGATACAAAGAGAAGTTTATTGACTTCAAACTAAAAAAAAAAACTCTTTACATCATTTATTCATACAGTGCTCGTTTAGACACCCCTCTTGTGCACTATGGGGCATACAAACTCCATTATCCATAGAGGAAACTAGCGGCGCATACACAGATCTATACATATATATATATACATACATACATATATATACATATACATACACATATGCATACACACATATATATAAACTACGCATACATTCGTAAAAAAACCACAAATATATATATTTACAATCACATATACATATATTTACAACAGATCGTGAACATGGGTAGGCATATTTAGAATACTTCGACTGGTGCTAGAAGGAGAAGATCCCCTTCTCGGACTGATAGCGGTGAACGGAGCGTCGGCCTTCGTTCAACAACTCACAAGCGGCGAAGCGCGTCGGCATTTATACTCTTGCCATCGAATGTTCTAGCGTTATCGCTGGCGGTGGCGTAGGTTCCAGAACAATCTGTACCGTTCGCACAGTGGGCGTGATCTTATCGAAATGATCTACTACAGTCTGGAACCTTCTCGAAAACTGCAGGCGCGGTTTGCGCTGAGAATCGTGTGGTGTTTTGGGACGATAACAAAAACTTGGGAAATGGAACGTGGCAATATGAAGGCAACGTGAACACAGTTGGCCACGTGACCACACAAAACTGGCGCGTGGGCGCCTTGCGCGAGTGCGGACGCTGCACTGACAACCAGCACTGCCGGCTCACGCACAGCCGCAGGCGTGGAGGAGGAAATAACAGACAGCGCAAGCTCGTGACGTATTTTAAAGACGATAGTCTTTCTTGGGAGCCTTCGACGCAAAGACTTCGGTCGGTCTGTCTGTCTGTCTGTCTGTCTGTCTGTCTGTCTGTCTCTATCTATCTATCTATCTATCTATCTATCTATCTATCTATCTATCTATCTATCTATCTATCTATCTATCTATCTATCTATCTATCTATCTATCTATCTATCTATCTATCTATCTATCTATCTATCTGTCTGTCTGTCTGTCTGTCTGTCTGTCTGTCTGTCTGTCTGTCTGTCTGTCTGTCTGTCTGTCTGTACGTTTGTCTGTTTGTCCGCTCTTAACGGTATCCTAAACTGCACCAAAGTGGCAAAACGATATTACAAACGGCCGACCCCATCCGCAGCGCCCACAAATATTGCTCAAGATTCAGCGTTCATACTTGTGCGATTGTCAATTAAAAAGCAATTATTGCGCATACCTGAGGCACCATAACAACACGTCAATATTCTGTATGTGTGTCTCTTACTAGAAAAGGCATACATAAGTAGTTCTAAGGATCGTTGCGCTGACCATGCAACTTTGCACGAAATGGCAAGTGTTTCCAACGCTTTGCTAAGACGACACGGTGGTGGCACCTACCCATCGCCTTGCGCTCTACACCTCATCACCTCCGAGACGGGCGCGCAGGGCGCGCGCGCTTCGTTTTCCAAGATAACTGCCACATAGTGCTCATTTCTCACGTGTGACGTGACTTGTTGCGCTCGTTCGCCTCCGCTGCACGTTCGAAGCACTCTAACGCAGTGCCTCTAGAATATTCATCAATTTTCTTGCGCAGAACATCAAATAAACGTTTGGTTCACTCTCTCCAGACGCAAGACTATCGTCTTTCGATGACATTTGCAGTATAACATGCAGATACGGGGCCAATTTTTTTGTTTATATTGCCGCAGCGTTAATGTTGGCGTCGCGAGGGGCTCCGTATCTCGCTCGCTCTTGCAGCATACTCTTGAAAAATTCATTTTAAATATGTGGCCTATACATGCCCTTCATATGTCTCATATGTTGCGTATGTCTCCACATGAATTCATCTCGCTCATTATCTCACCTTAAAAATTTTGTGTCAGTGTTCCTTCAATACTCCGCTGCGACGTTACCGCCACTAGTTTTGTCAGTCGATTGTAACGAGAAAAAAAAGGCCCTTCAAAGAAATCAGGACGTGGGCATTACTTCCTCACGACTTCCCCGTTCGCTGCTAGTGTATTTTACAGCCATGGTACATGCGAACAGAAAAGAGAATGACTTTCTTCGCTACTTTCAAATGAAGCTATTAGGCACTGAAACGTCAACCGTGTTTTCAAAGCTTGCTTTCTTTATACCCCAATCCCTATGCAATAGAGCTAGTGATATTTCGAAAGAAAAAAAAAGAAAAAAGAGGAAAAATATTGCCGTCACATCCAGATTAGGCCAAGAGGCGCAGGCATCGGGCTCTCTGCGAAGTAGTTTACGCGAACAATGGCTATCCGTCCAGCCATAAATAAGCTGAAAGTGTTCTCGGAAGACGGCGTGCATTGAGACCTTGCGTGCCCAATATCGCAGCGGAGGCGGGCGATACCGTATGTTTGAGTACGCCGCTCTTTCTTATTTGCGGAGGCATTCATAAAATAACGACAACGTTACATAGCCGTTATCGCAGAGTTCGCAGGCGCACGCGTTTACTTCTGCGAAGGAGCACGCACAAAAAAATGTATAAATAATAGAAGAAGAATAGAGTGAGCTGCAACGGGCTGCAGTGCGAACGTCTTCTCGGCGCCGCATTCACTCGGTCCGCGAGGCGGCCAGCTCGAAATCCGTCCTCCGTGATCTGAGCCACCTTATTTTCAGGCACGTGCGACGAAGAAAGGGTTTCGTCTCTACGTTACACGCGAACTCAGTGAGAGCGATATGTACTTAATATTCGTCGAAAAGTGATTTCTTTACAATGTGATTAAAGCATCCACGATATGACTTAGGGGCCCGTAGTGCAGGGTTCCGAAAATTCCGACCGTCTGGTGTTCCCGAAGGTGCGCTGACATTGCACCGTATACACGGGCCATTTCGTCTCCCACAGAGTGGGAATGCCGCATCCGGGATCGAACTCGCGACCTTGTGGTCAGCATCCGAGCGTCGTAACCATTCTGCCACCAGGGCGCACCGGCTCGTTTATTGGTCAGGCAGAACATAACGAAATTCGGCTGACAATTGATCCAAGAGAAGCACGTTGGACATCATTTGTATCGTTTAAGTAGTCTAATAATTGTAACAGAACTGGAAATGAACTAACGTGGACGAAAGAAACACGTCAGCTGTTTGTGGGCCCGATTTTTTCAACCTTGAAATCACGTTTGGTGTAAGTTATCAGAATAGATTCCTCTTTAGTTTTTGTTAGAGAAACAATTCCGTTACTGTACTTTCGAGTTCTCCTTTTGAAACGATGGCACCAAAGAGGACCACATTTATAAGTTTTATGATGAAACAAGCGCTAAATATGCACCTATTCAGAGAGGATGACACAGACAACACGCCCAACCGGCAGTCATCCTAAATATAACTTTTACCCAAAATGAACATCTCCAGACCCTTGCTTTTACTTAATACCATGCCAAAACGAATCGTTCAATCCACTGCATTGCTAAGTTATGCGTGACTTAGATAACCGCTGGCGGTGGCGACAACTTTGATTTTATTTTTTCTGTCTCTTTTTTTCGCCAGATCATAAAGCTGGAATCGGGAGGCAGTGTGAAGAAGATTAAACAATAAGGGATAGCCAACAAATGAACTAGGTAAGTCCATCCAAGCTTGCTGTCACCGTAAAAGAAGACCCACAATCTTCGCTCAGAGGCGCAGGAACTCTAAGTGCGTATGCTCACTGCGGTGCTGCACTCTGAACAGCAGAATTCGCTCTATCAGTAGACGCCTTTTAATATTTCAGCAACGATTCGTTGCTGAAATATTCTTTCGAGAGATGACTAGAAGGGTCTTTGGTTGAGGGCAGTGAATCACGGCGGATCCAAAAAAAAAAAAAAACCACAAGTGAAAGTATTTAATTTAGTCGTCGTTGTTTCGTATGGCCGGAAATGGCTATGTGTGGTCTCGAGTATTTGTGCGGGACAGCTTGTAGACGTTTTCGCAGAGCACGCACGTTTCTTGGGCAGTTTATCAATGATTGAAAACGTTTCACTGACGGATTGAATTGAATTGAGGAACGTTCATTGAAAAGAAAGGGGCTGGTGATGCGGATGGGTATAGGGCCCACAGTTTGGTGCTCCACTGGCCCGAGTCCACCGTGCTATGTGGAGGAGCATCACTTAGGATTCCTTTTCCTTGCACGCACGTTAGGTATTCCATTGCTCCGTTCTGCATTTCGTCGCCTTAATTGTTTATGGCTCAGCCTCAAATTCCTACGTAATATGGGTGAGAGTCAGCCGTCCTCCTCCTCACCACGGGCAAGTGCCGGCGTACGAGGTCGGACGAATGGCATGTTTTGAACGAATTTTCGAATTCGTCTGCAGGTGGCGCCACTCATAAGCTTACTTTGCACCTAGCCGAGAGTGTGGTGTAGAGTGGAACTGTGGTCTTCCACGTTGGTGTTTGTAAGGCATACCAGGGAGTGTGGGGCTCCTGTTGAAGTGTGTCCCCGAGAGACAGCCGCCTTCCAGCTGCTCGATGTACTAGTAATGCCCGCACTGTCGCTACCCGTCCTTGCGATGTGTCTGGGGCACCGCATATGACTTGGTGCTTTCCGCTCTGCACCGGAAGCTAAGCGCGTTCCTCTAATAGCTGCACGTTTCTCATAAACAAAGCTCCTGACAGCGCGTTTGTTTCGCAGGTGCACGTGCGGTCATAGGGTGCCGGATAGGCTGCTCGGTACGTGAACGTCCACAATGGAGTCACGTCGAGGACATTGTGTGTACAGAGGCACGCGGAGCGACGCGATCGACAATACGACGCAGAAGGCGCCGCGTGTTCTGTCCTGATAAAGAAGAAGCCGGCAGAGCGAGCCATCTATCACTTGGTCAGAGCCCATCAATGCTCGGTTTCCTAAGGCGATATGCAGCACATTCGCTCGACTTGTTCGCTCGCTCCTGTAGAAATATATTCTGCTCCAAAAAAAGTGAGTAGCGGCGCGACCTTTATAAAATGCTCTTCCGGAACGAATTTCGCGACGCGACGCTCGCCGCGCTTCACCAATGGACGTATGGGACATTTGCTATCGATCGACTTCGTTGCTTTTCAGACGAGCAGTGCTCAAATTTTTTTCATTTATTACCACGCTTTGTAAGCCGTTATGTGCGCTCTTGTGTGGACGATTTCCCAAGGACTTTCTTGAAGTTTTGCGCTTAGGCCGGCCTAGCGTATCAAGTGAAGGTCACTTGGTGCTGACATTGAGAGAGGCCGGAAACTTTAGAATGCATAAGAGGCGCATAAAAGTGATTCTTACGCACCCGTGGTATGAACGTCTTATCTATTGCTTAAACGTAACGTCGTGATAGCCCACTTTTCTAAGGTCGTCACTGCTCCGCCGTGCTTTGTCCTGTCCTATCTTTCAACCTCTGCCATACCATGTGCACAGGAGGGCTTAAGAAGAAAGTAATTGTTGCTACACGTATGAAGACAATGCATTGCGTCCTTGCATATAATCAATAGATATAGGAGAATCCCTTTAAAATTTTTCTGTGGACCTGGAAGCCGGCTACTAAGTGCACATTTATTTGTGTATAGATTTCAAAAAAGTCTCTTACAAAATACTGACTTCACTTGTCCAAAAGAAAGGCAAGAAGAGGAAGTTGGAAGTTTGCAATGAGAAATTCGAAAACAGTGATTGGGTTTTCGATTTTTCTTTTTTCGAATTCCCTGTTTTGGTATTTCTCAGAAATGTTTTTGTGTCTCTCATTGTTTATATTGCCGCCTATTTTGTGAATCTAGTAAAAAGGCGCTGGCACGACTTTAGTTTGTTACATGCGTCTTACAAGAACGAAGAGTCGGAAAGCCGCAGAAACCAATTTTCTCGCTCTATGCACGCATGGTCTTACGTAAGTCATTGTAATTTTTTAGATGAACAGGGTAGCTGACGAGAGCAACTTTACCAGTGATAGAAAGATAGGTGCTCATCGTATAGCGGCAGTCAGAAAAAGCGTGCGACATATTCTGCCGCGCAGACCCAGTGTGGGGGACCGAAGTTTGCACTGAAGGAAGGCAATTAGTGCGAGAGAACCAGCCGAGCGTTAAATTAAGCGTCGCCTTCACACTTGGTTTTCCTCGAGTTCACGCCGAATTCACGCAGTGCGGCTTTCGAAACTAAACTTCCACCACATAACACGTTGTCGCTTCGTTGCGTGTCTCTTCTTTCCGGCTCTCGTTAATATAAAATCAGCCGGGGAACCGTGCGCCTCGCAATATACGGGTGTGGACGAAAACTAATATTGACACTGCATTCGGAAGGAGGCGGGAGTGATAAATTACAGGCCGCAGCCATATATACTGGTCGTCTATACAGCCCCGCTAATAACGTTCTTCAATATCTATAGAGCGTATACGCTGCGGTTCACACAGTGCTTGTCCGAGACTCAGGTTGCGACTTGGTTTGCTTCTGCTTGTATGTACTGTATCTGCGCTGCGGACCTGCCTTCGAAGTTCCTCTGTAGCTTGTGCTTAAAAACTTGCAAAGTTCCTAATACATACACCTAAGATGACACGAAGGCTAAGCCATCTTCCTTTTTTTTCGGCCGATGTATTGATTTGTTGTATTTTTCCCAATACCCCCTATTTCTCAAGGAGAAATAAAAGTTTATTGAATGTGATTTGATAAAAGAATCAATTATCTGTTTGATTGATTGATTGATTGATTAGAGGAGGGAGAGGGGGAAATAGATATTTAATGAAAAGAGCCTCGATGCCTGATTCTGTGTGTCTATGCAGCCTATCTTTTGTATTTATATGTCACCTATTTTTGCTTTTATGCGATTTCTGTGTTCTGTTATTATGCTGCTCCTTGTATTGTTAAAATTATTATTCGATGTAGCACTGTTTGCTGAACTTCTATCATTTTGCGTAGCAAAGCCACGTCAGGCTGAATGGCCTTTAGCTTCGCTTCGTTTTTCTGTATCTCACCAGAAATAAAATCTGTTCATTCATTCATTCATTCATTCATTCAAAAAAAATAATAAGCAGAAGGACAAGGAGGTTAACCAGTTCTTAGACCAGCTGGCTACTCTGTACTGGGGAAAGGGGTAAGGGGAATAAAAGTTGATAGAAGAGAAAAGTCTAAAAAAATAAAAATGAGAAAAACAAAATATTACACGATACTTTTTAAAGTCTTTCTGTGAGATTAGCTGTCTATAGAAGACGCAACAGCGCTCTCAGAGCTTTTCGTGCCGAAGGCAGTTTCGGACAGTGACCTATAGAGCTTGTCGGACAGTGGCCTATAGACAGACTTGTCGGAGGGAACGATTGATTGATTGATTGATTGATTGATTGATTGATTGATTGATTGATTGATTGATTGATTGATTGATTGATCGTCCGAGATTCACATCTGCGCTTATGTGTGTGCCTTCTTTGTTCCTTGTCGCTTTTTCTCGCAGTTTTGTAGTTATAAATTACCAACTCGCGCAGCGTTCAATACTCTTAAGTTTCACTTGCGAAGCGCCAGTTGATAGCGCCCCCACAGTTTCTAAGCCTTTCGTCCGAGCACCGGCACGGTGCCAGGTGGCCACCGGAGTGCGTCAACGGACGCCGATCGCGTCGGTCGCGGCACCGTGCAGTCTAGTTTTCCTGAGTGAGTGCAGCGCCAGAACGCAAAGCCTAGTGGTTAAAGAAAACAATAAGAAGACGGGGTTGGTCAAAATAGAACACAATGCACACGTTTTTTTTTCCTGCATGAGATGAGCGGATTGTGACCGGGCTACACGGGGGACGCGTGCGCGCTTTTGTTTTCTGCGTGCCCTGAATGTCAACGAATTTGCGCGCCTGAGTGGTAATCTACCACTATCCCTCAAGAGGAAGGTATATAACAACTGCATCTTACCGGTACTTAGATAACGGAGCAGAGACTTGGAGACTTACAAAGACGGTGTAGCTTAAACTGAGAACGAAGCAGCGAGCAATGGAAAGGATAATGATATGTGTAACCTTAAGAGACAATAAAAAAGCAGAGTGGATTAGGGAACGAACGGGGGTTAAGGATATCATAGTTGAAATTAAAAAGAGGAAATGCACAAGGGCTGGGCACGTAGCACGTATGCAGGATAACTTCGGTAACTGACTGGATTCCCAGAGAAGAAAATTGCACAAAGGGGAAACAGAAAGTGAGGTGGGCCGATGAGATTAATAAGTTCGCAGGTATAACGTGTAAATGGAAAGCACAAGATAGGGTTGGTTGGCGGAACATGGGAGAAACCTTTGCCCTGCAGTGGACGTAGTCATGACGACGACGACGATGATGATGTTGATGATGACGATAATGATGAGGATGATTAATGTCAGCGAACTGGGGACGCAGCAGTGCGCTAAACGCAGCTCACTCTGGTTAGTGCACGGTGCTTCGCTTTGCTTTCGTAGCTTCACTGTGCCCAGCCGACGGTGCCCGCTTATGCAAGAAGGGAAACGCACGCACAGCGTTCTATTCTGACCGACCCCGTCTCAAAGGGCACAGGCATTCGCCGAACGCACTCTGCAATTCACAAAGTGTCTAGCAAGTTCCTCTCGAGTTTCCGTTCCTTCCATTCGGAGGTAATGAAAAACGGAGTAGCCCTCTCCCGCCTGAAATCAACTCTTGCCAAGACGTGTCATTACCCGGCACGAGACGACTTTAATTAGCACGTAGTATGTCGCTGAAACATACTGCTATCCAGTGTCTGTAATATATATATATATATATATATATATATATATATATATATATATATATATATATATATATATATATATATAAACTGTGTGTGTGTGTGTGTGTTTGAGTGCCTGAGTGTTGTTTTTTCAGCCAAAAAAGTTGATTGCGCTAGCAGTGTTTCATGGCTGGAAATAAGCTAGAAAAAAAAAGGGGGGGGGGCACTCGGTCTTGTAACGTTGGCGACAAAGGACAAAGTTAGCTTAGCCTTGTTTCATGTACGCCGAACCTTGTTTATGGTACATGAAGGTATGTGGGGCTGTACGCTTATGGAAGCATCTCTCGTCTCTGAAGCGCAGGCCGACCACGCATTTAGCCATGCACTGTGCGCAGTGCGGGTGCGAAGCACGCTTCTGTGACTCGGTAACTCTATTTGAGCACCGTGATCGCACCACCCGGGTACTTTCGTGGCATTTGACATTCACATTAGGGGTCATCTTTTATCAGTCGCCCGTCGTTAACGATTTCTAGCAAAGCACTGCCGCTCCCAAAAGAAAAGGGTCAGCAGTAAATACGGTGTGAGAGTGCCTGCTATTTTCACATAGGACGATGCACATTTGCAGCAGGTAGCGTGGTCCGAATATAAATGTTTTATCTTGGCTAATAAAGCCTTTGCCCCGCCGGGGTGGTCTAGTGGCTAAGGTACTCGACTGCTGACCCGCAGGTCGCGGGATCGAATCCCAGCTGCGGCGGCTGTATTTTCGATGGAGGCGGGAATGTTGTAGGCCCGTGCGCTCAGATTTGGGTGCATGTTGAAAAACCCCAGGTGGTCGAAATTTCCGAAGCCCTCCACTACGGCGTCGCTCATAGTGATGTGGTGGTTTGGGGATGCAAACCCAACATATGAATCAATCAATCAATAAAGTTTTTGGTTTTTAGTGGCGCTGGTGTTGTTTCTTTCCTATTTGTTCCTGTCTTAGTTCGCGCTCGAAGTTTCTTCTATGAAGAATGCTGGGAGCGTTACGACGGTTATACACTTTCTGCTATAGGCACTGTAGTAGGTTGCAACGTCTGGCGATCGCTGGTAACAAAGCCGGAAAATGGTTTTCTCGTTTTACAGCAGAGCTGTTGTGCTTGAGGTTTGTCGTGTGCCGTGCAAAGAAAATTCTCGTAATCACAACCGGCGTGCGCACGTTGACCAGCCAAGCATTCTGTACGGGCGGTTGACCCGTGAAGCTTAAACGTGTCTGCCAACTCTGCTGACCCACCAACGTGCGACATAGCTCAAGCTGCGCCATTTTTTTTTATTGAATGACGACAGAAAACGTTCTGGAACTAACATGTCAGCAAGCGCCGGTCATCCGTGCGCAACTTACATGCTATCGCGATTAATTAATTGGTCGAGTTCTACCTGCCAAAACCACGATATGATTACGAGGTGCGCCGTAGTGGGTAATTTTGGAAACTGATGCGGAATTTCGGAAACTTATGCCTAGAGTACTTAGAGTACTTTACTTAGAGTATTTAGTACCTAGAGTACTTTATGGTGCTTCGACATCTATGTACACCCACCTCTAGCATTCTCGCCTCCTCTGAAATGCGACCGCCATGGCCAGGCGACTTTCGAGTCAGGAGCCGAGCAACGCAACCACCGCGACGGGTACAGAGCCAATTCACGTGCTTGTTTATATTAGCTCTCTTGCAGCGTAAACGCAAGCTTATTGCTGTAATGAAACAGAGCTAACGCGCTACAAAAAAGGACAAAATACTAAAGCGTAATAAAAGTGAAATAAAACCTTGCGACGTGCGACAGCAAATAAAACAGTTTATCCGTTTTTGTTTGTTTGTTTCGCTTTCTTCTTCTGCTACGTCAAGTTGGGCACGTCGACGCGACCTGATCTTTCTTAATTAGCTAGCCCTCGCGTCCGGGATTAAACCTCTAAATCACGGCAACTTCTCTTGCTGCGACGACAAGCTCGGTAGTCGCGTTTCAGAGAACCAATGAAACGGTCGGCAAGGAAGCCGTGGCACATGCTCTCTGGTCTCGGGCGCAATCAAGCGAGGGAGGGGGGAGGGGCGGTATAAGCGGACAGTGTTCGCGGATGTTATCTGACGGCCGAGAAAGGATTCTCCAGGTCTCTGCAAACGATAAGGCCGTGGTGATATATATATATATATATATATATATATATATATATATATATATATATATATATATATATATATATATATATATATATATATATAATTTGTTTTTCTGTAATTCAAGAACTGCACTTGTCATTATGTCAAACCCGTGCTTGCCGCGCATCTTGTGACTTCCTACAACATTAAAAGTGGCTTTGCCGCATTGTCAGTGTAATAAAGGCAAAGCACGCTTTACAGAGACAAAAAGGAATTAATTCGGAATTATAGAGGTGTAGTCATTCAATGCTTCACATGGCCACGAAACTTCGCCGCCACGTTATGGGGCATGTTCACACGCCACTCAAAGCTGCCGAAACGCGGTGTCACTGTGCCAGGGAGGTCATTGTTTGCGGGCTCAAGCGCTTGCGCGGAATGACTCAAGCTGATGGTTGTGGTGTTTTCCGTCCGTCTGCAGCGTTAGTTTCCGGACAATTGAAGTGTGGAAGTGGAACGACGATGCCGAACACGTTTTACGCACATGCGGGTGTTTCTGTTTGCAAAAAAAACGGAGCTAAAAGGTGCGTTTGGTTTACCGAGGGACAAGGAGCAGCTGGACATATGAAAGTGGGCTCTACCGCTATTCGAATTTTGAATCCGTGGGCACGCGTATTTGTACGAGACACATTCATGCCCCGCACATAGTCGCCGCCTGCGATTTCAATTTCAATGGTCTAAATCTTCTTCCTAATTGGTACCGCGTCAGTGAAGAAATTGTAGCTGGCGAAGCCCCTGAGCTTCCTTTTTTTCTTCTTTTTTTTTGTCGTTACACGACGTCTACATACAGAAGCAGCCTTTGCAGGAATGCATTTCCTGTTAAAATACTTCTCACAATTTAACAGAAAGCAGCACAGCCGTGCTGGGCGAACAATTGGCTCTCTGCCCAATCAAAATACCGTGGAGGAGGAGGAGGAAATATTAAGCGGAAGGACAGGGAGGTTAGCCCGTTCTTAGACCGGCTGGCTACCCTGTGCCGGAGAAAGGCGTGAGTGGAATGAAAGATGATAGAAAATAAATGTTGAAAAGAGAGAGAGAGAAAAGACTGTGAGTGCCACAGCCGGCATGTTTGCCCATTTTTTGCAAGTGGCACGACTGGGCCATTGTTGCGAGCGCGAAGCACTAAATTTTGGCAAATACAAAAAGTGAGAATTATTAACGTCGAGACTTGTGGCGCACACCAGGTCATAGCGATCACATTTCACTCGGTGTGAAAGATTAAAAGAAAAAAAATGACCATGCACCTTGATTTGGTTGGAGGATTACCAAAAACACATATAAAACCTTTCAGTCTGCCGCGCTTCATAATCACATGATGAGTATTAGCTCTTTAAATCCAGTATGTGTGTTCCTTTCAGGCTAAAACTCTCGCAAGCTACATGTTTTGAGTGGTTGATCTTTTCGCCCCGGTACTCACTACAAGACTTACGACGCGCTCAGACACTCATTTACGCATGTTGTGTGTTACACATAGTTACGTAAAAGTAAAGCTATCATCGCGAAGTTTCGAATTCTAAAACTTCAAGGCTGCCCCGCGCACAACCACAGTGAAAAGAGCGTTCGAATCACCTCTCAGGCCCAGCTACGTCTTTGGCGGCGGTCGTTGACACCTTGCGCTTCTTGCAGCGTTCCGGTGAGCACGCTGTTGAAGGAAGCGAACGGGCAAGATGGTAGGTAAAAAAAAAGGACGCGCGTGCGTAGTACGTGCTTTTGAAGTTTGCAAGCAGCCGTCAGAAAATGCAGCGGTGCTGTTTGAAACGTGCTCCCGTGGTCCGCAAAAACTTGACTGCTACTGTACCTCGAAGAATCTTGCAGGTGCTGAGAAATCGAGCAACGTCCTAAAAACAAGAATTCGCATAGGCAGCGGGACGTGTGTCACGGGTCCCGTTAATTTGGGAGGCGATCGCCGGGCTAATTCCAAGGGCCGAAGTATCGGCCCCCCGAACCGCACCACGAAAGCAAGGACTATTTAGAAGTGGTCCTATTTGACGCGCCAGCGGACGCCGGCTGTGGCCCAAAGAACAAGTCAGAGCCGAGAGTTGATAAACAAAACAAAATTATATTCTCGGTTACGGCAGATCAAACGATACACAAGTATGCACACTCGACAATAGTTGAATACAATATGTCACCAATCAAACAACGTACTACACAGTACAATCAGCCACACTCGAAACAACGGACACAGACAACAATACGCACTACAATGCAGTCGCATGCATCGAACAACCAAGACACTTAAAGACTAAAGGGTTAGAAAACTTATTCAGTCCAAAGTTCTTGGAACAAAAGTCTGGATGATACTCTTCCGAGAATCACTCACTCAAAGTCCAGCGTCGTTGTCGTTCCGCTGCCCCCGAAGTTTCTCTTCCAGGAAACTTCGCGTCTTCAATTGGCCGCTCTCCAGGCTCCAAACTTCTTCGTCGGAAACACGTCGGCTTCACACACGCAGCTGTTGCCACGCGTCTTCGCTCGATAGTGGTAGACTCACACTCTTGCCTGTAGCTCGAGTCTTCACCCCTCAGGTGGAGATCCTCTTCTTCTCCTCCTTTGTCACTGAGGACAAAAGGCTTCGCCCACAAGGCGGAACACCCTACGCACTCTGGCGCATACTTTCTTCTTCTCCTGCTTTGTCACTAAGGACAAAACCTTCACCGACAGACGCGGCGGAATAACCCCACGCACACTGGCGCTAACTTCCTTCTTCTCCTGATTTGTCGCTGAGGACAAAACCTTCGCCGACTACACGGCGGAATACCCTACGCACTCTGGTGCATACTTTTTTCTTCTCCTGCTTTGTCACTAAGGACAAAACCTTCACCGACAGACGCGGCGGAATAACCCCACGCACATTCGCGCTAACTTCCTTCTTCTCCTGATTTATCGCTGAGGACAAAACCTTCGCCGACTACACGGCGGAATACCCTACGCACTCTGGCGCATACTTTCTTCTTCTCCTGCTTTGTCGCTGAGGACAAAACCTTCGCCGACTACACGGCGGAATACCCTACGCACTCTGGCGCATACTTTCTTCTTCTCCTGATCTCCCATCTCGGCTGCTCGATTAAATACCTTCCGCGCGTGTTTCCAGAAAGTTCTCATCATTTCGTCGGCGCGATACGCAGAGAAGGCTGGAGAAAGGGCGAGACGATACGAGGGCTGTCCGCGAAAGATGGCGCAACCCTGCATCACCACGCCCCTTTCCATCGAGAACTTTCTAGTGCTTGCTCTGCCGCCAATGCGAGGAGGTTTCGTCGGCGAACCTACGCTTCCGAGGGAGAGAGACGCGCGCCCGGGGAGTCTTTGGATGTTTGTTTTCTTTTTTTTATCGTTGACCTCGCGGCGTCACTCTGGCGCTTCGTCGCAAGAATTTGGCGGCGCGCCCTTTTTGAGCGCTCGTTTTGTGACAACGTGATGAAATTGGTATTCGCTCGACCGCTCGTCAAGTTATATTTACCAATAGGGAGCCTCGAAACGAATTGACCGGAAGTACTTTGCATTTCAAAGTGCCCCCGAGAAGTTGTCCACCTCCGGAAATAAGTGCAAGTCGATTTTCGCAATGTCGTTCAGCCGACGACATTCCACGCAGCAACGGAGAATTCTCTCTCTCTTCGAAGCCAGGCGCTTTCGGACGGTTAAAAAATTTCAGTCCGCCTCGATTGGTGAGTGGCTAGGGTGCTCGGCTGCTTACCCGAAGGTCGTGGGTTCGATCCCGACAGCGGCGGTTGCGTTCCGATGCAGGCGAAATGATTGATGTCCATGCCCTGTGCGATGACAGTGCATGTTAACGAACACCACATGGTCAAAATATCCGGAGCCGTCCATAACGGCGTCTGTCATAATCGTAGCGTGGTTTTGATACTTAAAACGCCACAGGTTATTATTAGCTGAACAAAGCAAAGAACAGTAAGTTTAAGGGCTTGTTTTCTTTGTTAGACACAATATTAAGGAAATCTACCAGACTATTATACCAAGAAAAGTATAGGGGTGGTATTAGAAGTGTTATTAGAAGAATGGCAGCAGGCGGCGCTGACCGCACTCCCACGTTTAAATTCTGATACATACACCATAAATTGAAGGGGGGGGGGGTAGACGCCGAATTAGCTCAGTTGCTAGAGCATCGGACGCGTTATACGAAGGTCGCAGGTTCGGTCTCTGCCCACGGCAAGTTACAAATACATTAGAAGTATTTCTAAGAACACCCCCTATACTTTTCCTGCCATAAATGTCTGTTATTCCTGGCATAAATGTCTGTTATTCTTCTTTATTAGATCAACAGTTTAATGAACTTGTTGCGTAATGTCTCCCCATCTCACGCCTTAACTCTGTGGTATTTATCACAGTGAACGAGCGTTGTTTGGTTTTTATGCGTTACTTATCAGTGGTGTCTCATTTTGTGACGCCGAAAAGCAGCTCGATCGCCGGTCTTCGAAGGCTGTTGAAATACGTGCACGGGTGAAATTTGTTGCCTTGTAGACCCTGACAAAGCAATCGTCAATACTTACGTGTGTTCTAAAATGTACACCACTCTATGCGCACGTTGTCAGCCTATAGATTATTGCACCATATAGAATAAAACCGACAACCGCACTTCGTGTCTTAAACAAACAAAAGACTCTCTTTATCGCCCTGCCCATCATTGCCGTAGTGTTCGCAGCCGTATGAAGAAGACCACATGAGTTCAGATCACGCCGTTCAATTGCTTGTCCCCTCCGTTCGCACCAATTTCGTCGTTTGCTTGGTACCTGCTAACATGCCTAATTTAACTTGTTCGCTGTTTAAACAGAGCTGTCATGGTCGAGGTCTGCCAATGCGTTGTAAACAAAAAGTAATCAACCTTATGAACCGGCACGTGCTTAATCGCTTCCCCACATTCCGAAGGTGAGCGTCGTAACCACTACGCTATCCATACTCGCTAGTATAGTAAAGTATAGTGTAGCACGGAGGGATAAACCAAAAGTGAAAGTGAACAGGACATATGCGAAGTGGAGGCGTAAATGGAGGAGGGAAGAACGAATACGAAGAGAAAAAGAAAGTAGAAATATAAAGAAAGCGGAGAGAGAAAGAAAAAGATTGAAAGATGGAGAAAGAAACAGACAAAAAAGATAAAAAATTCCGCCATATCCACGAAGTGAATGATGATGAGTGGGCGAAGCTCCGGAGGTAAACCTGGTAAACCATGAATCCTCTGTACATTTTGCCCACTCGATTTTATTACATCGCTCCCCCTAGCGTACGTCGCCGCACTAAATCGAACGATTGCCTTCAACCAATGACACGCGCCATATGTGACATCATTCCTATTTTATAAGATCTCACGTCTTTCATCAACTACAAGTACCGCTTTCTAGTTTATAACATCTTGCATCTTTTCATCATCAGCTACAAGTACCACCATGTAGTAAACACTACAAGAACTAAACGAGAGGTGGCTACATACAGGAGACGGTACCGCCATCTAGTGAACACTGCAAGAACTAAACTAGAGGTGGCTACATACAGGCTACAGGGGACGCACAGCCCACGCCCTAAGGAGCTTCGCCCCTAAAAGGGCGCGAGTATTGCCACGTACAGTGTAGTATAGCATCGCATAACATTGTTTAGTATAGTATTGCAAGGGGTGGGAAAAGAAAGGGGGTAGTGGCAAACGCATAGCCAAGCCAGGGCCAGCTATAGGAGCCCACTAGCTCTGCTGTGACCCATGGAGCCTTAGGCGGCATGATGCAAACGGCACCTTTTTTCTTTACGGAGCATTTCCTTGTATTGCGACCTGGTGCAGTGCTCGCTTACTTCCTCCATTGTTGTCATACGCATGAAAGGAAGCATTTGCAGTTAGATTAAAAATAACTAAAAGAAGAGCGAGTGCGAAACCCATCGCTCAGCGCACTGTTGCACCACTGTTCATATCGACACGAAGGCGACAGTTGTGCAGTGGAAGATAGAACCGCAGTGATGCAAGCGACTGCAACAACTCTGTTCTTCATCACATCTAATCCCAAGTACACAAATAAAGTACATGAGGGAATCAAGCACCAAGTCGAAAAAATTCTTCCAATACTTTTTTATCCCACAGAAATTATATTATATAGCGCATGGACAGCCGCGCGTCATAAAAAAAAAGCTGAATTGATGCTTCTGTGCTCGCTTGTGGACCTTAAGATTTTGTCCTGTACACATCCAATGGCCAAGGTGAGTGTATAATAAAATCGCTCACAACACGAAGACGTTATTGCGTAATTTACCGTTCCTTTCGGGATTTTGAGAGCGGACTCACGTACGAAGAGGTCGACTCCGGAGAACCCGTAATGTCTTATTAAGTACCAACTCACCCGTTGAACCTCTTGCATTTCTTTGTTTCTCTATGGCGGACCGAAAAGACTCGCCGGATAAGCTGAGAAGTTCGCCAGGCAATTTTCGGCTTAGCTGGGCAAATGCGCTTCACTTCTTTGTGTTCCTGGTGAGAATCGGGCGAGCAGCACCAACGACGGTGTGTCACGTGATTTTTAGGACTCTCGCCACCAATGTTGCGTTTTTTTTCCTTGTTTTTTTTTTAGAGGGATCACGTGAATCCTCGTATTACTCTGACAGGCGCAGGGGAAGAATAAAAAAATATAAACTGTGCCGACCAAACTTCGTCGTGCCTTACATGCTTTTTTTTTTTTTTGCCTTCACCACTTGTAACTCTGTTACACCATCCTATATACTCCTTCTTTCCGCCGCTTCGTTTGGAGTTTTCCTGCCTTCTTTCCGAAAACCTTCATTTAAGCAATCTCAAAAGCGGAAATGCAGCGGAGGTACTCACTGTCAAAATGGCTCCAAATCATAATATACTTTTCACTTGGACATGGTGTATGCACATCTTACTGTGTAATCTAATATATGTGTAGCGAAACAAAATAATACACGTATTATACATACGCAAATATTTTTATAACAGCGCCCGATGAACGCGAAAAAATACGACGGGACGTGAATAATAATAAATTTTGATTAAAAAAAACACATTATTAAAGAACAGAGCTTCAGGTAAAGTTTCCTTCGGCGTATTGTGCTGGAGTCTGAATATGACGAAGTAATAGGAACTTGACTGCGTTACTGCTCGATAACGGCAAAGAAGTTTGAAGGGGCACGTGAGCAGGTGATTTGGAGTGGCGGGCTTGACTTTAATGTAAGAGCACACATTGTTTTTTTTTTCATTTAGTTTCCTTTATCCAGCAGTAATGCAGGCTTTGGATGGCCAAGGCCGGAGGAGAAAACTCCAAACAAAAAGTACAAAGTATATATTGGGATGCTGAAAAGCAGTGAACAACGTAATTTCACTCGCACGAAGTCAATGCATCAAAAGTTTGCAGGTGAATCAATCAAGAGATTTATTCGAATACTGATAGGCTTTACAGGAAACGCAGTCACTAGAAATACGTGAAACGTCTTGTGCGGAACGGTATAAGTCAAGTTTAAAGACATACTCAAACTGTGCTGTATCCCAGGCTTTCAGTGCTTCGTATGCGTGGGCGCACGCATACGACAAGACAGATAGACAGATAGATATGCTCAAGACAGATAGATATGTGGGGTTTAACGTCCCGAAACCACCATATGATTACGAGAGACACCGTAGTGGAGGGCTCCGGAAATTTCGACCACCTGGGGTTCTTTAACGTGCACCAAAATCTGAGCACACGGGCCTACAGCATTTCCGCCTCCATCGAAAACGCGGCTGCCGCAGCCGGGATTTGATCCCGTGACCTGCGGGTCAGCAGCCGAGTACCTTAACCACTAGACCACCGTGGTGGGCATAATTTGCTCCAGCTGCAGTGACACAGTCAAGCTGTTTGGTGGTATCCGAGTTTTTGCGTCCCAAAACCACGATATGTTTATGAGGGACGCTGTAGTGTAGAACGCCGGGAATTTCCACCATTCGGTGTTGTTTGATGTGCAGTGACATCGCGCAATACATGGGTTTCTTGCATATTGCATTCATAGAAACGTGGCCGGGGTCGAACTCGCGACCTCAGGCTGTTGGGTGCACACTGAATGCGGTAGCCGATATATCAGGAGCCCCACTGATGGCACTTGAAAGTGTTCGTGGTACTTGTATATAAACTTTTCTCGCCCACAGACACGTCGTCAAAAACGGTTGGATAACATTATCATCGTTCGATATTGTTGCCCGATTCTTGTCGTGCCATTTTGTGCTTGCGCTACATTTCTGCCGCACATTTCTTCAAGGAACCGCACACTTGAAAGCCCCTCTAAAAAAAAAAACACTGGTACAAGTTTGATGCCTTGCCGTGGCTGTGCGATTTCTCTCAAATTCGACCATTTTTGCTCAGTTCAGCGACCACTCGCCACGGTGGTCTAGTGCATAGCTATGATGCCCGGTTATGGTGGTTATGGTGACCACCCGCTGTGATGGCCGTATTTTAGATAGAAGCAAGAATGTTTGAGGCCCGTTTACTTATATTTAGGTGTGCGTCAAATAACATCAGGTGGTCGAAATTTCCGGAGCCTTCCACTTCGGCGTCGCTCATTATCATATGGTGGCTTTGGGACGTTAAACCTGTGGAAAAATTTTTAGTTCAACGATCGTATCTGCATGCCTTTCCGAACGTAGCGATGGGTTTTCTTTTACTTTAAATGCGACAAACATGTCGTAACAGTGTCCACTTGACAGGTGCATGGTCGTGCAAGAACGTATTCCCTACACCTGACACTACCAAAGAAACAATTTTCCGCCCGAAGGTGTAATCGAAAACGGTTAAACACTTTGTCGTTACATGAAACTCCACCGAGCTACCCCTTTTGTTATAGTGCTGCTCTGTATAATCAATGGCAGTAAAGGATAAGTCACACATTTTGTTTAAGAAAGCTTCATGGAACGTGAGTAGCGAAGTTAACTCATGGCGTAGTTTGGCTGCCATTGTGCTGCAAACCAGAATTTTCGTCTCCTGTAGAATGCAACCCCGTTTGGTCCGGGGCTACGTGTGTATTGTATGGCTTCCACTGTTTTATTTATTTATTTATTTATTTATTTATTTATTTATTTATTTATTTATTTATTTATTTATTCACTATTGGCACATACACCCATTGGCCCCTTTAGCAGCTTGAGTGCGATAAGTGGTAAACAAAAGCAATACAGTGAAGGTTACAAAAAAAGCAAAGTGGGGGATCATTGTCGGTAGCAGTCACACGGCATGTTTCAGCAAAAAAAAAAAAGTGCAAAAGGACACTCGTAGGTGAACACGTGTGCGTCGTGGTGGCATATTATGCAAATGTCGTTTCAGTAAGGCGGCAACATGGTCACTGGACATATATAGCAGCAACAACCCCGCGCAAGTTTTCCGACGATGGTAGTGCCGCGGAAACATCCTCCCCCACTATGCCCGGTTTCAGGGTTGGCACCCCCACTAGTGCCTCATCAAAATATCTCTCTCGAACCAATGGCTGATTCGCCCCTGCCCAGCTTTTATCATACATGCAAGCGTGTTTGTCTCGTCGTCAGCTGTGACAACAAAACCCGCAGCACGGATGCTGGCTGCAAATACCCGTGATATTTTTTTAAAATAAATGTTGCTGGTATTTGGAGTCAGTATTATCTAAGTTTGCTCTAAACGTGGTGGCGAGAATTGAAGGGGTCATGAGACGATCGCCCGACATTTTTAACATCGAAGCTACTGTAGGTTGCTGACGATCGCGCGGTGTTGAGAGAGAGAGAGAGAGAGAGAGAGAAGAGCAAAGAGGAAGGCAGGGAAGTTAAGCAGATGCTAGGATCCGGTATGCTGCCCCGCCACGGTGGCCTAGTGGCTAAGGTACTCGACTGCTGACCCGCAGATCGCGGGATCGAATCCCGGCTGCGGCGGCTGCATTTTCGATGGAGGCGGAAATGTCGTAGGCCCGTGTGCTGAGATTTGGGTGCACGTTAAAGAACCCCAGGTGGTCGAAAGTTCCGGAGCCCTCCACTACGGCGTCGCTCATAATCATATGGTGGTTTTGGGACGTTAAACCCCACATATCAATCAACCATCACCACAGCAGCTATATAAACAGCACATTTTCAGATAGCTGTTTGTTATGAATGTAAGAAGATGTGCTCAAGCAGACATTTCATCAAATGATGAAAGCACACAGGCTGTCGGCGAAAGAGGAAGCGCGCCAAGAGTGAACGCATTTTAACGCAAGAGCGAACGTGGTCTCCTAACACATGAGAGCAAGCATCGGAGTGGAGCGAGTGCCGCAGCAACATCTCGTGAGCGATTCGAGTACTAACGGATGGATGGATGGATGGATATGGCTGTACCCTTTAGATCGGGCGGTGGCTAGCGCCACCAAGCCGTAATACCTAATGAACCAAAAACTATATTTATTTTTTTTTCTTAAAAAGTGAGTTTGAGCATTCGTACTTTGCAGTGAAGAGTTTAATTTTCACTCGTGCCTTGACTTTAGCCACCAATCAGATAACCTCCTTCTAGTTAAGTCTACACGCTTAAAGTTTATTTTGCCCTCCCGGTCCCTAAACCCCAGTGCTTTGAAAAACTCTGCGCCATCATCCCTTTACCGAACATTATCAAGTGTTCGGCAGTTTCTTCTTCCTCTCCACACGCACTGCATACTGTGTCTACCCCTTCATATTTGGCCCGATATGTCTTGGTTCGCAATACTCCCGTCCTGGCCTCAAACAGTAGAGAACTACCCCAAGTGTTATCATAGATCCTTTCCTTGGCAATTTTCTGCTTAAAAGTTCGATAGATCTCTAGTGCGGACTTCTTAATCATGCCCATTCTCCACATGTCAGTCTCCGTTTCCTTCACTTTCTTCTTCACTGATAGTTCTTTTTGGTTTGGCCACCTGCTGTTTTCTAAGTATTTACCAGTCAACTTCCTGGCTCGCTTCCTCCATTTGGTATCGACATTCTTCATGTACAAGTAGCTGAAAACCTTCCTAGCCCAACGCTCTTCCCCCATTTCTCTCAATCGCTTCTCAAATTTTATCTTGCTGCTAGCTTCCCTGCCCTCAAATGATGTCGATCCCATATCACCTTGTACTCCCTGATTTGGTGTATTCCCGTGAGCTCCTAAAGCAAGCCTACCTATTCCACGTTGCTTAATTTCTAATCTTGCTTGAACTTCTAATCTCATGCACAAGACCGCATTGCCGAACGTCAGCCCAGGAACCATGACCCCTTTCCATATTCCTCTCACAACATCATACCTATTGTAATTCCACAGTGCCCTATTTTTCATCACTGCTGCATTCCTGTTACCTTTGGTCGTCACGTATATTTCGTGTTCCCTCAGATACTCGGTCCCATTGCTTATCCACACTCCCAGATATTTGTATTTATCTGTTATCTCTAGCGTGACCTCCTGTATTCTAAGCTCACTACCTTCGTTGTCATTGAAAATCATGACTGCTGATTTTTCCTTACTGAATCTAAAATCTAACCTATCTCCCTCATTACCGCAGATGTCCATCAATCTCTGCAAATCTTCCTTGTTGTTGGCCATTAGCACTATATCATCTGCATACATTAATGCTGGTAGTGCCTGATCAATAAGTTTTCCTTGTTTGACTAAAGAGAGGTTGAAGCCCAGTCCACTTCCCTCTAATTTTGCCTCTAATCCTTGTAGGTACATCATGAATAATAAGGGTGACAGGGGGCACCCCTGCCTAAGCCCCCGTTTTACCTCTGCAGGCTTCGATACCTGTTTTTCCCACTTTATAACTACCTTGGTACCTTTATAGATACCCTTTAAAAGATTAGTGTCTACATGTTCCACGCCTAGTGTGTCCAGTATTCCCCACAATTCCTCTTGAACCACGCTATCGTACGCTCCCTTGATATCCAAAAATGCTAGCCACAGGGGCCTGTATTCCTTTTCTGCTACTTCGATGCACTGCGTCAGTGAGAACAGATTGTCTTCCAACCTCCTGTGTTTCCGAAACCCATCCTGCAGTTCCCCCAGCACCCCCTCATCCTCTATCCACGCCTGCCGTCCTTCCTTTATAATCTGCATCGCCAGCCTGTAGACCACTGATGTCACTGTTATAGGACGGTAGTTGTTTATGTCAGCTTTGTCCCCCTTTCCTTTATAGATCATGCTCATCCTGCTAAGTTTCCATGCATCGGGAACTTCACCATCGATTATTATTGTGCTCACGACCTCTCTCAAAGCCTGCTTAGACTTCGGACCTAATGTTTTTATCAGCCTAATTGGAATGCCATCTGGACCTGTTGATGTAATACTGGGAACCCTTTTCTCAGCCCTTTCCCACTATTGTTGTGAAAATGGAGCCATTGCACCACTTGATTCGTCCTTGTCTATTGTGGTGCATAAAGTACTTCTTTGTTGAAATTTTTCTGTCACCCTTGTTCTTATATATTCAATAGCTTCGTTTCCTTCTAGCCTAGCACCTTGGGCTGTAGTTATAAAACTCTGCTCTAGGCTCGTATCAATTCTTAGGGAGTTTAGATGGTTCCAAAATTTCGCAGCTGCCTTTCTATCTTTTTTATGTACTTCTGCCAGCCACTGAGCTCCCTTCCTTCTAATCTTTTCATTGATCAGAAGGGATGCATCCCTTCTACAGCTTAGAAGGATTGCCCATTTTCTTTCAACATCATCTGTCGGTTCCCCCCGCTGCTTAGCATGTCTGTGTTCCCTAAAGGCTTCCTGACGTTTTGCTAGCTCTGTTAACTTCCTCATCCCACCAACTTTTGGGTTTGTGTCTTCTTTTCCGGGGTGACTTGTTACGCGCCTTAGCAAGCTCTAGCTCAAAGAGTCTAATTAGATAGATTCGTGTACGTCCACACTGTCTTATTATCCTCCGTGATTACTTTCTCAATTTGCTTAGTGGCTATTTCAATTTGCCTTTCTGAATAAAAATTTAACGGTAGTTGCTCATCTTGTCTCCTTCCCACTTTCACTGCTCTTCTAAAACTTAGCTTGATACGTTTGTGATCACTACCCAAACTTCTGGAGCCACCTTCATCTATGTGCATTCCCCTAAGCTTATCATACATCCTATGTGACATCAGTGCATAATCTATCGTCGACTGCAGCCTTCCTACCTCCCATGTTATTTGCCCTTCACACTTCTCGGTACTGTTGCAAATGATCAAATCAAGCCTTTCACACATACCCATGATCATTTTGCCTGTCGGGTCGGTATACCCATCTATATCTTCTATGTGCGCATTCATGTCTCCTAGTATAATTATCTCGCACTCTCTTCCTAACTCCTGAATGTCCTTTGATATACACTCTACCATTGCCTGGTTTTCCTCTCTGGCCTTTGCTCCCGTCCACAAGTACACGAAACCAAGGAGTGTCATTTGACCTGCCACTTTCCCTTTTAGCCATAAATGTTCCTTGCACTCCTGCTTGACCCTTTGCCAGTCTGTACTTTTATGAATGAATGCCCCAATACCACCCCCCTTTCTGCTGCCTTCTGTTCTATTACAATATTTCCACGCGTAGTCCGGATTGTGCGGAGGTTGTTCCATGTCCCAGAGATGTGTTTCTACAAAACCGTATACCATCGGCCTCTCTTCCCTTAGCTGTTCTTCTATCTCTTCCCACTTCAGCCTGTTCCTACCACCCTGCATGTTAATATACCCTATGTCTGAATGGGCTCGGCGCTCGTGGCTACGTCTATTTATGCCCCGGACTCTACCTGTCTTAGACATTGGTGCCACTTTGGAATCGTATCTGTCCATAACACCTGTCGAAGAGTCTCCCTGGTTGTTTTCCTTGTTACTAGCTATCCTGCACCCCGAAGGGCTCGCTTGCCTCATGACTGCTTCCAGCTTGAGTCCTGGGAACGCCCCTACTGCAACCCTCTTGTCACCTCTTACCCTCTCTTTTATGGCTTCTGTGCATCGATTTAAATTCGAGTCCCCGGCGATTATCACATGCTGTGACTTTTCAGCTGGAGCGTCCTGCACCTGGGGGCTACTTGCACCTGTGACGCCGGCTGCTTTCTCCCCTCCCAGCCCCACCACTACCTCGCTGAAGCTGGGCCTTGCGACAGTTGAACCGGCTAAACTTGTTTTTTCCAAGCTTGCTTGCTCTTCCTTCTCCACCGTTCTGGTTGCCGGTTCTCTACTGTTCTCTCCGTAGGCCGCTTCTTTGTTTATTTTCGCTAGTGCTTCCTCGGGGGACTTCAGTCTTTCTCCCATTGCCCTCATTTTCTCTTGCTCTGTCGCCAACGCAGTCTCGAGCTCATCGATTCTCACCAGCAGTTCACTTTAAGCAACCATCATTTTCTCCATTTTTTCCTCGACCTCACATTGCCTACACTTCGCGTCAGCTTCTTCTCCATTCGCTTCTACGCTTGGGTCCACTTTCAAACCCACTCCACATCCTGAACACTTTACAGTCTTTTTAGCCATGTCTTTCTGACACCAATTGTCCCTATACTCGATAATCACTAAACTCGAGCCCTGCACTACGAAAAAAAAGAAAGTCTACCACAAAAATTTACCCTAAACTCTACCACAAAAATCTGCGTGTTCTATGTACGCGCACCTCTCCCACGGGGTGGCAAAAGAAAAAAAACAACAAAATTTCAAACACACACACCCGCACTAACTAATAAATACCTGGTGACTGGCCCCTGAAAAATCCGTACCATAAAATAAGTGCTACGAAGATTTCAACCGCTGCTTTATAATTATAAAGACAAGCTCAAAACATGCAAAAACACTTATCTGCGCAGTCGATCCGGAGCGCTCGAAAAACACGTCCATCCACCGTGACAGCCCGACACAGAGTGGTAGTGCTGTGAGCGCCTCAATGCCATCTAGTGAGCGCTCCGAGTACTAGAGGTAGCTGCTACGCCGACGCGGAACTATAGCCTACGCTCTAAGGAGCTTCGTCCCTAAGAGTTCTTACCACGCATAAGACTCTTTAAAGAGGCATGACGTTAATTCTCCTGTGGGTCACATGACTCTATGAAGAGAATAGAATGACCCCAAAAGAGAGTGGAGATACCCTTTAAATTAACTTGGCTTGTTAAGACCATCCGTAAAGAAGTCACATTTTTTATGCGACGCATTTCTTAGCGAACTGTATAGGCACTTTGAGAGTTACTAATCTATCTATCTATCTATCTATCTATCTATCTATCTATCTATCTATCTATCTATCTATCTATCTATCTATCTATCTATCTATCTATCTATCTATCTATCTATCTATCTATCTATCTATCTATCTATCTATCTGTCTATCTATCTATCTATCTATCTATCTATCTATCTATCTATCTATCTGTCTGTCTGTCTGTCTGTCTGTCTGTCTGTCTGTCTGTCCGCCTACGTCTGGATGCTTTCGTGATCGCCTTCTTAAGTTAATGTAGATCATAGTTATTATGGGAGGGTAAGAGTGTTCGACCAATATGTATGGCTGGTCACGACGTGTATAACGCGAAAATATCGTCACGTATGCTGTCAAATCTTTACCTGCAGACACGAGTGGCGCATACCAGTATAGCATACAGGCCGCGGTATGCAGGCATTCGCCACAGGGTACTGCAACTTTATATGTACCCAGGAATGGCGAGAACAGACATTGACAATGGTCACGACGTGTATAACGCGAAAATATCGTCACGTATGCTGTCAAATCTTTACCTGCAGACACGAGTGGCGCATACCAGTATAGCATACAGGCCGCGGTATGCAGGCATTCGCCACAGGGTACTGCCACTTTATATGTACCCATGACTGGCGAAAACAGACATTGACAATTTAAGTGCGATAGCGTGAAGAACAATAAGCATCGGCTGCGTTGACCCGACAAGTGCAAGGAATAAATATCAGTGTCCCAGCAAGAATTAAACCCAATTATTCTACGTGGCTATCCAGTATTCTGCCACAGAGCCATGCCGGGTCTCGTAACAGCTTCGGAAGAGATCCGATACAGACATAATCTTGGTGAAACGTCAATTGTGGTTGCAATGCTGGCTGCCAAAGCTTGTAACCATTGCATATGTACTCTGTGATATAGTCAGCCCGTCGGCTTAGCGTCATTTGTACATTTAGGCGTTATCCACTTTAGCTGGTCTACGGATCACTGTCCAGGGCTACCAGCCTCGCAAGCGCAAGCGCTACATCGGCTTACCGCTTCTTGGCGCTGGTAGTACGCATTTTGCGGTTAGTATTGTTACGGAACTCCAAGCAACTGCTTATATAAAACATGAGTGACTGTTTAACATAAATATTTCTGTCCGTGCGACATTAGCACATATCTTTAGCGTCATTACGTAACGTTTTGCTCAATAATAAATTACACCGCAGTCACTTTCTCTCCACCTGCTTCGCATAAGATCGATTTCCATGGTACGCGGTATCATCTTTTTTTTTTCTTAGAATGTAGTAATGAATAAAAGTGTAGCAAAACGAACTCAAGTTGTGTAATACGCTCAAGCTTTGTTATCATAATTTTGTTAATAATAAATCAGCTTTCTGAAGCGAATCTCGACAAACATGCGGTATCGAATTGCCATGTTTTCGATTGCGTTACGTAAGCATCATAAACGACTACACTTTGCAGCCGCTTTCGAATTGCAACTTCTCGTCTTGGTCTTTCTCATACCAACACGCCGCTACTTCTGTCTGCGCTTTCTCGTAGTTTTCCTACTGAACCATTGTATGCCTGCAGAAAGTGAGGTGGCGTTTAAATGATTTATTACACGTAATACGGAAGCAGGACTGATAGTTGGGCTAGTTTGTGTCTCTTCTCTTCGTCCCGTGAGTTTGCCCATAACGTAATACAGAACGATTATATATTTTGTTTCATAATTTGTAGCGTGATTTCCTCTACTTTTTAGGATCGCAGAGCATGTAAAACTTTCTGCTTGAATTGATCACTTTAGGATAGAGATAGCGTTCTTCGTTTTATGGCCCACCGCGGTGGTATAGTGGCTGAGGTACTCGACTACTGACCTGCAGGTCGCGGGATCGAATCCCGGCTGCGGCGGCTGCATTTTCGATGGAGGCGGAAATGTTGTACGCCCGTGTGTTCAGATTTGGGTACACGTTAAAGAACCTCAGGTGGTCGAAATAAGAGGAGCCCTTCACTGCGGCGTCCCTCATAATCATGTGGTGCTTTTAGGACGTTAAACCACACATATCAATCAATCAGGTTCGCTTTATATTTTAGCTTGACTTGGACGCATAATCGTCTTTACAATATTCTTTACAAAAGCGAACATGTGCTTACAATGTAACATGATAACATTATTGAGCCGCCAGAAAACGTTGTTTTTTTTAATGCAAAAAGAAAACACTTTTATTCGGAGGACCAAAAAGCAGAGATCATTGTTCCACCGTTAATTTCTTGAAATCTAAATGATTTATTTATTTATTTATTTACTCTTATTTATTAAAAAGCATTTGAAACCTGGAGGCACTGCGGAAAAGAGTGTACAATAATATAAAAGCGTAGAAATATCAATACGAATTATGTTACAAGGCATTTAGTAAGGCGATTCCGATTTGGTGGGTATTGTTTGCGGCCGCAACAGTGGCGCTAAAGAGTCGTCCCGTAAGTACGCATGATGACATGTAGCAGTGATCGGTCTTAGTTTATACGCAATGAGCTGGATTAAAAAAAAAAAACGCCAGGCCTGCGCGTAAGGCGCAGCATCTATAGCCACAGCGAAAGCTAGAAGAGTGGCCTTTCAGAGCCTTTTCTAAACACTCATTGGGCTGCTGCAAACACACTTGCTTGATTCTCACTACGGCATTGTTAATATTTTTTTTGGTAGAAGGGCGGCATTGGCTATGCTATTTTTCGTCATTCTTCTCAGAAGCGTGGTATATGCTAAACTATTGCAAGGAACATTGTGCCAATTGTTCACGCAGTGGCTTACGACGATGAGGAATTATGCCTGAAGTGGGTATGCGCCACAGTTAATAGGGGAACAAGAACAAGCTTTTGTAATGAGTTGGAGCAGTGGACGGCCCGCTCGTTACGCTATTCGCACTGTGCGATGACAGATTGTTCTTTCGCTGCTTTAATACACTTTACAAGTCGTATTAACGTGATTGCTTTCCCGACATCAAGCCTGCCTTAGGCAAGTTTGCCAACAAGTCCCAAGCACGGGCGTAGCTCAGTTGTAGAATACTGGTCTGGCACCCAGCGGACCCGTATTTGAGTTCCACTGTGTCATTGGTGCTAGGTTTTTTTTTCTTCTAATTTCGTGCAATGTGGTTACGGACACCGGCGACGGCGGCGGACAACTTTGGTGGTGCGTGACCCGAGTTGTGATCTCATAACAGCTTTCGCTGCAAAAGGGCGTACACCAAAGTATTGTGACAATCATCTCGAACATGATGAGAAACGATTGAGGCGAGATATATTGCGATGGATCGAGAAGCCATGATGACCATTTATGGTGCGACACCAGAGTGAGACAAACAATTAATTTTTGAGATTGAGAAGGGCTGCGTATTCAGAAAGAGAATTGCAACTTCAGCGAGTTGGTACGGATTGGTATTGATTTTAACAGCGCACTGGAGAACGAGGACTAGAAAAGTAAGGGCACTTTTCTTCTAGTCCTCGTTCTCCAGTGCGCTGTTAAAATCAAGATGAATTCAGAAAGAGAGGTGGTTTCACTCTGACACCGTGTGACATGCGATTCAGAGCCTAAAGCATGTGTAATGAAGAAGTAGTGGGTCATTCAAAGCATAGTCACACAGTTTTAAAAGTGTTGACTTCAGTGAGGATGGAACAGCAGAAAGATTCCGGCCCTGATAACCAAGCGTGCGGTTTTCTTCGTTAGTATTATACTCGACGCGCGCATTTCGGGACAGATTACGGGAGACGTGAAGTGCAAGGTGAACGAAGCGAAAAAATAGCGCTTGGGCACAGGACATTGACAGAGACGGACGAAGCGCTGAACTTACAACCAAAGTCTTTATTTTATACTGGCGTTGTATATAGCACACGAAACTTGAAAAGGAGGGAGAGGAGAAGAGTGACATGGAAGAGTAACTTTTGTTATGCTTGTGTGCAACGGAAAAATCTGCGATTACCCAAACATTCGCTTGTCAAATACGCAAATGCCCTGGTGAGGAGCGTTATCGAAGGTCCGTCTCTGTCACGCTGTTTTTTTTTTTTTTCGCTTCGTTGATCATGTAGCAACCGGCCCAAATAAGCACATTGGTGAAGTGCAAGGTATTTATAGCAGTCGACAGACGCTGATGAAGTGTTAGCGATTAAGTTAGTGTGATTATAAAGCACGCGAAAAAGGAGCCATGGAACTACACCGTACTGGATGTGAACTGACTGCATGCTTCGGTTCAAAGTGCCGAGAGAATCGCTTTTGTGTCCTTCCCGATCTGTCAGCACAACACCGCCTTTGATGCACCATTCGCACGTACAGGGCAGGATGTAAAAAAAAGGCGAACAACGCGACACGCTGTTTTCGGGATGCTCTGTCATTGGTGGCAATAAAAAGATGCTAGATTGGCCGCTGTTTGTACCATATATATATGTGGCTCTATATCACCATTACGTCCACAACCACTTGAAGAGAAATTCGAAACAGCAAATAATGAAGACGCCGCATTGCTCGCGTTTCTTTCCACCCCCCCCCCCCCGCCCCCCTTCCCGCACAATTTGGTTATCACGCTGACTAATAACTCCTGAGCGAACTGAAAACGTGTTGGCTTCGAGCTGTGTCCGGTGTTTTGAAACGTATAGTTTTCGAGTGCCATAAGTTTCTAAATTTCGGCTACTCCGTCATTGGGTGATTCTGTAAATGTGTACCTTTTTGTGTCAGAAGTGCGTTTCGTCGGGCTAGTTGGTCACACACTGTCAAAAAGAAAAAGAGCAGCGCAAAATAGACGAGACGAACAAAGAAACATTCAGGACGAGTGTATTTGGGCTTTTTTGCGTGTGGCCTATCTTAAAAAGTACGTACGTGAAACTTTGAGGCTGGAGGTAAAGAATCCTCCTGTACATAGACTCCGACGTATTAATTGTACTTGCATAGACTTCTTAAATACCCTAAAAAATAAAAATAAGTATTAACGTTCTATATAAACTGCGTGTTTGCCAATGTCACGGTTTCGTGCTTTAAGTTTTTCTGTTTTCTCTGTGGGCTTTGTACCGCCAGTCTGAAGCTTTCTTTTATTATCATGATAAATCAGTAGGTGCAAAATAGACACCTTGCTAACAAAAATGTACAATGACTAAATCGTCATCCGCGTAAATAATTAGGAAAACTTTCAGACGGCACTTTTTTTCCATTTCCTTAGCATATACAATTATCTATAATACTATTTTTTTTATTTGCAGAGGAGTGAATGATTTTTTTTGTCAGCTGAGGCACATGTAGTTAAAGAGACACCAAAGATCGCAACTTGTCGTCACTCGCTGAAGTACATGCATATGGCGGCACGTTAGTTGTTGTATTCTTGAAAGTTGAATTCGAAACAAGGAAATTGTACGGTGTTACCCATTTTACTTCTCTCTCTTGAAGTATTTCGTATAGGCAACGTCGAGAATCAGTTTTCAAGCACACCAGAGGCATGTACTCGTGCTTGCCCGCGAGCACCGCAAATACAAGACCCAAATCTTCGACTGTCTCCGCTACGACGCACAAAGACAGATTCCGAAGGCAGTATTTCATTTGCAACGCGGTTTGAGCTACCGGTAGAGTTACCAGTGCTGCCTATAATAAGCGGATTTTGGCTTTTTTTTTTTCGAGTCGTTTGCAGAACTTTTCAGTTCCTTTTCGCGTCTTTTTTTTTTGGGGGGGGGGGAGGCATGGGGAGGGGGGCTGCTTATTTGCATAGTCGTAGCAAGTATAGTTATTTTAGTGGTCACCATGTTCGCCAATAGCGTGTTTGTCCTTCACTGATAGCGGGTTTGTCGATCGAGTAGTTTGATTAGTTGAGTATTGAAGTCAAACATACGTTGAGGCAATCAACAAGTAATCATGCTTTGACAAACGTGCAATCACGTTTCACCTAATTGGGAATAGCCTGGAGATAGCGTCATAAAGTAAATATGTGCGTTCGCTCATAGTTGCTAAAATTTATCTGTAAAAATATAATTCAAGTGATTTCTTCACCTCCCCGTTGTACTTAAGCGGCATTCTTTATACTTATACTTCAAAATAGTTTCAAAAATGAAAAAAAAAACATTATATTTCCACTTTTGTAATTTCTTGCCTGTCAAGTAGGTAGCATCTAGCAACTCTCGAACTGCAGCACTTTCTCGGGCCGTGAGCGATTGTGCGATGCGCAACACAAAAGCGCCCTTTGTTGTTGTTCAGGAACACTCGACTCGACGAAAGTTTGCGAATGACTCTTCTGTGCGTAGAAATGTGTTTGCGACTGTGCGCACTATTCGTGTGTATGTCTGATCATTGTATATTTCACATAATCATAACTCGACGCCTGCATGGAGTTACAAGCCATGCAGGCGATAAAACGGGCTAACAACTGCGGGAGTTTCATTAGATAATTACTTTTATTCTGTCTCTAGAAAGTACAAAATACTAATACCAGTACTAATACTCCTAGGCTAGGTGCCTTGTCTCTGAGGAGGCACCTGCTTATCTAAAGCACAGCCGTGCTATACCTAGCTGTATAACGCAAAACACGCAAACTGTATTCTCACTGTTAGAGCAAAGCTGCTCCGTCATTCTGATGCAAAACAGTGCCGCTTCTCATTCCCACGACTCTATCACTGTTTTTCGGAAGTCACGAGGCTCGAATCGTGACCGATTTGGAGCTATACCACAAATAAGTTCAGGCATGAAATGAAGACCGAATCGGTAAAACGTAAATTTCGAAAGCGCTAGTTAAGTATGCATACCTCTTTCTTTTCCATTATCCGAACGACTTTTCTAATACGTCCACCAACCGAACTGACTGGATTATTCGCTTACGAACATTTTTTATCGTAAGACATAAGTTTAGAATACGAGCCGCGATATTGTTTGCTGCCATAAAAAGTCCATTATGCCTTTCACACCGTGGTTTGGTATAGACAATGGTATACGACCTATTGGCATTCTAAGGCGGGATCTAGTCATCGAGTATCCAGCGGAAAGCCCAATAACAACTCGAGCAGCGCCATTCTTTTTATTTAGTTAGTCTCGCCCCCACATTTTCGTACTTTGCAGCGATATTTAAAAAGTCGCTTTTTCTTGCGAGTTCGTGCCAGAATGTCCGCTTATAATATGCCGATTTTGCCTTACTCTTTTTTTTTTGCAGAGTCACGAGTAATATTTTGCAGTCGCTTTTCCTGTTTTTTAAAGGGGGTTGAATTTTTTTCCAGCAAACATAATTAATTTAGTCATCATCCCGTTCACCAGTAGCGCGTTCATCAATGACGTTGTATAGTTGAGTGTCAAAGTCAAACATTCGTAGCGGGGATCAAAAAGCAACGAGCAACTTTAATAATGCACTGGCAAACGTGCATTCAACCGAATAGAGAGTATACCCTGGGGGCAATGTGAAAGGTAAAGATGTGCTTTACGTCACAGTTGCGCCTGTTTTTTTGCTTTACAAAATAATTAAAGTGAATTTTTTTAAACTTCCTTAAGTATTTGAGGTAAGTTTTCCTTATTATAACTGAAAATATTGTCAAGAGTGCGGAAATTCATTAACTTTCGGTTTGTCTTGGGCTTCTTCGCGAAAGTCGCGTGGTTTATTTTTGTTTTTGTTTTTCTAGACTTGCTTTATGCTGACGGTTTGCTTCTTAGCTCTGCAGCATCCAGCGAACTCCGATTCGTGCGGCTCTCACTTCATACAGGACACAACAACACGGGCCGACCTGATGCGTGACAAACGTGCGTTCGCTCGCTTTGACAGACGACTCTCGTGGCAGTAGCAGACGACAGTACACACTCACCGGACAAGCAGAGCGCATGGCCACTCGAGCGCGCTTCGGGCAGCGGAGCACGCGGCCAGTTGACGCGATGGGAATCGAACACCTTGCGGAGCGGAGCAGATGCGCTTTTCTTCGCGGTCCGCCTTTCGAGAATCAACTGGCCAGGCGCGGTCCGCGATTTCCTGACTCCCGCCGTCGGGATCGATAGACCAATCAGGGCGCTCCACTCGTGCGCGCCCTCGTCTTCCCCCGAGAAGTGTCTCGGCGTAGCTATTCACGCTTTTTCGCCGACACATGTTTTGGGCCCCTCGTCAAGTGCGGTAAAGATCACGTGATGCATGTGCCACCCCCGTTGACCTTGTTATTAGGCGGCGTCACCATTTGTATTTTTTAAACTTTATTTCGCTGTATCACGATGTTATTAAGATTGTCTATTGGATGCGGCACGCAATTTTTTTTATCTAATGGCGTTACTGTGAGAAAGTGTCTTGGTATATTTTGTTTATTTATTATGACACTGAAAATCACTCGAATGCATTGGAGCAGGGAATACGCTACATACTGGAAACAAGGGACACATAGAGAGGAAAATAATAAAGAGGGGAAACGCGAATAATGGGCGCAAGATGAACGCGTCAAGCAAATCCCACGAGTAGCGCAGTTTTTGCGAGCCAGAACACGCTACGCGCTATAGCACATGTGCGCCGTCATTGTACACCCACAAGATCTCAACGTCAACGCGGAAGCTCACAGCGTCGCGCGAAGTCGGGGCTTCTGCTGTCGGGGCTTCTTAGTGCCTCTTCCCATTCGGGCTGACAGGTGGGGCATAAATATTTTTGTTAAAAGACTCCCTATACGAGTGATAATGTTTTGTTCATCTTCCGCACTTGGCTAGCGTGGAACTTAGGTGCAATATATGTCCTCGACTCATTTCATGTTGCAGTCGCGTAGCTCCTTGACGTGAAGTCCCGAGTTGATTCGTGGCTTCATAATTCGACGCAATATCTTTTTAACTTGCATAATTTATCGGCAACAAATTGAACTATCAGCTTTGTGAGCATAAGCTACGCACACGGCAAGAGGTGGAAGGTGGGGGGAGAGGGATTGTTAAGGTGGAAGAAAGCCCTTCTTTGCCATCTCTAGGGGGCGCCAATGTTGTCCCGTAATTTTACTCTGTCGAACCTTTCACATCATTTCATGATGCTTTAGTAATAGTATATGGGGTATTACCACGATATGATTACGAGAGACGCCGTAGTGTAGGGCTCCGGAAATTTCGACCATCTGGTGTTCTTCAATGTGCGCTGACGTGGCACAGCACACGGGCCTCTAGCATTCCGACTCCGCCTAAATGCGATCACCACGACCGGGTTCGAACCCACGACCGTCGGGTCAGCAGCAGCACGCCTTATTATGACGTTGTTGCCGTATCATAATAAAAATGAATTCTATCGACCTGTAGAATACGATCAAGGTGAGTCGCATTGTCACGCGATCATTAAGGGCTCTTTGAGGCCACGGACCAGCCGTAATGTATCGCAGCTTTGATACACCAGGTGGCGCATCTGGTGCGCACTTAATAGCACTTACTAAAGCTCCTTGATCTTGGGGCTGTAGAACTTACGTGCCTCTGAGACATGCGCTCATGGGCGCAGCTGCTTGACCAGTGAGAGCGGCCAACGCTGGTATACGCTACCC
Source organism: Rhipicephalus microplus (assembly GCF_043290135.1). NCBI lineage: Eukaryota > Metazoa > Arthropoda > Arachnida > Ixodida > Ixodidae > Rhipicephalus > Rhipicephalus microplus. Next base: position 11,446,190 of record NC_134702.1, on the reverse strand, counting down.
ACGTTTGTCTCTACGTCATTGAAAATTCTGGCCTAAGAAATTCAAAGTACTTGTAAAAGGATATATTGCTGTGAGCTTTGCGATTTTTTTTTTCATTCGCGGGCTCGTAATAAGTGCTAGAGCCATGCGCAGTCTGCAGTCCAATGTCGTCGTTCATCATAGGGATATATCACTTTATGTCTGTCAAACTACCATGCTGATTTTAATGGGACTTTTCTTTGTACACGCTTTCGCACTTTCCTGAAGCTAGGATGCTGAATAACTTTGGGGAATAGCTTCAGCACAATTGCAACGAAATGGCTTAATTTTTGAATAAATAATGACGCACTGAATAATTTGATGACGTTATCAATCTAGCCATGAGCACGTACGAAAGTGGGCATAACAACTGCGTACATGTGACATTAACGGGCGACTCCAGAGTCATTCACCCCATTACCTTTCGTATAGTAAGCGTGACAGAAGGCTATTACGCGAGCTTTTTCACGGAGACTTGTCACGTTTGAGAAGCGGTACATGACGGCTTGCCTTCTACGTGTTCAGTGCGTTAGAATTTGTTGCGCACCTCCCACCCACCCACCGAGAGCTTTCTGCGCCTAACATGGTTTCGCATCGCCTCCAAGATCGGAATCATGCCAAGATTTCTGGAACTCGTGTGGTAATGCACTGCCACGGGATCTGCACATATTTAATCATGCGTTGCCTTTGGCCCTGCCGCGGTGGTCTAGTGGCTAAGGTACTCGGCTGCTGACCCGCAGGTCACGGGATCGAATCCCGGCTGCGGCGGCTGCATTTACGATGGAGGCGGAAATGTTGTAGGCCCGTGTGCTCAAACTTGGGTGCATCTTAAAGAACACCAGTTAGTCGAAATTTCCGGAGCCCTCCACTACGGCGTCTCTCATAATCATATGGTGGTTATGGGAAGTTAAACCCCACATATCAATCAATGCGTTGATTTCGTGTGATGACGTCATTACGCGACGTTCTATCATGTGCCGTCATAATGACGTCACGAATAATGGTAGTCTGTGATTTCATGATGGTGCCACATGATGACTTCATGAGGACGCAATCTTTAGTCACGTGTCTTTAGTCGCTGTCGATGGTGACGATCGCTTCTCTTATTTAATGAAGCATGCAAGGCTTTCGCTGTTGGATATAACTTTCCAACTGAACCACAACTATCGATTTTCTAATAGTTTATCGAAGCGTTTGTACTTATTGCGTTTATGATATTTGTACTTATTGGGTTTATGATAATTTCCACCATTTATATGACTCTAATTGTAATTTGTGACAAATACTGATTCAGTGCAATCATATACAACCCTTAGCTTAGCCCACTTCGTCCCTTTATAAGTACTTTTCTCATTTTTACCCGATAATGTTTTATGCCAGGGTGCATTTCTGTCACGGAAATTAAATTGGTAAAATACACACGATCATGTGGAAAAGCAAAACTAGAAAAAAAAACATCGTTCTTGTTAGCGAACGGTGTCTAAGTGCAGCTCCAATACCGTGAAACCTGAGTAGGAAGAGCGTATAGCACTGACATCCAGCGATTTCCGTTCGACACTGCTCCGTTTAACAAACCATTGATTACGCCAATGTTTGAGGTTAGCATGAATGTATAGGCTTTCCCAGGCACGAATAGGATCTCGTTAGGGAGATTTGCAATCTCGTTGTGCAACATGTGCGCTACTTCTTCCTGTGCTTTATCGACTTCTTGCTTGTTGCAGCAGTTTAGATACGTGTCCTCTGCAGCGAGCACCGTCAGGCTATTTCCCCTGCAGATGTAGCGTCGTATTGCAAAGCCCCACTTTTTTTGCACAGTTAGCTGCGCAATCGGGTGCAACCAGCGTGTGCAAAACCAGAACTATACGTTGAAAACAAAAGCAGACGCAGCAGCTCCTCGCTCTACGAAAAAAAAAAAGAAAACCCTAGTTGACGCGGTGCGTTGGGAATTGCCACGAATCTAGAGGATTTCAGTTTTACCGCTTTCCGTAGCTTTGGCGAAGCAGAATAGCTAAAGCGTTGTATATGGGCCGTTGCGAACGTGTTGCGTAAGTAAATTACTCGCGTTCTCCACAGCGGTCGCATGAAAAAGTGTGATAATGTGTATAGGTATCCTGTTATTGTTTTGGGTAACCTTGACGGAGAACCGTTGTAACTTTTATTGTGAAGCTCAATAGAACTTCTCAGTATGGTGCGCGCCGTGCAACAGCAGATTGTAGAAGCGCGCGATAAACATCGCACACGCCGCGATTATACCGATAAGCGGAAGTGGTCGCCACAATGCAGCATCACGCACGTAGGCTTTTAAGGCTCTTAAGTTACGGCTTTATCGTAACAAATGATAACATGTACAGTGTCAATTTTTATGAAAGGGAACACGGCGACGCGTGGCCTGCGCGCTTTGGCGGCTGCTGGCAGCGCGTTCAAGCGGGAGCGAGAGCAACCACAGTCTCTTGTCGCGTCATCTTGCGGCGAGCAAAACAACCATTCGTTGCTGATAAGGAACAAGCGGAAAGATTGCGACCCCCTCCCCCTTGAAGGCGATTACGCGAGAGCCAGTAATCGCCTTGAAGGGGGAGGAGGTCACAATCTTGCCACTGGTTCCAGATCAGCAACGAACGGTTGTTTGGCTCACCGCGAGATGGCGCGACAAGAGAGAGTGGTGGCTCTCGCTCCCACTTGAACGCGCTGCCAGCAGCCGCCGAAGCGCGCATGGCCACGCGTCGCCGTATTCCTTTTCATAAAAATTGACACTGTCCGTCATACAGGTAAAGCGCGAAATGTTGGTCGTGACCGCAATCAAGTTTTTCTTGACGTTGGTGTCCGTGACTGCCGGAGTTATCTCGGAGGCCTCGGTTTTGCTTTATTTGTGCACCGAGAAAGTGGACACGCAAGTATCCCCGTTTGTAGCATTTATAAACGGTAAATGACCGTCAACATAACATTGTATGACGCCTAATAAAACAGTTCAATGCACAGTAAGCGAGAGATGTATGGAGAAGGCAACTAAAGAGGCGAAAATCGCCGGGGTCATTCGTGCCGCATAAAGCGAGCTTCGTACCGCTGATCGTAAGATACATTGCTCGCGTATGCACTTCATCCCTTTAGCATCATGTGTATGTCCAAATTCAACGCGTTCAGGCTTTACAAAACGCTCGTCGGAGCGCTTGCCTCGAACTCGATGTCATGCGATGCTCGCTTGCACTTAAATTGCGAGTTGCAGCACGCCGAAATAACTGAAACGTATTTTCCATTGTACCTGCAGTTCGTTATTATGATGAGCTTCCTACTTTTCCGAAGCGAGGTTGGATTGACGGAAAAAGCTTGCCAGGTCCTTCATTTTCAGTAAACCGCGCCTCAACAACAATGAAAGAGGAGGGCCTATGCACGTTAGCAAGCGGACGGCTCTTTTTGCACTACCTAGTTGTGGCCAGCGCGGCGATGAGGGCGCTGGTGGCGGCGTTTTTGGCGGCGTTTTTGGCAGCGCCGCCTGGGCAGATACTGGCGTCTATAGAAGTATTTTATATTTTTTGTCGTAAATGCTGTCGAGCTGAAGCGTGTTACTTTGGGTGTCGTGGTTTCGTGGTTGTGTAGCTGCTACAGGTGCGTGGTCACCTGTATATATTTTTATGCGTTTCTTCAATAAACTTTATTTGGAAGTTTAGCACTTGTGTCTCGCCTTTTTTGTCTCTCGTCCCTGAAGTTTGCGCTACTTAACAGTTAAACGGAATACCAACTAGCCCAATCCAGCATCTTGCTTAGTAGTTGTATAGGAGACTACGTTGTATGAAAGACTTCGTGCGCTGTGATTCTATTCGGGGACGAAGCCTTTGTGTTGTTTGCCTTTAGCGTCAGCGTGTGACGCCTCCTCGACAGTGTAGGATAACTTCCAAATGAACCAAGGGTGTTTCCCCTTCTTTCGCCCCACTGATCAGCCTTCTGCTTCGGGAGTGACGGTGCTGATTAATATAACGGCTACAATGAGCGCGGCAGAATTTCAACGACGTCAATGGGTGAGTATCGTGCAAGTGGGTCTTTTCGCGCAACGAAAGAAGCGCCTATGGGGAGCGGAGCGCCTTTGAGTGTTAACGGTTCAAGCTACGAACTCTTTATCTCACGTTGCTGAAACGCGATAGTAGAGTATGCCTTGGCACAGGCGTAGGCCACCATATACCACTGGGGAGCGCACACATTTCCGTTTCTCGCCCAAAATGATGCCGCTTTGAAATAGTGCATATCGAGTACCGAAGTTTATTTTGTAGATGTCGACGCCATCTTCGCGCAGAGCTCACCATTGTCGAGATGGAGATGTGCCACCAGGAATAAACGTGGGCCCATCCACAAGAAACTGTTCACTATCTGTCAAATACGAACAGCCATTGCGAAATATATGTGTATATTGCCAACAAACATACAACTACTTCTGTGAAGGCTCGTTTCCTTTTCGTATTACACTAATTCCTATGACAAAGCAATCGATCGTGTTCTTTTCCTATTTTCACCATCAACCCCCCCCCACCCCCCCAAAAAAAAGGACAAAATAAAAACAGCTGGACACACTGTGTTAAGAGTTCACTTGTTATCGATGTTTTGCTCAAAACCGCGCATCACTCGTACTCAGAGGACTCCCTAAGCTGGTGGGCTACGATTTGGAGCCAGGAGGATTTGTTTTTTTGGACCCTTGCATAGCCGACGCTCGTGCTGCCGCAGCAGCAGCGAACAAAGGCGAACCCGGGTGTGTCGTTAAATAGGTAATACAGTGCACGAGCTGTGGATTCCCCGGCTGTCTCGTTCCATCGAATCCGGTTGGTTCGTGATACCGCTGTACTTAATGTGGCTCGAGCTGAAGCTTTCACTTTTTGCCTGCGTTCGGGATCCCGCCACGAATTTCGTGTTGTAAATGCAGGAGCGGGCCTCGATTTCCCACGCAGGTTGCTACAGGAATGAGGAGACAATTTATTTTAGGAGCGAAGCTCCTTAAGGCGTGGGCTGTGCGTCCCCTGTATGTAGCCACCTCTCGTTCAGTTCTAACTATTACGCTAGCCACCGCCCGATCTAAAGGGTACAGCCATATCCATCCGTCCATCCGTCCATCCATCCATCCATCCATCCATCCATCCATCCGTCCATCCGTCCATCCGTCCGTCCATCCATCCATCCATCCGTCCATCCATCCATCCATCCGTCCATCCGTCCGTCCGTCCATCCATCCATCCGTCCGTCCGTCCGTCCGTCTGTCTGTCCGTCCGTCCATCCATCCATCCGTCCATCCATCCATCCGTCCGTCCGTCCGTCCGTCTGTCTGTCCGTCCGTCCGTCCGTCCATCCATCCATCCGTCCGTCCGTCAATCCGTCCCTCCGTCCGTCCGTCCAAAAGATGCAAGATGTTATAAACTAGACGGCGGTACGTGTAGTTGATTATGAAAGATGCGAGGTGTTATAAAATAGGAATGATGCCACATATGGCGCGTGTCATCGTTTGATATAGTGCGGCGACGTACGCTAGGGGGAGCGTTGCAATAAAATCGAGTGGGCAAAATGTACGGAGGATTCATGGTTTACCAGGTTTACCTCCGGAGCTTCGCCCACTCATCATCATTCACTTCGTGGATGTGGCGGCATTTTTTTTTTTGTTGTTCAGCCGAACTGGGTGTCTTGCAAATGACGACGCAAGAAACGCGTGGAGGAATGTCAGAGAGAAGGAATCTTTAGTTATCTTGTCCGAGTTCTGTAGGGCGTGAAAACAGTTTTTGTGTCGACTCCTGCTTCCACCACCAATACATGGACACAGGCATGTAGTCGTGATTTTGGGAGGGGGTAAAGAGGTGAGGGGGGTAGCTGCAAAGCCTGAATCAACGAAAGAAAATCTGTCCATGGCGAAACAAAAAAAAAAGGTGCAATGAAATACGGCTGGACGAATTTTGGTGAGAAGGGAGGGGGTCTGTCTGCTTCCTCTTTGCCTGTGTTCCCGCATGGATGCCCTTGAGATTGGCCTAACGCAATCTCTTCAAGCCCACCTAAAACACTGCTGCTCTTATTTCTCTAAGGTTTATTGTCGGATCCCATTGGACCTCTTGCATTCGTGCTTATGCGTTTATTTTAACGCCAACGTTTCGGTCTCTGGAAGTTCGCCAGGCGCCTTTGTGGTACCATCTCGGCCAATCAACGTCAAGTTCAAGACCTTACACGTCACGAGATCTGCGGGCTCCGACCTAGCCGCTTTTCGAGCCGCAATGAAACTTTTATACAAGAATCACTCAGCAGTTGGGCCATACTCTTGACTCGAAGACGGCCCATCAGTGCGTGCGAAGTTAACGACGTGGAAGCTAACACGAGTTGGTGCCTCGTATCAATAAAATCTGTAATTGCGCCGCTAATCAAGGATGCCACATACTCTCACAATGGCAGCCGAGTCGCTGTATAGGATCAGCGGTAACCACCTCCACAATAACGCTGCCGATGTACCCATGATAGAGCGTCCACACCGTCCGTACCATTATCAAGAGTAGGCTCTGCAGGAGAACTTCGTCGCATCGCGTGTAATGCCACTATTACGCACTGGAATAATTTTCTGAACTGCTATTGTCATCCACCGAGCCGACTGCAGTTACAACTGCCATCCAAGACGATGAACTGGACTAGTTGGTTCACTGTCGGAATGGACAAAAGCCAGTGGGAAACACGAAACACACATAAAGAGCACGACGGGACAGGCTGGCACTTACGAGCTGTTCAAGCTGTACAGGCTGTAGATCTATCTACAGTGTTCACTCAAGGGCTAAAGATTAGCTGGCACCTTACTTGTGCGTTAACATCTCCTTATGTATAATAATAAAAAAAGTGCTTAAAACGAAAACTAACACCCGCCAGCAACAACCTTGCGCATTCGTGATACAGCCTTGTGTCAAACAAAACGAAATATTGATGAGTTATCGCGGCTTCTAAAAAGGTATTCTCATTAGCGAGCAGGCGCACTGACGTGCCATTGAGGCAGTTGCTTCCTCCTTTCTTAATGTGGAAGCAATTGTGTAGAAAACTTCCAAAAGTTCGCTTTCGTTTTTAGTTTTTCCTTGACCTACACTGTAAAAAAAAATGTCTCGGTACACAGCAAAAGCTGCTGGTAAATCGTTGCCGGAGGCATTCTGTAAATGAGTAACAGCAGGCTCCGTATCACGAAGTCTCTGTTATACATTTTTCCGTATTCTCTTTCACATCATATCTGTATTCCTGAACACAGCAGATCTGTTATTTCAAACACAGCAAATCTGTTAACCCAAACACAGCAAATCTGTCAACCCAAACACAGCAAATCTGTCAACCCAAACACAGCAAATCTGTTAACCCAAACACAGCAAATCTGTTATTCCAAACACAGCAGATCTGTTATTCCAAACACAGCAAATCTGTTATCCCAAACACAGCAAATCTGTTATCTCAAACACATCATGACTCTGTTTGTAGGAATACAGAATTTGCTGTATTTAGAGGAGGAATAAACGGAGATCGCTGTAGAGCAGTCTGGCTGTAAATTATTCCGTTATTATTAATGAAAACAGAAGCTTCAGTAAAACACCTGGTTTCGTTTAATGGCTTTTCTGTGCTTGACTAAGGTTTTGTGTAGTTTCTTTGCCTTGAAGGAAAGAGTTGTTTCACTGAGCATAAAATAAACTTAGTTTTGGTAGTAACTTAATTTGTGAAAAACTAACACAAGCTTTTGTTGACCAGTACTGTCGAAAAGCCGATGTTTTACGGGATGGAATGGAATGTTTATGTGGCTGCCTGTAGATTCTCATGATTGAGTTTTATGTCCAATTTTATGTACTGTTTCAACCTACACTAATGCAGTCTTTATGTACTGTGTGTGTGTAAACCACCCCTGCTGCTGCATACCATATAAATAATAATGCAACATTAACAAAACACAGATGAATTTATTTACATATAATACATGTGCTGTAGCTTGCTACATCACCATTCTTCATCACTTCAGCATGTTTATGCCTGAAAAGAATGTGAAAAACAAGTGATCAAATGAATGCAAGAAGCAACTTACACACACTTTATAATGCCTTCTCTGTGTATGTATATGGCCCTTGATACAAAAAGTAGGGGCACGTGGTAGAGCAAAATGTGAAAAAAAAAATCGCTTTGTTTTCTTTGCAATTTGGGGAGGGGTGTCCCTTTGTGCATCCACATTCGTGCTTTTCATAAACAGCATTTTTGGTGGCTCAAAACCAGTTTTTCCAAAAGGAAGTAGCCAGTGAAAACACACTCTAGTGCAAGCCCCTTGCATTCGCTCTATGCTTACGGCCTAATTTTCTGACGTACAAAAGTCAAAATGCTTGTCTAGAGTCAGCTGTGTATAGAAGATTGTCGGGTAACTTCTAAAGCAGTCCGAAGACACTGTGCACCTTTGTATTCACAATCCGCCTTCAGAATACATAGGTTGGAACACTTTCAGCTCCTAGCATCATTACACCTTGCATTTGCCGTGCTTGTCGATAACCTTAGATGCTGGGGGTAAAGAAGGTTCTGAGGAAGTGTAAATTTCGTTGAAGCCCGTACAGTTTTCTTGTTAATGTGAATAAATCCCTGTGACGTACTGAGGTGCTGAACCAGCAAGCTCTTTATTGTTAAACCTCCCAGCCTTTTCAGCATCTTTCGAGGTGAATCACGTATATACATGGGGACAACGGGTATGCTCTAATGGACATGGACTAATATTTCTGATGCAACTGAATAACAATGTGTGAGAACGACTCAGTGTAAGTGTTGAGTTAATGGGAATTGAGTCACAGAATCTTTCCTTTCTTTGTTTAGGGTGAGAGTCCTAGAAATGGCGACATTGAATATTTTTTTTGCATTTAATAATGGTAGTATCACACGAGCCTCTATTCTGAGATAGGATTGAAGCTTGGCCAAACTACAATGAATTTGCTGGAAATCGTTGACCACACTTGACGATACGTTGCAGATAGAGCTGAATGACATCTCACAAAAAAAAAAAACAAGACAAGCATTGCGAGAGGCTCCACGGCGAAAAATTGACTTTGGCAGTGATTACCAAGCTTGTAACTACTAAACAAAATAATTGAACAGTGTTTCTGACAGTGCGATCACTTTTCACCTGTTTTTGAACTTTATTCCATATCTCAAAACAGTTTTTTATTACTTAGCTACCATTATTTCCCATGTATTTTAAGATAACCAGTTGATTATTTTTTTTGTATACAGCTACTGAAGCAAAATAGAAGCTATGCACTTTACCGTTATTGTGTTACAAATTTTCATAGATGCCAATTAACTCAAAAGTCAAGCTCTAGTGGTAAAAAATTCACAAAAATTCTATATTATGAAGTTAAAAGAGCAAAAAGTTTGGAAGAAAATGATGTATGGATTATATGAATATCCCTTTTAGTCACTGAGAAAACTACCTAAAATCAGCAAAAATGCACAGGATGTATAGGGCCTGCCCGGCGCTCCTGAGAAGTTTCCCACTGGCTCTGATCATGCTCAGAATGAGCAGTTACATTTTCAGAAATATTTGTTGCTATTGTATAGCAGAATGCACGGGTGAATACCTATACTGATTTTCAACTTTGCATTCTGCTGTTAAGCTCTATGTGCCACATATAGCTACAAATTATGGCTGAACTTTCTTAATATAGATTTACCAGCGCAAAAAAAGACGGCACATATTTTAATCATGAACCAACTCGCCCAAGCAGCAGCTTTAGTGAAATTTTTTAAGCACTGTTTATTGATCACAGAATGTTTTTTTTCACTATGCTGAGGTGGGAGGGGGGGGGGGTTGAGGATCCTGTAAAAAAACTGAAAGAGCTTGACCTGAACTAAGAAACATCATGTGAATATACACTACACTTATTCGTAGCCAGGCGGTGGCACACCGGGCCCGTGCCTCTCCCCTCCTTCCCCCCAAACTTTTTTCTCCATGAAATACTTAGCGCAAAATTACCATTTGCCTGCCCAGACCTCTGGTTCAGATCAAAAAGGGCCCCCTCCCCCTAAAAAGTTCTGTGTATGCCCTTGGTTTAGATGAATGAATTTCCAAACCCTGTTTAACATAAGCATCAGTGAGATTAGATAGATATATGGGGTTTAATGTCCTAAAACCACATATGGTTATGAGAAACGCTGTAGTGGAGGGCTCCAGAAATTTCGACCACCTGGGGTTCTTTAACGAAGCATCAGTGAGATTGATAACTAGGATAAAATTAAGGCCAAACCTTCCATTTTTCTCTTTTCACAACATACTATATGTCCTTGGCACAATTCACAGTATATAGAAATCTCAATTGAGAGTGCATTTTCATGTGCTGGCTCTTGTGAAATAATAGCAGTATATTTTGACTACACTCCGAAGGACAAAAAAAAAGAAAACGCCAGGCTCATAATACTTACAAACAAATTAAATTGAAAATGCAAAGCCACAATCAAGATAATATTCAGCTCTAATAACCGGATATCATCAGAAAATGTGTATGATTCATGCTCACACTTTCACTGATTGAAACGCAGCTTCTGGGCCAACTTCATTATCTTTGTGTGCACACTTGTGCGAGACTTCTGGCCACCTTCGCACCTGCTGCCCTTTTTCGTGTTGGAGCCCTTTAAGGTTATCAAGGTGTGGTTCAAATGAAACATATGAGAAGAGCACAAGGATGGGTACAGACTCGTCAATGGGCTTCATTTAGAACACGTATGGTTACACGCTACAGTCTGCAAATTCCTCATCTATGCATCATAGACTTGCATTAATTCTTGTACAATCTGAGCCAAATACGCTGGCCCAATCATTTTCCTCCTGAAAAAAAAAAAGAAGACCTCAGCAAGCTTAGGAGCCAATTGGTCAAGGCTGCATCTCCGAATTTCATTCTTGCCAGTAATGGCTGTCATAGTTTCTGACAAGTAATCAATGGACTTTCACTGAAGTCAGAGGCAGATAAGACCCTTGTCAGGAATCAACAACTTGTGTTCCCTGCGCCGTTCATATATATATTGGCCTGTTTGATTGATGTAAACATTCCTCCTGGTTTGATAAGCAACTAACAAACTAAAAGGTGTGGCACTTAGTGCAATTTTACACACCCTACTAGTGGTTTGTACGCTCCCAAAATTTTTCCAAGGCTTCCTTTGAAAAAATGTGCAATGGCCTTTTTCAGTCTTCGAATACGCACAATCATAAAATAAGTCTTCACATGCTCGTGGTAAATATGTTCAGAATGTATGATCTGATGTTAAAGTTGGGTTAATATTAAAGCACAGCATTTTGTCTGGTGAGCTAGTTTGTGGGTGAAGGTTACTCTTCTGTGCCGTTCAAGGTAAATGCTAAGACCCCGCATTGCCTCTATGAGGTGTGCAAGATTGCACTAAGTGCCACCCCACTGAGTTCGACGTGCGCTCGTCAAGTAGGATAACGAAGTCACTCAGACATGGAGGAATGTTAACATTGGTCATACAGGTCAATGTATAAATGAATGATGTAGGGAACACCAGCCCTTGATAAAGACCAGACAAGGTTCTCACCTGCCCAACTTAAATGCATACGAATTGTTTACTTTTAGTAAACCATGGCAGACTTTACTGGCAAAGACAAGAATTGAGATGCAGTTGTGACCCAATGGCACTTGAGCTTGCCTAGGCTTTTTTCCTAATGAACAAAAGCAATGATTGTGTCTGTGATACTTCACTCAGACTATCAGAATGAACGCAGGTTCCCTGCATGAGTGTACTGAATAAAACCCAGTTGCAGGTCTGCCCTCATCTTCCACTCTTCTCCTCCGACAACATCTGTTATTTAAGTGTATAAGTATCTACTGCACCTTGTAGCTGGAGTTAGGCTCACACTCATGTTGTAAAATGTCATCAATTTACTTGACCTCCTCGCACAACAATCAACACATAATGATATCGACAAGGGAACTCACCCAGTGCAATGATTGTAGGCGTTGATGGCAACTCGGCAAGCTTTTCAGTGATGCTTGTTCCCTCCTGGATGAGCAAAAATATCCCATGTACACAAAAGCACAAAGAGATATGTACAGTTGCGGCCATTCCAATATATAAATCAGAGATGCGATCCCTGCAATTCCGTTTTCCACCATGGTTCCTGGTCTATTGCAGGCTGTGTGCACCAAGTACAAATTACCTACCTAGGAGCCTTGAAACTTGGAACAATTTTAGAGCAAAGTAGAATGGATAGCGAGCACGCAAAAAAACCTGCTCACATTTTGATTCATTTTTCTCTTTGGATTACAGCAACATCATAGACAACTCTGAATGATTGCAGGTCAATATATCAATGTTAGTGGTGATAGTATTGCTTAAAATTATTTTGCATGTGCGACAGCAAGGGACAAAGTGAGCAACATCTTGCAACAACTCTGGCCTATTCCCATTCTTAGTGCCCTCCTCACTGCGTCGTAATGAGGCACTACAGCCAAAGTGACGAGAAACATTGTTCTGCAGTGCATTGCAAAAAACTAATGCTTTGTGCATGTGGAGCACTCTGATTGCACACAAACACTTTTTTTCCCATTGAGCCTGAAAAAGGCTAGTAAACCAAGTTTGTGCACTGTGGTTCACCATGCGTGCACCATGCCCCAACACAGTTTTTGTTGCATGAAGTCTCACTTTTCACAGCGCTACGTTCCTTCTCATTCACTCTGTGAACTTTATAGTCGGATGCTTGGGGACTTCACTCCCTATCCTAGTGGCTCTGATGAAACAATGGCACCTGCCCGCACTAACTGTTGGCTCAAGGGCAGTGTATTTTTTTTTTCAGAACATTTTTGTGACTACGACACAATGCGGATAACCAAAGTAAGTTCCACAAAAAAATTGAAAATTGCCTTTTTTTTACACTATCTTCAAATGCTGATACTTGTGACAAAGCGCGTGTTCCGGTGTAATTTTAATGAATAATGCTGCTGTACAAAGCCACCAAAATTACCTTAAAATGAAGCACAAAGGCAAAAGATATGCAAAGCTACACTATCCTCCTTTTAACTTGTGTCCAGCAATTCATGAATTAGGTATTTTTGGATGTTTAGCATATTTGTTCTGTCAAAAAATTTTGCTGCAGCGGTCACTAAATTCTCATACGGTAGCATTGCACTTGTTCTTTATGGGAAGAAAATACATCGATTAAGAAGTGTAAAAAAGTTAAGTCTGCTCAAAGTTCAGAAATTGTGAAATTAGAAGAAAACTGATTTCAGCAGTCAAAGTTTAATTTTCCTTTATACAAAAGCAGCTTTTTTCACAAAATTCAACTGAAAAAGCTATTGTTTTGTGCTAAAAACCTGCACAGCATTCAGTCGATCCCAGATATATTGAACTCGAAGGGGATCGCGATATATGTAGTTCAATATATCGATGAGTCGAAACACAAAATATGTGTATTTAAGGCATAAATTAGAGCATCTCAGACCTAAAAACAGTTTTTTGAAATCCTAACAAGCACTTAAAGAATGATTCTCTCACAATATGATAAAGAACAAGGCCTGAACATCTACTTTTGCAAGTTATCGCACTTCATTTCACTTGAAAATAGTCTGTAAACTTTTCTCTCTTTTTGCGTGCCACCAAGTTTCAGTTGTCCTCAATATCACTGGACCCTTCCAAGTAAGCAAATTCAGCTCATTCGGCCACAACAGCGCTGAGTGGCACTGAATGCCAATGTAAGCTCCGTAGAGCGTTGGTGGCGAAAGCAATAATTCCACGGCACCGTCAACATTGGGCATCATCTCGGCATCCATGCAGTCAGAACCAGCGACGTCGTCTTCTGCTCCAATGAAGCCGCTCGCTGTCCGAGATGGTGCCCGAAAACACTAACAAGGCATAGAATTTACTGAGGCATTGTACGCCCTTGACAGCAGTCATGACGCACTCAAAGTCGTCACCTGGCACAAAGCCCGCAAAGAAACAGTTCACGACTGTGCTTTACTTGAGGTCGCTCCTAGCACCAGCTATGATTTTTATCGCTACGAGCGTATCAATGTGTAGCGCCGACTTCCAAATGATGATTTATCAGTAACGAGGCGAGAAGTACACAGGTCCACAAGCCACAAAAGGCGATGCTGCCCACAAACGAGCAAGCTCCCACCGTCAGCATGTTGGTGATAGCGATGTCACTTGTGGCTTTGTCATTTTGTAACCGACAGCTGTTGCTTTGGTGCGGAAAGCTAGAAAAAAGCGTAGCCTCCGAAATGAGCGTTCTAAAACCGGAAGCACCAAAATACCTCATGAAGTTGCACATCTCGAAGGCCACGCTTTTCAGTCCCACATGCCATCATACACGATTGAATGCGAACATCGCAATGAGATCACTAAACTTCCTTAAGTCATTCCACTTCGTTTTGGTGCCCTCGGTCATCACCATGCCCCCACGTTAAAACCTGCAGATCGCACATCAAGCATACCGGTGCACTCACAAGTGCTGTGCAACGAGCTAGATCAGCAAGATGGAGTTTCAATGTTTCACTTTTCAGCACCCCCTTTTAGTCACTTGCACGCGAAAAGGGATCGGAACTTGTCGAATTGTGGCTATAAATGATCATTATTTGTTAGGAAAAATGCAATTTGTGGGCTTTAGCGTGGCTCAGAGTTCAATTTAGCGGATGTTCTGCTGTGCGTGAGTTCGATAGATGTGTACAGCAGTCCCGTATTTTTGCATGGGAAATTCAAGGGGATCTCTCAACTTTTTGATATAGCCAATAATTCGATATATCATAGTTTGATATACCCGGGATCGACTGTATTCTATAAAATCTAGAACCTAAAGCTGTTCTCAACAAACCAATACATCACTTTCTGAAAAGATGTTACTGTCCAGTTTTGTACTAACATAATGCAACAAAGTGAAACTTACTTCAAATACTTGGTAAAGGTAGTTCTTGTCTTCCTTAAAATGCGCGCAGAGGAATGGTAGCACAGCTACCTGGACTGCTTTTTCTCTTTGTCCTTCGTCTCTCACGCGCACCACCAGTTCCATAGTATGTTTCGTCGGCGCCTCCTCCATCATCTGAAATAATGCAGGCGCACAGGCCGCCATCCTCTCCTGGAAGATTTCCTGCAATTATTCCAAAAATCAAAGTAAATAACAGTTACTTGATAATAGATGAATTCATCTGTAGAGATATTAAAGTGAAAACTGATTGAAATGTAGAACTATATTACCACCCTACAATTGAGTGCAACAGCTGTGACACGCCAAAAAAAGAAGACAAAAAACAGACTGGTGGGGAATACCACCCTGAAACTACTGCACCAGCTTACTAGAACATGTTGTTGGCTAGTAGGTTCAGGCTGAAGAAAGGTAGGGACGTAAACCACATAGACAAGAAAAAAAGAAGTGGACGAGATAGAGCATTGATTGCAACAGATTTTGTTTGCAAAATAAAAAAGGCTCCTTTTGTTTTTGTAAACACCAAAGCATATGAGCAGGAAAATGGCGTGCACTCCACGATTATGACATCACTATAAAAAAAAAAAGGGGTTCAGCGGCAAATCGCTGTCACAACCAGACTCCCTTTCACAGTTATCTCCAACATCAGCAGGGGGTGTGCTACTGTGCTCTTGATCTGAACTGGATTCAATTTCAGGTACTTCCGTGCACTGTGTTGCAGTTTTGCCCCGGTGATACCTTGAAACATGTGTTCTGAAGGAACCTGCTGACCTCAGCACACTACCACAACCCACAAAAGGACACATAACAGCATCAATTCCACTCTCCAGATGGGCAGCTATGTGACCAAGAAGCTCCGTGCGAGTAGGCACACTCGCCCCGCATGACAACACAGAGCAGACAAACGCATCATCAGTCTGTTTGCTGCATCGCTTCTTGTGATGTCTGAAGACGTGACTTCTTAGGCTCTGATAGTTTTTAAACAAAGCTCCACAAGGCTCACAAGGGCAAAGGGCACCGCCCAACACACTGCTGTGATAGTGGTAGTGCTCGAAGTAGTCGGTCAATGTTGAAAATGTCTGTGCGCAATGCCGGCAAGTGGGCATTCTTCATTGATGTTATGGCTGCAATGAAGGTAGAGCACTTATTTTGCTAAATTACATTCACTGGCTTGTGCACTTTTTCAGACCGCCCAATTTTATAATAAAAACACTGCTACAATGGTAATAATACCTTACAGTCTACAATAGTAGAATCATTCCAATATCTGGTTAGCATGTCAGGTTATGTTCAATTTCATATGAACATTAGCCAATGCTTTTTAAGCAGTCCTCTATATAAGAGCACAGTGAATATAAATATTCTTGACCTGCTACAAATGTTTAAACTAAGTTGAAGCAGGCGGCGCAAGGAAAAGAAATAATGACGGAGACTGTAACATTAACTGCACAAATTCTACAGAAAACTGCACCCATACTTGCGCAACTTGGGTCTCTTAAAAGGCTATTCCTGAATGTGCAGTCAAAAGTGAGCTTAGCATATGCTCCAACATTACACATGTTCACAACTTAAGTAATGCTATCCATTATATCGCTAATGTTGACAACAGATGTTCATATCTTGCACATATGTGAAAGCAGCTTCAGCCTCTCAAGTGCAGCCAGGTCCAATATTGAATACAATTACTTTAAAATTTTAGCTTGAAACATAATTACTTTAAACAATTACTTAAAGCTTTTTGTGATATATTGACTAATCAAACAGTTGATACCAAGTATGAATTGCACCGTAGCCTGCCAGTAGTACGCGCAAGAGATGGAAATGGGTGGCTTCAAGATAGGGCACCCAAAACTTCGCATATGCGATCGCTTGATTCTGTTGCCATACACCAACTTCTTGGGTACACACAAGGACTCCCATGCTGGATTAGCTGCAGTTAAGCAGTAGTATGGCTAAGTGACGTGCAAATTCGCAATGTTGTCGGGTGTAAGCAATGTGTCGTGCAATTCCAAAGAAATGAACTGCTGAGCACGCAAATCAATAGACACAACAGAACATGCATGCGAAATGCGAGCGCCAATCGTACCTCACGGCTGTCACTCAAATTCCGCCAAGTACGGCAAAATAAGTTTACACACAGCCAAGTGACAGTTGCTGCCCCTGTCGTCTCCTACACCTATTTTTGTAGTAATGGACGTATGACTTGCAAGCGATGCAGGCATGGAAAACACGAGTGCTTTGTCTGCGCTCGATAAGACGACAAAGACACGTACACGCCTGGTGTGTACGTGACAGCAGACTCCTGCTGATCCGGCTTACAAGTGCACCTTATAACAGCCATGTGCATGGGCACCGAGGAGATCACTAATGAGTGCGTGCACAAACTGACCTGTGACATCCTCAAACTACAAAGATGCAACTCAACAGCAGGCTTCACCACAATAATACAATTAAGTGACACTAACAAAGGAAAAATGCCGTTATTGCTGAGTGCAAGCAATGCTTCATATAATTCCGAAGAATTAAACTGTTCACTGTACTGCTTCCTGCATGCGCAACTCAATAAAGGTGCAACACAGCGTGCGAGCACTATGGTCGTACCTCATAGCCGACACTAAAAATCCACAAAATGCACTGAAATATGCCTACGCACAGTAATGTTACCGTTGCTACCCCTACTGTTTTCTGTGCCTAATTTAGTAATAAGGTATGTATGAGCGATGCAAGCATGGCAAACACGTGTTTCATTATTCACCTTATAATAGCGACAGACATGTTACATGCCTAGCTCGTATGAGCTGTGGCATGCGAGTGCACCTTATAACTGTTTATAAGATAGGTAATGATCGATAACGGTGAAATAAATGCCTACCTGATTGTGATGTGTGCCAGGTGATGGACTTCGCAGGAAGGTGAGAGAGCTCTGACAATAGCCGCCTGCCTTGACCACGTAGGGTGCCAGAGACCACTGAGCTGAACAAGTGAAGAGTGCGCCAAAAAACTTGACAAGTGAGGAACCAAACAAATGAACTGCTAGCACTACTTGGTCCTGAGCACGTAAATCAATAACAAGATGCAACACAACCTGCATGCAAAATGCGAGCACCAATCGTACCTCACGGCTGTCACTCAGATTCCGCCAAATATGGCAAAATAAGTTTACACACAGCCAAGTGATAGTTCCTGCCCCTGTCGTCTCCTACACCTATTTTTGTAGTAATGAACGTATGACTTGCAAGCGGTGCAGGCATGGAAAACACGTGTGCTTTGTCTGTTGCACTCAAAGGTGGTGTGGTGTCCATGTCGAACGCGGACAGCATCATGGGCACTTCGGCATTGGGGTCACTAGTAGCCGGCGTTGCGCCCGCGCCAGTGTTGGGTCGGCGCGGGTGCTTTGTTAGGCCTAGCCTTGAACGTACCCCGGGCGCGTCCTCGTTGTGGGGTTTTTTTCGCTTCTGTGCTTTAAGTCCCGAAGATTTTGGTTGCAAAAGAGTCTTAGCAGCTTTACTGACCTTGCGCACAGGAATCTTGGAGGCAGGAAGAG
Organism: Rhipicephalus microplus; assembly: GCF_043290135.1. Lineage (NCBI taxonomy): Eukaryota > Metazoa > Arthropoda > Arachnida > Ixodida > Ixodidae > Rhipicephalus > Rhipicephalus microplus. Next base: position 11,427,705 of record NC_134702.1, on the reverse strand, counting down.
AAGTTCCGGGGCAATCCGGCGTTTTTGTGGGAGCAGATGCAGCCGTGACTGATGTACACGACGCTCGTAGCGCCCTCTTAGGCTACGAAGGGAGGCGCTCAGCTGAAACGGCACCGGCGGGTGGTGCGGCTTTTAATCGAACTCGCGACGCTCCCTTTGGGGCAAACTGACTACTTTAGCGCCTGCCTACAATTTGTTTTTGTATTCTAGCCGACACCACGATGCACCGATGCTATCTTGCACCCATTCTATTGGGCAGTGATGGCCGGACACACCGCAGCAGTCGTGTTATTTTGTGTGACCATCAACGCATTTTTTTTTCTTTTGGCCTGTTGTGGTTGGGAAGAGCTATGGTGGTGCAAAAAATTTATCGGTTATTCAGGAAAAGTGGTGTAAAGGGAAATAGTTCTGAAGAATCGATGTTCTCGTCGCAGGTAGTGAGAACCATTCAACAACCGATGAATTCTTCGGTGACGAAGTGAAGTCGCCGTCGGTGTTCACCGAGTAGACTCATGAATTCATAAAAAGAACAAACGTTTCCCCGAGCCTTCCAAATTTTATTATTGGGCTTGAGCTTGCATGGTAGGCTTGACGGTGCGAAACAGCGTGAAAACAACGAGTTCATACAAAGAAACAGCAAACCGCACCCTTTTAAAATACACTTCATTACTGTGTTTCATTGACTGCGTGTTAATTGGTGTGCCAACTATACAACGCAGCTACGATTATAGGATTGCTCTCACTAAACAAGTCAAGGCTTGCAAGCACGAAAAAAAAAAGGAACGAAAATAGGAGAACATGTACACTGTCTCTTCTTCTGTGTGTCGTGCATTCTCACGATGTGACGAAAAAAAAAAAAAACGTAAACTATTATGCACACCATCAAGATTCACATATATGCAGGGATTCTTGGACGGGTATGTTTTTTTTTCACTATCTTTTGTCAATAAAGTCTCATAGACGCAGTACAAGTACCTGTTCGCTTTCAATCTTGCAAGATTGAAAACGAAGTGCAGCGCCTTTCGACGATATATATATATATATATATATATATATATATATATATATATATATATATATATATATATATATATATATATATATATATATATATATATTATATATATATATATATATATATATATATATATATATATATATATATATATCGGAAGCGAAAAAGCACGACGTACGCCGAAACACCTTTACTAATTACAAATGTTTCGGCTGATGGGCCAGCCTTCGTCAGTGTGACCACACTAACGAAGGCTGGCCCACCATATCGTCTCGCTTTATAACTTTTTATGGCAACCCGACTTCGCTACTAATAGTAAATTTAGCTTCCCTTGCGGTGAAGTATCATAATGCTGTAATTATCCTCTTCCTTAATCGGTAAAAACTCTGAAACGTTCTCTTTTTCTTTTTTACCGCTGCTATCCTTCTCCGCCTCTCCGAATATATATATGTATCCATACTGGCACTTTCCAGTGATCCTGCATGCAGCTCTTTTTCTCCATTGTGAGTTAATGAACAGTTTCTCTTCCTCATTCTCTCGTATTTCTTAGTCTATCTTCGAACCCAATGTTGCTCTAAGCTTAATTTCCTCATCAAAGCCTGCCCAGTTATCACACTTTCCGTCTTCGTTTTCTGACTTTCCATGAGCGTACAATGCGAATCTGCGCATTCCTTACACACTGTGGGACGCCTCATCTTAGTCGGCGACTGCAGCGTTGCCGCTGTATGTATACGTTAGCCACCCGCCACGATAGCTCTCTCAAGGCATTGTCCATGGCTATCGCTTAATTTTCTGTTCTAGTTCACTGTATCATTGTCGAACGGGGGGAATGGTCAAAGTTCAGCCAGTATGTCGCCGACAGCTCTCTCAAGGCATTGCCCATGGCTGTCGCTTAACTTTCTGTTCTAGTTCACTGTATCATTGTCGAACGGGGGGAATGGTCAAAGTTCAGCCAGTATGTCGCCGTGCACACAAATCACGGAAGCGTGTTCTTGAAGTACAGAAGACATACGTTTTTCTGGTGTTTTACGGAAGGAGCGAAAGAACGGAAACATCGACTGCTGCTTTACGGCAACTCCTGCTGTTTCCCATAAACCGCAGCACAGTTTGTGCTTTAAACGTCCAGTCTCGCTATTTTTCAGGAAACAGATGTTACTCTGTAGTTTCTACGGTCTGCTCCGACGTTAAAACACGGATATTTTTTACAGTGTAAGATTCTAGTGTTCTCAAGCACGGGACTGCAGCACCTGCAATGGCTTAGCCGATGATCACCGTCAGTCCTAGGAAGGGAAGCCTCCCTACACGAATGACGGTTTCCTCGGCTCCGCGGAAGTTGAGTGGTTTGTGCACCAGCATCAGTCGGCAGAGAAGGCTCACGTGCGGCACGAATCACGTCTTGAAATTTGTGCCTTGCGTAAGCCATGTTGTCTCCCTTTATCGCGTGACAAAGCACACATTGGCCAAAATGTCCGGTGTGTTAACGGTCGCCTCAAGGAACGCAAGGCTTCCCTTCCAACGAATGACGGCGCTCATCTATAGCCGTGCCCCGCCGCGGTGGTCTAGTGGCTAAGGTACTCGGCTGCTGACCCAGCTGCGGCGGCTGCATTTTCGATGGAGGCGAAAATGCTGTAGGCCCGTGTGCACAGATCAGGGTGCACGTTAAAGAAACCCGGGTGGTCAAAATTTCCGGAGCCCTCCACTACGGCGTCTCTCAATCATATATGGTGGTTTTGGGACGTTAAACCCCACATATCAACATCATCTACAGCCATTGCAGGCAGTGCTGGTGCAATCATGTACCTGGTAAGCACGCAGCTTGCACACAACTATACTCAACATACACGAAGACATCAATCTACTTCGTAACGCTTGGCACAAAGCAAAAAAAAAAGTATGACTGCATAGCTACTCGCTGAGTGCTTCGCATTAAATTGATTCCCACAACGCGTGGGACCTGCCGGAATATTTTCTTTTCTTTTCTCAGAGGAAGACATTCATTTGAGCGAGTCCGCGTATACCTGCTTATCTGGGAAAACACCGTGCAATAAAGGGACGAAGGAACACAGTAATCGATACTGAATATATATTTAAAAAAGGCTCACTGAATTAAGTCATCGATTCTTGGCCGATCCCCCTGTTGGGTACGAGCCATGGCTGTGGAATCATCGTCATCTTGGAACGAGCGATGAACTTACAAAGGCGTGGCATTGTACGCTCTAAAAAGTGGTTGTCGCAATAAAGTTCAGTTTCAACTTTAGCGCTCGTCACTTTGTACTGTGTTCCTTCATCCTCGTACTTTTGTTGTACTGTGTATCCTCAGCTTTTTTTTTTTTTCTTCAGCGTAGCTGAAATTCGAAAGGCGGTATACAGAAGCCCGTGTAGATGCGTGTTACTCAAAGTTTTCCCAAAGTTAGCTCAATGTTTCCGGAGCCCTTCGGGACGGTGTCTCTCGTGTAACTATAGAATCCCAACATTATCAATAGTTCAGACTTGATCTTTTTCGTAAATTTTTACACCCATGATAAAGAGCACCGGGTCGTTAGGAGAAGAAAAAAGAACGCACGGATGCACCTTCCAAATTAAAAAAATTAACTCCCAACGGCGTGGCTTCCCAATGATGACACGAGTGTTATATATATATATATATATATATATATATATATATATATATATATATATATATATATATATATATATATATATATATATATATATATATACTACTAAGACTTCACTAACGTCATTGACGTCACGGTAATGACGTATGACGTTGGTGAAATGCGCAGAACAGATCAAATGCAATGGATAATCTTTACTCATGTCGGTCGTGCCGTGAATAGATAGGCCTATAGGTTCCCTGGGGCATTAAGCCCATAGCCTCTCCGCCCCGTCGCGGGCCCACTGGACAGCCCATACTGGTGTTTTCATATCCGGGTGGCGTAGCGCAACATCCCACTTTGGCGATGTGTAAAACGTCCTTGCCCCACAGGGACAGGCGATAAAGAAAACAATTGAAGACGAAGTCTCATTGATGCCTTGGGAGTCGAACCCACGGTCTCTCGTTTCGCTTTGATACGTGCCGGGTGCTGTACCAGTTGCGATACTGGCACACATGCACGAGACTATATACAAGCGCGCCTTATATAAAATGAAAAATATAGACTATCTGAAAGGGAGCACATCGAGTGTTCATTGTGCGCTTGTTGATATTACCATCGCGCGGGATCAACATAAATGCTGCAGTGTCTACAGGACTACCACTGAGGTGTACTCAAGACCACGGGCGCTATAGCCGTCGGTATACATGTACTGCCAGGTGTTGACGTCTGCGCGTCCACGTTAGACGGTGTTATAGCAGCCAAGCACCAACACTCATGGTGCAAGGTCCGATGCATCATTGGACAACAATCAAGTATATGTACTTTTGTGGAGACACAGTTCACTTTCGTGTTCTGCCGATTCCTATAACAAATGGACCAAGATGAACCATGCTTTTCTGTTTTTCAAGTATTCTCCGCAGCGTAGCCCTTGTGTTTCCCGCTACAAGTCATAATCCAGCATGTATGCAAAAGAAGAGAGAGAGAGGGAGAGGAGCGTAGTGAAGACGTCACATAAATTGAGCGTGAACGAGCCGCAGCACGAGCGGACCTATATGACGAGCAGATTAGGCGCATTATTTCGTTATAAGCTGCGTTTTACTTGGGCCGTGAAGCGGCGTTGCCGATATGTGAAGCTTATACGCGCTCACTGACAGCGCTGGGCTAACTTCGTTATACCTCGTACATTCACGTTACGCTTAGCGACTAGAATAAGCTCGTAATGGGATTAGCATAATCCCTGCCTGCCAATTACGCCTACCAAGAGACTCTCGCGTAACGAAGCTTTTTTGCAATGAATATGGCAGGTCGGCACTTATCTGCGCTCTGCCAGGAGCCCGGCTTCGGCGAAAGCGTTCAAGAGGCCATTTCGTGAAACGAGCATGCATGCTCTCGTGTACACTTTATCTGGACTTGCAGTGCTTCTGAGGCTGGATAGAAAAGAGATTGTCGGATCTACGTGTGGGACGTTATGTCATCTGCGTCAGCGCGCTTCTGTTCCGTGTTTCGGGCAATATCCTGCTTCTGACAAGTTAATCTGATTCATTTTATCGACTCGCGATTCTTCACTACACTCGGCGACAACTTATTTTGACAATGGAGCGAACGTACGGAGTCGGGGATTCCGCACATTCGCGTAGTTCCGCATGCAGTAGGCAGCTATAGCGGCTGATTTCAATTGTGCTCGCTCACATTGTTAGCGCGTTTATGAAATTATATACACGAAAAATGTGAGGGGTAGAAGGATATATCGGTAGTTCAGCGTACATTTCGGTGTCATACTAGGAGCATATTTTCTTGGAAAACTAGGTAGCGTGTTTGCGGCCGGACACTGACGCAACGTTTATAGAACCTGTTGCACTGACCCACTATGTCGTAGACGCGATGTGTACTTTGGAAAGTGGGCGTGCTTTTGGTGGTGCTACCTAAGAAATGAAAAGAAAAGGGAGGCATTCTTGCAAACTGATCAATAACTGTATTTTACCTACAAATTCCTACAGCAGTTTCAGTATTATAATAAACGAGCTTTTTTCTCTCAGCAAGGCCCATAAGTATTATTTTTTGGTGCGACAACAGGCATGCACTTCTGTTCTGTAGCTTCCACAGTACGGCCCAGAGAGGTTGTCGCCGAGTACGGTAAGCATTTGACTTCGCGAGTCATTCTTTACGATGCAACAAACATTATATACATGGATAACACGCCCAAGCAACTAGCATAGCAATGAAATGACGAAACCAATTATTTCGTCTGAATTATACCTGACTGACTCTCCCACCTTTAACACACGTATATACCCTATAAAGTGCATGGAGTTCGACGCATTGGACGCGTTATTCGAAGGTCGCAGTTTCGGTCCCTGCCCATGGCAAGTTATCTTTCCTTCCACTTTTCTTTCTTCGCATTTACATTACAGTTACTTTTAATAACATCCCCTATACTTTCCACGGCATTATTGTCTGTTAGATCTCATTAATATTGTGCCTAGCAAGGAAAATGAGCCCTTAAATGTACACTTCTTTCATTAAGTCATCATACACTAGACAGAACGTATAGAGTGGGCTTGTTGGTGGTGATACAAAATGAAACTTGTTGTGCGCGAAAAAAAAAAAGCAACTTTTTTTTTTCTGCGCTACAGGTTTCATCGTGTATCATAGAGTTGGATATTTTTCTTTCACTTTGACACGTGCACTCGCAGATCAGCAAAAAAAAAAATGCTGATAGGACGCCGGGCAAAGCGTATACATATCTAAAAGAACGGCGATAATTAACGCCCAGTGACAGTGTAACAAGACGATTCCAACGCGTGCCGGTCATGTCCCGGACATCCAATAAAGCACGAGCACGTGAAGCATAGCCGTCCCCTCCTTCATTGCCGCCCGTCGCGAACGTGACGAAAACGCGAACAAGCTTGCCGCGAGTAAACAGAGGAGACAACGGTGCCGCAGCACGAGAAGCTCTGCGGACTAAAACAACAGCTACCGCGCTGGCCGCATAAGAGGAATACAGCACCCACAAAAATAAAAGTAAGAAAAAGAGCAGCGACCGAACCAAAGGGCAACGAAGCGAGTGCGCGAAATGTGCCGCACACGCAGAAACGACGAGTACACACGAAAGGAATAAGCGCTCCGTTAATAAGCGGCCGACTGTAAACGGCGGTTGTCGGGAGTTAAGCCCGATGACGGCTGGCGCGTCTTTTTCATTGTTTTCAAGATGGCGCCGCTAGCGCGGCGACTGTGTCCACGGACGAGGAGACGGAGCGCGCTTTTAATATCCGGCCACGGCCACGTGGTGATTGGTCCGCAAGTGTGCCACCGGCAAGCAGTTTCCGCTCGGCCACCTGCTTGCATGGTTGGGCCGCGTTGGGACGTGAAATGAATGCCTCGCGTTTTTTTCGCGCGGCGAGTTCTTTATAGGCGCGCACTTGTACTGCACCGCGGCTGCGGCCGTGTCTCATTTGCGAGTCTAAACAGACATCGTCTTATAGCGGGGCTCACTTCCGCTGCAGTTGTTTTTGGTAGAGCGCAATGCGTTCACGTTCCCGGTACGTTTTTTTTTTAGAAGAGAAGCAGAAGCAATGATGCGCTAAAGAAATTTAAAAAAAAATAATCTTTTTAAATTTTTAAGGTTTTTTTGTTTGTTTTCGAAGTACAACGCCGTAGAATAATCGCGAGATATCAAGTGTTTATTTGATTGAAAATAATTGCGCAAATTTTTTTAGCATCCTCAGATCCTCGTACTCAATTTGCTGGTCCTTTTTATTGAGAGAAAATATGTGTATATTGCAGGTTCCTCGTTAATAATGTGTGGGATGAGAGTCAACAACGAGGCGTGACAACCCCAAAGTGTTTGACGAAAAAAAAAAACGCCAAGCCAGCGCGGTAGGCGCAGCACAGTCACAGCGAAAGCTAAAAGAGCGGCCTTTCAGAGCCTTTTTCAAAACACTGATTGGGTAACTACTGCAAGCACACTTGCTTGGTATCCACTAGGGCATTAATAATAAACTTTGGGTAGTAGGCCGGCAGTTGCTATGCTATTTTTCGTCATTCTTCTGGGAAGCGTGGTATCTTCTAAACACATGCAAGGAACTTTGTGCCAATTGTCCATGCAGTGAGTGGCTGACGACGATGAGGAATTATGGCTGTGATGGGTATGCGCCACAGTTAATAAGGAAACAAGAACAAACTTTTGTAATGGTTTGGAGCATTGGACGGCCTACTCGTTATGCTAATCGCATTGCACGACGACTGGTTGTTCTTTCGCTGTTTTAAAACGCTTTATAAGTCGTGTTAACGCGAGTGCTTTCCCGACATCAAGCCTGCCTAAGGCAAGTTTGACAGCAAGTCACAAGCACCGGTGTAGCTCAGTGGTACTGCTTGTTTTTGTTGTGCTTGTGGTTTGATATACGCGCCTATGAACAGGCAACAAAGCACAAAAGAAGGTGGACCGAGAGACGCGCTGCCTATGCCAGCGTCCTGAGGAAAGTGCTCCTAAAAAGTGCAAAGGAGGTAAAGCCACAGGTTGCCCTGTGGCTAAAGGTGACCTACAAAAGTAGTAAGATATCAAAATGGCTACCACGCTAACGTTTCCCATGTGTGTAGCGACACTCAACGTACGTGGCTTGAGGAATGTAAGGCGTCAGTGGCAGTTGCACCACGTGCTTGAGCAGTACAACATTGATGTACTTGCAGTGCAAGAGACTAAGATTTCCGCTGCTCGTGACGCCGATCTTGCACTGGAAGTTTTCCGTGATTACAATTTATACATCAGCCCAGCACGTGGTGCATCCGCTGGATGCTTTTTATTAATTAGAAAGCACTTGAATCATATTTTGACGTCACTACATGTTGATGGGGAAGGATGCCTCATTTGTTGCGACTTATCTTTTCAGTCCCATAATTGGAGGTTTATCTGTGTCTATGCTCCCTCCAAAGTGAATGAAAGGAATTCTTTTTTCCTTTCTTTAACTTCGCTACTAAACACTGACAGAACTTTGGTAGTTTTTGGAGACTTTAATTGTGTTTGTGACGCTAGAGATCATTCATATATAACAAATCGTTATGATGCAAGTGCAGCCTTACTGCAGAAACTATTGAATGACCACAATTTAATAGATGTGGGAGCGCATGCACCTTCCTCGGGGAGGTTTACGCACTTTCAAGGCATCTCTCATGCTCGGCTTGACCGTGTATATGTATCTCTAAGCTTATGGTCTCACATTCATAATTATGCTGTAAAGCCCATATTTTTTACAGACCATTGCTTGGTCACTGCTTCTTGGGGTCCTAAAAATTTTCGTAAAACCTCTCTCAACTGGGACCTATGGAAGCTTAACGTACAGTTGTTGCGCGAAAATTGTTTTGTTAAAATAGTAAAAGAATCGGTACAAGAGGTAACACAGTGTCGACAGCTGCCAATTTTCGCTCAATGGGAAAGGTTCAAAGAAAGAGTCAAGTATCAGGCAATTAGTATTTCATGCGAAATAGCGCAAAGAAAAAAAGCTGAAAAGCGCTATCTTTATGAATTACTCCATAAGCTCCATACTTTTGAAATTCAACAGCCGGGATTGTACGGGGACGAGATAAATGTGATTCGAGCACAGATACAAAAACATGATACAGATTTATACAGAGGAGCTAAGATTCGTTCCCGTGTTGCCCATTTCACTGAAGAGGAACCCACTAAAAAATCCCTCGGGGATGAAAAGAGATATGCACTTTCTAAACGGCCTTTAGCTCTTACTCCTCTTTCTGTATCAGAAAGAAATAAACTTCAATTCAATTCAATTCAATAAACAGATACTGCAAATTGGGTCGCGGGGTTCCCTTTGCACAGAGACATGTGAAATAAGAGCCGCATTTGAAGATTATTACAAATGTTTGTTCACCGCGGCTGAGCTTCAGGAGAATTTTGAGGAAGAAGCTAACCACTTCATTGCCCTTGTGCCTCAGTTACACGATGATGATAGACTCACTGTAGAGGGGCCAATAACCAGAGAGGAAATTAGATTTGCAATAACAACGTTGCAGAAAAACAAAACTCCTGGCCCGGATGGCCTTAGTGGCGAATTTTACATAGCTTTTCAGGAACTTCTGATGCCTTTCCTTGAGCAACTTTTTAAGGGGGCTTCTGACCGTGGTGAACTTCCTCCTTTCTACAGAGCCATACAACATTAATCCCAAAAAGTGCTGATCCTGACGCAATTAAGGGAGTTAACGAATACAGGCCTATATCGTTATGTAACGTTGACTACAAAATATTTGCTAAATTGTTGACAAATCGGTTACAGACAGTGGTTACTAAATGTGTAGGTGACCACCAAACATGTGGAATTCGTGGTCGCTCTATACAGACAAACATTCATATTGCGCGTTCAGTTCTTGAGTGTATAGATGGTAACATGGACCAAGTAGCCCTCCTTCAAATAGACCTTGCAAAAGCATTTGATAAGGTACAGCATGCTTTTTTGTTCCGGCTCCTAAGACACCTGCAGTTGGGTGATGTACTATACAATGGTATCTCACTCTGTTATAAGAAGTGCACAACTAAGCTAATTGTAAATCGCACACTTTCCAATATAATAGAGTTAAATTCATCTGTACGTCAGGGATGTCCGCTGTCACCTTTGCTTTTTGCAATTTATCTGGAACCATTATGTTTAAGTGTGCATCTAAAGTCCAGCATAAGAGGCTACCGATATGATGCTGAAGAAGTTAAAGTTCTAGCTTATGCAGATGACATTGCCTTCTTTTGCGCTGATAAACCCAGCGTTCAAGAAGCAGTCAACACTACTTTACGTTTCTGTGAAGTTGCTGGCGCCAGCATAAATTTTGATAAAAGTAGTGGATTCTGGCTAGGCATGTGAGCTACAACTCCTTCGGTGTTCGCAAACATTCATTGGAATGCGACTCCTATGAAATACCTTGGTGTGCCTCTCGATAACTATCGTAACAGCGGCCCACACTGGACCGCTGCGATAACTACGATCCGCCGAAAGGTGGCAACATGGCACGGACGGGAGCTTTTCATTTTTGCCAGAGCGAGAGCGTGCAATATATTCCTTGTATCGAAGCTTATTTATATTCTGCAGGTGTTGCATTGCTCTCGGGTACACATTCAAGCCTTTCATAGGATATTTGCCTACTTTATTTGGAGCTCTTCCTGGGAACCCATGAGAAGAGACAATCTTTTTCTTCCACTTGAAAAGGGTGCCTCGGCCTTGTGCATTTGTTCGTGCGACAGTTGGTGTTGCGATTTTTTTACCTCAAGGATGTGTGCCACCCATTTCTATTAGCGGTTCTTCGTAACCGTCTATGTTATCACCTTCCTTTTATTCATGTCACAACAAGCGTTGCTAAGGAATTGCCGTTGCGGGGATTCCTAAAAGAAATTGTTGATACTGTCAGTTTTTTGAAAGCCAGGTTTACCTTATAGTATTTGTATACTATTGACAGAACAAATTTAACCGCTACACTTGTGAATAACCTTTTCCCCGAACCTGTTTATCGAAAGCCATATTCGCTTCTGCCTGGTCACGATGTATTATTTCGTGTACGTAGAATGTGTATATCTCCTTCAGCGAAAACATTTTTCTTTAAACTGCACACTTCCACGCTGCCAGTGAAAACGTGGCTGAATGAAAAATCAATATACGTACCCTGGACAGTGAATTGTAGACTCTGCAACCAACCTGAGACTATAGAGCATTGTTTTATTCATTGTCGTGATGCTTTTTATTTTTGGGACATTCTAAAAAGAACGTTAAAAAAAGAACTTCCAATCACAGCCCATGGTATTAGGTTCCTTCCGTTCAAAAAGAGTCTGACTGATAGTACTCCTTACGACTTGTTTATGTTGTTAGGACTTTATTCATTATGGAAAAGTCGCATGATCGATAGACACGCCGAACCATCACGGTCGACGAGATCTGTCTTCCGAGAAGCAGCTGCTCAAGTGCGCAGTGTTGTCGAGACTTTTGACGCCGTTCCGGAGTGGCTTCTTGTTCTTGACGCTTGTGTGTGTTTGCCTGACTTCTGATGAAGTATGTTCTGTGTACTTTACTGGTGATAATTTCATTCATTAAAGAAAAAAAAGAAGGTTTAGCGAAGTGGTAGAATACTAAGTTGGCATCTAGCGGACCAGGGTTCGAGCCCCACAGAGCCATTGTTGCTAGGTTTTTTTTTTCTAATTTCGTGCGATGTGGTTACGGACACCGGCGGCGGCGGTGGACAACATGCAACTGCGCGTGACACGAAAAGTGATCTCATAACAGCTTTCGCTGTAAAAAATACATACATTTGTGGCGTTAGTGTTCTTTCGGTGCGATTAGAAGCGGCAAAAGCATTACGATCGAGAAAGGGGGATCTCTAGAATAATCCAACACCTTATTTCAGTACGGTATTTCCGTAAGGAAGAAAGGAAGGAGTCCGGTTGGCTACCCTACGCCGGGGGAAATAGAATGGGGAGCAGAAAGATGAGACAGATATACATTAGAAAGAAAGAGAAAGATGGTGCGGCGAATAGGTTTAATGACTATAAAGCAGTCTGCTCGTTCAGTAAACTCACCCGATTAATTATAGCGCGTTCGGCGTGCCTTTGCAGTGCATTTCAGCAGCACGTCATCGTGCTGCAAAAACGAATTCCATGTGTTCACGCGTCCGTCAGATATTTGAAAGAACTCATGCGATTAATGTTCATTATCCTGAGAATAAGTTGGTCCTTATGGTAGATCAACAAAAAACGTTGCCGATCGGTAGTCGAGGCTCCCGATAACAAGCGAGAGTAATATTATAGCGCAGCAGGCGGATTCAAATTCACAATAAATTTTCACTCAGCAAAAAATTGCTTTCTCTTCTCTCGACAAATCACGTCACAAGCCGAAAATCACTAGTCACAGCCACTACATCGGCCATTAGTTGATTTGAGCATGCCGTGCCACGGCCGGGCTAGTCTAAAGTTCATTCTAGCCCGGCCGTGGCCGTGCTCGGTAGTTACAGGTGCGGCCGAGGGAGGTCTCAACTTGTCAACGAGCGCGCGCGCGATCGCACTGAAAAGCCGTGTATTCGAAGAAAAAAAGAAAAAAAAACGTGCTCAAGGTCACGAGGCGCGCGTGACGTTTTTCTTTCCCCGTACCATCTTTTCTTGCTTATCTTCCAGCGTTTTCGTCGGAACGATCGAGAAGAATGTTACAAATCTTTGTAACTTCGTACTGGACGGATTCTAAAAATTTTTGCGGCGGTGAATTCGTGAAGCAAGCAGCTTTTTTTAGGTAATCCATTCATGACTACTTGTAAAAATGTTGCAGGGCCCCCTTTAGCGGTCAACTTCCGGTATGTCACCAGCACCACGTGTTTTTTCACCGCGTTCGATGAGGCCACTTGCTTCGTGCATCGAAGCAATTTTCATGTGAACACTGTGCTACATCTAGTCAATTTTTAATTTCTCACTCATTGGTTCATACGTTTTAATAGTGGAGCTGCGCAACACTTTCGTGACCGCAGAAAACTGAAACATCATGTCTTTTATTGCGATAACAATTATATGGACACTCTCGGCTGGATTTTGCCGCCGGCGTCACTCACCGTATATGTATACGTATCTATATATATTAAAGTGCAAGAAAAAAAATTGGCAGATCCCACGTACAGTGGGAAACTATGATATGCGAAGCACGAACGAGAAATGTTGATATGTCACATTAAAATCAGCACAACGTTACGAGGTGGAGGTAAATGATGCCGCACATGACTTCCGTGTCATGGTAATCATGTTTGGATGTGTCGTTTACCTTCGTCATCTATTCACGTCACGTGATACCAAATTTAGTATATGTGGAGCCAGCAAAAGGGCTGCGAGCACGCTATGAGAGTGGTATGTTGTCATATTCTTACATAACATGCGAGTCAGGATTATCACGTTTGCACCAGCGATATATTTCGTCATCCATTGACGTCACGTAACACGAAATTTGGTATATGTGGAACTATAGCAAACTGGCCGCGAGCGCGTCATGAAGGGCTCATTATGCTCCTGTAGCGTTGACGCGCGCTAACGCTGGGCCAACACCACCTAAATGAGTTCTTATCTAGGTGGTGTTGGCACAGCGAAGCAACGTTAGCAAAACGCGAGCACTCTTTAGTCTGACGCCAGGCGCGACCAGCGTCGGCCGGCGCGGCCCGACAGCAACCAGCGCGTAATGCGACATGCTGCGTTTCGCGCCGATGCGTTACTTGCACAACACAGCGTCTCTCTCTCTTCGTGACGGAGGGACGCCGGACGCGCTGAAATGAGCATGCGTCAAAGCAACGCAGCGTGGTAGGCGCCTGCGAGTATTTGGCAGGACCGGCGCCTGGCGTGGCAACGCCGCCGTGACGCGACAAAATGAACGCCGGCGAGCATGTGCACCGCGTCACGTCGAAATGCATTGGCGTCTTGACTGTGGCATGTAGTCATGTTCTAACATGACACGCATTTCATGATTATCATCTCTGCACCAGTCACATACCTTCGTCATCCATTGGCGGCGCGCAATGCCGAGTTTGGTACACGTGAAGCTAGCGAAACGGCCGCGATCGCATCATGAGCGCAGCATGTAGTCATGTTGTTACATGACACGGATCTCATGATTATCATGTTTGCACCAGTCACATACCTCCGTGATCTATTCACGTACTGTAATACCAAATTTGGTATATGTAACGCTAGCGAAACGGCCGCGAGTGCATGATGAGCGTGGCGTGTAGTCATGTATATGACACGCATGTCATGATTTTCATGTTATGGTCTGTCGCTTGTGTATGACATGCAATCATGCCATACCATACCAGTTTTGCAACATGCTACGTGAACAAAATCACCGCAAGAGCTGCTGGACCATGAAATGTAAATCATGACATATATGACATGATTTTCATGTTATGACTAGTCAAATATATTCTTCATATAGTCATGTTATGCCACACGAAGTTTGGTATGGTTATCATTATCGAAACGGCCAGGAAAGCTAAAAGTCGTAGGCGGATAGATAGATAGATAGATAGATAGATAGATAGATAGATAGATAGATAGATAGATAGATAGATAGATAGATAGATAGATAGATAGATAGATAGATAGATAGATAGATAGATGCGCTCAAAGTCGCCGAAGTTCGCTAAGAAATGCTTCGCATTTAAAAAAAAAAAGAAAAGACTCCAGCGTGCACGTGAACTTCGGTCATCTGAATCGCGAGTGCGAAACGTAAACCACTGCGCCACCGAGGAGCACGTCCGTCATCGTTCAAACGGCAAGCTATTTGCATCTGCCGCTTACCGCCGCTCAGTGGCATCTCGTGGAGAACAAGCGTGTTTTCAACATTATCAGCAAGATAGCGCAATGAGTGCGCGCAGTAATCTACCTCGCGTACTTTGCCCCGCTTAGAGGAGGGGAGCGAGGCTCCCTCGCACGTCCTTATATCCGGTGGGGAGGAGGGGAGGATCGTACGTCTTGGCTGGCCTCAGTCTTTATCTGGAACGATTGTGTTGTAGCTAACGGTCGCATAAAGGTCACTGCAATCATTGCAGTCTCCGTTTGTGAAAAGCGCGCGCTTTTCAGACACAGCGAAGTAACAACTGAGACGCTTATTCGCGTACATCTGTACCTGTGAGTACGTTTTATGCGTCATTTATGCGTGAGAAATGCGGGACATGTTTCAAGCTGCTTTCCATTCTGAGCGTAACCTTCCAATTTGTTGCTATCGCGTTCATTGCTTCGCCTTTGCGGCAAAGCTGCGATTTTTTTTTTCTGTCACAGAAGTTTATTGATGCTGAATGGTAGGGTACGAAATGATGGATGAAGACTTGATTCTTCTGAGTGGGTTAATTTCAAACAACAGAAGAAGGAAGGCAGTGTGCAAATGCAGCTAGCTCCGTTGCTTCCTCTGTCATCACACAAGTGTGTAGGTGCACCAATATTTTTTTTTACATTCCTTTCTGGTGCTAACGTATGAGGATATTCTGAATGTGAACTAATCCTGACACATTTCTTTCCCCTTTATCTTTCAGCTTAAAACAATGCCACTTTTTCGTGGTGATGGATATTAACCAGTGGGGTTGCCAGGGGGCGGCATACGCCCCTGGTCGTCTGGAGGGGCGGTAATCGCCCCCCCTACGCTAAAATTTTCTTCAAGAGCGTTATGACATACAGAGCGAAAAATAACCATTTAAAGGAGGTGCCCCTTCCCTTCCCCCCAAAAAAGTTCCGCCTATGCCTCTGATATAAACAGTGCGTGATACGCCGCGATTTGCCTTAACTACCTAGCCCATGAATTCCTTCGTGACCACTGTCACATGGACAGTGTCATAAAAAGTAAAAAATTCTACCATTGTGTTATAATGCCGTTTCTCCCTTTCAATTTCCCTTTTGCTGCATTTAACATAATTCAGTCTCTTCTTTTTTTCCCCACTGAAACCTAATCCTGAGAGGTGCCCTTCTTCCTCTCCAGGAGTGCCCCTACCCTTATCTCCCTTATGGTAGCTCCAGTACCACTCTTCACTGTTTTAACCATACATCAAGCCGTTATGTGGTCGTTGCCAGCCTCATGTGCCTCTTTGTTACAACCAGCTATTAGTGTTTGTGGACAGTCACTATCCTAGTGGCACTAAACAGCAAACCTGGAGCTCAGCAGGCAGTGAGTAGACTACAAGGTGTATGCAACATGTCCCACGAAAAAGTTTTACTTTCCCGGCTATCGTGTTTTATAGTGCTAGTATCATACAGGCACTTATGAGTGTGATCAGTACTTTTGCTACGTGGTCACCTTTAAGTGCGACCAGGCCAGATAGCGGTCCGGTCACAATCTGACTGATGGCCAAGCCTATTAGGTCCGAACTAGTTTGGCCATGTAACAGAGACCGCAGTTAATCACAATGAAGAAATCCAATCGTGATCTGCCTTAATCACAGTCGAATTGTCGTTGTGGCACCCATATAAGGCTGCAAGTCAACATTATTTGAAATAAAGATTACCAGAATTCACCCCCTCTTTTCTAGAAGAAATGAAATGCGATGGCTCTGCAGGTAGCACTGCTTTATTATTGCATAAATTAGTGTACGCACTCACACAATGCTGCAACAACGCTCAGGTTGCAGAAAAACAGTCACGCATAAAAGTGGCCAACACAAGCAAGTGTAAAAAAGTGCGATGCAAAGAATTTCTTGCTTCGCTGGGTTCTGCTACCAACAAAGCCTACATATAGGCATCGACTGATCAGAGAAGCATGCATAGAGCACACAACGCCCAGCTATATCACAGATGACAATTAACGATACAAATATGTGAAACACACAAACAAATAATGATGTTAATTTGGCCTCGTGTGTGTAGACACATAAGCCACGCAATCACTATACAATGGATCTGAAGAAAAAGGCACACCATTAAAGCGTGTTGCTAACTGCTCAACAACCTATGAAGGATAGTGATCACTTTTACACACATGAGCAGTTTCAAATCATAATACAGTTTAGGCCCACATGAAATTTCACAATGGCTAAGAAGGTGGACAACTTGAATGGACATCTACCTAAATGTGTGAATAAGGTCAATTGTCATGAATACTGTCTACTTTCTAACAGCTTTCATTGGTGTTAACAATGCACCCTCGACAGCCATCTAAAGCACAGCAGTTGCAGTGACATTGTCAACTTTACCATTTGACAATCGACAAACATTTGTTTCTGGTGTACAGTGTGCGTAGTTAGTTGTAATGAAAGATTTAAAAAATCAAAACAGTAAAAAGGAGAAAATATATTCTTTGGTAAAATCACAGCAGGGACAACACTTGCATGCCATTCTTGTCTTTGGATTTATAGGGCTCAAGCTCTTTGGATTTAGCAGCAGCATGGCATCTCTCAATTTGGATGACCGACCTAAGTTGTGATGAAAACGATGTGCGTTGTAGGACATTCATGCAGTGTGTTTACCCATGTTTGAAGCATGATTTCAAGACATGCATGGCTTCCCAATTGATACCGGTGTCACACGGGCATTTTTAGTTAAGATCAATGCACATCCAGATTAGGTGCTGCTACACAGTCACTTTTAATCATGATCAGGCCCGATCGTGATAAAGACTATCACGGTCCGCGAATCGCAATCTGGCTGAGAGAGCGCGATTTCGTGTCGTTTGCACCCTCTGGCCGAGCTTGTTGAAAGAAAAAGAAACAAGAAAATCAAGCATAGTTCTGTAAAAACAGATTTTAAAAGCTAGATATTTATTTGTAAAAGAAATTTTAAACTGTTTCAATGGGAAAAAATTCTGTAAATATGCATATTTTAGGATTCGTATTGACCGCATGTAGTTATGGGAGAAGCAGACGATAAGCGGACGACAATTTCAACTCTTGCACCATCGCAGCAGTTAGAGCACCTCGAAACAAACTGATTATGAGTGTCGCCAGCTTTTGGACTATGCCACAGTGTACACGCACTTCGTGGTCAAATGAAGAGACATTTACAGTAATTAACTGCTGAGAGGAGCAACTGAAAGACTTCAGGCGCCTGAAGTGAAACTGTGGTGTGTACGAGATTCTGTTTCGCTGCGACTGGATGACTACGAGCAGGTGCCATCAGAAATGAAAGTGAAGATTAAGATTCTCACACAGCAATACAGGTAAGCGCAAAGAAAACTCTACCGAATGACGGACTTATGAAATTACTTTTCTATTGGCATGCAAAGTTTTTGACATTCGAGCAGTTCTTGCACGAATAACATATTGCTGATAAATAGCTCCATTGAAAGATTGTATGCTGTGTTTTGTCAACGACATGTTTTACGGCATATATGCCACCTGGTGCATTTCATCTGATCCAAGCTCGAACCGGATTAGCTTGGGCCGTGTAGCAGCGGTCATGAAGTTCATCGCGATCGAAAAAACCGATCCGGATCACCCTGATCGTGATTAAAAGTGCCCGTGTGACACCGGTATAAAATTTCAAAGTTTCACACTTGGCTTATGCAATGGTCAGCACATGATTTATGCTCTGCACTGTTCATTTACAATGGCTAGTCCTGAAGAAGAGACCTTTATTACACAATGCAGTGATGTGATTGGTCTTAGCTGCTTTTGATCAGTTAGATCTCTATTTTAGAGCAGCAAATCAGATAGTCGCCAGGCACAACATCTTGCAAGTACTTTGTCTGCAGCAGCACAGCGATGCCCCCTTGACAAATTCTATGCATGCACAGGTGCATATCTGAGATACAGCAAGACATCCCAGAGAATGAAATTCTTACTGCTTCTCATCTTACTGTGAAGAACCTCAACTTTCTGCAATCCTTTAACCTCTTGCCTTCTGATATAAAATATACTTTCCCAACAGAATTAACATTGGTAAGCTATTCAATGATGTTTACTCCATCGCTGTAGTACGTATGTGCAAAAAGAGCAGTGAGATTCAATTCAGTACTTCGCATGCTGCTAAATTTTTTTAGGCATTTGAAATTTTTAACAGTCAGAAATACTTAACCTTCCCATATTTGCACTCTCAGTGCAGGGTTGACATTGCACTTTCGTTAGGAAGCATACTGTCTGTACATAGTTGTTATTCACTGATTGAAGGACAGAATTCTTGGGTGCACGAGACCGTGCAAATAATTGAATACTGCACAATGTAATTGTTTCTTCAATTATGCCTGAAATATGCTGAACAAAGATTAGGGTTATAATAATGATTAATTTGAACAATTTTTCTGTAACGTGTTGCTCGTCTATGTACTAGAGTGCTTTTCCGCTCCTATCGCAGGGAACACGGTTGCTGCCCCTGTCATTGAATACCATGTGCATCAGGATCTCACAAATGCCTTTGCAGTGAGTGAAATTTTCAGCCATCTTTTGAAAAGAGCATAAAGTATGTACTTCATCATCACTGCTCTTTCATATATGCTTCCATCCATGTGCAGTTTCCTGCCTCATAACATGGCTACAATCATGTATAGCTTGCATGCATTGAAGAAAACTACAATTTAGGCATGAATTGTGAGTCTAATTGCAGTGAATATCTTCTCACAGTAATACAGTATACATGCACCATTGGTGTTAGGCTTACACAGAGTATACACAGCAGACCAAGGTACGCGAAGGAATGTGCTTTTTCACGTGTTGGAGGCTGTTGGAACTTATGCGAACTCTCCAGCTATGCTCCCACTACTGAAATAAACAGTAATGCAGTAGACAGAAGAGCACAAGCTTTCAAAGCTGAGTGCTAGAACCAAGAACACTTATCTATTCAGCTGCCTGTGGCAGAAATGACTATGGTATGCTGCATCTGTCCCGTGGTGACAAATATGTCCTCCATTTAGTGTAGGCAATGTTAAGAAAATCAACTGTAGGCCACTTGTCAGTTTTCATGTGACAACTTATGATGACACTATAAGCACATATTTCTAGCATTTACCAATTTTTCATTTATCCAACTTAAGACTGCAACAGTGACACCACGGCACAAGCGTGACACAAACTGTGATAAAATAAATTGTGAAATTGTGAAAATTTGTGCCCAGGTGTAGAAAGATCTACACGCTTTGTGTAAAAATATTTACACAAAAAAGATTACTTTTTTTTAAATCACATAAATATAGAAATGACCAAACATTCCATGCAAACATATATCATTTGATTAGCCAGTTACTCAAAGCAATGACAGTGCTGTATTTTGCTCACTAATGCCGAATAACATAAATAAATTTCTCTTCTAATAGTCAGACCATCACATTGCAGTAGTTGTATTCTTTCTTTTTATTATTATAAATGTTCTTTCCATCAGAAAAGCAACTGTCAAATTCAATTAGTTCTGTGCTTCTGTGCCTGACAGAAGATGCAAAATTAAATTATGAAAGCACAAAATACATTTCAAGGAGTGACTCCTACAAAACATTGAAGGAGTTTGCAAAAGTAGAAATTGTTGCTTTGATGCAACAATCGTTCCTACAACACATCAAGCTTTATGGATCTATAAAAAACATAATGAACTCGAGACAAGGTCAAATGTGAGGATACTACATGAAAGCACAACAATAAGAAATCAAAGTATGCTAGTACAAGGCAGCGGTATAAGACTATGCAAGAAGAATGGACTGAACAATAAAAGATAGACTAGGTTTTCAAAAGAAACATCATCTAGTCAACAAGAATACACAAACTCTGCCACCCACCTTTAACATGCCCACACAACACTTAAACATCTGCTACTGTAGTCTGTAAAGGGACAGTCTTCATAAACATTTAATATGACCAAAACGTTGTAGTAAGACCAAAAGCAAGAACATCACAACTAAATAAAAATGTAGTTTATATGACAGTATCGGTTATTGCAAATGCTTCCTTACATGCCACTGCATCTAGGTAATGCTTAAGCCAATAGAATGGAAAGGTGGGCTAGTTGGTAATTCATGATGGTTCAACGAACTGGGAGCGCAGGGGTAAACACAGACACAAAGCAAAGAGGAGGCACACAGCATGAGCGCTCATGCTGTGCGCCTCCTCTTTGCTTTGTGTCTGTGTTTACCCCCGCGCTCCCAGTTCGTTGAACGCTTAAGCCATTACAGAAGTCTAAAAAAGCTTAAGTAAGTGTTTGGCCTTGGTATCTAGAACAACTACTTCTTTAGCTTGATGTTTCTGCGATCTAAGTAGTTAATTTGTGCTCAGCATACAGTGATGAAACAGTGTTGTGCACATAAACAACCACATCTAGAGCTTAAAATAGAGCTAAAAACAAGAAAATTAAACTTTTGTAGACATAACCAGGGCAGATGAAATTACACACATCGTCCAAAATGTGAACCATGTTCGTGGCCCATACAGCTTGATCTGCTACTGGTTCAGGCAGAGGGTCCGGAACTAGGGGGTCAGTGGGGGCCGTCACCCCTACAGGTCAGAAACTAGGGGGGGCATGCCCCCCCCACTAACAGCTGCCACGACCCTCCTTAGCAAATATATAATATCCCTGCCCACAAACATTGCCCCCACACTTCAGAAATACTTCTGGAGCCCCTGGGTTTAGGGTTAATGCCCAGACCAGAATAAACTGCAAACATTTACTTTCCTCTTTCGAGAAACCTGTCCTATCCCAGCTGCCACAGCTATTTTCAGGTACACAAAAATGAATACCTTTAAGCTGAGCAATTTATATCTGAGAACAGAGAGCAACTGTAACATTCAACAAAGATTTACCCACATTCTCAACTTGTGTAAGAATAAAAATAGTAGCCCCTGGAACTTGCTTATGCAGTTTCATGTGATTTGGCACACTCAATGATGCAAACAAACTTGGAGTAGCATAGATGGGTTTGATGCAGCCCAATTATGCTTAAGTATGGGTGAATGTGAATAGTAATATTTAGAAATGAAATGAATATGAACCAAATAGAGGTGACAAAAAGTTGAATACAAACAGAAATTGAATACTATTTGCATAGTTCACAAATAGTAAGGCCAGAATTTTCAAAGCATACCTAGACTGGAAAGGTGATAAGTGTCAAAACAACCTGAAAATTTCCCAACATTTTGTACGAAACAAATATTCACAAGCTTCAACATAGGAATATAATTATTACGTTCAACCAACAAAAATACAATTATTTATACACAGCAGCAGCAAGAGCCTTCGAAATATTTTGTAACTGCAGGCTGAAATATAGCAGTGTTTACAGTAATCAAGGTGGTACTTTGTCTACTGCTTTTATATAAAAATGATGATTAAAAATATCAAGCAATTTTTATGAGTTCAATAAGTGACGATAGTTGACTGCTGACACTGTTGCTTTGGTGACATAGGAGTTTTACGCAAGACATTTTCATTATGTGATCGATTTGGTGTCGATAGTGCTGCATGCATCTGGGTAAATTTATGATAAAACCAAGAAAAGTTACCACTCACTGGTCCCACATTCCACTATTTCAAGAATTTACCATCATTGCTGATTAGTAAAGAAATATACGAAAAATATTTTATATCTATAATATGTGCCATTCGTTTCGAGTACCAAATCAAGCAGAATGCTATTCAACTCTTTATTCGAAATTTTCAAACATTGCACACCGCTACTAAACTAGTGCCATAACTCTCAAAGAGGTCCTAAGCAGAGAACAAGCTAAAAACAAGTGCTCTTAGGTGGGCTAGTAGGTCCGTGAACATTGTGGCAGAACAGCATAATGTTAAAAAAAAAAAACAATCACAGTAGCAAAACACGCAAAAGAGCACAAAAAAACAGAATGAAGAGCAGCCAGTATACAGCCGTGTCCTACGTGCAGCACCATGTCCTGTGTGCTCGTTCCGGTTTTCAGTGCTGTTCAGCCACAAGTTTTCTTTTTTTAGTGTGCTGATTCAAAATTAAGCAACCCACAACAAGGGTGCTCGGAAAAGTCACAACCAAGTGGCAAGGCCAGGGAATTCTAGTAGGCTTTTTGCCTAAATAAGAAGGGTGCCCACTGCAACAACAGGTGTGTATAACTTATTTTTTTTTATACCACTTGTTGACTTCAATACTAAATGGTGCACAGAAACGAGACAGCAGCTGATGTGGCCATGCCGTAGTTAGAGGTGAAAGCCATAGCAGCTGCAGTATCCAGTGCAGCCATACCAGCCACTGTTACATCTCGCTCACTTGCTTGGGTGCTCAATTAACTTCTCCAAAGCTTTCTCTGCTTTTATTGTATGCTACACTTTAAGTTTCTGTTGTTTTCTCCCAGTAATATCAAGTTGCTGATGATTACGAGTGACCCCATGAGTACATAAATGCTAAGAGTGCCTATCTTAAATAAGTTCTTAAAGATAGTACTGGCACAAAAGCTGTACATCTTTATTTTTCTGTTGCAATATGCAGCTAACAATCTGCCGATCACAGCTGGAAGCTGCGTCTGCTCGAGCACGTAACGGTAAACTACCATTAGGAGACGCTTTTACAAGTGCCCAGTCAGGAATTTCTGAGAGAGGGTGAGCCAGTGAGGGTTAGTTAGTAAACACCACTGGCCACAAGAGCATGCAAAACAAGACACTCGTCACATGCACCGAGCGTGTCATTGTGTAGACATGGGTGCCATGTTGACAACTGCAGGAAAGTGCATGAAAGAAGCATGGCTGCCAACACAAGACAATGATGTAAGTGGTTGTCAGTTGCTTACACTTCAACCGAGTTGGTGTCTATGTGGCAAGGTGCTCCATTTCGTGTGCACGTAGGTTAACGGCACACACTTCAGTAGTGATTTTAAATGTTCTAAGTTATATTAGCCGTTGATGTTTAATGGATAATGTGTGCATGCTCACACGAATTTATCTCACAAGTTATCTTGCCGTCAAAGTTTTGTTCAATTACTCCTTCAAGCTCACTATTTCCCACTGGCCCCCAAAATATAACAAGTATTCTGTGCATGGGTGCCTTCATTTTGCAGTTGCATTCCACTTTGACTAACACTAATTATCACTTCAAACTTGCACGACATTATTAAGTTAGGAAAGATTCAGTTCCATTACTCTGCTTTAAGGTAGTGCTCATCATTGAGGCGAGCAGAAAATAGAGTTCCTCTGATTTCCTTAAAAGGGCTCTGAAACACTTTTTTGAGTAACCATGAAATTAATTCACTGGAAAAGTGTAGTGCCTCAAAAAATCAGCGCCGCAAAAACGTTAGGAATCTGTCCAGTACGAACGGAGTTACAAAGATTTGTCACACGCTGCAATCGCATTCTCTCTTCTCTCGTCCCGAAGAAAGTGCTGGAAGCTAAGCAGGGAGAGATGAGAGGGGCAAACAAAAAACGTCACCTGCGCCTCCTGACCTTGAGCACTTTTTCCTTTTTTTTCTTCGAATGCGCAGGCTTTTCAGTGTGATCGCATACGCACGCGTGGATAAATAGCGGCCTCTCGAGGTGATCTCTGTAACGACCGAGCGCGCCATGCTCAGCCAATGGCTGATAGATGGGCTTACTACGAGTAATTTTTGGGCTTATTCCATGATTTGTCGAGAGAAGAGAAAGCAGTTTTTAGATGACTTTAATAATTTATTGTGAATTCCAGGCTGCGTGCTGCGCTATAATATTTGGCTCGGGTGCTGTCGGCAGCCTCCACTACCGATAGGCAGCGTTTTCTGATCACGCTCAAAAAGCGTTACTGGGCCCCTTTAACATTTTCAGACCTTCTACAACAAAAACGGTTTTTATGCCATGGGTTTTGATCCCATGAGTGATTACTGGCCAGCTTCTTGCCCCTAAGAGAAAATGCTACAGAAAACTGCAAAATTGGTTGCTCTACTGTCATAACAAATAATAAAAATTAAAGGTTCTTTTTAAAGTGGAAATAGGTTAAAATGACTTTATAAAAAGAACACATTGTCTAAAGTGCCTTGAAAAATGTCACCTGGCTGCTTGCCATTACATTTCGCATGAGGATGTCACCAAAGCCACATGCTCCAAATAAGCGTCATTCCTAAGCTCTCATGATGGAAGAATAATTCTAAAGAGCATATCTTCGCCACGTAGACAAGCTATTATTTTTACGATTTAAATGAGTTTTTCTTAAATGGCATTTTCAGCAACTTTATGGGTTTAGACATCGTGTTTTTGGTACAGTCGAATCCTGCTATAACGAAGTCTGCTACAATGAAATTTCTGCCACAATGAATAATTTTTGATTCCCTGTCACCCGCCAATAGAGAACAATGTGAAAAATATCTCATC
Source organism: Rhipicephalus microplus (assembly GCF_043290135.1). NCBI lineage: Eukaryota > Metazoa > Arthropoda > Arachnida > Ixodida > Ixodidae > Rhipicephalus > Rhipicephalus microplus. Next base: position 11,402,390 of record NC_134702.1, on the reverse strand, counting down.
ACAACGGATACTTTTCCTCTATATTTCTGCTTCAACAAAGTTTTTGCCAGTACTACCCCGTAGGGAGAAGGAACTTGCCTAGTTCCACTATGAACTCGGCCATTTCTCAACTGCTTGTGACGTTCAGAGCGCACGGTCGCATTGAAACAACCGTGTCTTCATTGAAGATGTGTTTTCTGTCACCACAGGATCATCCCACCAAATTTATCATTATTGAAAAATGCGAAGCGCCAGATCACTCATCTACCATGATGCTGCCAGTGGGTTTGATTCACGTTCGGGCCGTGGCATTATCGCGATCTTCCGAAAAATTCCGCCATATGTTTTTGACTTCACACTCAAAACGAAACTACCGCTCGTCATCACATGCCCTGCGATCATGAATTGCATCCACGGCTTCGTGAAAAAGCACACGCGGGCAGCGCGCACTTAGTAGCTCACACATCTTGAAAGAACAACAGAAGAGCTGATCTGGATAAATGTCATAGAGACACCATTATCAAGCACTAAACCTACATTGCAATCCAACCTGCCTATCACAATCAAGCAAAGCCAAGACTTTGTGAAACTTTAGGCATTTGTACATTCTGCTTACTAGTCCTAACCCATGCTACACCAGTATTAATTAGCAAATGCTTAAGCAGTCCTGCTCTCTAGCAGCAGCTGTCTACTGCAAAGAGTGAGATAACCAAAGAAAACAGGTTGCACTCTTCAGTCTACACTTCCTCAAGATGCCGGAACCACATTCCTCTCTTGCATGGCCCTTGAAAGTTAATACTACCATACACTCAACAAGCAACTAATCTTCACTGTATCAACTGTGCCCCGAGACCACATGCACAGTGATTAAACAGCTGTCCAGTTTCCTACACAGAACTAAAAAGTGGGAATGAAAACACAAATATTTTCTCGTGCATGTTCATCACTGACATCGGCAGAGCACCAAAAGAGGAGAATAGATTGAGGAATGAGACAGCACAGTAACGTATTCTCTATTTCTGTTCCTCGTCATCTGTGCAATGCTTCCACCAATAGCAAATCATCACAAAATAGGTTACCGTATTTACTCGATTCTACCGCGCCCTCGATTGTAACGCGCACCCGATTTCCACCGCGAAAAAAAAAAAAAACGTAAGACATCGATTGCAACGCGCACCCATTTTTCTCGCTGGCCCGCACGATCACACCACTCGAAAAAACGACTCCTTTCGTGAGCGTCTTCCATTTAAATATGAGGTACGGGCGAAGCTTGTGCTCATCTGACGTGTAACAGAGCCTTGCCGTCACTGTAGTTTTACCGTGGACCGATGTCAGCACATGAACTTGCTTCGTCCCCTTCTTCTGGACGGTTGTGGTGCCAGGCATGTCGAAGTAAAGAGGTGTCTGATCGGCATTCCCGATTTGCCCAAGCAGGTAGCCGTTGTTGCGCCGCAAGTTTAGGACGAACCTCTGAAAACTGTGAAGCTTTTCATCGTATTCCTCCGCAAAACTTTTCGCATATGCATGTTCTCCTTCGGAGGAAAAAGCCTTTCCTCTTCATAAAGTTAGTTATCCAGCACCTGCTCGCTTTAAACTGGCTCCGCATTAGACTTTTTTCTAAGACTAATTGCATAGCCCGCACTTGGAGCAGTTCTGTCGTCACGGGCCGCTGTGCCGCTCGCTGCGCAAGCACATACTCGCCGAGCAGCTCCTTAATTTGCGGAAACCGACCCTGCTGTGGTCCACTGAAGCCTTTGCGAGAAGCTTTGCTGTCGACAATCTTCTGCTTTTGTTTCCGCCGGTCCCGCACGCACGTTTCGGGAACTCCGAACGGCCGCGATGCGGCCCGATTTCCGTCCGTTTCTGCACACGCGATGACTTTTCTTTTAAAAGCGGCATCGTGGTGCACTCGAGTTTTCGGAGTCAACCCTTCCATGCCGTCGATGCTAATGCACTACTAGATAACGAACTGCTCAGCACACGTACGAAGTGCCGCACATGGGAAACACAGGCAGAAATGGCCGATGCGTCATGCCGACGCACGTAGGGGGCGGCCATTTTGGATTTGCCGATGGCAATAGATTGACCGTAATTTTTTTGTTCGTACTCGATTCTAACGCGCATGCGATTTATGAACCCGCTTAACCGGAAAAAAGGTGCGCGTTAGATTCGAGTAATTACGGTATATCACAATCCTGCTAAGCAGGTGACCATTCTGGCTAAAAAAAAAGGCAATACCTCATCCACACTTGTGCCCTCTTTCTTAACAAATGCTCGCATTGCACTCCTTCTCACTTGACCAAGTCCATCTTAAAAGTTCTTTCCATACGAACAATAAAACTAAAAAATTATAAGGAGCCTTGCAAGCAAGCTGCTGTGAGCATCTGAAAGCTGCAACTTCAATTGTCAAGACAAAACTCCCTGGCCTCGTTGAGCCTTGCTTCAAGCTGAGAGGCTCTCTCAAGGCAGTGCTTCCTCAGCGTGCCGCTGGGCATGGGAGCAACCTCCAGAGGGACCTGGCACAGAAACGAAAATTCCGGGGTGTGACAGAAGCATAACAGGTAACTTGCGACGCACACAAAATAGTGCAAGAAGATAGAGCAAAAACTTGATGGTAATCAAAGTCAAGTAATGTGCACTGGGAGTCTAGCTGGTGCGACACTAAAACTGACGTAACACTGCACAGATGGCAAAACACAAGAAGAAGTTGACAAGACTGCGCCCGTTCTGTCAACTTCGACTTGTGTTTCGCCACCGGGGTTGTTTTATTTCAGTATAATAAAACACTGAACCTGCTCTCCCAAATGGTGCAAAGAAAAAAAATAATGTAATACAAATTGTAATATCCATGCCAAATAAAACCCCAACAGCAGCAAGCATTTGCAAAGGTATACACGGTGCACCATCTAGTTATCACCATGGACAAGCGTGCATATTCACAGTGCTGCCAAACCAGATGAGCATACCTGTCAATGGAGATGACTGGAGGGAACGCACTTTACCATTGTCGGTGCTTGCCACTGTTCAGATTTCATTTGGTGCCGATAGTATACGCGGCTGAATGATAGTATATGCGGTACAGATATTGCTTGCAACAGCAATTCGCACCTAATATTAGCAGCGATTACAAAAACCTAGCAGCAACAGCACACTTAAAAAAACTCGCACGGCAATGTACAAAGCACGCATGATGCATACTGAGCACAGAAAATGGTGCGTCTAATACAGCAACAAAGTGTTTCCACAACCAGGGAATTCAAAACCACAGTGCAGCACACTGTGCGAGTGCTGATACATGCTCTGAACACTGTAAAAGGTGTGCATGCACTTCGCCCTGTATTTCTCATAAAAAAAGTCCTAACTAGCAGATCGTGGCCCTAAAACCTTAAAGCTTTCGCCCATCACTGTCACAGAAAATTGCCAGAAACAAATGGATGTTTTACTGGGTCATTACAACATCACGTTTGTGCATATAAAATTAAAATTTCCTATGCAGTCAATGCTCTGCAAATCTTAGCAAGGGTTGACTTCTGGCTTTGTTTGTATGACATATCCTTGGAGAGCACAGTGGCTTATGAAGACAGGGACTGGACAACACACTGGGTGTTCCTCATTTTTATGGTTCCAGTCTTGGCAAGCCTCTGCACTAAATGCTAAGGATAGCTCTCCAACTTCTTTTTGAATGCAAAAATGTTCAACTTCTCACGGAAGTGAATTTTTCTGCTGAGCAGCACATTTCTAATCAAACTAAACCATTGTCAGGAAATTCTTGATAAAGTGCTGTAGGAATTGTGCGTAAGGTGTGACAGGTCTCGCCTTAGAGCTGTTTATTCTATGAGTATGCGTAGTGATTTTTTAAAACAGAAACTATTAACAATAACATTAAGACTCTGCTGTACATTACATGAACATAATAATTATTGGGGTTTAATGTCACAATATCATTACATGATTTTGAGAGATGCCGTAGAAAAGGGCTTTGGAAATTTCGACCACCTGGGCTTCTTCAACATGTACCTAAACTCAGCACATGGGTCTTAAGTATTTTTCATTCATCGAAAATGTGGCTGCTGCGGCTGAGATTCAATCTTATAATCTGCAGCTCACCAGCCGAGTGCCTCAGTCACTAGTCATTACATAGTCTTACATTAGACTACACTTGACATTACATAATCATACATGACTAGAAAGTCACAAACTAGCTGTACTGAAATTTGGCAATGAAACTGACCAACAGCGGTGTCAAGACATTTTTACCAGACGACACCAAAAGAAACATTCTGCACCGATTCATAAAGTGTGCCAGCATCACCGACCTGGAACATTTCTTGCCAAGAAAGGGAGACAATGCTGAGGAACTCATTCTTTTCTTCTTCCGTGGCAAACCAAAAGATCCAATTGTAAGCACAGCTCTCAGCCTCGCCCCCATCAAACTCCTGCGAGTGCATTGAACAGAGTGTCAACAAATGTCAACAGAAGAAAATACTGAATCAATTAGTGACAAAAAAAAAAGGAGGCCTACCATAATGCAGAAGTTGTTCTCACTGTGCACCACACTCAGGTCAATGATGACTCCAACGCCCAAGACTTTTGACCCCTCAACCAAGGTCAACACAAGGTCACCCACCAATACTAGGCAGCAGGCCATCATGCCACCCATTGATCCAGACTGCACAAGTTATTGCAAAACACAAGGAGATGACAAAAACGCACTGCTCCAACAAGCTCAGCCATTTTCCAAGAAAGGTTGACCGCCAAGAAACACGAATCCTGACTCCTGTTAAGAGGTCTCATAAAATCAGAAGTGATATTACCCTGGAATGGGCAAATATGCGGGCTCTTCAAATATTCGAACCAATATCATAGTATTTGAATTCGCTTCGAAATGAATTTAGGTTATTCTAAATTAACGAATAAATGTATACTTGAGCGCATATAATAAACCTGTAATGATAGTTTGACTTTAGCTGATGATGCTATGCCATGAAACGAGCCATCCAGAAGAAATCTGCACGGCCGCGAAGCCCCGCTTCAAGGTAAATGTGCAGCCATGGCCACGTCTGTGTATAGCGTGCGAGCAGCCACTTTTGGCTCTGTTGGGTGACACCTTGAGGTAGTTTCGGGCTTCGCAGCCTGACTACTAGGCCGCGCATGCTCCTGACACACCTCGTCAGAGCCCAAAGCTGCCTCAAAGTGTCGCCCTGCAGAGCCAAAACCGACTGCTCGCACGCTATACACAGACGTGGCCGTGGCTGTACATATTGACTACAACTCAAACAATTATTTTTTATGATCAAAAGCATGTTATACATGCTTATATACACTAAGCATTGTAAATTTTAAAATCTAGTGTGTTGTACCATTTATAAATTGCGCCCTACTGCTATTTGATAGAGGTAGACAAATATTCGAGCAAATATCACAGTATTTGAATTCACTTTGACACAAATTTATATCGTTCTAAAATTCTAAGTACTCGAAATAAATGAATACATGTATTTCAGCACATACGACTACACTGCAAAAATTGTTTCACTACAGCTTGGCGTGCTATGCCGTGAAAAAATTCATTCAGAGAAAATTCGCATTGCCGTGAAGTCACACTTCAATGTGCAATGCACATATCACTTTCACCTCAATCAATTATTTTTAACATTTAAAAGCATGTCATACATACTTATATGTGCCAGGCATAGCAACATTTAAAACGTAATATATTGCAACAGTTATAACTTGCACCCTCTTGGTACACGCTACTATTCAGTGTTGCTTCCACTGCACTTCAATTAAAAAAAGTTACATTCACATATGCCTAGTTCCAATTCATAAAAATATTGTGCAAGTTAGTTGGGCCATGCCGAAAATATTTTCTTTTTTTTATTCACACCACACCACTGATCCAACAATGAGAGAATGTGCAAAGCGTTCTCCACACTAAAAGAGTCGCTGCTTCCTGGTGAACAGTTTAAACAAGGAGCACTGTGAGCTACAATCTTCAACCAGTGATATGCAAATTCTCTGGACACTCTGTTACGAGTGCAGTGTTCTCTCAACAAAATCAATGACTAAGGAAACGGTGCGGCTTTTTCAAACGGCACCAAAAGCAATGAGAACAACACCAAGAACAAGCTCAATGCTTGTTCAAGCTTGTTAGCATCCCTTTCAACTGGCTGATTATATTTGCTGCCCTCTTGTTTTTTTTTGTGAATCTCTTTTACTGCTCACATGATCAGTCTCTGAGGGTACCCTGTTGCTTTGAGGAGATAAAGCTGTAGATGCTCACACCTCATTATAACAACTTCATCTAACACAATAGTGAGTTGCTTAATCCAGAAATTCATTATTTAAGTAAATTCCTAGCACTGTATCTATTGCAAGACTATTCTTCATTTACTTCATTATAACCAATATTTCCTTGTATCGAGGTTTGAGTGTATTAAAGCTTTCTGTGACATGACAGCGTGATTTTTTTAATGCATTGGCAATGCATGCTCAAATGATATTCCTTTTATTGACCTGGTACGTGACAATGTGAATGGCAACAAAAGTTTCTGTGCTTCCCTTTCGCTTTTGTTTTGCCTGAGGAAGCCTTGCTGTTTCGCTAACACTACACATAATTAACTAGCTCGTGGTTTGATATTACTAACAAAATGAAAACACAATGGTGAGCACATGGCCTCAGAAAACTGCCACCCATAACCAAAAACAAGCTTTTTAGCTGTCACAGCAAGAACCACCATTCATCTAAGAAAACGCACCCCGCAGAAGGAGGCTTGCCCAGATTCAGTGAGTGCATGGACCCAACGCTCCATTTCTGCCTCATTGGAAGCAGCGAGCTGAAGGCAGGCACCACCAGAAGGAGCCAGGTTCAGCTGCAAGGCATGCGGCCGGCCTACATTGGAAACAGCCTGGCAAGAACCACAGTGGACGCCGCTGCAAAATGAGAGAACAAAGAAAGCCATCTACAGCCGTACTACAAACAAAAGTCCAGTGAAAGCACTGAGAACATTAAGAAGTGCAACTCTCACCTGACAAGGTAAGTGGCACTAGGTATGGTGTCCCCTTGATTTGAGAACCTGTACAGGACCCCAGCTCTATAAAAAGAATAGAGAAAACCAAAATTGTAGTGAAGGTTATTCCATGAAGGTTACGGTGCTCAGCTAACCAGAAAGATCTAGTAAGGTTTGCCTAAAAATGCACATATGAATGTTTTACCAAGGAGGTAGGCTTACAGGCCCCGACTAAAGTCCATAAAACTGCACACACCACAATTTTTAACAACATAGAGTGACGAACATCAATTTCTAAGGTTACAGGTTTCAGCCAAACAGAAAAAAACATCACTGATGCCTCATCCCAGCAAAGGGCACAACGTGTACTAGAAGGCCCCATGATGCTGCCACATTGATGTATAACTAATGGTGCAACCACTGCATTAAATAAATATTCAACATATTAAGGCACAATCGTGTCCTGCAGGAGCAAATAACACTAAACGCACGAGGCTACCAGCAAGAAGGGTCATCTTTTGTAAAAAAAATTTATTTACCGGTCTAATGCAAACACAGCTCACACAGTACATGATTGATAAATCGAATTTCGATAACTCAAACAAATTTTGCATTTTCCTTTGACCAGTTATGCTTTTCAATGAACAGTCAAACCTGTTTATAATGAACTTTATATTGTTACAAAAGGTAGTCCCCGTATCAGTAGTTCATTATATACACTCATTTTTTGCAGCATGTGCAAGTAATTTCTTTTCTAGTTTTTCATGCAGTTTTGCTACAATGCACTAACCCACTTTCCTATGACAATTTAACATTTAAGCCTTTCTTTATTTGTGAATTGACGCTCGCTCTGTTCTTGCTGGGTAAATAAACCGCCTTCACAATGAACCAACATCATTTTGAAAAAACATAGTACTGCCACATAAAATGAATTAACCTCTGGATGGTTACATGCAGAGCGTTGCCTTCTCTAATCAAGCCATCAGTGCCAGTCCAATGGCTGTACCGTAGGGTTGTCTTTGCTTAAAGTATGTTCTCAAACCTGTCCTCGTAACCACCTTTGGAGAAATTTATGAGCAGTCTTAGAGCAAACTGCCATTCAGTAGTGTGACTCTTGTTGAATGACACTTGCATGGGCAAATCAAGAGTGCTCAAGAACACAGACTTTGACTCCAAAGTACAATATGAAAGATATACTGAGTCTTACTGTGTAAACGTTTCAGTGCCTCTTATTGCTGTCATCGATTTCAGATACCAAAAGGGCCCAGGGTCATCCAGAGTGTTGGTTGTGCTCTGGCATTTTACAAGTGGCCATTCTATGCTAGAATGAAAAAAATGAGCCACCCACCGCAACAGGAAGTAGCCAGCTTTCCAGTGCTTCTTTCTCTCTCGCCTGGTGTTCCCTTCAAGGAATCTCCACATGAGGGGACCGCCCACACTGGGCCCACACGCAAAATCACCTGGTGAGGACTGGATGCACTTCTCCCAGTGCACCAAGTGGTAGTCCTTTACAATGAGCCCACCATCCTGGAGCGATTGCAGTAATTAATCACTTTGTGCTTATTATTACGCTGAGCATGTGGTTCTCACTGATAGAAACCGACTGCCAACATCACAAAGCAACAGTACCACAGAGAGGGTAACGTTAGGCAATAATTTTGGGGCCCTTTAATGTCCATGTGAACTAAAGCGCACTCACGATTTTGCATTCTACCCTCCAGGAAACCTTGACTGAAAACGTAAGCGGAATGCAATTAGCAGCCTAGTGTGTCTGAAGATGTTAGTGTGCAATGCAGTCAAGCACCTTCAAAACACAATGAGCTGTGCAATAATGCTTGCCTTATGTCCCATCTTTACTGTGCAACCTTTAGAAAAAAAATTGTCTGTATGACGAAATAAACGAAAGAAGAGGCATGTATTTGGGATTTCACTTAAATATCCCATCAAATACAATCTGGAGACAACCTTAGTGTAACCCAGCAGATAATGAAGCGAAGGAAGCAAGATATAGGGGATGATATTTATGCAGATATAGTAATTATAGTAATTGTAGTATAATTGTGATATAGATGGGAAAAAAGTATAGAGGGAGACAAAAAAGTAACTTGCTCCGGCCAGGGAATGCGCCTGCAACCTTCACACTACGCGCCCAACACTCCACCAAATTGCGCTACAGCGGAGGTCAGCTTCTCCTCTTCACTGGGTATTTATGTGCGTCGTGCAAACATCAGAGCATCATTCAGCTGGTACAGTGTGTGCAATGCACCACCAGTCGTGAGGCAGCCATTCTCTCATTTACAGTATTGGGTATTTCTGTTTGTGCAACACTGGGAGTGTTGGCCAGCACTGCTTGTATCCATGGAGGCAGATACACAGATTTCCGTTTACTGAGAGTCTACTGTACATTTCTTTTGCTAGATAGCATCACACAGGAGGCAATCATTACAAGTTGGCAGCTGACCATTAAATCTTCGCATGTCATTTCCCCTCCACCCGGTGCAAGAAAATAATGTGCTGGTGCCTAAGAATTTTTTCATGCACTTGCAACAGTGCCAGTATTTATAGACTATAGCCCCAGTACTACTTAATATACACATACATATACATTGTTTGATGTTATTATAGGAGAAAAGGTCCTGCCTCTCACCTCTTGGGCTTTCAACTCATGGGCCAAAAGCTTCTTCAAAGCATCTAGCTGTTCAGAGCAGTGGCTCACTATAGATGGAAGGCACTTGACACCATTGTGAGTTCTCCGAACGGCTAGATCCAAGCTTGAGAGAATGTTCCTGCAAAAAATAGAAAAGGAAACTATGGGAAAGGTACAAGAGAGGCTCAAGGCAGAGGATAATCACGCTGAAATCTAGCATTAAATGCGACACAAAGATTCTGCTAACAACTGTGCAATTGATATGGCATTACGTTTCAACTTTGAAGCCGAGTTAGATGGACATTTAGATAAACTTACCACAGCAGCTCAAATCACGAGCTAGTAATGAAGGATGAAAAAAAATTACTAACCAAAACTGCACCGTCTTGGTAAATTTTTCAATACAACCATACATTTGTGGAGCCTAATGAGAGATCTGGTAATCCCTTTCATATTTTAGTAAAGCAAAAGCTCCGCTTTTTTCCCTTCTGTTGCCTGTTGTTACAGTTATGTTGCAGGCTTACAATATGCACTTTTTTGCCAGAGAAGGGGGAGGGCATGACTAACTACCTGTGAGATGGTGCAAAGACCATAGAGTGCAGCCACAGAGAAAGGGAACTGCTGTCTGTTCTCCCCATTGTGGTCATGTGTGATGCACGCACTTTGCCCTCTCTCATCAACATGCCCTCCTTTTCATTCTTGAGCACACACAATTGGCATTCGGACTGTGTCTCTGTCACACTGAAGCGTGTGGTGGCTCTACTGTTGCAAAAATTTTAAAACATAGACATGACGTAACAGTGAACAGTACTCTACACACAATACCTTGTAAACTCAGCATGGCCAGTGGCCACATCTGTCTTTTTCCCTGAGTTGCAAGTCAGGGAGAAACCCTGGTAGTTCAGCCAAACCTGCAAAAGTAGGCAATGTACAAAACGATGCTTACATCAGTAAATATAAGTTAACAAGGAAGGATACTAAAATACGATCATAAAATCTCAACAATGCTAATACTTAAGAAAAAATATACAGGAATTGTTTTGCTTTTACAGCATCTTACATCACAACAACTGCCACTATTTCAAATATTGATGTCAAAAAGATAGAACACAAGTTCCTGAAAACATAAAAGAGACTTGGCAATAATGCTTGGCACTTTTTTTCGAAGTGTCGACACAATGATTTACACAGCATCAGATGTGCATGACTTCTATCATTCACACAAATTCATCGATGGCATACTTGCTTAAAAAGCTGAGCAAAAAATTTTACTGCTTGATAAAAAAAATGTCTGAACAAGCACTCAGGACAATGTGTCTTGTGTTGAGCCTGATATGTGGTAACAAAAAGTTGCAGACAGCAAGAAAAGTTACAATGTTAGTGGCGAGTACTCGACGGCTTCCTTCCAACAGTTAGCAGATGTCAATGAGAGCCCTCAATATGCTCTGTAGGATCACATTGCTTATGACTCTCCAAATTTTGCTTCTGAATAAACTAGATGAGAGTCTGCACTGGTGGTAATAAGGGCTGCAGCGCGAGCACAAAGGTGCTAGAAGAAACGTGAAACGAAAGGCGAGGCAAGGAAAGCAAAGAGGACAACACGAGCGCTGACTACCAACTAAATTTTATTTTTCCCAGCACACATGATAATATATACAACAGGCACCTTTTTAACAGCAAACGTGAGCAACGTGACATATTCTGGGTAAGGGTCTGATAAAAAGAAGGTACAATGATAAAATGGCTAACCCTTATCTAAAATCGCGAACTCTTTGTCATGCAAGGCCACTGATGGTTGGCTCACGCATCCGTCACCATGTTTTCTAATATAATACGCCTCAGCTGTTTCACAGGTTAATTTGTCCATGTGACGTACCAGCACACTCACGCCCAGAAATCGAGGCTGGCACCTGCAGCTTTTACAGTGCAGAACCGCAGCTTTTACAGTGCAGGCGTGAGTGTGCTGGTACGCCGCATGGACAAATTAACCCGTGAAATAGCTGAGGCGTATTATATTAGAAAACACGGTGACGGATGCATGAGCCAACCTTTGGTGGCCTTGCATGACAAAGAGTTCGCGCTTTTAGATAAGGGTTAGCCATTTTATCATTGTACCTTCTTTTTATCAGACCCTTCCCCAGAATATGTCACGTTGCTCACGTTTGCTATTAAAAGGTTGCCTGTTGTATATATTATCATGTGTGCTGCGAAAAATAAAATTCAGTTGGTAGTCAGTGCTCGTATTGTCCTCTTTGCATTCCTTGCCTCGCCTTTCATTTCACGATTCTTCTAGCACCTTCGTGCTCGCGCTGCAGCCCTTATTACCATGAATTCTAACCAACTAGCCGAAATAGCCGTTCTTCTTCTCTGCACTGGTGGTTTTCCCTTCTCATCTTCATCGAGTGTTGCAAGTTCAGTATGAATCACTAACAAATTGCCCACTTTCCAGTTCTCCTGCCACATGACTTGAGGCAAAAGCCCCGGGTTTTGCCAAGAAAACAAAAAGGACAGCACAGGACTATGGAATACTCAAGAACAACAGGTACATGTGGTTGAACTCATTTTTAACATTAAACAACTCATCTCAACTAAAAGAATTAAGCTTCTGAGCATCAAATTTCCACATGCAACAAAGCTTAACTCACAGATCATTGTGGTATTCACTTAGATGTAGTGACAAATATATATTGAACAAAATATATTTGACACATACTCAAACATATAATTAATGCCTTCGAATTCAAGCAAAGTCTCATGTTCGAATTGTTTTACACTGCTGCGGCTGTTGCTAAAAATTCTAACGTGCAGTAGTTGTCGTGAACACGTCATCTCACCTCAAGGAATCAAGGTTATTAGCATCAAATTTTTTAGAACAGCAATATAAACTAGTGTGTGAAAAGCTTAATCCTTTTTTTTTTTATTCTGAAAGCTAATGCAGGCAACGTATGTACATTCAAAAGAAATTTGTAAACAGTGCAGTGTCATGTGATGTCTCCACATTAGTGTTAGTCACACCATTATTTTAATAGAAAGTATTTGTATTTAACTTCAAACCGTTCAGAAAAGTGAGGCATGTTGTCAAACAATGGAACATATAACTTTTAAACTGAGCAGATTTGAGTACTCACGGTGACCACTTTGATTTCACTGAGGCACACCGAAAAGTCGACAACAAACTGGGCCGCCTCCTCCCCAGGCCGTAGTATGTACAGAAGTTTATTTGTCATTAGGACATAAATAGGCTCCAGCATTCCTCTTCCATCAAAGCACTTCCATGCCAGAAACATCTGAATGTGTCAGAAAGAAAACAAGAGAAAAAATAAAAATTGTGCTATAAGTCCTTTAAAACTGTCGCTCAAGGTCAGCCATGTCATCAATGCACTCCGTTCGCCTCCTCTCGCAATCTTCCTCGTCTATCTCTGCATGGCATTCGTTTTAAGTGAACAACTGCACCAAAACAGCATGATTGAAGAAGCAGTGATATCAACCTAATGCATTTTGCATTTTTTGTGCCAACGTGTAGCTACCGATTCCTAAGTAATGATTTGGTACTGATGATGTGACATAGAAACGAATTATTATATGTAATATTTTTATTAGTATGATCAGTATCGAGCCCAATTGAAAATGGGTGCAAAGCCCTCCAATTTTCAGCACTGCCAAGCGGTCACCTCCTGGGGTCCCACATTAGTATTTGATCACGTGGCCAAATAAAATGGTGATGCAAACTTCAGCTCGAATCTCATCTGCTAAGAGCGCATGTGTAGGGATGCCTTCGTCATCTCCATCGTCGTCGCCACTGTCATCAGCATCCACAAGTAACAATGAAAACAATATGAAATTGATGCGACTCATGACATGGAGAATCATTTTCGGTTCGATCCTACCCAGAGCAGTAATTCTGAGATTGACCCCAGACCGAGCAGGGATCTGGAAGCAGCATGAGATGCTGTCTAGGGCCACCCTGGCTGGTAAGACATGTCACAATTACACTTACGAACGCTGCATGTGTGTTACTTGTTAGCGATGAGTGAGAATGTAGCATTCCCACAAATGTAGAGCATGAACCAAGCAAAACAAAACAAATAAAGCCATTGCCAGACAGCCAGGCGTCGCTGCCAAATGGTACCATAAGTAGACACCGCGACCACAACACTAAAATTATCTACGGTATCATTGCTCGCACATAGCCACTCAGCATCTGAGCCGTGGCCTAAAAGTTCGCTGAAAACGTCAAAATACTGTCGATGTCGCATGGAGTTACACATTCTGCTAAACATTTGGACACCCTCTGAGCTCAAAATAGAAAAACTTCCACCTAACGAACGCGATCCATACTTCGCTAAAAAATACTCATCCATACCAAGGAATCAAATGAATGCCACATCTTGAGTTTAAAATTCGACGTCACTGCACCTTTAAGTTACACGGCCTAATCTGGAAATGGTCAGCTTTTTAAGATTTCATATGCAATTTTCAGTCACACACACACAGAAACACACATAACAGGTCCCTGTACTGACATTTTTGCAATGACTCGCCTACCCATCATAAGTCAAATACCGCCACAGATGTATCACCATTCAACACTTTTTAAATTGGAAGTAAGCAGGCATCACCCTTTGCCACTCGGTCCAGCAGAGTTTCATAAATGTGGAAACACCAAAGGAAGATATGTTCTATCATGCACGGCAGAAGTGTATCAGAAATGTGAAAGTATGAGATGTGACTAAACCCGAGCTTTATCCAACTCAGGTGCATGCAAACAGAAACAACATACACTGGGGGCTGTTCCTTTGTTGTCATTTTTCTGCTTGTCCATTGTAAAATATGTATTGCCATGTGTCTGTTATACAAGACCAACTATCCCAGATTTATGTTCTACAATTACTTAGGATTACAGATACATTGAACCACCACTGAAATTCAGTATAATACAGTTGTCATGATCATGATATAAGGATCTAGTATGAGGTATGCTGGTGGCACATACATTGGTCATTTTATACTGCATCTCATGTCTACTGTGAAACATGAGCCGTGCTTAGGCATGTGTGAATATTCGTCGAGCGCTTTGAATATTCGAACGAATGTCAAAGTATTCAAATTCCCTTCAATTTCCATTTAAATTATTAAAATTTCGAAGTATTGAATATGAAAAAACAGGTGTAGCTCCTTTGCAAAGCTGGTTTTACTGCAGTGGAGTGCTATGCGCAAGAACATGTATTCAGGGAAAATCTGTGCTGCGGCAAAGCTCCACTATAAGGGCAAATGAACATATGCTCATGATGATGATATCTGGAGTATAACGTCCCAAAACCACCATATGATTATGAGAGACCTCGTAGAGGAGGGTTTCAGAAATTTCGACCACCTGAGGTGCTTTAACGTGCACCCAAATCTGAGCACACAGGCCTACAGCATTTTCGGCTCCATCGAAAATGCAGTTGCGCAGCCGGGATTCGATCCCGCAACCTGCGGGTCAGCAACCTTAGCCAGTAGACCACTGCGACGTGGCAACACACTTATGCTGTTACCCTCACATCAATTCATCATTTTTAAGTTTAAAAGCTTGTTATACTGGCTGATACACTGTAAGTGAAGAAAATTTTAAAACATAACATATTTTATTGATTATAACTAGCATTCCACCGAAAGTCAAATACTGCTACTATGCAGTTGTTTCCACTTCTTTTGAACCGATAACAATGGCATTACACATGCCTTGTTTCATTTATGTTTTAATTACTCTGCAGGCTGGCTGGGTAATGATGAATTTGCCCTTTTTCTTTATAATACGTGATATTGTAACAAACAAATACAACGCCGGAAGCTAAAACAGCTATTTATTTATGGCAAACTTGTGCCATCAACTAAATACACAAGGGTTGACCTGAGCTCGCTAGAGAAATCCTCGTCAACCTCTTCTTTTGCGTCTTGCCGCGTGCCGCTCCTTCGAAAAACCGCCAGCCTTCTTTTTCCAGCGCGTGGTGTGATGACATGTGCAGCCAGCGTTGCATGGCGCGTTTATAGATTGGCGCATTTGGCTTGTCAGTTGGTCTGGCAGAATTCATAGGAGCAGGAAGCGCCGCAAGACTTCAGTAGGTGCCTAACAACATGCGGCATTAGTCCCCCTCCCGAAACGCATCGTCCCGATGCGTACACCAACTATCGAACAGTTTTGTACAGCAGTATTGATGTGATGCTTGAGCACATGTATCAGTTGTCTCATTTAGTGCCTTTCGTAGTACGGTTTCATTCGTACTATATGTACGACTTCTGGGTGATCCCTGCGTCGGGTTGAGCACACTTGACCTTGAGGAATTACTTCGTAGTTTAGCGTGCCTAACCGGCGAAGTACTTTGTAAGGGCCTAAATAGCGCCACATCAGTTTTTCCGATAGGCCAGGTGCGCCTACAGGCGTCCACACCCACACTTTGTCTCCGGGGTTGTACTGTACGTCTCTCCGCTTGAGGTTATGGCGACTTGCGTCAGAGCTTTGTTGTAAAATGATACGATGTCTTGCCAATTGCCGTGCCTCTTCTGCCCTTTCTATGAAGCCGCCGATGTGCGGGTCACTCTCATTCGAATCGTTGACAGGTAACATCGTGTCTAAGGTCGTTGTGACCGCCTGACCATAAACAAGTTGAAATGGCGTGAAGTGTGTCGTTTCTTGTACTGCGGTATTGTACGCAAATGTAGAATAAGGCAAAATACTGTCCCATGTCTGGTGCTCAACGTCCACATACATCGAGATCATGTCGGCGAGAGTTCTGTTGAGTCTTTCGGTTAATCCGTTTGTTTGCGGATGGTATGCTGTAGTCCTTCTATGATCGGTGTGGGTGAGCTTCATAACAGACTGCATCAAACAGGCAGTAAATGCTGTTCCTTTGTCTGTAATGACAACCTGCGGTGCGCCATGTCGTAGTACAATCTGAGTGATGAAAAACTGGGCTACTTCGTTTGCCGTTCCTTTGCGAGAGGTGATGTCTCAGCATAGCGAGTCATGTAGTCTGTTGCTACAACAATCCAGCGCTTTCCCGATGAAGAGAGAGGAAATGGACCAAGCAAATCCATTCCCACTTGCTGAAATGGCCCTTTTGGTGGCTCTATCGGTTGCAACAGACCCGCTGGTTTCGATGGTGGTATTTTGCGTCTTTGGCAATCCCGGCATGACTTGACATAATGGTGCGCCAAATCCCTTAATTTTGGCCAATAATACTTCCGGCGAATTCTGGCCAAAGTGCGACTACTACCCATATGGCCAGCCGATGGGTCGTCATGACACGCTTCTAAGATTTCTGCTCGCAGTGATGATGGTGCAAGAAGCAGAAACGTCTCACCGCTGTTTCCGAAGTTGCGCTTGTATAGGACGTCGTTCCGGAGGACATAGGATGTTAATCCACGAACGAAAACTCGTGGTACCTTAATTTGGTGACCCTCCAAGTATTGCATGAGCAGCGTTGTTCCGGGTCCATTCGCTGAAGACGAGCCATCTCCAACACATTCAGAACTCCGAGAAATGGGATGTCTTGTTCTTGGTCAGATGATGGAGACTCAACAGGTGCACGAGACAGGCAATCCGCGTCATTGTGCTTGAGACCAGACTTGTAGACCACAGTGATGTCATGTTCCTGCAGACGCAGGCTCAATCTAGCAAGTCTTCCGGAAGGGTCCTTGATATTTGCCAGCCAACACAATGAATGGTGATCACTGATTGCTCGAAACGGTCTCCCGTAGAGGTATGGGCAAAACTTGCTGATGGCCCATATAACTGCGAGACACTCTTTCTTTGTCGCTGAGTAATTGGACTCAGCATTCGATAGAGTACGGCTTGCGTAAGCGATGACCTTTTTTTCTCCATTCTGCCACTGAACGAGGATGGCACCCAGACCAACGTTACTCGCGTCGGTATGTATGTCTGTATCGGCCTCTTCATCAAAATGGGCAAGTATTGGAGGAGAGTGCAAACGGCGTCGCAACTCGGAGAAAGCTGCCTCTTGTTCTTCCCGCCAAGAGTATGCTACACTTTCTTTCGTTAGCCGTGTCAAAGGCTCAGCGACCTTAGCAAAGTTTTCAACAAAGCGTCTGTAGTAGGCACATAGTCCCAGGAATCGTCTGACAGCCTTTTTGTCTTGCAGTTTCGGAAAATTTTCAACTGCTGCAATCTTTTCCGGGTCCGGGCGGACGCCTTCCGCACTAACTATGTGCCCGAGGAACCGAAGCTGACGAAATCCAAAGTGACACTTTTCCGGTTTGATGGTCAGTGCAGCCACGCGAATAGCATCCAGTACCGTTCTCACTCGGTGGATTTGCTGCTCGAAGGTAGAAGAAAAAACCACTACATCGTCGAGGTAGACGAGACACGATTGCCACTTGAGTCCGGAGAGCACAGTGTCCATCATCTTCTGGAAGGTAGCGGGAGCAGAGCACAAACCGAAAGGGAGAGCTTTGAACTCATATAGTCCGTCTGGGGTCACAAACGCCGTCTTCTCGTGATCTCGTTCATCAACCTCGATCTGCCAATATCCACTTTTTAAGTCCAATGATGAAAAGAAGTGAGAATTGCGTAACTTATCCAAGGCATCATCGATCCGCAGAAGTGGGTAAACATCAAGCTTTGTGACTTGGTTCAGCTTTCTGTAGTCAACGCAAAATCGCAGAGTGTTGTCCTTCTTTTTGACTAGCAGTACCGGCGATGCCCACGGACTGTTGTATGGCTGGATTACGTCATTGTTGAGCATTTCCTGCACTTGGTTCTTGATGGCTTCCTTTTTTTTTGGCGCTACTCGGTATGGGTGCTGATGCACAGGTCTCACGTGTTCTTCTACTACGATGCGGTGTTTTGCGACGGGAGTACGTACGACTTTCGACGAGGTCGAGAAGCACTCGGCGAACTCTCTGATGAGGTCAGTAATCTGTTGTTTCTGGGATGACGAGAGCTCTCTGTCAATGTCTACTGATTGTAGTACGTTATCTACTGTCTCTGAAGCTTTATCAAGAGTGCAAACATCTGAGACTTGCACATACTCATGCAGCGATGCTACGGATGTTCCTTTCGCAATATGCTGCAGCTCATTTCCAAAGTTAGTTAATAGGAAATATGCACATCCATCACGAAGGCTCACCAGGCCTCTTGCCATGCATAGTCCTTTTTCTAGTAGCAGTCCGATGTTTCTGTCCGCTAATCCGTCACAGTCATGGAGAACTTCACTCCTCACAAGAACGGTCACACTGGAACGTGGCGACCCGGTTACGTCTTCATCCACAATGCGGAGAGGAAGAACGATTGGTTTCTCCGCATGACAGATGGCGACGGCATTCTCTGTAGAAAACGAAACCTGGGACTCTTGCAAGTCGATGACTGCATTGTTTGTTTGCAAGAAGTCCATGCCTATAATCAGTTCATGGGAGCATTCAGGAAGCACTATAAAGCTGCCGACATACACGAATCCTCTTATTCCTATCCTTGCGGTGCATAACCCCACGGGACTAAGTGCCCTCCATCGGTACGTATCTGAGGTTCGGTCCATTCAGTCATCACTTTCTTCAGCTTCTTTGCGAGAGCATGACTGACAACGGAATAGTCTGCACCAGTGTCTATTAGCGCAATGGCCTCGACGTCGTCGATCGTGACTAATATCTCGGAGGTAACATCGCTACTACTGCACTTGTCCGTCGTTGCGTAACTGCGGCCGTCCTGTCGGGCTAACAATGAGGGTCTTCAGTTGTCAGCATATCAGCGGCCTCACCTCCAGAGGTCGCTGGCTCTAGTTTTCCCGCCGCGGGCTAGATGAGCGTGGTCTTCGGAGATTTGATGACGGACGAGGACTCTGTGACCGATAGCGCATCGGTGCTGTCGAACGTGACTCCCGTTGTTACGTGTCTTGAGGTGAATAGCGTGAAGACAAGTACTCTTCGATTTCGTAGGGCCGTTCACCGTTCCACGGGCACGGTGCATTGACTGGAAAACCACGTAGTCCCACTCGACGATACTGGCACGCCCGGTAAAGGTGACCTGCTTCTCCGCAGTGGTAGCAGAGGGGCCGCTGGTCTACAGTGCGCCATACATTGCTCTTACGTGGTCTTGCTTCCGGCATTGGTAGCGACGTACTCGGAGAAAACGTCGAAGGCATCACAGCAGCCGTAGCCGTCCGGTCCATGCGTTCGAGGTCCTGTCGTACAACTTGCGCGTACGACAACTGAGGCGGAGGCTCCAGTTGTGCGCGCTGTAGTACCTGAGGTTGTGGATGAAGAACCGCTTGCCGCACTTCTTCACGCACAATGTCGGCAAGTGAGGACATCGCTGGATGACCTTGAGTCATTTTTATTCTCTGAAGTTCTTCCCTTACGACAGCCCTCACCATTTCACGCAAGAGGTCAATGTTACTCGTGAGGGTTGTCGACGCCGCGCTAACAGATGAGACGCTTACGTCCCTGTTGTATTGGCGCGCGCACTGCTGCAGGCTCTTTTCCATCATTGTCGCCTCTGATCTGAACTCAGCAAGAGAGCGGGGTGGATTACGCACCAGGCCTGCAAAAAGCTCCTCCTTCACTCCGCGCATCAAGTGCCGCAACTTCTTTTCCTCAGCCATGTTCGGGTCGGCTCGGCGGAACAGTCGGGACATGTCTTCAATGTACATGGTGATGCTCTCGTTGTTCCGCTGATTTCGCGTCTGAAGAGCGGCCTCTGCCTTTTCTTTTTCTTTTCTTTTCTTTTTTTTTTCCGTGTTTGGGTACGTAGCAAGAAACTCTTCGAAAGTCGTCCCATGTCAATAAGGACGCTTCGTGGTTTTTGAACCACATACGCGCAGAATCTTGCAGTGCCACGTAGACGTAGCGAAGTTTCCTGTCTTCGTTCCAACCGTTCAGTCTGGCAACGCGTTCGACACCGTCGTGCCAGTCCTCGGAATCCTCGAAAATATCACCGTGGAACACCTCTGGTATTCGAGGCGGGTCCATGACGATTTGAGATGGAAATGAAGTCGCTTGGGCGGCCATTGCAGGGGCTCCGAAACTTACGTCCTCCACTGGTCTCGAAGAATCGAAGAGGGAACCAAACTCGGGCTGCTCACCTCGTAGGCGCCGACTCGTGCGTTGGTGTACGGGAGTCAACTGCGCTGGTTCCAACCTTCGGGGTTCTGGGCTATGTTCTCTAACCTGAGATGGGCTTGGAATCATACCCCGCACCTCCACCAGTTTGTAACGAACAAATACAACGCCGGAAGCTAAAACAGCCATTTATTTATGGCGAACTTGTGCCGTCAACTAAATATACAAGGGTTGACCTGAGCTCGCTAGAGAAATCCTCATCAATCTCTTCTTTTGCGTCTCGCCGCGTGCCGCTCCTTCGAAAAACCGCTAGCCTTCTTTTTCCAGCGCGTGGTGTGGTGACACGTGCAGCCAGCGTTGCATGGCGCGTTTATAGCTTGGCGCGTTTGGCTTGTCAGTTGGTCTGGCAGAATTCATAGGAGCAGGAAGTGGCGCAAGACTTCAGTAGGTGCCTAACAACATGTGGCAATATATACTATTCTAGTTCCAGTCAAAATTATTCGACCGAATCATTATACGCTTTCAATTCGCTTCAAACCTACAATTTAAAATTTGCACGAGCCTAATCAACTGTGTGTAACAACTGTACCACCAGTATAAAATGTAAATTAAAAAAAGACAGCTGTAAAGCTAAAGCATAGACACTAGAGTGAAAGCTGCCATGAAAGATGTAAAGTGGAGCAAATAGTTTTTCTTTAATCGCATCATTCTGAAACAGCATGCTGATGCTAAGCAGATGTTGGCAGTAGCAACCAAGGTGCAGCTGTCAGTCAAATATATTCAATAAAACCTTACTCTCATTTTAAGCGTTTGGTTTTGCATTTCAAATAGTATTACGGAGCCTGAAAGCAGGTATTAAGCAGTAAATGAAAAATCTGAAGCAAAGTTCAATCCGAATACTCAATTTGCAGCTGCATCTATCACTGTTAAAGATAATATGCGTCCCCACTATGCAATAGTATATTTTACATAAAACTGTCGGCAAGAACAGCAATACATATCATGACAGGTGTACAGCACATATCTTTAAGAGCATGAAGAAAGCAAAAAGGTGTGCTACCAAGCACTGACTGGTTTGATTTTTCTGAATTTTTAACAAACCACGTAACAAGTCAAATACAGTAACCAATTGTTAAAATTTTTTATTATTACTGTTGCTATTGCTCAACAGCATTTGGCTAAGCCATTTATGCTGGCTCATTAAAAAAAAGTTAGCACTGCTGAGTGAACTTCTGCATTCGAGTTGAAAGGCCTAAATTCCCTAAACATCTTCAGTCACTTGTGCCAAAGGCGTAATTTTGTAACTTAAAATACACAATACTTTGTACATGCATAGGAAATACAGATACTGATACCTCGGATGCCAAAGGCATCATGATACAGATGCAAAATACCCTAGGTCTAAGAAAGATAAATGTGTCTTCAATAATGACTGGGTGTTTACTGCGGTGGAGCAGTGGTTAAGGTGCTCGGCTGCTGACCCGAAGGTCGCAGGTATGATCCAGGGCACAATGGTCACATTTCAATGGAGGTGAAATGGTACAGGCCTGTGTGCTATGCGATGTCAGCGAGCACTAAAGAACACCAGTTGGTCAAAATTTTCAGGGCCCTCCACTATGGCGTCTCTCACAATCATATGGTGGTTTTGGGACATTGAACCTGAGATATTATTATTAAGAACAACCAGGCCTGGTTATGATGATAATAATGATTACTACAGCTCAGAAGCAACCGTTGAGAGTGAACAATGGTTCTAAGACATTTGATGAAATTAAAATTTGCACCAGAGAGGCTTGCACAGTTCTTGAATAGTAAGGATGAAAATTTGGTCACGCCTGGTCTGAAAGTTGTTAGGAATAGCAGGAGGCAGTGCCAAAGTCTCATTCACCTGATATGCCAAACTAAGCCCGCATAACATTTGACGATAACAGCAACAAATCTTTGAAAGCATGAATGTGCGCATAACCTGCACCGCAAAACGGTCACAGATTTGTATAATGCGACAGGAGTTACCATACAAGCAGCAATGTAAGCAAAAATTTCTTGACACAACTTACATATCCTTGAAGAAAATAATCACATGAAAGCTGTTCCTATTGTCAACAAAACTACATGTTAAACCCAGCAGGAGCAGCCAGCCAGCCTTCAGTGAAAATAGAAGTGCTTTGGAACAGCACACTATCTCTCAAGGAAGTCATTTTAGAGCATTTTTTCAGAGTACCAGTTACTATTGCGAAAACAGACACTGGAGACTTTCCAGAGGGTCGTGACCAGCATTGCGATGCACACGGAAGCACCCGCCCGGACCCAGAATCCGAGCCAACGCGCTTCCAGGGCTGCAGTAGCATTCTGAAAATTTAAGACATGAAAGTTCCTTACCTTATACAGTTTCTCATCATCCGATTCAAATATCTTGAGAGTCAAATAGAGAAGGGCACTATTTTCCACTCTGAAAGAAATAATGTTAAGTATAAGTTTTACCAATTATTCCAAATATGTTCTAGATAGGGACCTGCCACGAGTTTCTCTTTTATTACATACTCTCACATGACTGCAGCAAGGAAGTCACATTTCATCTCAGTTGCTTCGAAAGCAGCCGCAGTTACTGCAGCTTTTCAGGTGTACACATGCACAAAATGTCTAGTGCAACAGCATAGGCAGACTGGAGTAGAAGCCAATTTTACACCAGTGGCTGAATTCTCTTTCATAATTTAACTTTGCCTACATTTAAAAAATTTTAGGTTCACATTTTACCTAAAACATTATGTATATTGCATGTGCTTCAAGTGAAATGGTTGAATTTATATACAGCATTTTATCACATGCAATGTATAAGCCATACCTGCATGTAACCCGCGGCTCCAGTTACAAATTACATGTAACCCACGACTCCAGTTACAAATTAGGGAAAAATATAAATTTTTAAAAATGCCCATTTACTGTTGTGATGATGCTCTTCTTGTGCTACCATGAAGCAGTGCTGTAAAGTCAATTTGCACACTGAAATTCATGCACTGCCCACACCGCGGCTTTAGCTTCTAGTTTTTTTTTTTATATTCTGCACGGGTTATACACGAAAAAATATGTTACATTTCATTAGGCCTCATTCAGAGACATAACAAGTAAGTATTTTACAGCTCTGCCCTTAGAATGGCAAGTATGTTTGTAAACTTTTCTTTTAATTCTTTAACGGACACTAAAGAGAACAATGACTTTTATCATACTAGTAAATTACACTTTCACAATAATGAAACTCCCATGCTTGCAGCAAGATGATGCTAGGTTATTGAGAAAATGAACAACAATAATATTTAGGAGGTGACACCATTTTGAAATTTCCACGCCAAACACTGCGATGTCATAAATTTTGATGGTTACTATTAGGTTCTACATAGTTCCTCATCTGTAAGTATGAAAATGAGTCCTCCGAGGTGGCCATAGACATAACATAACAAGTTTCTCATTATCGAGTGAATGTCACCGAAATACCAAAACTATCATACGCTTTGATATACGTGAAGTGATGCGTGAATATTTTGGCACAATGTTTGAAAACGGATCTAACCCAAATTTTCTCTTCTATTAATAAACTTATGACAGTGAGATTAACTGCATTAGATTCTCAGAGTACAATTTATCAATCTAAACTTATTCGTTGGTTCACTTTAGAGCCCCTTTAAAATGGCACCTTGGCTATACAGACATATCAGTGCTGTTTAATTTTCTGTCTGAGCACACTGATCTCACAAGCAGGGCGAAGAAGAATATCAGAAAAGGAACAGAAGCAATATAAGTAGGATTACAAGCATGTATAATTATAGATAGCTGTGCCATGCAATAAAATGTTGCAGCATAAAGACCAAATTTAGCAAAACTCTAAAGCACGCTCTGCATGCTCACTTGATATCAAATCCTTCTTTTTTGCTTGTCTCCACAAGTAGCTCTGGTTCAACATAGTTTGAAGGCTCTGCTGGCTTTTCTTGTACAGCAGAGGTTGAAGGCTCTAACGGCTTTTCGTGTGCAGAAGATCCACTGTCATCGCCTGCATTGGATGTCGTACCAGAGGCACACTTGTCAATGTGATCGTAAATAGAAAACACTTCCTCGTTCTGTTCACTGACATCTGTTGTTCTGTTTTCCAGCTTGACTTCATCAGCCGCACTTTCTTCACAGCCATCTGGGGCACCTCTGTCACCTTCCACAAATGCATAACATCCAGAGTCTATCATCGAAACAGCTGACTCAGTTAACGGCACAAAACATCCAGTCACGCCTTTCTCACTTGATGGGCCTTCTTGCAAGAGGTGCTGCTTTTCTGCTTGAGCCAGGGCTTGCCCCTTCACAGCACACACCTTCTTATCAACATCTTTTGCCTTGCCAGCCATTGACGTCACAACTTCACTCCCGCACGTTGACACCAATTTTTTTGGCTTAGTAGCACTCTGGCCAACCCCTTTGCGCCTCATTATCACAACTCGCGTCACCTCAAGCTCTACATCCCCAGCCTCATTACAGTCACCAGAGGATGGTGGGACAACATCTAAGTTGATGATCCTTTGAATGCGCTGTCGGTCCAGAAACGCGGCACACTCAGCACAACCACAAGTCTCGGGGACATGCACTTCTTCCGCAGGTGATGCCAGAGAAGACAGCGTGGCACAAGACACACGAACACTGTGGATTCCCGAGTCATCCTCCCGAGAGCTGGTCGAACTTTCCGTTGATGATATGGTCATCACAGACACTCCCTGTAGACAGGGAGAAAATAGGAACATGGTTAATTAAAACAAGTACTAGTTTTAATCTAGCAGCATCTTGAAAAGTATCCTTTTCTGACACAAAATTTTGAAGGTGAGATAACTTGCGAGATAGATTTGTGTGGACAAACATATATCACTCACAAAATATCAATAACTAATATAGATTAAACCATACCTAAAATCAATTTTGAAAGTGTGTGCCATGCAGCTTTACATAAAATGGAGCACCTTGTGATGTCAGCATTAACTTGGTTTGAATGTAAACACCCCACAAACTCTCGCCTCCGAGACAGGCGCGCATCTTTCTCCGTGGGCGCGCAGACCTTCCTTCATTTTCAAAGATAACTGCAGATGACGCTCGTGTCTAACGTGCCTCGATGTGCTCGTTCGCCTTCGCTGCACTGATCGAGACTCTCTAACGCAGCGCTTCCAGAATACAATTCACCAATTTTCTCGTGCAGAACATCAAATAAACGTTTTGTTCACTCTCTCCACACGCAAGACATTTGCAGTGAAACATGCAGATACGGGGCCAAATTTTTTTTTTTTCAATGTGTATGTAAAACTCCTAATATCTTGACTCTAGCCTGAATTTGTGAACTTTTTAAGAAACAGGGGAGAGCTGGAAAACATATTCTCTATAGTACATACATCAATAGTACAAGCTTGACTGGTCTCTCACCTGAGGTAGCACCACAACATCGTCGTCCGCATGGAGTAAAGACTGGCAAAATGATATGATCTTTGGCCAGGCATTAGTGTCATCCAGAAGTGCATTGTTCTGAGGGAAACAGAACATGTGAACATCTTTAAAAACATGAAAAGCAGTATGGCTGAAGCGTTCCATTTCATCTAGTTATATATATAGACAAAAGATGCAACAAAAAAATAGTAATCCTGGAGTGAAACTGGCACTGTGTGTGGTATATGAGCACTTCTAAGAGCAGGTAAAACGCAGTTTTGGAGCATACTGGGAGCAGTTACCGTATTTACTCAATTCTACCACGCCCTAGATTGTAACGCGCACCCGGTTTCCACGACGAAAAAAAAAAAGTAAGACATCGATTGCAACGCGCACCCATTTTTCTCGTTGGCCCGCACGATCACACTATTCAAAAGAACGACTCCTTTCGGGAGCATCTTCCATTTAAATATGAGGTACGGGGGAAGCTTGTGCCCATCTGATGTGTAACAGAGCATGGCCATCAATGTAGTTTTACCGTGGACCGATGTGAGCACGCGAACTTGCTTCGCCCCCTTCTTCTCAACGGTTGTGGTGCCAGGCATGTCAAAGTAAAGAGGCGTCTGATCGGCATTCCCAATTTGCCCAAGCAGGTAATTGTTGTGCCGCAAATTTAGGACGAACCTCTGAAAACTGTGAAGCTTTTCATCGTACTCCTCCGGAACCTTTTCGCATATGCCCGTTCGCCTTCGGAGGAAAAAGCCTTTCCTCTTCATAAAGTTAGTTAGCCAGATCCTGCTCGCTTTAAACTGGCTCCGCATTAGACCTTTTTCTAAGACTAATTGCATAGCCCGCACTTGGAGCAGTTCTGTCGCCACGGGCCGCTGTGCCACTCGCTGCTCAAGCACATACTCACCGAGCAGCAATTCAATTTGCGGAAACCGACCCTGCTGTGGTCGACTGAAGCCTTTGCGTGAAGCTTTGCTGTCGACTATCTTCTGCTTTTGTTTCCGCCAGTCCCGCACGCACGTTTCGTGAACTCTGAACGACCGTGATGCGGCCCGATTTCTGTCCGTTTCTGCACACGCGATGACTTTTCTTTTAAAAGCAGCATCGTGATGCACTCGAGTTTTTGGAGTCGTCCCTTTTATGCTGTCGATGCTAATGCACTACAAGATGACGAACTCCTCAGCACACGTACGAAGTGCCGCACATGGGAAACACATAGGCAGAAATGGCCGACGCGCCATGCCGACGCATGTAGGGGGCGGCCATTTTGGAAATGCCGATGGCAATAGAATGACCATATTCATTTTTTTTCGTACTCGATTCTAACGCGGATGCGATTTATGAACTCGCTTAACCGGAAAAAAGGTGCGCGTTAGATTCGAGTAATTACGGTAAGTTACTCTTTCAGAAAAGGCAGAAGAACATTATTGAACTACATTTTTCATTAGAGCCCATGATATATCAAAATTACCCTTTCCCTATGAAGTTTTTTGGCCAAAAATTATACAAAAATACGTTCCCTGCTTGCTTCTATGCATCCTAAAACATTTAAAAATTATTTAAAGAAACTTTATTCACAAGATTCACACCAACAAAAATATTTTATTTATTGTGCAGATGAAAATAAAGAGGAGCAGAGAAGCGAATTCATGAAAAGAAATGCTAAACCTGCTGGTGGGAGTTTGCCTACATCTAAGAGATAGGTCGGGACACGAATGTCACTCAAAACCCATTATTCAGAGAAAGTATGTTTCTATGTGCAGTTGCTTTTAGACACACAGGAGAACTGAAATTCTACAGCTCACGAAACTTCAGCAAACAAAGGCATTCTTTCCATGGAGCTGTTCTGGCAGGCATGCCCAGAGAAGGAAGCCATTTTTTCTAATTTTCTTTACAGATACCAAGTCCTTTCTCAACTAAATGCATGCTTTTAGCAAGTTTCTTATCTCTTTACAGCACTATCTGTTCAAACCAAAAATAACACAGAAAAGTAAATCAGTTTAGCTTAACTGCGATGCCCCCAAATTCTTGTTCCATCGTAGCGTAGCCCAGCTCATCTTCGGCTAGAGGAGTACAAGCTATGTTGACAATTGATTGATTGATTGATTGATTGATATGTGGGGTTTAACAACCCAAAACCACCATATGATTATGATAGACGCCATAGTGGAGGGCTCGGGAAAGTTCGACCACCTGGGATTCTTTAACGTACACCCAAATCTGAGCACATAAGCCTACAACATTTCCGCCTCCATCGGAAATGCAGCCGCCGCATCCGGGATTCGAACCCGCGACCTGCGGGTCAGCAGCCGAGTACCTTAGCCACTAGACCACCGCGGCGGGGTATATGTTGACAAGCTCAGTTCATATGCGATAGCGAAAGGGCTAGAACGATTAACCTGACAACACTGTTAGGAAAGAGGCCTGATCACCTTAGACCACTATTGCACAGAGAACACCGGTGTGCTGAGTTTAAGCACAAAAAGAGAGCAAGCTGAGAGTAACAAAAGGATGCAGAACGATGCATATCACTGGCCGAGAAGTATAGCGCAATAAAAATGGTAACTAAAACAAGTGCTGGACTCCATGGCCCAATACTATAACGTTTTATACATCAGTCGACGAATTTCACCTGCGTGCCATTTCCTGTTGTACAGTACCTACATCAGCCTTACAAGTGTGTTTAAAGCCTTACAAGT
This sequence comes from Rhipicephalus microplus, assembly GCF_043290135.1. Taxonomy (NCBI): domain Eukaryota; kingdom Metazoa; phylum Arthropoda; class Arachnida; order Ixodida; family Ixodidae; genus Rhipicephalus; species Rhipicephalus microplus. The sequence continues at coordinate 11,373,552 of NC_134702.1, read as the reverse complement.
GTCCTCTAGTCGCCTGTCAGAAAATAAACACTCAAGCATGTCCAAAAATTAATATTTATTCACTTATTCACAAGGTGACTAAATTTCCCAACTATATTTGTCAATGCACCATGACATACATTGTTTGACTTTGGTTCAGTTATCGTTGAAGAGTAACTATGTTTACGCTTACGGCACACAGAAACATGTGGACATGTGCTTCGTTTTGTTTGTTTCTTTCCAGTTTTGTCAACATCATTAAGAGAACATAGAACTGAATCTTCAAAAAACTTTATTTCTAATGGTTTTTGAACACTCGGGATGGGCGAGTAGTTCATTTAAAGTTTGGGGCGAATTCAAAGTGTATAGGAATATCAATTTCAAATGGAATAGTTTGAATAGTATGCATCACATATTATTAAAAAATTTTTGCATTTTTATCATGGCCCAACTAACCTGCACAATATTTTTAAGAATTGGAACTGGGCATGTGAGAGTGTCACTTCTTTGGCTCGGAAGTGAAGTGGAAGCTACACTGAATAATATCAGGACTTGTATAGGAATACGGTGCTAGTTACAACTGTTACTATCCTTCGTAACGCTTTGAAAGTTGCTATACTTAGCAGACATAAGTCCATATAAGATGCTTTTAAAGTAGAGTAGTGCAAATAGCAAATTTTGGGTGCAAATCAAATTTAATATTTTTCTAATATTTCTCTAATACTTCTAAGAGATTTTTCAAATGCTTCGAAATCAAATTGCAGAAAAAGAAAAGTTTGAGAGGATTCCTAAGGATATTATGAGATCGCAACATGAGAGTGTTTCTTTTGACTAGGTTAGTGAAGCGCTGGCAGGGTAGTATTTCATAGAGTGACTGGTTCGAACAGCACACGCACACTGCATAGAAGGCCACAAGGACAGCCGCATTAGTTAACGAGAGGTTTAAACACTGAAGACGCTCCCGTGTTTTTTTGTTTTTTTTTTGCGCTCAAGCTACGCTAAGTGTTTCATAGTTGTCTTATAAAGGATGAGGCAATGCAGAGACAGAATTGTATTTACGTACATGATTTGGTGCAACCAAAGTGTTACCGACAACACTTTACATGTTCAGAGCAAAAATGCTATTTCCTCATCCTCTCCTCAGCCTTGTAGACACTAGTTTATAAGAACATCTGAAATTTTGGATGCCTAGAATTTTCGGCATCCGATTTTTCGAACTTCCTGCTTGAATTTCAGATTCAACACAACGTAGAGTCCCCACCTCTGCCACATCTATAATCGTCATGTTGAACCCAGCGTTTCTTTGTCAAAACAATTGCGACTGTAGCAAAGCTTAAAAGACCGCTTTGCCGCGATACAAAAATGTGATGGGGTGAAGCATATTAAAAATCTGCACGGGCTACTGCTAGTTTGACATTGACTGTATTTGTCTCCTGGGAGTTGAATAGTCCAAATCGTAAAATTTTCGTGCAAATCGAATCTAATAACAAACACTATTAAAAATATTCAAGATTTTTAATATATGCACACTGCAATGTTAACCTTTAAAAATAATAGAGGTGAAGGTAATATGTGCTCTTCATTTTGAAGTGTAACTTTGCTGCAGTGCAGATTTCCCCTGGATAAGCCGCTTCACGGCACAGTATGTCACACTGCAGTAAAACAACCTTTACAAAGAGTTGTATGGGCTCAATTATACATAAATTCCACCTTTTCAAATACTACGAAATTATGAATAATATAAATTCATGTTTAAGTGAATTCGAATACTGCAGTAATAATTTGAATATTTGAAGTGATCGAATATTCGTCCATTTTTAATGACTACTTCTCTTTAACTGTGCAAGCAAACCTAAAGCTGCAGCAAAAAATGCAACCTTTATAATACCTGTTACAGTGGGCATAAAATATGGCAACTAATATGGTTGACTTATGCTTCAATCCTTCAAAACAGGCGGGCTTCCGTCAGTACGCCACAATCATTCGCACACTCTAATAATATGCATGGTGTCATTGACACAATACACCTCATTACAGGCATGGCATACAAAATGGGCTATCTTGATGGGTGTTGTCTAAAAGTTGCAAATGAGGCACTTGGCCACCCCCGCTCCCCTTACCCTATTTCTAATGCAGCACGAGCTTCCACCCCAACACAAAATCTTCTTGCTGACTCCTTTGGTTATCTTTGTCTCCGTGCAGGGGGCTCCAGAAGTATATCTGAAGTGTGGGGGCGACGTTTCTAGGCAGGGATATATATATATATATATATATATATATATATATATATATATATATATATATATATCTGCATATTGTGGTAGTGGGTTAATATAGCTACTACAATTTCAAGAAATTCCTGCGATATTCATAAGACAGTGTGTTGCCACCTTATCCAAAACGCGCGTGAAACGAAATTCAACGCAGAATCGCTCAAAGCTTGCTTGCATAAACCGATTTAAACATAACCGGGCTCAAACTACACCAGCTGCCACTAGTACCGCCGCGCTCTTCGGAAGAAGCGAAATAAAAGCGAATGAGGAAGATATGACGAAGCAAAATGAAAACTAATCAGGAAGATACCACTGCAGGACTACGTTTCCATGAAACCTGAAGGGGCGTTAATACATATCTCTGTTTTTGCTAAGGTGAGAAAAGAAGGAGGGGGGGGGGGAGATGATTATAGCAGCTGTTAGCGGGGGCATGCTCCCCCTGGTTTCTAACCTGTGGGGGCGACGGCCTCCACTGGCCTCCCGTTTCCGGAGCCCCTGTCTCTGTATTTGTCAATACGGCAGATGTGTGTATTCTTGGGTTTAAACAAACATGCCCCATTGCAGAATTACTTGATTTAGAAGTCACACCATGAGCAATACCCATTTCAACTAGTCCACAAAGTGCCCACTTCTTTCAGCTTGCCACTACCACAGACAACAGGAACACAGCCGCGGGGGGGGGAGTAGCAAACAAGGCAAGTTGCACCAACCCTGCCACACGCACGCCCACTTCAGATGGTTCAGTTAGAAATGCACGCTAAGCAGGCGAGAAGACGGGTACCCTATATATAATTCTGATAATGCACACCACCAAATGCTCTAAAGGCTCTGACTATATTTATTTATCCTTGTTATTTAATGTGTTTATTAAATGAAGCTTCAGAATGAGCAGCATGTAATTAAAGGAGTACCTTTTCAACACTGCGGATACTAGTACACAGGAACTTTTCTATATTAATGCTGAAAAATGCAGACTACCCAAAGTTTATTCTACAAGTTTTACTCAGCTCTGTATCAAAAGATCCTGCTTGTGCATTGCCTAAAATTTCTGCTGCTGGCCCTATCAAGCTGTTCTGGCGCATGTCCAAATGAAGTCCTGTCATCTCACAGCTTCCATGAACTCTAAAGGAAGGCCGAGAAGCAAGAATTTCGTGGCCCCAAAGGGTGTCAGTTTCACTATAACGCTAAAATGCAACAGAAATGTGTTACCGGGTTCAGATTGAAAGAAATATGTTCCAATCCTGACAGCAAGGTGGCAAGCAGGTCCAAGTACTGCATAAACAAAACAGCACATGTTGTACAACTTTGCAAGGCTAATGAAAATGATAAAAATGTACACACTAATAACATTATTGCTATTGCTGCTGTTGCTATCATTATTATTCCAGTTGAACTGTAATTGTTGCAAGAGCCAAGATTCCAATAAGTGGACTTGTCTTCTTTTTCAGTAAAAACTGTCAAGAGAGCAAATAAAGCACATATGTAGACAACAAATCATATAGGCAATGAAAACATGCTTTGGTTCGCTAGAACAACTAAAATTGTCGTTTTTAGTTTAGTTTGCGCATGCTTTGGGATTCACAATTCAACTAAATGCCCCTCCCTCTACCTTTCGACGTGGACAAAACCCCAATACGAGGCGTTGTGCCATGCTGCCCACTTTCTGTCTTTTTAACCAATCTAATTTGACACACTGGCTTATTTCCACCCTTGTTTTTTTTTCTCTCTGTCCCCTGCTGTTCTCACATTCATCCCTGGCTCCTTTTCTGTTTCGATTCGAGTACAGCATATGAAGCCCACACATACAAGCACTACATTAGGCGGTTGCTACCAAAAACAAAAAGACAAGATCGCTTGTCGAAACGTCGGCTTCAGTGACTCCTCCCTTTTTAATGATTTTCCACTTCTTCAAGCTTCCATTTTCTCTGGAACCAATTTGTGCTTTTAGATGAAACAAAAGAACCATCAGCTCTGCCTTCATGTGAGATAGAGATGACACAGCCACACACTGCATAGAACACGAAACGCTAGCCTTTACTCACACAAAGCAGCAGAATTTGCAGCAAGGTGCTTCAAAAACAATGGCAGATATTGTTCTTGCTCCCACAGTTTACTAAGAGCCATGGCAGATAGTAAAGCAAGGAGGTTACAGTAAATACATTCCTTGTCATAAACACATTGGTGCAACTAAAAACCATGACCACAAGATTACAAGTGCTATTGATAGAGCCCATAAGCATAATAAAAGCACTGAAACAGCGGTAGTTCTGTGTAACATGGGCTTATACATCAACCAAAGACAAGCTGTCGCATTGCGCTGCCACGCACAAGTGTGCACAACACAAAGACTTATGAAGCTTGCACATTGGAACAAACTTGGCGCCACTCATCTAAATGATATTCTTGACAAAATTGATAACCCAGCTGTGTGATGGCAATGACAACTGGTTAGCGTTAGCCTAGTGAGCTTGCATTTGTCAGTGGCCATACCAACTGCAAATTTCAGACTAAAATTGCCGAAAATTCCACAAAAATATCTTCTAACAAGCTTCCCAGGAGATTTCTTTTGTGAATCATACAACCATACAAAATGGTCCGAATCTGTACATTTTACCGGTAGTCGGGAAGACTTATATAAAAGGCTTCTAAAATAATCATTGGGGTTTAATGTCTCAAAACCACCATATGATTATGAGAGACACCATAGTGGAGGGCTCCAGAAATTTCGACCTCTTGGGGTTCTTAAACAAGCACCTTAATCTAAGTACAGTCTAGAAGACTTTGGGAGTAGGTGGTAGGGCACGGATGGAAGGGCACACCACACTATGGTAGGGCACGGATGGAAAATTAGGACAAAAGCTCCCGTAAAGATCGATAAAACATTTTTTTTTCGGTACTTGTGCAAAAAGAAATTCTGTATTCACTCAGTGATAAGGTCCACACAAAGCCAAGGAAGGTTCGTCATGCTTCAACCATCTCACCTGAGGGTCCCTGAGAAGGGAGTTCAATGAGTAGCCCTTGCGCAGCAGCCGCAAATTTTGGCGGAACGAGAGCATGTAGCTCTCCAGCAGTCCTCCATTCAGGCTGGCCAAGAGCCAAGCACGGCCGTATCCAAGGTCGGTGGACACGGCCGACAGAGACGCAATGTCCTGCTGAGCCGCAGGGTGGGTGAACTTGCGCACCCATGGCCAATAGCCCCACTGAGGCTCTTGCAGACTGTACAGAATAAACAAGACAAAGATTGGATGCGAGAAAAGTGTGCACAACACAGAAGACAGCACTGCAAATCACATAGCTAACCTAAGAACATACCAATTACTTGATTGATTTCACATACACTCCAGCACCAATTGGCATTACAGAGTAGAGAACTAGCTCAAGACTATGACAAGGGTCCTGCTATAGTTATATAATAAAATCAACATCTAAACTCGTATTGCACCAATTCATACTGCATGAAAGATCCACTGAGAGCATATCAAGGAGGCACTATTTTCTGCCCTTCATTTTTTCATCATTTCAAGCTTGCTAATCTTTTTTTATTACAAAGATAATAGTAATCAAGCTTGAATAATTTTCCTTTTTTTAAGTACCCTTCAAAGGTTGGTGGACATTCAAGCTTTCGCTTGCAAATGGGCAGACACACGGTTTTTAAACAGTGCACAGAAAACACACTGCACGGGAGCCGTGCAGATCGGGATAGTATATCATGCGGCCTGTTGGCCATATGACTGTCATGACTGTCTCGGTGCCATATTGTACTTTAAGAGAAAACAAAAGCTGCACCAAATGTGGACACCATGTGTTGAAACATACCGAGGAACAAAAAAGTATTTCAGAACCAGTATTTGGACTTTAAATGTTCTGGAGATGGGTGTTGATATGTCTGTGAAATCCCGATGCCAAATCCGCTTCAGAAACCACCATATATGTGAAACTGGAAAGCCCTCTCTATATTGATGTGTGTGTGTGTGTGTGTGTGTGTGTGTGTGTGTGTGTGTGTGTGTGTGTGTGTGTGTGTGTGTGTGTGTGTGTGTGTGTGTGTGTGTGTGTGTGTGTGTGTGTGTGTGTGTGTGTGTGTGTGTGTGTGTGTGTGTGTGTGTGTGTGTGTGTGTGTGTGTGTGTGTGTGTGTGTGTGTGTGTGTGTGTGTGTGTGTGTGTGTGTGTGTGTGTGTGTGTGTGTGTGTGTGTGTGTGTGTGTGTGTGTGTGTGTGTGTGTGTGTGTGTGTGTGTGTGTGTGTGTGTGTGTGTGTGTGTGTGTGTGTGTGTGTGTGTGTGTGTGTGTGTGTGTGTGTGTGTGTGTGTGTGTGTGTGTGTGTGTGTGTGTGTGTGTGTGTGTGTGTGTGTGTGTGTGTGTGTGTGTGTGTGTGTGTGTGTGTGTGTGTGTGTGTGTGTGTGTGTGTGTGTGTGTGTGGGTCATTCCTGAAGACGATTAGGCTGACATTTTGATCCCCCACCTCTGTTCTTATCTCCTTCACTGTTCAGGCCCCAGTGGAGCTAAACTTCGTGACTGTGGTCCTCACGATGATGCGAGTTTGATACCCGTGTTAACAAATGCAATAGTACCCTTTGAAAAAAAGTAACAAATAACATGAAGGATGTAAGTTTTTACCCATAAAGAAACACGCTGTCAAGGTGCTCACATAACCAGCAAACCTCTGGAGTGTCTTCTGTCATACCATTGGTGCCAGCAGGCTCTGCAACATTCTGTACCTGGAAACCAGACAAATTTCCCTTTATTTGCTTGCGAGTCAATCTACGATCAATGGTGTGCAAGACAATCGTAGAAGTAAGAACCACTGCTTACATGAACCTGCATGCTTGCCAACCCAGAGACAAATTGTCATTAAGTTATCGTAGCAAATTCCCTGGCATACTTTTTTTTTATTCTATCGTGCAGTAAGTACGCACACCGAGCCAAATTATCATTTGCTGAAATAGAAGATGTTGTTCTCATTGCCATATCTATTACTTTATTGAATTATTTGGCAGTCCCAAGTTTGACACAAACCCACTTGGCTAGGGAAGATATACAAAAGACTAAAAGGCCCATTGAGAAAAAGAATCATATTCATAACTGATCCGCTCGTTCCTTCCTCACTCTATTTTCTGATTGCGCCCTTCCTAACTTAATATCCTTTAGTTGAAGTAAGTAACAATAAAAAAAATCAACGCCACAAATTCTTCCAAATTAATAAGAACCTCAGTGTCATATCGCTGGAACGTACTGATCAAAAACTGCTTTGAGGTGATCGAAATCTATAAACACTACAACGCTCAGCTCGGGTGACCGAACGAGAGGCGCTACCTGTATTCTGCAAGGCAAACGCCAAAAAGCTGTCCAGCGCGTACCTGCTTTATAGCCTCTTGAAGCGCTGTCAGAAGACGGTCTTTTGCGTCGTGATCAGAAGAGCCGAGCTGCTTAACGTCGAAGACAGGAACTATTCCAAATCGCGACATCGCGCCTAAGCGATCACTTGGCTGTAAACACTGCCGTCGACATTTGCCATGTGAATATCGGTGACACGACGAAGCGGCTGTCAACAACTTGGTACGCACAACCCGCGCTTGGAAAACTATTCTGTCTAGCCAAGCAACGGCGCGAGGCCAACCGAGAGTGCATCAATCGGAAACCTTTCTGCAACACTCTCTGCGACAGCTCCGTTCGAGCCACACTCGCACATTATAAGACAAAAGTTATCTGCTGTAACAGCCACTTTGTCGGCCTCGGAAACGTTCGGGCTGTGCATTTATAGCTTCACGACTGTTTTATCTACAAATCCTAAAGTGCCCACAGCCGTTCTGAGTGAGCTTACGATTACTTTCATTTCCGCATGTCACACAACAAAACAAAACTGCTGCTCCGCGACTGCAGTCCTCCTGTCGACGACTGAAGTAAGCGTTGGCAAGCGTCTCTAAAGCTTCGTGATAACACAAGTAAACTCAAAATAAATCTAAAAACAAAACTAAGCATTACTTACTTGCAGAAAATTACAATTAAGAAGTTTTAGTCGTATTTTGCTTTGTGTAGTGGTACTGAGAAGTCAAATCTGTTAAATATTAATCACAAGGCCGCGCACAAGCAAGCCAAGCCACAGTCGAGAGTTTAAAAATGTTTCACGGCTGCTGCTGAAACGTTCTTGGTTGTCCCAGGTCTTATTTAACGTCTAGACAGTGACATGCTTAGCTGCACGGTTTCGTTTACTTATCTTCGATAATTCTCGGAGACGCACTATGGGAATCTACGTGACGGTCAACTTGGATATCGAGCCGCTTACAGCTGAGCTTTTGTTCCCTCTAGGTCTTCCTGCTGGAAGCTCCATTGACCTGATAGTCGCTCCTCCGTCTCTACCAAAAGCGAAAGACCGCAAAAGGCCGTTTTCATTGTGTCATGCCCTCGTATGCGGCAGGAAGGTTCCTATTGCTCGGAATAATTTCGACAAGAGTTTTGAGGCGCCCTCCGTTCCCAAGGGACTGTGCGTCCGCTCCCCAGTCGTCAACGGACAGCGGATGTGCCTGTTGAAAAATGTTCGCAAGGGGACGTCAACCAGGTCGGTAACAAACGCGGTACCACAAACACCGTTGGCGCCCGTAGACACGGTCGTCGCGGACAACCCTGAAAAGTGCAAGAGAGCGTTGGAGGACATCATAAAGGCCGGCGAGACCAAAACCGTGTTTGTGTGTACCGAGTGTCCTCACCGTACTTTCGACAAGGAAGAAGCGGTGGAGCATTGCAAGTCGCATCTCGCGTCCACCGGCACAGCGGATGCGGCGAAAGCTGTGCCGAGGCTTCCGCCGAAGCGCGGGACGCCTCCCAAGGAGAGGTTTCACTGCAATACCTGCACGAAGTCGTTCCCTTCGAAACAGAGTCTTCAGACACACCTGCTCAACCACACAAGCCGTGGCACTGCGGTGCCTTTGGTGACCACGCTGAAAAGCGCTAGTAATGTGCCTCCCAGAAGTGAGCCCGCAAACAGTCCACCAAAACCCGTTTCAGAAACCGCTTCTGATTGCCTACAAACATTAGTTTCTTGTGTTCTCGAGGGATATGCGAACCCTTCTCAAAGCATTTCGGTTCCAGATGATTCCAGCGTCAGCGGAGCCACTGTGTACACAAGCCATGGCACTGCGGTGCCTTTGGTGACCACGCTGAAAAGCACTTGTGATTTGCCTCCCAGAAGTGAGTCTGCAAGCAGTCCACCAAAACCCGTTTCAGAAACCGCTTCTGATTGTCTACAAGCATTAGTTTCTTGTGTTCTCGAGGGATATGCGAACCCTTCTCAAAGCATTTCGGTTTCAGGTGATTCCAGCGTCAGCGGAGCCACTGTGTACACAAGCCATGGCACTGCGGTGCCTTTGGTGACCACGCTGAAAAGCACTTGTGATTTGCCTCCCAGAAGTGAGTCTGCAAACAGTCCACGCGAACCCGTTTCAGAAAGCACTTCTGATTGTCCACAAACAGTAGTTTCTTGTGCTCTCAAGGGATATGCGAACCCTTCACAAAGTGCTTCGATTTCAGGTGATTCCAGCATCAGCGGAGCCACTGTGCTAAGCTGTGTAGGGTGCACTGAGATGTTTGCATCACTCTCTGACCTTGACTCTCATCGTCAGTCAGCACATCCAGATACACACTTTTGCCACATCTGTGGTGAACTGTTCGGTAAGGCCATTCACCTAGAATCGCACGTGACAGCGACACACGGAAAAGGCATCTGCTTCTATTGCACACTTTGCCTGAGGGTTTTTTTGGGTGAGGAATCCTTCAAGGAGCACAAAGCGCAGTGTGGTGTTGTCTGTGCTACATCCAAGCGCAAAAGGCGAGAGTTTATCTGCTCCCATTGTTCTTTCATCACTGATTCTTACTCCCAACTGTGTGACCATGTGGTTGAGAAGCACCCCAATGTTTCAGTGCATCAGTGTGAATCTTGTCAGAAACCTTTCCTCCATAGTGCCATGCTTGAGCATCACCGCAAGACTGTGCACGATAATACAGGTCAGTCGACAGCCACGAGAATCGGCAAGAACTCAATGACACGTCTCTATCCATGCACTTTCTGTGATCGTGTGTTTAAAAGCTACCAAGGCATCCGGGCGCACACAAACATTCACAAAAACCTGCGGCCATTTGAGTGCCGCAAATGTGGCGCCTCACTGACGTCACTGAATAACCTTAAAGCACACATGGTCTGTATTCATGGCAGCCCTGGTGACAACGCAAAGTGTCCTCACTGCCCTAAGGTCAGTTTTATGGTTTGCTCTCAAGTGCTGTAATATTATTGTATATGTTCGTTTCCCATTTTGGTACCTTTCAGTGTAGTGTACCAAACTGAAAGCTTATTTTCTCATTAACCTCTAAGTCTTTTCTTAATTTGTCTTTTTCCTCGTCTCTGCATGTTGCAGAAAAACTGACTAGTAAGATTATGTTCCTTTAAATTATAATAGATCACATTTACCAATTACTGCCCCGAGAAGGTAATCGAAGACTTATTAGAGAGTAATGTATTACTTTTGTGTTACTTTCCTCCCAAAATTGGTTAACATTATATGCCCTTGCAGTTTTTTTACATTATCGCACAGGTGGTGAGCGCGGGATATGGTAGCACTAGCCTCTGATGTTTTCAAAAGGTAACGACATCTGTTGACATTGCACAAGTGCACAAATCGCACTGCATGCGCAGCCAAGTGTAAGTCTACTCAGCTGTGCTAGTCAGATTCACTCTCTGCAGCGTCATCCGCTTTTTTACAGCGAAAGCTGTTATGAGACCACAACTCGGGTCTCGCGCGGCGCCGTAGTTGACCACCGCCAGTGTCCGTAACCACATCATGTGAAATTAGAAAAAATGCCTGCTACCAATGACAATGTGGGGCTTGAACACGGGTCCGCTGGGTGCCAGCCCACTATTCTACCACTGAGCCACGCCGGTGCTTGGGACTTGTTGGCAAACTTGCCTTAGGCAGGCTTGATGTTGGGAAAGCAATCATGCTAATACGACTTATAAAGCGTTTTAAAACGGAGGAAGAACAAGCGGTCGTTGCACAATGCGAATAGCATAACTAGTGGGTCGTCCAATGATCCCACCCATTACAAAAGCTTGTTTTTGTTCAGCTATTAACTGTGGCGCAGGCCCACTTCAGGCATAATTCCTCAACGTCGTCAGCCGCTGCATGAACAATTGGCACGAAATTCCTCGCAATAGTTTAGCGGATACCACGCTTTTCAAAAGAATGACGAAAAATGGCATAGCGAATGCCGCAATACTACCCTAGAATTTTTATTATTAATGCCATAGTGAGCACCAAGCAAGTGTGCTTGCACCAGTTACCCAGTGAGTGTTTAGAAAAGGCTCTGAAAGGCCACTCTTCTAGCTTTCGCTGTGACGCTGGTGCACCTTCCGTGCCGGCCTGGTGTTTTTTTTGTTTTTTTTTCATCTCTTATGCATGCCTTTCACAGGTAACTGCTTGGCTGCACATGAGCATACTCTTGACCATTTCTAAAATGCGCTTCATGGTATGATGCTGCTTATTTAAAGACTACGGTGAAGTGCATTGCATAGGAGAAGGCGCTTGGAGTTCAGTGTGCTTGCACATCGTCGGCAGATCTCATTGCCTTTCAAGAATATCAGACTCTGCCATATCCCCCAATCATGCAATACTATTAAAATATTTAAGAGGGTACAAATACAGGAAACGGAAAGAGTTGGCCTGACAATCAGACTGAAACCTTTGCAACATTTGCACTATGTTCATACCAGTTGCTTTTCATATCTTCTTTCTTGCTTATTTTTAAAACATGAACAAAAAGATCGTGTACAAGATGGGGGTTGTTACAGCTTCGTGACATTTTCATTTTGGTCCTCGTGTGAGACATTAGGTATTGAGTAGTTGCTACTACTCGGAGCATCCCATAGAAGGTACTCCCGCTAGGTTCAACAGAAAGTGGCCATTTTTTCTAAATGATACTAGTGCTGTTTCAGTTAGTCAGCCAACATTTTCTAAAGGACTAAGATGAAGAAACTCAATAATAAATTTTAGGGCATTTTATACTAGAATCACCTCGCGATTATGAGGCATGCCACAGTGGATTCTGCCAGGAAACACCTATACACACACAACGCCTGCATTTGCCTCTACAATTAAACACAATCGCGAAGCTGTTCAACTGTAATTCCTACCAAGTTTACAAGGGCAGGGCTGCATTATACCGCTTCATCAATGGAATAATTGATTACAGTGAGGGATAACAGCTAAAAGTAATTTTTAAGACTGCTTGAAATTTATTTGTGGATAATTAATTACTCATAACTTGTTATGTAAAAGTGTTCATTCTTTAATTCAGAGATTGCGTGTATGTATTTATGAGCAACATTCCTTCAAGTGAAAACTCAGCAGTGTTGCTTGTGTGCAATCTTTTACTCAGACAAACCAATGCTGCAATACTGCTCTTAACAATGAATGATTTTTTGTCGCCATAATAGTGACCACAATTTCTCGCCATTCCCCTCCCAGCATCGGCAAAAAATACCTATCACTGGTATACTTCATTCCGTAATGATGAAAAGTAAATTTTATCCAAGATAGTTGAACTGTGTAATTGTATAGAAAGTGGTAGGAACAGGAAGTAATTATTGTCCAGGAAAGATTAAGCCTACTCAAGTGTTGGTTCCTTGTTTTATTAGCATGCTGACTCGTTCAGTATTTCACTATGCCACCTTGGCAAACTGACTGACCTAGGTGATACCACACTTGTGTTGTGTCCGTATGAAAGTATGAAAACCGGGTCGACTACCCACTAACACGGTATTGAAATATTATACTAAAGTAAAAGCTCATTTTCAATCTATATTGACCTACTTCCCTTCTGTTGAAACTTAACTTACCAGCATGAAAAAAAAGGCTTAGTTGCAGATAGGGCAACTAAGCTTTAACTCTATGCAAAATTTTTTGCCTGAAATAACACTTCAAACAGAAAGCTGTGCAAAATAAGTATCACTTATACGAAAACTGGAGAAAATTGGTCTCATTAGCGCTCCCTGTGTTTGACATGAAACCAATAACCTTAAGAAGTAGCACAACTTCTCAGCATCAGTTGCAGGACTTGTTAAATCCCGCATCGCATTTACTCGTCACAGGAAATGCATGTAGGTGTTTGAATTTGTGTCATAGCTGCTAACTACTAGGCGGAAGTTTGGTCTGCTTAGTAGCTGATTAAAAATAGTTGCTTAGTAATTAGAAAATTGCCAACCCTACAGCCTTAGCAAAAATGCTTGAATATGTACGGTTTCTACAATTTATATCAAATTAGCTGAAGCATACAAACGAGAAGCGAAAGGCTTGAATTGATCAACTATGGTCTGACAAGGGCTGGCCAGGTCTAGTGTTTTTTTTTTTTTTTTTTTTTTGATTGATCACAGAGACGTTTCTTGTTTTGATACTGTCCTGCAGTTACGCCAGAGAGAGAGAGAGATAAAGGAAAGAGTAATAATTAATAGTTTCTGTAGTTTCACATCCCGAAGTCATGATATGATTATGAGAGGCTCCGATGGCTTGGAAAATATCGACCATCTAGTGTTCCTTAATGTGCACTGATATCGCACAGTTCACGGGCCTTTACCATTTCGCTATCGAAATGCGACTGCCGTGGCCGGGATTGAACCCACGACCTTCGGGTAAAGATGATAGGAAGGCAGGGACATTAAATAGAAGGTAGTAAACTGGATTGTCTAGAATGCCAGGGAGTGGAGCTAGTTGGCAAGCATTCATTCTAAAAAGACTGGGCTTGTGGACCACCAAAAACGCCGTTCGTGGTGTCAGGACCTTTTTTTTTTTTGTGTGTGTGTGTGTCCGTGTTCGCATGCCCTGTTTCTTTCTAAATAAGCCAAAGTGACTTGGTTGCTTTTATTTTCTAAAGGAAGATTTTTTTCTTTTTGCTCAGGTATTCAAGCTAAAGCGCTCCCTGAGCATACACATGCGCGCCATTCACAGCCAGCAAGGTCGTCGGCAGTGTGAGCTCTGTGGCAAGTGGCTATCCACTGAGCGAAAGTTGCAGCGTCACGTAGCCTTGACACATTATGGGGACTCTGTCGATGCACAAGACACTGCGTTTTCTCTGCTGCGGCTTCTCAAATGCAATCACTGTGACTTCCAGAGCTTTAGCTACTCGCGGCTCGCAAGGCACAGGTATGCTTTCGGGAGAACTTGCTTTTGTCTAACTGAAATCAAATAGCACTGTGCAGTGTCTGTCTCGCCTGGGCTGTTCAACTTCAGTATGCTTTATGAACACGCCCATTCTTCAACCCTACCGTGCTCTCAGGCTATTTCGTGTCTTTTTAATGAAACACTTTTCATATACAAGTTAAATTTCTTAAGTTAAAGAGTTAAGTTTCTTATACAAGTTAAATTTCTCAAAACAAAATGCACCACTGCCTGCCTACACTTTTAACACTTAATAAAAGAACTATACTTATAATACAATTATTACAGCGAACTTACACTGATTAACAGACAGGCTATATATACAACTGTCATTTGTTAATATGTTTAAGATCACCCCTTCTGCGCAGAGTTCATGACTTGGAGTACGCGTTTTCCTCCAGCTCGGCTCCCTGACTGAGCCTCCTTGTAATAGTAGCTCCTTGGAGCTTGCATAAAAGAAGCAAAGTAAGCGCGATAGCACGCGGTTAAAACAAGATAAGCTTTTCAGAAAGCATTATTATCTTCCACAAAACTGGCATGATAAAATTCAGTCGTCACCGATACAAATGTTGTGGCAATGTTACTTATAATCTGGCTTCTCATGAAACAATCGAGCGCATGTGGACTCGTGTGAGGAACAGTGCTCTGGATATTTTAGGACTTCTGTAGCTGCTGCCACATACCCATGTGGAAAGTACTTTCTAATATTTTCTAGAATATGTTGTACGTTTAGTTACCTGCTTAGAAAGTCTCCGTTCTTACCCTTGATAGCATCTTTTCCTGTAAATTAATTTTTTTTTTATGCACAGCCTCAGAGAAGCTGCCTGTTTATTTATCCTCTGCTTTGCATAGGGTGACACACACAGGAGTGTACCCCCATCAATGCCCTGAGTGCAACAAACAGTTTGTGTTCCGTGATCAGCTGACACGGCATGTGCAAAGCGTGCACCGTAAGGTCCGGCTCACCTGCCAGCAATGTCCGCGCCTGTTCTTCTCCGAGAAGCTCTTTCAGCAGCACCTCGACGCACATCGGCTGGGTCAAGGGTTCCCTTGCACGTATGTTGGCTTACACTTCAATTAGGCTCTACATGAGCCCTGTCTCTCTGTTGCAAGCCACATGTATTTACTGATGAGCTAGTTAAGGAGCCATGATATTTCATGGAGCGCTACACAAAGGACACAATCATGCACACATGAAAATGACGCAAACACAAGCACTGGACGCCAACAAGTGTGTCCAATGTTCTTTACAAAAATGAGGAAAAGGCAGTATTTGTTTGCTGTCCTCCCAGCTGCCTTTTCTGTAGTGGCAGGCATTTTAAGACTGTTGAAGACATTATTCAGATCAGTAATTAGGAAAGTTAAATTAACATATTAAATAGCAGAGTTAGGCAGTTAAGCCAAATGGGAGAATTTAAGCCCTTCATGGGAAGAACCCATTGCAACCTTAAGATTTGGAAAAAGCGGCCTCTAGTAATAATTGCAAAGTAATGAAATTCTCCTAAATTTTGCGGCGAAACCGAATCCAAAGCACGGATAAGCGCAACATGCAGGCGACTACAATGACGTCACTCTTCAAAACAGCAGTTACAGAGGTGCAGTTTTTCCCGTTCATTAACGTATGTGTGTCATGTGTGCTGTAATTGCAAGCGCAGCCCACACACCTACACAACGAAGTCGGTTGATGGTTGGTATAGGAACGCTCGCTCGATTTGGACGTCTCAAATTAATATCGCAGTTGCACTCTTTGGCGTTCCGTTTTCAGTTTCGCCTCAGAATTGAGGAGAATTTCTTAAGTTCGCAGTTATTACTAGAGACCGCTTTTTCGAAAGGCCAGAGCCACAGGGGGTTCTTCGCATGAAGGACTTAAATTGTCCCATTTGACTTAACTGCCTGACTCCACTAATTAAGTAGTTGATTAATTTAACTTTCATAATTACTGATCCAAACGATGTCTTCAACCATATTAATTAAGATAACTGCTACTACAGAAAAAGTGACTGAGTGGACAGTGAGGAAATACCGCATTCATTTTTTAAGAATATCAGACACATTTTTTTAAACACCCTGTATATGCACGCACTCACTCATGACAGCGATGTATGATCAATACCCCAAAACAAATAGCATAGAAACATTTTTTTTATATTTAAAAAAAGCACAGATGTTACTTTTTTTTTATCAAGAACACATCATATCATTGCACTCTTTACGATCTTGACCATACATCATTGCTGTCAGTTTGCATGTGTGTGTTATTTTATAAGAAATGGGCCCTTCAGTGCAAGAAATCAGCTGCTGTCCAGCTGTCACTTTTAGGTGTGCGTAATTGCATCATATGTGCGTTGCTTCATCGAATGTCATGCTTCCTCTTGAACAACAGTGAGTGACGATGACTGAAAGTAGTTGATTATATTGAAAATTATTAACAAATCTGATTGTGAATAGTTAATTACGTGTAACTTTTCACATGCAAGCCTCTATTGCAGAGCTTTGTACTTTGCAGAACTTGTGTTCTGGGTGCTCGTGTGACAGGGGTATATTACTCTTGCCTTTTGAGAACAATATTCTTGAGAAGATGCCTGTCATGCCAGGAGCACCTTTATAGTGAACGAAATAAGGCAACTGTGCTTTATTCAATGATTAAATCAATTAATTGGTCTAGGTTCAGTCACTGTGAATTATGAAGAATGGAATAAATCCTGCTGTACTTGGGAGGCCGTGTTACGCAAAACTTTCCTTGAAGTGTCCGTAAATTTAGGTGCTGTTGTTTGTGGTGGCATCACATCACATTGAGTTAGTAATGCGATTATTGTTAGTGTCTTACTTCCCCCACTATAAACTGTTGTTCGATATTAGTGTGTTTACCCGTTACTCACCCAATTAAGCGTGCCAGCTTATCTAAATTTCCACCCCATATTTTCTTCTCTCCCCCTTGTTTCTCACCTACCCTCTCCTCCTCGATTATTGCAGCTGGTGAAGAGCATACGAAGCGCATACACACGCGCGCTAAGGCGGGCAGTTAATGCCTTGAGCAATACTAAACCACTTGATGGAATAGTAGCTCTAGCGACGCCCCCTTCATAGGATTTACCATCCTTGCAGATGCCCAGTATCGCACCAGGTGTCACACCATGTCGACTGTAATGGGTGGGCCCATTAAAGTCATATGCCTATTAAACATGGGTATGCCACTACTCATCACCCTTAGAAGCCCGACAGTAGCTTTCTTCATGGTTCGGTTAGCACGGGCGTCTTCATAGGCTTGACAACAATGAGCATACTTGCACAACTTTTGTTCACCATGGCATTGCAATAGTGTTATCGGGCTTTGTGTTCACAATCAGCAAACTGTCCATAGTGTCAAACTATCTGCGAGGTACTCTTCACAAAGTACTTTTTGGATTACATGGCATACCTGGCAGTGTTTGGATTAACGTGTGTATGCTAAAGCACCACTTTCCATGCACGGTACTTGCTGCAAGTACTGTCAAAATGTTAATGTTGGATGCTTAAGAGACTGCTCTTCGTTCTTATCTTGCTGCATGTTTGTTTGGGCCCGGTGTTTTCTTTTTCCATCTTTTATCGAGCCCTAAAGCTATCGGTGCAATGCGTGGCACTTGTCCATGTAAAACATGCCATCTTTTTTTTGTGCTTGTTTCTCTTGTACAGCATGTGCAACAACTTCTATGAAACAAAGGCAGCACTGGACCACCACAGCCAAAGCCATGAAGCAGGTCTACCTTTTCAGTGTGAACTGTGCCAGAAACGGTTTAAGCACTCACAGGTAGTGTAGACTTATTACTACAGATTGATTGTGTGGGGTCTCGATATGGCGAACGCACACCACGCCACGCTGTTGGAGTGAATAGACACAGTTGAAATGGCTGGTACAAACCAAACATTTATACATTTATTTAGCTCATTTAAAACGACGCTATCGTCCGCCGAATCAATACATCAATTGTACTAACACGCACCATACAAACAACATAACACAGTAACACACCAAACACACAATAACACACCCAAGGCGGCGTCGCCAACGCTTGACCTACCACGAGGGCCCCCCGACGCGCAGGCCCGCGGTGCCCCGCGCCGAGGACCTACGCTATAGACAACCAACCGTTCGTGGCAGCTGCCACGTGCAGAAGAGGCTCGCTTAACTCTCGCCCGCCACCAAGGCCTGCCTTCCGCCAGGGGTCACCGCCGCGCTACCACTCTACCAACAGTGGTACTCAACGCGAACACAATGCCACCTATCGCCCGGTGGTCGTCACCTGGAATGCGGCCTTGGAGCCAGACACGTGCACCACACGGCGCAAACAACTTTACAGGGGGTGTCAGCACCCCCACAATTGATATGTGAGGTTTAACGTCCCAAAACCACCATATGATTATGAGAGACGCCGTAGTGGAGGTCTCCGGAAATTTCGACCACCTGGAGTTCTTTAATTTGCACCCAAATCTGAGCACACGGGCCTACAACATTTCCGCCTCCATCGAAAATGCAGCCGCCACAGCCGGGATTCGATCCCACGACTTGCGGGTCAGCAGCCAAGTACCTTAGCCACTCCTCCGCGGCGGGGCTTATTACTACAGAAATTCAAGTTTTCACCGCAATAGCTGGCTGCAACCGTCAAGACCTTGTTCTAACCTTTCTCTTGGTTGTCGTGTAAGAGCATATAATAACAGTGTAAGAACAACTGGCAAATTAAGAGGTGTCCCGCACCCCTTTCACAGGCATGCCAGTTTTTTTGTACCAACAAGCTCTAGCACGCTGTGTGGGCCTCACTCCCCTGTCTGGTCTTTATTATTTTTTTACAAGCCCTCCACATGCTCGTTTCAAGCATCAGTGCTTGTTCTCTGAATGTGGTCATATTCATCCATGTGCTTCGGTGTTCTTGCAGCTAGTAAACCCATGGCTGCTATGGACTCACTTTCGTACCTTTTACAATGTCTAGCAGTGTGATGTTGGAATTTCAAGGTGCTCTTATGCAAAGTTATAAACGACGTAGTAAAAAAGGGGTAATAATAAGCAGTACACACTGCAATAATTAAAACTGAATACCAATAAGTTAAAAGTCTCGGATATTTTGCTGCATTTCCCTGATGCTACATTTGGTTATGTCCACCAGCTGCCACAACTGGTTTTTGCCATGCTCTGAGAGCTCATCTATAAACTGGCGCTGAAGTGAACGAGTTAAAATAAAGCCAACACTAAATCACACGACACGGACAAGATAAGGGGAGTCAGTAACGGCATCTCTCTTTTTAGTTTGCGAAAGGCCACTCTGCAAGCAAACACGACTTCAGCTGGTTGGTAAGATGATAGTATGGCAAAGTGTATGCAAAGCATACAAAATGATAATGGTGGTAACTTGCAAGCATTTACTTTAACTGATGCAGCGAGAAATAGTGCAGAAATTCTACCTTGTCTGCAGAACTGCTTTATCATTGCTGCTTTGCGCAATGTCATTTGTGGCTTAAAAGTGTGGCGGTTTGGGCTAGTTGGTATGACATGACGATAGTTATAGCGCAAGAACAGAACGACGAAAAATCATCTCCTTCTTGTCCCTTTGTCGTCGTTCTGTTCTCATCCTACAACTATCGTCATGTCAATTGTGGACCACAATTCAGGTTTTCTTCCTATGGCCGAGCGCCACATGTGGTGTCTTAGATTCATACAAGCCACTTTTGCAGGGTCTTTCCATTCATCGGAGGTACTGGCACAACCAGGAGTCGAGGTCATCAAGCCGCTGGAGGAGCGGAGACCACACGTGGCGACACAGCTGTGACGTCTGCCGCATTCGCTTCAAGTACCAGAGCAGCCTGGCCGCTCACAGGCTGAACCGGCACACTGACACTGAACGACTCACTTGCCCCTACTGCAGCCGCAGGTTCAACTCGCTGAGCGTTTTGGCTCTGCACATTCGCTCGCACACAGGCGAAAAACCTCATGTGTGTCCCCACTGCAGCAAGGCGTTCAGCATACCGACCAACCTCAAGAACCACATCATCACACAGCACACAAAGGAGTTCAAGTTCTTCTGTCCGCTCTGCTCCAAAGGTGCAGTCAGCCAAATAAAACTGCGGCAGCATTTGCTCCAGTCACACAAAGCCACAAATGGCTCCTCAAGCAAGTACAAGAGAGCAGTGACGACGACAGAACAGGACACGCCAGATATGAATGACTTTCCCATTTCTCAAGTGGCTGTGGAAGACGCGGTCTCCATTTTGTCACAGATCTTCATGTGAACAAAGAGCCGGTTTTAAACATTGTTTCGCTGTATTAACACAACAAAGCGACTTCTGCAAGGAGTAGTAATTGAAGTCCTACATTATGATGTAAATGCTGTTGCTGCATAGAGAAACGATAGTAATGGTCAGTTGTATGCTTCTATAAAGAAAGAAGTAAGAAGCATGACATACGTTAATATTTTCCCAGTTTGAATGATTTCCAATCGCTGACATCATGTGAGAACACATAGTTTAAAATTATTTTTCAAATGTGAATGGTATTTATGTTTTTATTGATGTGCAGGTAAATTGCATAAATTAAGTTTTGGTTTCTGTTTCTTTAAGCATAGTTGTTATTGTGTATGTATGTTGTAGTTTATGTTGGATAGAGGTTCATGCAAGTGCTTATTGTATGCACCAGTAAACACCTGTTGCCAGATGCACTTTTCTATACCTTTGTCGTTTTCGTCAGCTCCCTTCATACCTTTATAAATTTATCTCTAGAAAGATAGACAGACATGATGTAACCATAAAATACATTCTACAGCAGCACAAGTGAGGAATAATATGTTCTCTAAAACGAGCTTTGTCAAATTTACAGAATTGATGCTTCATGCACGAACTATTAAACATTCTCTGACATTAATTCTGTACATCCACATCTAACACTATGCCTTTTACTTCTTTTATTAGCCTTAGCTTGTTTTCAAACAAAGAGCATCAATGTTGCTTCCATTTTACTTTTTAATGCTGCAATCCTAGTCCCTACAGATTTTGCTTGAAGTGCCTTTATAAACATCACATTCAAGTTTCAGTGCACTGAAGAAACGAAGTGTATATAAGGTTAATTAAAGATATTGTTCCTGGACAAGATGTACCCAAAAGGACCCTATTCTTTATCTACATATTTTTAGTGTAGTGTTTTCACATTATGAACACTGTACACTTTTTTTTTTTATTGTCCTTTCAGGAAGTGTATGGAAGAGATAACTTGTCAATAAAACCAAGCTTCACAGAAATTTGAGGGTCAAGAGCAACTGTTCAGAAAGCACAAAACTCGTAATCCTTGCTATTGAAAGCACAGTCCATATGCTTAAAGGACCCCTCACACCAAATTTGGAAATTCAAGATGCTTGTGTTGTTTCATAGTCCTGTATGCAGGGCCAAGAAGATATTTTAATTTGGTTTTAAAATTAGGCTGAGTTCTCTTCCTAGTATTCAGGGGCAGTCGATATTTTCTGTGGATTGAGGATGACCGGGACTCCCCTTGTGATGTTGCAGAGTTCAACATTTGCAGGGTGTGCAGGATAGCCCAACTGTCACCCAGTGAGGAATATTGTTCGTCATCCCTCTGGTTCTGTTGTCGGGCTGCTCTCAAGGAAGTTTTGGCTGCTTATAGTAGAAATGCTTTTCTTTTTTCTTAAGAGGACATGCTCAAAGCACCCACATCGTTTCATTCTTCACTGCACACCAATCCCCCTACTTGGAAACAGCGCGTGCCAGCATCGCCAAAGCTTGAGCGCAGTCATAGCGCAGTGTCTGAGGCGCTGCTATGCTGTGGGGTGCTAGTTTCTTACAGTATTTAGGCAGGTGTTTTGAACTGATGTAAGATCGCTCTGAATTAATGCCACTAACAGTAATTAATTATATGGTGTGTTAAAGCATTTACGATACAATTTTTTCAATACCAGACGCAAAGCTACAAATTACTGTAAAAAAACTCGCTAACAAAACTTTTGCTGTCAGGGGTCCTGTAAGTTCTGTGCATAGTATTGCCCATTGAAATGTGTGGCTGTTGAGTCAATGTAAAACTTAACCAAAGAAATTGTTTCTTGCCTTTGTGATTCTATTGAAACACCCTGCCATTCTCAATTGTTTTGTCAAGGGCAGCTCAAGACTATTTACATGAAGCACATAATACAAAGGATTCTGACAAATTTAATATCCTGTGGTGCCATTCTCCGATTCCTCTTGCAAGTTCCTTGATGATGTAAAAGGAGCTACAGACAAGGAAGAAATCTCAAAACTGAACAAGCGGCGAAAGGTGGGCTAGTTGGTACATTAATCAATAGTATGATATGGCTACATGACAAACATGGCTGCTACACATTGTGAAAATTTTAAAACGAATAAAACACTGGCGGCAAACATACAATGTGATGAGGAGAAAAGCATGAAGGAAATGTTATCTCCCAAGGGGCTTATTTTCTTTATTACATGCAACTAATGTATCTGACAGAATTTCCTTGGCTTAATTCTGTGTCAATTTTCATTCATCATCATCAGCCTGACTACGTCCACTGCAGGACAAAGGCCTCTCCCATGTTCCGCCAGTTAACCCGGTCCTGTGCTTGCTGCTGCCAATTTATACCCGCAAACTTCTTAATCTCATCTGCCCACCTAACATTCTGTCTCCCCCTAACACGCTTGCCTTCTCTGGGAATCCAGTTAGTTACCCTTAACGACCAGCGGTTATCCTGTCTACGCGCTACATGCCCGGTCCATGTCCATTTCTTCTTCTTGATTTCAGCTATGATATCCTTAACCCCCGTTTGTTCCCTAATCCACTCTGCTCTCTTCTTGTCTCTTAAGGTTACACCTACCATTTTTCTTTCCATTGCTCGCTGCGTCGTCCTCAATTGAAACTGAACCCTCTTTTTAAATCTCCAGGTTTCTGCTCCGTCGCTAAGTACCGGCAAGATACAGCTGTTACATACCTTCCTCTTGAGGGATAGTGGCAATCTACCTGTCATAATTTGAGAGTGCTTGCCAAATGGGTCCACCCCTTTCTTATCCTTCTAGTTACTTCAATCTCGTGGTTCGGCTCCGTGGTTATTACCTGCCCTATATAGACATAGTCTTTTACAACTTGAAGTGCACTATTACCCATCTCGCAGTGCTGCTCTTTTCCGAGGTTGTTGTACATTACTCTCGTTTTCTGCAGATTCATTTTAAGACCCACCTTTCTGCTCTCCTTGTCTAACTCCGTAATCATGAGTTGCAATTCGTCCCCTGAGCTACTCAGCAATGCAATGTCATCGGCAAAGCGCAGGTTACTAAGGTACTCTTCATTAACTCTTATCCCTAATTGTTCCCATTCTAGGTTTCTGAAAACTTCCTGTAAGCACGCGGTAAATAGCATTGGGGAGATTGTGTCCCCCTGCCTTACATCCTTCTTGATTGGTGTTCTGTTGCTTTCTTTATGAAGCACTATGGTAGCAGTTGATCCACTGTAGATTTCTTCCGGGATGTTTATATATACTTCATCAACGCCCTGATTCCGCAGTGTCTGCATGACGGTTGATATTTCTACTGAATCAAATGCCTTCTCGTGATCTATGAAGGCTATGTATAGTGGTTGGTTGTATTCTTAGCATTTCTCTATTACCTGATTGGTAGTATGAATGTGGCTGATTGTTGAGTAGCCTGTTCGAAATCCTGCTTGTTCCTTTGGTTGATTGAATTCTAGTGTTTTCTTTACTCTGTTAGAAATTACCTTTGTAAATAGCTTGTATACTACAGAGAGCAAGCTAATCGGCCTGTAATTCTTCAAGTCCTTCTCATCTCCTTTCTTATGTATTAAGATGATGTTAGTGTCCTTCCAAGACTCTGGTACTCTTCCCGTCAGTAGACACCTCGTGAACAGGGTGTCTAGTTTTTCTAACACAATCTGTCCTCCATCTTTCAGCAGATCTGATGTTACCTGATCCTCACCAGCAGCTTTGCCTCTTTGCATGCTCTCCAACGCTTTTCTGACTTCTATCATTACTGGTGGGGTGTCATCTGGGTTACTGCTAGTTCTTATAGTATTAGGGTCGTGGTTGTCCCAGCTACTGCACAAATCTCTGTAAAACTCCTCCGCTATTTTAACTATCCTATCCATACTGGTAGTTATTTTGCCTTCTTTGTCCCATAGTGCATATATCCTATTTTCGCCTATCCCAAGTTTCCTCTTCACTGCTTTGACGCTTCCTCCGTTTTTCAGAGCGTGTTCAATTCTATTCATGTTATACCTTCTTACATCGAATACCTTACGCCTATTAATCAACTTCGAAAGCTCTGCCAGTTCTATTTTGTCTGTTGTACTTGAGATTTTCATGATTTGACGCTTCTTAATGAGATCCTTCGTTTCCTGGAAAAGCTTGTCAGTGTCCTGTATAACAACCCTGCTTCCAACTTCCACTGCACACTCCATAATGATACTCGTCAGATTATCTATCATTGTATCTATGCTAAGGTTGGTTTCCTCACTAAGCGTCTCTCATAATCATATAGTGGTTTTGGGACGTTAAACCCCACATATCAATCAAATCCTCACTAAGAGCCGAGTACCTGTTCTGAAGCGACACTCTAAATTCCTGTACTTTCCCTCTCAGTGCTAGCTCATTGAGTGGCTCCTTGCGTATCAGTTTCTCGCGTTCCTTCGTCAAGTCTAGGGGAATTCGGGACCATACCATTCTATGGTCACTGCATCGTACCATGCCAACCACTTCCACATCCTGCACATTGCCTAGGTGTGCACTCATTATAAAGTCTATTTCGTTCTTATTTTCGCCATTAAAGGTCCTCCATGTCCACTTACGGTTTCCTCGTTTTCGGTAGAAGGTATTCAAAATCCGTAAATAATTGCGTTCTGCAAATCCTACTAGTAGCTCTCCTCTGGCATTTCTAGTACCGATGCCATAATCTCCTACTGCCTGGTCTCTAGCCCGCTTCTTTTCTACCTTTGCATTAAAGTCTCCCATCGGTATAGTATACTGTGTTTTTACCTTGCTCATTGCCGATTCCACGTGTTCATAGAAGCCTTCAACTGAAGCATTTATCATGGCTGGATGTAGGCGCGTAAGCCTGTACTACCTTCATCTTATATCTCTTATTGAGGTTAAATACGAAACCTACCACCCTTTCATTAATGCTACTATAGTATTCCTCTATGCTACCAGCTATGTTTCTGTGAATTAGGAACCCCACTCCCACTTCTCTTCTGTCAGCCAAGACCCGATAGCAAAGGACTTGCCCATTCTGTAGCACCGTCATCTGACCTCCTAACCTCACTGAGCCCTATTATATCCCGTTTAACACTCTCTAGCTCCTCGAATAGTACACCTAGACTTCCCTCACTACATAAGATTCTAGCGTTAAACGTTGCCAAGGTCAGGTTCCAACGGCGGCCTGTACGGATTCAGAGATTCTTAGCACCCGCTGCTGCGTTGCAGATCTGACCGCGGCCGTGGTCAGTTGCTTCGCAGCTGCTGGGGACTGAGGGCCGTGAGTTATTTGACGTAAGCATGTGGGAGGTAGCGGCCAGATACTGCACCAGGGTGGCCAATCCTTCTCTGGTGAGGGAGTGCGTTCTCGGCGGTGGTTACCGGCGAGGCCGCACCCCAGGCCTCGTAGTGCAGTTCCATCACCACGTGGATTTTCTTTTATCCGGTTGGGAATTGCGCGGCACCGGGATTTGAACCACGGACCTTTTGCATGCGAGGCGGACGCTCTAACCACTACGCCATCGCTGCTCCCTAGAACAGCATAGTATGCCTTTTACAGCTCTTAAGTGCTCCAACTGCTACACTCACTTTCAAATAAGCAATCAGCACTGAAGACCGACCAGAAAGTACACTCATTAGTTGTCTCTGTTTATTCTATGAAAGGCGCATTCTTGTATATACAAAAAAAATAATGAAAACATAGTAACCCCCTAAAGTCAAAATTTGTCTGATCGGGGAAGAATACATCAATCATGAACACATGGTGCCAAGGGAGAAAATGTTTACATCAAAAGATATTTCAGCTCCTGCATGAGAGCTTTGACAGCAACAGCAAGAACACCACCTTCATTCATTTATAAGGTGATTGTATCACTTTTTACAGGCAGTGCACATAAACGGAGAAGCCCCGCCGCGGTGGTCTAGTGGCTAAGGTACTCGGCTGCTGACCCGCAGGTCGCGGGTTCGATTCCCGGCTGCATTTCCGATGGGGGCGGAAATGTTGTAGGCCCGTGTGCTCAGATTTGGGCGCACGTTAAAGAACCCCAGGTGGTCAAAATTTCCGGAGCCCTCCACTACGGCGTCTCTCATAATCGTATGGTGGTTTTGGGACGTTAAACCCCACAAATCAATCAATCACATAAACGGAGAAAAGGTTATCGGTGCTGTTTGGTGCGTAACATAGCTGACACAAACTTCGGTCCGACACAAATTCGTAAAATTCCCACGGTGTCCAATGGGCCATAATTTAAATGTTCCAAACCCTTCTGCATGCCTCACCGTGCGATACGATATTGGGTGCAGATACCGTTAAGCGACAACCGACAGCAGCATGCTCAGGAAGTGCGTCTGCAGCCAGCGCCCAGAGACTGAAAACGGAACTACTGTTTGCCGCAACTACTGCGAACAAAACTGCACGGTCGCTGTCGACACAATCCTCTGTGGCAGCGACGACAGCTACGAAAGTACAGGCGTACCAATGTTCACCAAGTCATTTTCTGTAACCGAGGTAGACATTATGATAGATAGCAGCACACAGTGCCAAAGGCACGGGCACTGCTAGCGCACACAAATTTAAAACAGAACTACCGCTAGCCGCAACTGCTGCGCAAAAAACTGCGGTAGCTATCCATGTGAGCATTGACAGCGACTAATAAGCAGCTGTTCATACCTATGCGGCTGATGCGGCAGTAGACTAAACGCACCAAAGCTTTAAGTTAACCCCAAAGAAACAGAGCAACATTCTTTCAGCGTGGTTCGCAAATGCTGCTGATTGGTAGTCGAGGCTTCTAGGAACACGTGAGCCAAACATCACATCGCTGCAAGTGGCCTGAAATTTGCAATTGATTCTCAAAACTCATTTCGAATTGCTCCCTCTTGACCCGAGAATGATGCCGTAAATCCAAATCACCGTGTCAAAAACCCAATACCCACAGCCATTCAGCTGATTTGAGCATCGTGATCACTGCATATATAGTTACCGAGGCCACTGCTGGATGCCACCACATGCCCGCGATCATATAGGAAGTAAGCCATGGGTAATGATGCGCACTGACGAAAGAATGCACACTGTAGCCTCTTTGTCATACCACTCCCAGCATAGCATTCAGCTAGCTCCCTATAGTATCAAAGGAAAGAGAAAGCGTTTGAAGCATGCGAAAAACCTCTGAAATTCCGCTGTAAGTTTTGGATTCTAAAAATTTTTGCGGCACTCGACTTGTGAGGCAATAAGCTCTTTTAATGAAGCCATTCAACAATTAATTAGGAAAGTGTTGTAGGGCCTTTTCAGATGAAGCTCGGACGTGGGTATCCATGGCAGCCAGCTTCATTAATTTACATGTGTCCCAGATAGACATATATGCGAGCTCTCTCTACCGAAATAAACCTTTTGTGCATATACCACTATTTGAAAACATGTTTCACTAGTTTTATAACAGTGAAACTGTTTAAACCAGGTGTAAAGTGTCAAACCTGCCACCACCATCATCATCACAAACGGGTATGCACCACAGATTTTGGGCAAATCCCACTACTCCCCTATCGGAAAAAAACGAATGGTGGGCATGGTGGAAACCACCACCCACCATTATAGTGGATTAATGTAGTGGGTGAATGGTGGGAAACGCCCACCATGGCGCATGGTGGGTATGGTGGGTGCTGCAGCGCCGGCAACACTTGAGCGCGAAATGACGTCAGAATCACCGTGACGAGCTGCGACAAAAAATAAAAAACAATTCTATAAAAACGACATAAAAAATACCCGTCTCGTAAAAAAAAAAAAAAAAAACAAGGCGACACGGAGGATCGAACGTGCCACCTACGGATTCCAAGTCGAAGACGCTAACCGCTGCGCCACACCAACATGACGTTGACTATGTGTTAAATACTTAGTTAGCATACAAACTTAAGGTTCAACTTGAGTTATGTTTGTCGTGTACACAACATAGACAAGATCTATACCTGCTACTAAAAATTGCACATTTATTAAACACAAGCAATGGCGGCCTGTAACGATTGCCACTATGTTAATGGCACTAGTGCTATTTTTTTTTTACAATTCACAACTTCAAGAAAAAAAAACCAATTGGACTGGGGAGCTGCAACAGTTTACCGGCGGGGTCTGCCAAGTTTAATATCCGTTTCGCGCTCGTTCTAAAGGGCGACATCTGCTCACGCTTTATGACGCTTCTAGGCTCATTCCATAGATACGCCCGCCTAATTTATTTGATTGAGTATTGGGATGCTTTTCGCGCAATGTAGAGGGCGGTCGCGCCAGCGCAATGTTGTAGCTCTTTCGCTAAAGCAACAACTACATAACGGCTTGGCCAAAACGAATGCAGTGTGCCGGAAACATTACGCTATCATATTGGTTCACCAAGCACACGAATTGCCACGTCTGAGTTCTCGTACAAAAGCTAGAGAAGTGCCGGCGAGTGCGACCGGTGGCTGTCGGTGAGAAGACACTTAATTACGTTCTCTGGGAGTGCTTTAATCACGTCGCATCGATGTTTGTTGCTTCTTGAGCGGACACCATACACAATGAAAAATGCTTCATTTAGGTTAATTGATGCCATTAGGCTGCGCTGTATTGCCATACTTAATCGTCGTAATCGTGTATTCTGAAACCCGGAAGCACAGATAACACAATTTTACGGGCTCGGTCAGTAGGCCTAACCTTTGGTGGAAATCATGGTGGTAGAACATGTAGTGTACAGATTCCAGCTTGGTACACTATATAAATTGCCCGCCATTTTAAGCCCACCCATCATCTGCTTACTGCTTCTCAGCATTATCGCGATGGCGGGCAGAGCTTCTGAGCTTGGTACACCATGTGGCCCACCATAAAAAGCAGCACCCATCATCTGCTTAGTGCTTCCCAGCATTATCGCAATGGTGGGAAGAGTTTCTCAGCTTGGTACACCATGCAGCTCACCATAATAAGCACCACCCACCATATGCTTAGGACTTCCCAGCATTATCGCAATGGTGGGCAGAGTGTCCCATTATTGCCCACTATCTAGCCTCTGCTTTCCACCATCATTTCCACTTTACCCATCATCTGTACACCATACCACCCAGTATGTCCCGGCATAACCACCATATTTTCCACTACGTCCCACCATAGCCATCATAATTTCCACCATGCCCACTATTATTTCCACCATGCCCACTATTATTTCCACTACGCCCACCATGTTTTCCAGTATCCACCATGGCAATTTTTCCGATAGGGTCCGCTTAATAGATTGCTTTGTTGGGCGTGTTGGTTTCTTCTCAAGTAGATGTGAATGCAAACGAACAAGATGCAAGAAGAGAAGACGACTACAAGAGTGCTCATATAGTCT
Organism: Rhipicephalus microplus; assembly: GCF_043290135.1. NCBI lineage: Eukaryota > Metazoa > Arthropoda > Arachnida > Ixodida > Ixodidae > Rhipicephalus > Rhipicephalus microplus. Next base: position 11,343,537 of record NC_134702.1, on the reverse strand, counting down.
TTTCTTTGCGCGACCCAGTGCAAACATTAACATTTTTTTAGAGGAGAAATTTGGTTCATATGAATATTTCTGCTTGCTTTTGAGATCAGTATCACTTATATTTTACTGTAATAAAATATTTCCGAATGAAGATGTGGAAAAAGTGTCTGTCCCATTTAAGCAATTCCTTTTGATCGAGAATATACAGTACCAATAAAAAAAAAGAGTAATGCTCACCCCTGCAGCACAGATGCTGGGCTATTCGGAACAGAATCTTCAACAGAGCTAAGCAAATGTTTACTCAAATCTCCAGTGCCATCTTCAGTGCCAGACTTCATATGCTGCGAGGCATCATCTCTCATGTCTGGCTCAGTGCCACTGGGTGTCTCAGGTGTCTTTGTTCTTGCATCAATCAGCTACGGATGACTTGTCATCCTTCAACTTATCATGGTCATTCTTGCATCAGCTATGGATGACTTGTCATCCTTCATCTTATCATCGTCATCGTCTTCACTCTGTGTCTCATACATTGTCTCTCCACCTGGTGATGGTGAGCTGACTGTTGCAGGGGCCCAGGCATCTTTAGATTTTTCTGCATCATCATCTTCGTCTTCATCAGCTGTAAGCTGAGGATCTTCCTGCAGATCGTCTTCTGGTGTCTGTTCATCCCTCTTCATACATTTTGGCATATAATTTCTCTTTTGCTAATGATGGTCAAACATTGTCTCATTACTACACAACTTCGGGTAATCTAGCATGGTGTACCATGACCGCGAAGAATACATAGGCTTAACAAGTTAACCATTTCTTACTTTTTAAAAAAAAGTTAACCATTTCTCACGCACACAGTATGTACTACTCGTGGGGTATATATAGCCCCTACTTTGCAGGTGCATGTCTGGCACAAGGGAGCACTTCCATTTCAGGATGAATTATAGAAAATGCGAACCTATAGCACTAACTATACTACCTGGTTACGTGTGTTTGGGGACGTAGCTCAAGTCTTTTATTCAGCCTTACTTATAAAAAATTATATTTCATATCTATTTATTATAAAAGGGCCACAAAAAGGCGTTTACAGTGGCCGAAACAAGGGTTAGAATTCATTCTGAGTGCATTTTAATGCTTCACACGGTTAATATATCAGCAGTTAAAAGGTAATAATCGTTTTTGGCGTTTGACGCGTCAAAGCAATGATAACATCTGGAGACACGTCGCACTGGATTAATTGTGATCATCTTCGGGACTAATTATGACCCTTTGGTTATTTCGATCCGCCAGCCTTGTTAATTTGCTATAATTTACTAAGTTTGTTGTATTTATCTATTACAACGCGTGTAGCACTTGCTTATGGTTCGTTAACTTGTACTTCTCAGTTTCTACAATAGCCGAATGACGTTTACATATCTCGGTTGTGTGATTTAAAACAAACTGCATTTTCTTGATCAATGGATATTTTCTATGTCATTTTTTCGTTTAATGATGATACGTCGAGACGATTCCGCTCATAAATCATCAAAATTGGAATCACACACTAATTTGGATAAGATAGTCAACAGCCGGGTAGCAAAAGGTAGTAATGGGGCGAGAAAGGTAGTAACCGTTGCAGTTACCACCTCTTTGATTCCAGTTAATAGCTGTTTACTAACATAGGTAGTAAACAGGTCGCAAAAAGTTAGTAACGGTTGCATCTAGTAACTGTTGAATAAGGTAGGTAGTAAACAGGTAGATAAGGGTAGTAACGGTCCCAGAAAGGTAGTAACCGCTGCAGTTACTATACCTATTTGCTTGCACTTGCTACCTTTTTACTAACTTTTTTAAAGAGTGTATGGTGTTAAGGCGTCCGTATAGATATTCATATGAATACCCATATGTATATCCAAATCATTCCTTTGCTTTATAAATATCTATGCGCACCTTCTTTGTGCTTTTTTTTCCTTGTGGTTCTTTTCCTATTTGTGTGATGCGTTCTACCTATAAATTTGTTGTAATTCACACCAGTGTATGCCATATTCTGGTGCACTGATCTAGTCAAGCCTTCTCAGACTTTTTGTCCATGCACCAAACATTTCTAAGATGTTGAATAAAACTGAATTGAAAAAAAAAATAATATGGTGCTGAGAAGTCGATATGGATGTTCGTAAGGATATTCATATTCATATGGATATCCATATTGGCATGGATATTCATAGCGTGTCACGCCGACGGACAGGGGACATGGCTTAACCCAAAGGAGTTTCGTCCCTATAACGTATGGGAAGCTTACTGCTGACTCCAGGACCAGTTTAGAGAGGGCGCCATCCCCTCGATGGATAAGTGAGCGCTCCTCCTATTACGCTTCACCAGCGCTGCATCGCAACACTAGATGGCGAAAACCCTACCTGATGGAACCATGTGCAGACAACAACCGCCGTGACAAGCAGGAAGCTTATGAAGCGCTAAAAGAAATTATCCCCTTATCTGCGTTACTGCTAAATTCGTCGAAAGACGATAGTCTTGCATCTGGAGAGTGTGAACAAAACGTTTATTTGATGTTCTGCGCGACAAAAACGGTGAATGGTATTCTGTAGGCACTGCGTTAGAGTGTCTCAATCCGTGCAGCGAAGGCGAACGAGTGCATCGAGGCACGTTAGACACTAGCGCTATCTGGCAGTTATCTTCGAAAACGAAGGAATGCGTGCGCGCCTGTCTCAGAGGCGATAAGGTGTAGAACGCAAAGCGATGGGCAGGTGCCACCACCGTGTCGTCTGAGCAAAGCGCAACAATTTTCAATAGTTGAGTATAAAGAAGAAAAAAGTCATTATTTCTATTTAATTTTATTGAGTAGCTTTGTTCAGTGTTTTGTGAAGATTGGTTAGCAATGTAGAAAGCGACAGAGCAAACATCAATACCTTAGAATTAATACGTATAATAGATATTACGAAACGGGATGTTTCAGGGTCGCATTACTTTGCTGTTCCCACGATTATTGCTACCCAAGTCTGAAGGGCTAAACTTTCCTGAGGAAAAGCGGTATGTCTTTCTATAATTTCGAGGTGCTACACATTGATTTAACACGCAAATTAGCTGTCAAAAATACGACTTTTGCATGAGCGTAACCAGAATATTTATTCGGGAGGTGGGGGACAGTAGAATAGAGCTGCGACTGCTCTGCATATGTATTTTCGCGCGTGTGTTGTGTGCGTAAATATACATACAAAATATAAACACTTCGGTTATAGTGCACTATACTTCAGTATGGGGCGGGAACTTCGAACTGCCTTCTCCCCTGCGTACGCCATTGCATATCACGGACATCTGTGTACCCAGAGGCGTAGCCAGAAATTTTTTTCGGGGGAGGCACCACCTTGATTTCGGGAGGGGCACCCCCTTGAAATGGTCATTTTTTGATCTCTGTGCTATGGCGAAACAAATTCGGGGGGGGGGGGGGGGCATGGGCTGGGTGTGACACTTCCTGGCTACGCCCCTGGGTGTTCGCGATGACCGTGTACCTCCACTACATTCAAATGAGAAAGTAAAAGTACATTGACGTTCATGACTAACTAAAAAAGAAGTAGCTACGATTGTTTTTTTTAATTTAATTTTTATTGGATGTTTTTAGATACATAACCCACTAACTTAACGATCCTGCCACCCAGTTGTTGGCCGATCCCTCTTTGTGGACGGGTGCTAGCGTTATGAGAGGATCATCATCATCTCTGACTCTGAAGAAACATGTGCTAGTCGTTAGGAACCAGCCTTAGGGCTAAGACGATAGTTATAGCGCGAGAACAGAACGACGGCACAGAGACAAGACGGACACGAAGGACACGTGTCCTTGTGTCGTCGTTCTGTTCTCGCGTTATAGCTATCGTCATGTCATACCAACTAGCCCAAGCTGCCACACTTCTAGGGCTAAGGTTCATAACGCTCTCATAGCGTAAAACGTTACTCTATGACGCCACAGAACACATATAAAACCTATAATGTACGACGCTCTTATCAACGCAGCGTGCCGTATGAAACTAGATGGCAGTCAAGCCTGGTAAAGTCCTTGAAATTTTATTCAGACAGGGACTTGAGATGATGATGTTTGTGGTGGTCCCCTTTGTATCCGGTGGGCACCTTGCGGTATCCTGCCCGGAACGATAAAATAAATGAATTATCTGGCAGCGTGCACTCCCGCCCAACGTTACTAGATAGCTTCAGTTGTAAAACTCTCCCCATGCGCCGTGCGCCGCCGGCGTCTCCGTTTCTCGGCGTGCCGCGAGAGGGCGGGACCGCCGCATTTTGCTCTACCCGGCCGCTGCTCATCGCGTGCAACGGCGCTTCTCCCAACGCCGCTTCGGCCTTCTCATGACGTTAGCGCACGATAACATCAAAGATTACCCGCTACCCGTCAAGTTGTCCGCGTCCAGACTACATCTAGGCCAGAGTACTTTCCAGTAGCTGCTCAGGATCGCTTAATGTGGGGCAGAAAAGCCGTCCGTTACGGCTCATTGCATTGCTTTCTACAACAGGTCAGCCGAAGCGCATCGTAGTTTGCGCGCGCTTGCGTCGGCAGCTCGCCGGCAGTCAACCACGAGCGTGAACGGTCTGCCGCAAGCTGGTAGCATGGAATAAGCCTCCGTTAAAACTTATTTTGATTGTCTCTTCCGAATTTTATAAAAAATCACGAAACCGCTCATTTTGTTTCCAGCCAAAGAAGCAAGGTCACCATTGGAGCTACGTCATTTAGTGGCTCTAGTAATTATGGCCACTCGAAGACGAAACTTCCCAATTGTCTCGACGTCCTTTTTGGAATAGTACCTTTTCCATGTCTTGCCCTGACAACAGTTAGCTTTACCAAACGCCACCAAGAAGCGACATTTCTGCAAAAGGCGAAATAGCTTTAATTGAAAGAATGATTGAGTCAATTAACTGACGAAGTTAAACCAGCTTACATGTCAATAAGCATAATGTTCTTTTCAGCAATTTATTGGTTTTCACAGTGCACACTTTACGGCAGACACAAAGTAGAAAAATATATGCAACGTTTTTTTTTTAAATTTACAATCAACTCCACACCTTTTTTGCTTGAGGTGAATATTGCTACAATATACCAAAGCATGTTAAGAGAAACAAAGTAAGTAATGAATAGATACATGCAAGCATTTTTATTTACAAATCAACTCCACATCTTTTTTGCTTACGGTGAATATGGCTACAAAATACGAAATCATGTTGACAGAAAAAAAAGTAATGAATAGATACATGTATGCAAGGTTTTTTTTTTTTCATTTACAACAAACTATACAACTTTGCCAGCGTGCTTACAGCAGCTTAGCGCGTTTGCGCGCCGACTTGACCTGCACATTCAAGGCACGCTCTCGCTGAAGGAATCTGGAATAGAAATGCATGCGCGTCACAAAAAAAAAAAAAAAAAAAAAAAGCTCCTTATCCGGTGAAAGCTCCTTATCCGCACGCGGGATGGCCTTATTCCAAAGCGAGCGAAGCGTCGCATCTTTGGGAGCCGAGAAGAAGTGCCTGTCCGTGTTGTTCTTGTTGCTGCTGTAGCCACTGGTACACCCGGGAACGAAGCAGGTCGGCATTGTCGGCCTCAGCCTCACATGCAGAGGCCCACAGCAATAAAATACAGTCGCTCGAAAATCACGAAATGTGCCACTCGAACGGCATCGCTCATTCAGCACTTCTGAAAACGACCGCGCGAACAAGAAACGCCGGAGACCGGGGCACCGAATGCGCCGGCTACTGCGGCGCATAAGCGAAACCGCCTGCGAGCGCCCCGGCAACCGAGCCGGTTTGTTTCATCTAGGGACCTTAAGCCGGTTGCGACTGCAGCGCCACAGAGAGAAAGATCGGTGGCGGTTCCGGGCAGCGCCGGCCAGTTTTACAACTGAAAATAATCTAGTAACGTTGCTCCCGCCATTAGTTGATGGCAGCGTTCCTTGTAGCCACCATAGCAGCGTCATAAAACACCTATAAACTACGCAGCGTGCGCTCCCGCCATCTTTTGTGTGATAGCTGAACTAACTGTAGCGGTTGCTGGCCTTCTTGATTACCTGTTCCGAAAGTGCTGCGCTCTGTCGGAGCAAATCTCAAATACCACTTGCTGTTTTTTTTTGAAGAAAAAAAAACATCTTTCCAAAAGTTTGTGGTTTATACGCGCAAAAAATATTTACATATTAAAAAATTTGGCGTCAAAATTAATGAACAGCTTGCGATTGGCTCTGAGGGGGCGTCTTTTATTCTTGCTGCTCCGGTAGTAAACATTTTGCCACGTGACCTGGCATAGCCAATGCCAGCACAGTGTTCACGTGCTCGCCAAGTGATCGGTAAATCAGTGGTGCCGTGAGATGCGTGCCCGTAGTCCTGTGGAACATTTCAGCAGTGTGTTCGGGAGTGGTTGTGGAGTGTTGTGTGTGGCTTGATGTATTCTTGATGGGATGTCTCAATACGATGCCATAATACACCTCTTGGCTGGAGGGTAAGTTATGCACAGAAGCGTGCAGTCAACCGTACTGCGGCTGCCGTAATGTAACCCCGAACGGCGAGCAGCGTCGCAGCTCGCTGGGACGCGCTATCACTGTCGAGGTCTCCCTGAAAGAAAGCCTTCAACGTCGTAGGCGTTAGTTCCCGAGCCGTGTCGTGCTCTCACGGCTGCTCTTGTGGAGCCAGGGGTTTCGGGTTGCTGTCTCTTTTGTGCCAGCGGACGTGCTGCCCGTTTCAGCGAGCTGCTTACGGTTAAGCTGCGGTTAAGGACATCGTGGTCGTGGCGGTCGAGTAGCCGGGCGTTTATTCCACCACGTAGTACACGAACCGAGCCTCCCGACAAAAAAAAAAAAAAAAACGGTGCACCGCTAAGATCTGTTCAGTTTCCCGCAGCAACGTGTGCATGGCGCCCTTTGTTTGGCTTGTTTAGTTGAAAACGTGCGTTAATTATCGATTGGAGTGTGGGGCCTTTTTCGTGCTACGGGATGGCAATTCGCTGCGCAGTGTTGTGCCGGATCGCGCTGTGCAGCTGGTGGAATGTAGGACGCGGTATTTGTTTTGGGCATGCCGCAAATGTGTGCGGACGCCGTCTCGGTCACGTTCACACCGGCGCAGCAGTTCACGCGTTGTAACGGATTGTGTCTAGTACTTTTCCGATTTCTTTCTTTAGTTCGTGCGTTGTAACGGATTGCGTGTTGAACTTTTCGGACTTCCTTTTTTTATTTCTTGATTTGACAACATCTTCACACCAAACTTTTCTGGCATTTACTCTTCTTCACCCTGCCGAGGAGGAGGAGGAGACTGCACGTTTGGAGGACGTTCGCACGTATTTACGGTTAAGTTATACAGATTGAGGAGGTGGATGGAGGGTGTCATGTTTTCTAAAAGAGACTTGTGCCTTGCGGTTTTTGTTATTTTTCCCCCCGCTTTGTTCCGGCTGTTGTTTCCCGACCACCGGTGAATGCCCCAAACGGGATGTAGAGCCTGCCCGAACAACTGGCATTCGGACTGGGTGCATATCGCCGAGGCTTGTCGAAGCTGCTTCAAATTCAGGGCTCCCGCCGCTTTTTGTCTATTTTTCATGCATCGAGAGTATTATTTCCCCACTTATGCGCTTCAATGGCACCATGAAAGCAGGGTACAGAAACTCGGTCCAAAAAATTTCCGTGGCGGAAGGAGGAGTAGGGTAATTAGTGTTGGCTCTCCCTCGCGAGCTTGTTTACTGCGTGCGTTGCGCCGTTCGTCGTGAAGCTTTGTTGTATTTTGCGAAGAGTAACGGTGGCAAGGAAAAATAAGTAACTCAAAGCAGAGAGAGAATTTTAACCGAGGTGCGCATCGTGACAACACCGTCGTTCCAGAGCCTGACATTCGTCAGCGCAGCACTTTTGACGGAACTCAGTTCGGTCGTCCGGTGCTTCTTGCGAAACGGCCTGGCTGGTCACTGTAGTGTATGAACTGTAGTACACACTCGCTCGAGGAAAGTGTCCCAGTGACGCACGCATCAAGAAACTAAACGATGCTTGAGTGCCAGCCAACTGCCTTAGTAGGCTAAGCGCGGAATATTTGGCGCGGCGCAGATGTTTAAGGGAGAGATGTCGCTTGAGGGGAAGGGGAACGTCTTTTGTTTTTGTGCTTCTTAAAATAAGGATTTTGTCAACACGCTCAAAGAATAGAAAGACTTTCGCACTTGCCACGCGCCGTGCCGAAGGTCGTGTTTGTAGCAGGTGCTTTTAAATTGTGCGCATTAGCGAAAAAACTTTGCCCCGAGAAATCTGAAGACAGGTACCACAGCGCGTTGAAAAGTACTGCTCCGATCGTGTTTAAAGGAGTTCACGGGACTCGCGCGAGTCTTAAAATAGTTGTGTGCAGCAGCCACGATGCCGACCCGGCGCCCCCCCCTTTTTTTTTTTTTTGCGCAGTTTGGGTGGAACAGCCGGTGCCATCGCCACCTGTCCTCTGGAAGTGGTGAAAACGCGCCTGCAGTCGTCGGTAGCGAATTTCCACTTCCTCTCCTCGGGGCCCGGCGGTTCTCCGGCGGCAGTCCAGTCTCTCGCCGAGCGTTTGGGCCTCAATGCCTGCACGTGCACGCCGACGCCAACGGGCGGAAGCGGCGGCTTCACTACCTCGGTGATCAACACCAACAACACGAGGGCGCCATCCATAGGAATATGGCGCTGCCTGAAGTGAGTGTTCTCCGTGCGTCCTGCATAACAGCATTTTTTTTTTGTCGCAAGCCCCTCTCAGGTCAATCTATCGAAATTTCAAATTTGAGCTAATACTTGCCGTTTCGCGACAGCCTCATAGTTCTAGGTGACTTCAGTAACGTAAATGCAAATGGGATTAGTCTACATAGGTGCTATGAATGTGACGCCAGCGTCAATCAGTATGTATTCAGAAAGTTGAGAACCATATTTATTTCGAGCTGGATATCATGGCCAGAGATGGTCTTTTTTGCATACGTGCTGTTGACACTGGCTGTCTTACCTGTCAGATCTGCAAATGAAAGGCGCGTAACGATGATACATTGCCGTGATAGTGTATGTCAGGCTATTACGTTATAAAGCTCTTGAAAAAAAATGTTTTGTAGTTGAGCTTTTAAAAAAGTGGTTGGGAATATGGTATTTTGTGGGCTCCATTGTGCTAACAGTGGAGTCGTTGGAATGCTAGTAGACAATTTCAATGTGAAATGTATGCTGCTATGTCAAGTGTTTGTATGCTGAATACTGTGAAATATTATTTTGAGTGCTGCCGCTTTCCATTTATTTTCTAATTTGAAGTTAGGCACAGTGCATTCTGTATAAGTTAAGTTTTTTTAGCAGTTAAGATAAGAGACCATGGATCATGTTCTCTGTAGTGTATCTTGTTTTACTACTAAATGAAAGTAAGTTCACTACGACAAGTGTGAAGTTTTTCCTTTGTTGTTTGCACTGAAATGCTAGAAAGATGACTGGTAAAGAGTGCTTAACAGCGCAAACGGCAGGAGGGGATAGAAGAGACGAGACAGAGCGCTTCTATCCCCTCCTGTTGTTCGCGCTGTTCAGCACTCTTTTATCATGTTATACCAACACGCCCAATCCTTCTGTCTCTCAAGATGACTGGATGTTAATGTTGGATTATCTTTTGGAACTTGGATACACGTTGCCTATAAGTTTATTGTGGAAATAGACTCCGTAATTAAGTAGTTTGCTGGCATTAAACTTCACAGGTCAGTGTTATTGTAAAGCGCTTGTCGTTCTGCTATGTATACGGGAGTTGATTGACCATTATCACATTGTCGCTTACAGGTTGGCTCTTAAGTGCCACCTAAAATGCAATTGATATTCATCCTTTTTCAAAGGGGAACTCCTGTGCATTTTTTATATTTGGATAATGCCCTTTTTGAAAAATAATAAGTCCTTTAACCGCTAGGGTGGTTCATTTGCAGGTACACTTGCCGATACTTTTAAATTAGCAATAAAAATGAGTCAATACCAAAACAGAAAGCTGCGCCATGTTGTGCATGCGATGATATCATGAAATGGGCTACATACCACCACGGCTGGCCAGGGTGTTAACATGGCTCACATACTTCTGTCGCATGAAAAGCAAGCTGGTAATGCCATATCCGACGCAGAATCAAACTGTGCGAGTCCATCTGAACTTACAGGGACGAGTTGAGCTATGATTTCAGCTACTATGCGAGCACGGTTTCAGCTACTATGCGAGCACGGAAGCATCACCTTTTGATTTTATCACCTGCACATGAAGCAGCTGACGTGTCCCACATAAATCTCCTCGTTGCTCATTATTGTGCATAGTTAGTATAGGACCGGATGTCAACGACTAACACGCTGTGCAGCTAACAAAAACAAACTGTGCCAGCTTTATTGTCTCGTAGAAGAAAGAAATCATGCGCTGCAATCATCGTCTGCTGGGTGAGGCGGGGTTGGAAAAGACTAGGCATGTTACATCACATACTCAGGATGGCCCGCTTTCAGATGTGTGCTTTGGAATTGGCTACCAGTCGTTAAAATTCATTTTATAATTAACTAATTCACTTATAATTGTATACTTTGGCACATATCATCAGGGTTCTGAAGAGAACATATGCTCAAACTTTTATTGAAATCTGAATATATATAAAAATTGCTGGGGAATATAGAAAAATTGCTGGAGTTCCCCTTTAACATAAAGCTGCCCCTAAATTAAATGCTGAACCACTTGTGAAGTCTGTTTGTGTGGTACCTTAAGAGTCATGTGTAATGTTGATGTAGTGCAGTCATCGCTGTTTGTGTTTCTGCTTGTACAGTGGTGCATCTGCAAATGTCTACTGTGCCCTTTTGCGCTGCCACAGCTCAGCACTTGCGCAGGTGCCCATGCGTGGCCAGTCGCTGCTTCGGCGATCTCTCACACTGACATTTTCTCTTTCTCTCTCTCTCTCTATCTTTATTCCCAACTCAATCCAGGCAAATAGTCGAGATGGAAGGCACCAAGGCTCTTTTCAAGGGTCTCGGACCTAACCTGGTCGGAGTGGCGCCTTCGAGGTACATCATTTTTCACAGCTGCTGCCGCTGCTGCTGCCACTGCTGATTGGGGCATGCGCAGGCGCGCACCCCTGTTTTCTTTCCCATTTTGCCCTACTGTCTTCTCCTAGCAGTCGTCCACTCACACCATTGTTGCCTTCCATGTTTTACCACACCAGGGCCATCTACTTCTGTACATACTCCAACTCCAAGAGCATCTTCAACGAGCTTCTTCCTTCGGATACTCCCATTGTACATATCTGTTCTGCAGCCAGTGCTGGTAAGACTCTAGAATTGTGTGTTGTGGTTCAGTAGCTTAGTCTCGTTGCAGTGTTACTGCCTTTATTTCCTGTAGCCTGCTTGCGTTTGCCAACGCTCTGCTCAGTGGTGTCGTGATTTCAGATGTGTAGAGCGCTCCAAGCTGCAAATGCTCTGATCATTATGAGTTATTACTGGAAGCGTGGATCCATGGTGTGCTTGCAACTGCTGTCTTTTCAGGTTTTATGTCCTGCACGGCAACCAACCCCATCTGGTTCGTGAAGACGAGGCTCCAACTTGATCAAAGGTAAGAATTCTGCAAGGATTTTGTGGTCTGCCGGGCAGGTGGCGTTCACTGTGTTAATGTAAAACCTTGACTAAATTGCTCTGAATTGGCATGGGTAGGGGATAAAGAGACTGTAGTCTGTTGTGCATCTCTGAAGCAGTTTTCAAAATACTGAAGTAGCGAATTTCACTGCCACATTTTTCAGTAATGTGGAAGCAACACAGAAATGTGCTCTCATGTACAGATTTTTTCCTGAGTGTTAATCATTGTTTTTTTGCCTTACTTAGTGTAAATTAGAGCAATGCGGCCGTCTTTTCTGATATCAATTTGTTAGAGGAGCTTAGTTGTTCATCTGCATTAGTGAGTATGCGGCACATAACTTGTTGGGATGTGTTACACTGTTACAGAATATTGTTTACAAAGATTCTACGAATCACTTACGGATGCAGTCATGCATACATCTGCTCCTCTTCTTTTTGCTGTTGCATCAGCTAGTAGCTTTTCAAAATGAGAACTTTAATCGGTTTATTCACACATCCCATTTATTGTTTTCTCGGCAGGATGTATGGCAGCATCTCTGCTCTGCAGTGCATTCGCGACATCTACCAGAGGCATGGACTGCTGGGTTTCTACAAGGGGATCACTGCTTCATACTTTGGCATCTCCGAAACCATTATCCACTTTGTCATCTACGAGTTCATCAAGGCTCAACTGCGACAACGCAAGGAGTCCTCGAGGGACTCGTACAACCCTGATGTCAAATCTACTCGTGACTTTGTACAGTTCATGGCAGCAGGTGCCGTCTCCAAGACCTGTGCCTCCACCCTCGCCTACCCACATGGTGAGCAAACATTGCCCAGTATATTTCTTTTCCATTGCTACTTTACAACACTGTAAGATGTGTAAATTGACATGCTAAACCAACGCCTCCTCTAGAAAGATGCCTGCTGCATGAGAAGAAAAACAGCTGCCACACCTTTCCCTCTTTCATTTTACAATGTTCTAGGTCGCTAGCGTCACATGTGGCAGACAGTGCAACAACGCAACACCTTGCATAGCCTCCGAAACAGTGGTGCACAGTTGCTGGTCTCGAACAATTTTCGACTGACGCGCCCCTATGAGCCGCAGATGAAAAACGCTTAGCTGGTACCGCCCGCCGCCGCGATGATGGTGTCAGTCGCGAGCACCACCGCGCGGAGCTTGTTTAAAACTGAAGGCAGGCCAATTCCGCTGCGAGCGGGAGCCATTCCTCAGGCATCTTTCTAGAGGAGGCGTTGGCTAAACCTTAGAAAGTCATTGCTAATGTGTTTAGTTTCTTAGTCTGCATAGTAGAGCCAGATATAGTGCGTCCTTAGTGCGAGATTCCTAATAATACTGGGTAATACTCCCAAATACTACTTCTGCTGTGTTCTTAGTAGAGCATCTTACCTCACAACTGTTTGCTATTCCTTTAGTGTTATATTTTATTCAGTTTTTCTTGTCATTTTCGCACTATGTCTCTACCTTGCTTTAATACCTCTCACGTACTCTACAACAATTCATAACTTTTTTTACACTTGGGAACAGTTAGCACTTGTGTCCATGGTTGGTCAGTCTTAGCATATATGAATAAAGCCCCCCCCCCCCCCTCTTTTTTTTTTCTACATGGATGTATTTCGTGTTTTATCAGGCAACTTATGTTTTGCAAAAGATCACCATTCTGCTGGTGACCATAAAGCTGGGCATCTTTAAATTCCGTGTTGGGCGTCTTTAAATTCCGTGTTGCACTATATTCCATGTGCCGGCCATGTTCCTTGCAGCACCAATGGATAGTAGTGTAGCCAAAAATTTTTCTTTCATGACAAGGGGGAGGGGGTACCATAATTTATGTTGTTCGTGCATGTGTTTGTGCTTGCATACACACACATACAAAACTGAAAATTTTTTGGAGTTGGGGTTGTACCCCATCCCTTCGCAGTGGGGACATTTCTTTTTTGGTTCAGACCTTCCACAAATAGCTGCCCCGCAATCTCCGTTATCCTCTTCAGGAGGAGGAGGAAGAAGTGCTGTTTGTCACATTATGACAGGAGTTGACTGTGGTCTATGCCCCCCTCCTCCTCTTTTTCTGATCAGGAAGTGCCAGGAATACATTTGCCCGTAGTCCAACACTACAGCGAGCTATCTGGGTTCTTTATCGGCCTCTCCACGTTACAGCCCTTAAGTAAGCCGGTCACTTGTGGGCACATGGCTGCTATATATCTTTGTGCCCGTGTGTGTGTGTGGAGGGCCGCAAGCCCTGCGTATCTTTGCGGCCGCAAACAGTTCAGTTGCGTCGCGTGACCTCTTCCAACTTGGTGTGTCGGTTATCGCGCGCAAGCGAGCACGTGCCTTTGTTTTCTCCCGCTGAACCGAGCTTGCACGTGGCCGGCGCCGCAACTCTCGCTGCTGCCGCTATCTCGACGGTGCTCCCCCTCTATCGCGCGCTTCGCTTGTAGCGCCACTTTCGAAACTGCCGCTATTAACGTTGTATTGTGGGTGTGTGCGTGCACGTGGACGGCCCGCTTCGATGTTTTAACCGTAAGCGCAATCCTGTGGTCAATTTTCACGGAAACAAGCCTCTCGAGAGCGCCATGCCTCGCAAACTAGCGAAGCCCCGTGGTCGAGCCTCGTTAAATCGCGTTTGTTTACGGCACGTTGAAACGTTGTTACCCACGAGTTGTCAGAAAGTTATTTGCTGCAAGAAGTAACTTTGTGATGGCCACGGATTCCCCCCATGGTGGAGCTGTAGCTTCGTTGGCAGAAATACCGTCGTGGTGCTGCTCGAGCACGAGCAACGCTCCGCGTCACAGTGATCTCCGAGGCGAAGTGAAAGTGCATAATACGGTTTGCGAGAGTGGACATTTGCCGCTTCTTATTGATTGACCCCAGTTTGGTGACTGACGCAAGCATAGGCCTGTGCAGGGTTCTCCATTTGGGAGGGGTGTTCACCGCCACCCCACCCTCTCCCCCGCGGAAGAAAAAATGAAGGGATGACATGCGTCTCACAGCGGCCTCACGAGTGTCTCTTGGCAAGTTAGGGCAATACGGTACGCTAATACGGTAAGGCTGTACGGTAGCGTTCCTCGTCTCCGGTGGCAGTGTGGTCCCTGGACGGCAGGTCCCTCATTAATAGGCTGACAGGCCACAGCGAGCCGTGACAACGCCACTGTAATTTTTGAGAGAGCATTTCTGTTGTGGTGAGGTGCCTCCACTGGTGAAAGGTTAACGACCGGTAAAGGAAGAGTGCTACAGTAATACCCTACCAGATTTCCCCAACTTGCTGAAAGACCCTGCCATTGCGTGTGATATGACCGTAGGCTGCTAAAGGGCTGAATGGTTTCTGTCGGGATCCGTCGCACCGCACCGTGAGCGCTCTTCTGCGAAGGATCGCGTGAACGCTGTTGTAGTAGCGAGCCGGTCAAAGTGACTGCGCAGCTGCTGGCCCTTCCCCTTCGGCGCCACGGTGCTGATAAGGGGGAGGCGAATCCTCTTATCGCGCAATGCTCGAGGTCACTTGTGCATCTGTGTGGCTTCGCCCGCTTGTCAACGAGTGCCCTTCGCTGGGAGGAAGGAGAGGCGAAGCAGTTCCGGGACTGGCGCCGTACACGTGATAATGACATGCATTGATAAAGGACACCCTGTTTGAGATACGGTGGATGTCACTGCAATTGAGCCCTCACCCGCGCGCTCGGGTTTCTCTCGAGATCGTGTGTCAGCGGAACGCTATTTTCTGCATAAGCGACCCATGTTACTCACGCCGGGGTAGATTGAGGAAAGACTCTTCCGGGAAAGCTTTTTACCTTGTCTGTATACTGTTGACGTTACCGTGTTACCCCGAATCCCTGGTGCGATCAGCGCATGCGCGGATCTTTATACGGAACATAGGCTTACTTCCACAAGACGTGAACTACACTCGCCGGGTACGTTATATTTGTGAATTTAGAGTGGTTCTTGGCTACTTGTGATATCCGCCTTACGTAAAGAACCATGTCGTTTGAGGAGCGAGATTGACGGAGCATACCGAAGCCGCAAACGCGAGACCCCTGTGAGAGGTCGACAAGCACAAAATTGTTGTTTTTTTTTTTTTTTTGTAGAAATGCGGTGCTTTTAACTTTCGGTTCAGACTCCTTGCAGCGGCGTTATTACAAATTAGTTGGCTTTTCTAATTAACCCCCTCCGCCCCCCGGAAACATTAGCTGAAAACAAACATGACTGCGATTGTGGTTGCAAGCACGGAAAGCCACTAAATCTTAGCCAAAACACTGTAAACGCGATCCGGTATTCCGGTGAAACGGTAACGTCAGACAGTATACAAACAAAACAAAAAGCCTCGGTTTCTGCAACGCGTCAGGGGACGTGTCGTTTGGGTAAAGAAAAAGTTTGCCTAGTGAAAGAAGGGGAGGCCACCTTTTCGAGAAATCGGTACCCTCAACACCGAGCATAGGCCGGGGTGTACCTGTCGCCCCATTAGAGACCGGCGGTGCCCGGCCGCGTTGGGAATCGCACCGTGTCAGGAAATTTGACACTCTTTGAAATCCCTGACGTCACGTGCGGATATTTCAGTGCAAAGTTTAAAAACGGAGCTTCGACTGGTTTTCTCGTTCATTAGTGAACTTGTGATGCACAAATTAACAGCATCAGGACCTCAATAAAGTTATTTGAATCGATCAGAGTTCTGAGATTACACATCGATCTAAACCCATTCATTGTTTCACTGTGGTGCCCATTCAACCCAAGAGTTCCAAACGGAACTTCTTCTTTCCCCCTCCCCCTACACTGCACGATGAGGGGAGAGAGCAGTTCCGTTTGGCACGTAGTCCCGGGGCTGCAGAAAGTAGGCGCCATGTTCTGACCACTACCACCCACCACCCTTCTCGCCGTCGGCGTAACTTCGCCTGCGACCTCCGTCCATCCCGTATATCCGCCTATTGTGTGCGCGGTGTGTTTACGATCCATGCGTCGCCCTTTCCCATCTCCGGACTGACCTGCCCCCCCCACTCTCGCTGTCGTTCATGCGCGTTTTGTGCGCACTGGTGCGGATGCGTGGCGCGTGACACGTAGGCTGTGCGCTGTTGTTTGTGGTTCGTTGACCCACTTTTAAGGCCGCCCCCGTGATGAATACCCGCCGGCGCGCATCTTCGCTGCATTGATGCGCCGGGGTTAACTGATAACGCCAGCCCAAGTAGTTTTACGGCGAAGTTTGCGAAAGGTCGCTACTGGAGCTCGAAAACTGTTTTGTGCGTCTCGGTTTACAAATGCGATTTGCCACTCTCCATTACCGGAAGACTGCCTTTCCGAGTCGGAAAAGAAAGAAGGTACCGAAACTTATCTACGCATGCCTGACAGTCCGGCACAGCGGGGGGGGGTGGGGGGGGTGGAAGATAACAGCATTTGATTTACTCTTTTTTGAAAGGTAATCGCATGCGGTGCCACCTATTATCAATATTTCATGCCCCAATCATAAGACGTGACTCTTCATTCCTGCGATTGTACAAAACTGCGCATTAATCGAGTTTTGGCGCGCGTACTCTCCACAATGCGGAGCTAGATTAGGGGAGCCTAGGGTTAGCGATCTCTTCTTGTGTTCCAAAATACTCTCTGGGTTAACGCAACAGTAGGTGGCCGTCTCTCCTATGTAGAAGCAGCCCCGGCTTAAAAGGAACATTGTATGGCACACCTATGTTTCGGAAATGCCGTCAGCCTTCCGGTTACGCCGGTGCAGCCAGCGGTCGGTCGGAGGAGTTTGTAGGGGGGAGCGCTTCCGCCGCCGCGCGTTGTTTTTCCGCCCTTGGGGTCGTCCTTCGAATGACTGGGTCGGTGTACGGCGCGCGCGCTCGCTATCCCCCTGGCGGCCACCGCCTGCAACGGCCGGCCTTTCGCGTTCGCCCTTGCGGTGGGGTGAGCGAACGCTATTGAGCTCAGCGTAGCTCGATTCGGGCATGACGCCGCCGTCAGACGGTTTGCCATTTTATTCCTTTCTTTTCCCCCTCTGGTGCTTGTTTTCATTCTGCTGCTGCTGAAGGTTTTAGGGGTTCGATTAACGGTCCTCGCGGTCTGGATGGGAGGAGGTAGCGCGTTCAAGAATCTAGTGAAAAAGACGTGAGAAGCGAAGAATGAACTGGGTAATAGGGTGTTCACGGGTTTTTGTAGTTTCTGGCCCCTTCAAGGCTGCCCTTTTGCCAGTCCCGCTTATAGCCGCGACTTAAGTTTTTTTTTTTCATGGAGTCGCTTATAGAATAAATATTGCGGGTGCTTGTCGCGTTGTTTGGGCTTATTTGCTATTTTTACAGTTAGTATAGCTAGCCATATTAGTGATAATCACGTGTACCAGGAGCACCCTTGTCGCTCATTAATAGCGTGTTTGTCGACGACTTTGTGTAGCTTAGTGTCGAAGTCGAACATACGTTGAAGCAAATAATGTTAATCGTACTCTAGTAAACGCGTGTTCGACTGATTGGAGGCCACCCTGGAGATAATGTTTAAAACTAGATAAGTGCTTTCGTATGTAGTTTTCGCTTCTTTAGGGCTGCTTCACGAAAGTTGCGCCGCTTTCTTTGGGGGCTTCTTTCATGATGATTATTTGCTTGGTAGCACCTGGGAACTATGGGCTGTTCCATGCGTTCGCGTGGTGCGAGATTGCCTGACGATAGTTACAGCGCGAGAACAGCTATAACTATCGTGCTATAATTATCATCATGTCGTACCAACTAGCCCAAATCGCCACACTTCTAAGTGAGATGGCCGTACTTTTTTTTTTTTTTTTTGTCTGGCTGCTTCAGCTTTTCACTCTGCGAGTTGTGTGCGTACAGTTCTATGCCGTTCGCATTCCGCCGGTTATCGCGCTTTCGCGTGTGCCGTGACGTCACCCTGACTGAAAAGGACCGCCCCTCGCGCACTCGTCTGTTGAATGGCTGCGCCGGCCGCGTTACGGAACGCACATCCTGCTCGGCGGGATCGAACTGCTCGACCTCGGATCCAGGGTTGAGGGCGTCTTCAACGACCCTCCTCGCCTGCTCACTTACAAGCGAGCGACCTTGGACTCCCCTCTCCAGTTACGCAACAGCTGTAGAGCGAGCAACTTTCGGCTGTGTAGCTGTAGTGCGTATACGCTCTCCAGGCTCCGCGCGTTGTGTTGTGGCAGCCCCTTTCAAACTCGATGATTGGCATGTGACTGGCTTGTTGCTCCATGTTGTAGATCTTGTGACTCGTACAGCCAGGCATTCTGTCCGGCGTTTCCCGGCTGGTGTTGTGTCGAGCCGGGCGAAGGACCGCGCCCTTTGTGTATATATAAACGGGCGTGTTGCTCGCCGGTATTTATAGGTGCAGCCCGTTTGTTGAGCTTTTTGTGCAAGCCAGTTGTCGCGTACTGCTAGGCGACTCTCTCTCGATTGACAGTTCGTTTGGTACGTGCGCTACCAGCGCATCAGCGGAAATGCACAGATTCGGTCCCCGAACAGTGTTCCCGCTGGCTGCCGATTTCCAGCTGCAACGAAGTTTCACTATGTCTCGATGCGTTTCTCTGAGTTGGAATATGTTTACGAAAGGGGAAAAAAAAAGTGAGTCACCCGTTTGTGGCTTCGTGCTGCGGTAACTTTTCCTTTATATTTATTTAATAAACGTTACCTTCATTGTGTACGCTGTGCTAATGTCTATAAAGAAGAGTCTTGTCAACGCTGGAGGGCAATCATCCGTTAGTTTTCCTGATAGATTCCAACGACATAATACTTAGTGCGTAAACGACGGCTGCACACTGTACCCTGCCGATGCGACGCGTCTTCGGGACGCATGTATCAGCCGACTCCGAGGCCATGCCGATTTTCTTTTTTTTTTCTTATTTATAGCTTTAATGTTTCGGCTCTGTCTTTCTGCGAACTCATTCACCCGTGTCTCCAATGTGTCAATGTGTGTCCTACGTGTATAATGCGTTTCTCATCGAGGCTGTTCTGTCTGAAGCGAGGCTTCCTTGCGCAGTCGAAGATGTTGCCAGGGTTGCCTAAACGCTCTCGTTACGTCGTACTGTGCGACATTAAAGAACACCAAATGGTCGAAATTTGCGGAGCCCTGCGTCTCTCATGTCATCTCATGGTTTTGGGACGTAAAACCCGACGTATCATCTTGTTAGGTTGCAAGCGCAATGCTGGGGGCGAGCGGATGCATGTGTATAGAGTTAGTGGCTATGAACGTGTTATCGAAGCCACCTGGCCCGCAGGATATCCACGTCGCGTGTCTTTGGTTCGTTTGGCTCCCTGGGGATTATGCGCCGATTCGCCGCCAGCCGTATACGAGTATAGAGCGCCAGAACGATCGGCGGGCAGTCATTTTTAAGTTTTTGTTGCGACGCTTACGTTGCATCACTCTTTGCCAGACAAGCGCAGTGGGTTATGACCGGTAATGGTTCGACCGATCTCGTCTCTTGCTATTGGTGGTTATTGTGTAAAAATGGAATGGAAGTAGTGACCGTTCATTGAGGCGCCTTTTGCATCGTGCATTCCCAGTGCCACACACGCACGCCTGCCTACGTGCGCACGCAAACACACTCACTCACCCGCGTACGCTAATACACTGACCTTTGTATCACGGACGGATATTGCGAAACAACCTTTAATTCAAGCGCGTCTGTCGCTTTTCGTTAGTTTCGCTATACCTGCACAGGTGTGTCGTCGTAGGAAGTGATGCCAGCCGAAAAAATGTTTCTGCTCTCATCACGCATGGCATCCGTCAGCTGTGGTCCTGCACAGCTGGTCGATCCCGTTCCACGTGGGAGTCCGCTCAGCTGGAATGGAAGACGCGCGGATGTTTCACTCGCACCACCGGGGGTCGTTGTCTGACAAAGCGGCACCCGCGCAG
Source organism: Rhipicephalus microplus (assembly GCF_043290135.1). NCBI lineage: Eukaryota > Metazoa > Arthropoda > Arachnida > Ixodida > Ixodidae > Rhipicephalus > Rhipicephalus microplus. The sequence goes on along the minus strand of NC_134702.1, from coordinate 11,323,176 downwards.
TTCTCATAACTGCGACGCGAGGGCAAGCCTTGCCAAACGTGGTCTGTATTTGACCGAGCCGCGATTGAATTTATGTCCTCGCCGCGCAACGCTCTTCTTCCCCGCTCGTCTGGCTGGCGCCTTGCGTGTATACTTGCGACGCGTAGTTTTCGCAAGCAGCTTAGGTGCGCGTGCTTGCTCTTCTTCCCTCCCGTCCAGAAATAGCGCTTGGCAGCGCGGTACCCCCCCCCCCCCTTCCCCTCAGGGCCGTTACCGACGCATCTCGCAATGTTGTGACGAGCCTTTGGATTCCTTGTCGAACCTGCTGCGTCCTGAACGCTGGCGTTAAGGCAGGGTTATGCCATTATGGGGTTACGGAGAACGAAAAATCGCCTTTTTTTTAGGAGCGAAGCTCCTTAAGGCGTGGGCTGTGCGTCCCCTGTATGTAGCCACCTCTCGTTCAGCTCTAAGTATTACGCTAGCCACCGCCCGATCTAAAGGGTACAGCCATATCCATCCGTCCGTCCGTCCATCCATCCGTCCGTCCGTCCGTCCATCCGTCCATCCATCCATACATCTATCCATCCGTTCATCCATCCGTCCGTCCGTCCATCCATCCGTCCGTCCGTCCAAAAGATGCAAGATGTTATAAACTAGACGGCGGTACGTGTAGTTGATTATGAAAGATGCGAGGTGTTATAAAATAGGAATGATGCCACATATGGCGCGTGTCATCGTTCGATATAGTGCGGCGACGTACGCTAGGGGGAGCGTTGCAATAAAATCGAGTGGGCAAAATGTACGGAGGATTCATGGTTTACCAGGTTTACCTCCGGAGCTTCGCCCACTCATCATCATTCACTTCGTAGATGTGGCGGCACTTTTTTGTTCTCTATGACCGCATTGCGAAGAGCGGACGAAAGTAGCAACTTTAGAGAGAGAGAGGCTTGTCTGCACGAATCACTAACGTGTCTCTCGACTCGGTGAGATAGGACAGTCGAATTGGATCATTTTGTTATCGCAGAGTGCGTCTTTTGCCGTGTGTGTTTGACGGACGGCGTGGATCGAAAAAAAAAAAAGCCAGCGACTAGCTCACTTCTATAATAATGCAACGTGAACTGCACGTGCTTTCGGCGCCCGCGAACATGTTCATCGGGAAGACAAAAAAAAAGTTTATGCGCCGTTACGGCCTGCGCTAGGAAAGTGCCGAAACATCTCTGGGACCACGACACCATTTCGGCTTTTCTCTCGAATTCGTCGCTGCGGCGATGGCTCGCACGTTGGTCACACACTCACGTGGTCGCCCCTGAAGAAATTTCGAAGAACACGTTGTTTTGTACTTGTAGTTGGCAGTAAATTTGAGTGTTGCATGCTACACGCACACCAAGTATGTAGCCCCTTTTTGACTGCTTCCAACCATAGAGTTTCCCACAATACAAACTAGAGGGAACTCTGGCGCTAGTGTCTATGGGAGTTGCAACACACTGCGCTTCAGCGAGCATGGGAATGATGGGTAGTACACACATTTGTCTAATTTTCGTACTTCTGGCCTGCTTCTGGCTCCGTGTATGTTCGTGTGTGGCTTGGAGCTGTTTTTTTTTTCACGAAAACATAAATTAGCAAATGTTCACCGTTTGCGCTTCAAAACCTTATTTTTTTTACGCTTACTATTTCGAATCAAGTCCCTAAGTTCAAAAGGGTTCGTTCTTTATTTTCAAAACAAAACCGTAATCAGCAATAAACGAAGCCGCAAATGCGATTCGCCGCCCGCAAGTACGAAGACTAGACAAATGTGTGTACTACCCATCATTCCCATGGTCGCTGAACGATCGCAGCGCCAGAGTGCCCTCTAGAGTTAATTTTGGGAAACTCTATGCTTTGAACGAGTACGCTGTTATGACCGCCATCGGTAGGCGCCATGCTGTCGCTGAAAAGCGTAGCCGGGCCGCGTTCCCACGCCTGGAACCCAGGTTTTCTTGGAACCAGCGTCGAGAGCTGACGGGGGAGCGTCGCTCTTTTAATCCTCAAACAAGTAGCCGACTCGCCGAATGCCTAGGCCCGCCAGGTATTGTCCCTGTTAGCCGGCGGATGAGACGTCACGTCGCCACGAAGCGGTAAGCCGTTCCAGAGGGGACAACAAAGACAGCGTATTCCTTTGAAGAAACGGCGACCGCCGCCACAAAGTGCCCTGCTAATTGAGCGGACAGATTGGCGGACCGTTTGATGTCTGCTGTCCGAAGCTTGGGACCCCTCGACCAGCGACATACACGACGAGCAAGAGCCTCTCTGGCGCCACCTTTAAGTGCAGTGATCTTGACTCGAAATTGGATGTTCACGTGCGCCGTGCATGCTCGTACCCCTCACCTGTTGTGTGTGTGTGTGTGATTGGTGTTCGACTGAAGAAGGAGGAGCCCGACAGGGCTTATAACGGCGCTGCAGAGTGCAGGACGTCGCTCTGAACCAAGTAAAGGTTCAACCACCACGTTCGTAGTTTGTGAAGGCTCTGAACCAAGTAAAGGTTTAACCACCACGCTCGTGGTTTGTGAACTCTTAACCTTATGCTGTAAATATTTGTAAATAGTGCCATAAACCTTGTTTGTTTTTCGTATCCCCATCTTGTAAGCGGTCGTTTCCTCAATCCGAAGCTACACCACGCTACCACAGCACCCCGGGATCGCAACAACTGGTGATCAGCGGTCGGATTCGAAGCTACAAGTGACAACAACAGTCGGCCCAGGAGAAGCAGCTGGCTCGAGACATGGATCACGTATGGGTGAGTGCTTGGCTTTTCCTTTGAGTGAACCAGGTTCTAAAAGAGGGTTAAATTTTAGAACTGGTAGTTAACTTTGCCGAAAGACTCAGTTTCGCCGTTTCGGAAAGTTATTTTGGAAGTAGCGAGCACTCAGTACGATCATGGACTTACGGGAGCTGCAGAAGTCAGACTTGTTGCTGTTGTGTGAGGAATTGGGGATCGATACAAAGGGTTTGGCACGAAAACCCATAATCATTCAAGCGATTAATGATTTGGGGGCTGATGATGAGGAACTAAGTGAAGAATGGGACCTCATCATTGAAAGAAAACTAAGAGCAGCTCAGATGGAAGGAAAGAGTGAACACGAAAGAGAAGGCCTCAAGAGAAAGTTTTTCAAACAAGACTATGAGTTGAGTATGAGGTTGGGACCCCAGCGAGGAGTACTTCTCGAAAAGGAGGCAGAGTTCGAGATGTCTAGGTACATGCAGCCATATGAGGTATCATGGGATATGGGCCTGTATCTCAGACTCTTTGAACGAAAGTGTAGTCAACTTAAGTGTGAGTGAGACACCTGGTCTCAGAAGCTACGCACGGTTCTGCCCTGCGAGGCAGCGGATGTTGTTGCGCGACTCAGTGAGCAGCACGCGAACAACTACGAAGTTGTTAAATCAGAGCTAATCAGAAAATTCGGAGCTTCTGTTAGCAAAAAGAAAGAAAGACTCGCACCGGAGTCTGAAAGCGAGGCGCGTCGCAAAGCGCCGGAAGTTGAGGCGCCTCATAAAGCGCGACAGGAACAGATTGCGCCAGAGAAGGGCCCGCATATTCTCGAATGCATCCATGTAAATGATGTAGAGAACGAGGCCGTGGCCAGTCTCGAGGTGGGGACGATGTCGAAAGACGCTCCTTGCGTGGATGAAGAGGGTGCCAGCAGCCCTAATGGGCCCAGTAAGAGGCTGGAAACCTTCTTCGTGCCTCAGGGGGACCTTTCGACATTGTCAAATTTCGGCATGGTTAGCGCAGTGGCTGATGAGAGCAAGAGCGCCACGCTTCAGCAGTGCAGCGATGCCATCGGAGAGGGCCCAGTTAATGGTTTCATCAGCATTAACAAAGATAATTTGGCCCGGCAGTCCGTCGTGACACCGAGTATAAAATGTTTGAGCGTGGGGGAAAATGTAGCACTAGCTCCAACAAGCTTCCCAACCACTCAGTTCCCGACGCGACATGATGATGGCATCGAGAGAAAGGAGGCAAGAAAACATCGCCGAAAAAGAAAGAAGCAGAAGCGTTCGTCACTGTGCAAGCCTAGGTCAGGCCCCACTCAGTCGCAAGAAAGACGAGAGGGTAGGCCGTTAATCCGTTCCAGGAAACGTCCATGGTGGCGTTCCGAGAGGTACAAGCGGCAAGCCAGGTGTAGAGGGGGGAAACGAGGTGCGTTACCCCAACGAAAAGCGCGGTTGCGTTCGACAACTTCGGGAAAGCGGCCTTGCCTGAAGGATCAAAGTCGAAAGCACAGAGTGGCTAAAAACCGCGTCGGGGCGAGCACAAAGAGACAATGTCCCCTGTCTCCACCCTGTTTCTGGCGCCCTTTTCACATTCCTGAGGGGAACAGGAAGAAGTGGAAAATGAGGTATGACGGCAGTGCACTGCTTAGAGTTTGTGCATTTTGTAGCTTCTGGCGTGCTCGAAAACCGCCGGGACCGCGACCCCATCGTGTACGAATAAAGGAACCATGAGAAAAGGGGGAACTGTCAGTTCGAGTAACTTTTGCACAGGCGTGTCAAATATTGTTACTCAGTTTTGCATTGGAAATGCAGATTTGAGCCTTTTAATTTTGTAAGTAATGTAAAGCGGTGTAAATTTTTGAAAGGGAAAACCGCCGAACTAAAGGCTGAAAATTGAAGTCCATTAATCATTTGTACGAATATACCGAGAAGGTAAAAACTAAAAAAAAAATTGTTCTGTTTTTTTTTTGGTGTTTCAAAGGTTTAGTTTAATATCGTATGCCTTTACTGTCATGTGGATGTGGCGTGAATTGGCATTTAAGGAAGAAGATATTAACATAGACCAGATGATTTCGTAAAATGGTTAAGTTTGGCGCAACACAGTGCAGTTGTCGTTGCGCGTTATGAGACTTGAGAGCCATTGGCACACGGTTTTATAAAAAACCTGTGCATTATTGTGAGGTGATTTTAATGAGTATCGCACCTAGGATTATTTTTGAGTTGTACACAGAGTTACAACATAACGTAAGGATGAGCAATTGGACAAATTGTTAAGGATTAAGCTTTTGGTTAGTAGTGCTGTGTATTCTGCAACGCTGTAGAACTAAGAGTAATTGAAAATGCTCAGAAGAACTCAGTGGTTTTTTCAATCAAATGCGTTAGCAAAGGCAGGTAACTAACTGAACAAACCTGCTAGAAGGCAGTGTTTGTTATATTTTTTGTCATTGTCTTCTTTGAAGAATGATTGATCTAGTGATCATGAGCATATTATCAAGCTTTCCCTAAACGTTGAGGTAGACCGTTAGGTCACAGTGTAGTTTAAGATTTTGGGAGGCTGGTGAGCTTTATGTCTCCGTGGTAGACAATTATGGGCGGCCGTAAACAAAGACGGACGTTCGGACAAAATTAGCGCTCACTGAATCAGAGTTCCTGACTGATGCTCTCAGCGGGACAGAACCGTGTAAGTAGTCAGCGAGAAAAGAAGGAGGCTGCCGTTATATGTCTCGACGACAGTGGCAACGAGTATGATGCGTTCTACTTGAGCCAGAATTTGGGCTCTCGTGAGATAACGTACTGCGCTTCAGGAAACGAATGCGCTTGCCTTGTGTAGGTTATTGATCAGTTGCAGTTTTATCTCGGTGATGCTAAATTTAAAGTAGGGACTGACCATTTTCCCCTTACTTGGCTGCAAACCATGACCTCGAAGAACGGTCGCCTTGTGAGGCGGAGCTTGATTCTTAAGGGAAAAAAAATATCATTTTGACATTAGGTAAAAAAAGGGCAATTTGAATGGAAACGCTGACGCGCTCAGCCGCTCTTTCTAAGCCATTCTGGGGTGCTCTTTATGTATCAAAATTGATATTTTAGTTTTTTTTGTCGTGCATCTTATTATGAGAAGGTTTAAGATAGCACGTTTGATTTCTCAGCACAAGTGGATCCTGAGAGTTTTGAGTGTGAGCTTTTTGTTAAAGCTAGTAAAGAAAATTGGTTTGCCATCCCTCTTTTGGCTTGGTTGTTCGAAGGGGGCCGAGTACTTGCTTGTGCATGTGGTCGAGTTTCAGAAACAGTGTCGAAGATTCGGCAATTACCCGGACCATGCCACAAGCGAAGGCCAGTTTCCGGCATTCAACTACGGACCCTTTCGTCGTCCCTGCGAGCAGCAGTGTTGACCGCTGCCCTCCGTGACTCATCTGGCGAGGGGGAAGCTGTTATGACCGCCATCGGTAGGCGCCATGCTGTCGCTGAAAAGCGTAGCCGGGCCGCGTTCCCACGCCTGGAACCCAGGTTTTCTTGGAACCAGCGTCGAGAGCTGACGGGGGAGCGTCGCTCTTTTAATCCTCAAACAAGTAGCCGACTCGCCGAATGCCTAGGCCCGCCAGGTATTGTCCCTGTTAGCCGGCGGATGAGACGTCACGTCGCCACGAAGCGGTAAGCCGTTCCAGAGGGGACAACAAAGACAGCGTATTCCTTTGAAGAAACGGCGACCGCCGCCACAAAGTGCCCTGCTAATTGAGCGGACAGATTGGCGGACCGTTTGATGTCTGCTGTCCGAAGCTTGGGACCCCTCGACCAGCGACATACACGACGAGCAAGAGCCTCTCTGGCGCCACCTTTAAGTGCAGTGATCTTGACTCGAAATTGGATGTTCACGTGCGCCGTGCATGCTCGTACCCCTCACCTGTTGTGTGTGTGTGTGTGATTGGTGTTCGACTGAAGAAGGAGGAGCCCGACAGGGCTTATAACGGCGCCGCAGAGTGCAGGACGTCGCTCTGAACCAAGTAAAGGTTCAACCACCACGTTCGTAGTTTGTGAAGGCTCTGAACCAAGTAAAGGTTTAACCACCACGCTCGTGGTTTGTGAACTCTTAACCTTATGCTGTAAATATTTGTAAATAGTGCCATAAACCTTGTTTGTTTTTCGTATCCCCATCTTGTAAGCGGTCGTTTCCTCAATCCGAAGCTACACCACGCTACCACAGCACCCCGGGATCGCAACAACGCTCGCAGCGTGACGCGAAAGGCGGAATCTCTACCCGAGGCTGCTGGGAATCGATCGGCTCGGCGGAAGTAATTGGATGCGCGTGTCTGGTCGGTCGGGCGCCGTCTCGGTGTCGTCTTGCGTGAGGTGGTGACGCGTCGCCGTGGGGGCTCGTCTTGCGCTATGCAGTGTACGGGCGGCCGAACGGATATCGGGCCCAGCGAATGCTGCGGATGAAGTTGCTGCTGCCGGAGCCAACCTTGGTCGAAGAGAAAACTTGGGGAGAGGGATGCGTGAGCTTGCCCCTATAAGAGTAAAACGTCGTATAGCGTTATTGCGACCGGCACGTATCGCCTTCAACCGTGGCGCAAGGAGAGGAAAGTTTGCACACGTAACGCGAGCTATTTCGCACTCTTATAGAATGTCTACTGGATGTGCTGTTGCTAAGTGCCCCCCACTGCTCGTCCGTAAGGTGCCACGTGCACTCGCGCAGCTCACCTGTTCTTGACACCTTTTTTTGTGTATGTGTTTATTATGTAGTCTTTTTCGAGTTTTTTTTCTTTTTGTTTAGAAATCTAACACCTTTAAATTATTTACCTTTATCACCTAATGAATTCAACCCTTCCTTTCAAGAAGTGAATAAATTAAAAAGCAAGGCGCCTTCCCACTCATGGCCTATCTCTCTAGGTGGTTTGTGCCAAGTTGTTGAGGAACCAACCAACCAACCTGGTGCGATCCTAGGATTTTGCCCTGCAATATAACTATATCACTTCTTCGACTGCATGACTGCCATATACGCGTTTTTTTTTTTCTTAAGCCGTGTCAAGCAATGACTCTGTGGTAGAACACCTGCTTTCCGCGCAGACGAAATGAGTTTGATTCTCACTTTGGACCGAAGGTTTTTTTAATTATTATTGATAATACTTGTTTTATTTGCATCTTTCTCGATTTATCGGTCAAGGACAAGGTGATTTTTCGCTCGCAACTAATTACGCCTATGCTGGAATTTCTAGGGAACGAGCTCTTGACGCCATCGGGTGAAAACGATTTTTCTCATATTGCTAAATTACTCTTGACCTGTGTTACGTTCCAATTTGTAGCAGCTTAAAATTTAATTTACATCTTACGTGCGCGTAAGCGATTTTCTCGGGAACTACCTGACACATGTTCGCGGCGCAGTACAAAATATAGCATATCCACGGAGTGAATGATTGATGAGTTGGTGGAAGCGTCCGTGCTTCCGTTTGTTCTTGCTTCCGCCCATTCGTACGCTCGGACGGATGGACTAACGGACAGAATCACGGACAGGTGGATGCATGAACGGGTGGACGGAAGCACGGACGGATGAATGGACGGATGCACAGACGGTTGGACGCACAAATAAAAGGACGGACGCTTCGCCCCATTCGTCATCATTCACTCCCTGGATATGCTGGGGAAAACCACTAACGCCATCTAGTTGTATTATTCCCAAGGACATATACGCACAACGCCATCTATTGAGCTAGTCCTAAACTACATGTGGCTACATATGGAGGAGGGAACAACTCTATGGAGGCACGGAGCACACGTTTCCTTCCTCCGTGTATATGGAGGGAACGACCCCCGGCGTAAGGAGCTTCGTGCTTAAAAACATCCAGCGATTTTGCGCTGCCTTGGCCGCCGCGTGACGGAATTGTTGAAGCCGGGCTATCCCTTCTCAAGGCTGCCGTGTATCGATAGACTTCCGGGTCTGCCCGTTTTTTTCCAGCGGCCCAGTCTGAATGAATGCGTCGCCCCGCCTCGGCGAAGTTGATTGCGGCGAGCTTCGTTCGTGAAAAAAAAAAAAAGAAAGAAATCGAGCGCTTGTGTGGAAGGGAGAGCGCGGGCTTGCGTGCGGCGCCACCGGCGTGTGTGTGTGTGCCCCAGTTGGGGAACGTCCTTGTCTCGACGGCCCCCTCCTCCGCCGCGTCGTACCGCGTCGTAAACAAGTCGCGCGACTTGAGTATAGCAGCTACCCTTGCTGCCATCGGTATGCCGCGTGCGTGTAGCACATGTGCGGGGCGGAAGACAGCGGTCCACAAACACGCACTGCCCCTGCCATCATCTACCTTAGAATTGTGGCAGCTTGGTCTTTCGTGTCCTTCTTGTCTCTGTGTCGTCGTTTTGTTCTCGCGCTATAACTATCGTCATCATCTACCGCTACGCCTAACGGGTGCTGCCTTCGGCAGTCACATCCCATCATAACGAATCGCTCTCGTGTTTTTCACGGTTTGCCGTGGCCAGGCTCCACTCTGGCGAATTATGCTCACGCTATCCGCTGCCCCGCCGCGGTGGTCTAGTGGCTAAGGTACTCTGCTGCTGACCCGCAGGTCGCGGGTTCGATTCCCGGCTGCGGCGGCTGCATTTCCGATGGAGGCGGAAATGTTGTAGGCCCGTGTGCGCGTTAAAGAACCCCAGGTGGTCGAAATTTCCGGAGCCCTCCACTACGGCGTCTCTCATAATCAAAGGGTGCTTTTGGGACGTTAAACCCCACAAATCGATCAATCAAATCAATACGCTATCCGCTGTTGATGGAAGCGTCGGGAAACTTTTAGCTGGAGTCGCATATCGTGAGGGCCAATTCATTAAAATTGTTTTACTTGTTTTCTTTTTCTTCATCACCGAGTCATTCTCGTTTGCTTTTGCCTTTTGACTATTTTGACGAAGCAATTGCGGATCGATTTTTCCCCTGCTATCCGTGGAGAGCGGCTGGCTGGAATCGCGCTTACGCCTCACGGGATCGTTGTATTCCGATTGGGAATTTAGTTACAGGGGGGGGGGGGGGGGGGGCTTTCCATCTCGAAAATCTTTTCTTACATGTTGTCCCCATTGATTTCGCAAATCGAAGCATTCGCTTACCACGCTGTAAGGATTCGTTTCGGTAGAAACAAGTGCACAGAACTTCGGAAAGTGACAGACAACCCGCCGTTTCTACTTAGGTCACCGACAACCAAGCACCCCAAATGCGAATAGTTCTGCAATAATGTCGGTAAACACAGCTGGGCAATGCCTTTTTCGGACGCTAATGTCTCATGGTGTTTTTGGCGCTTGGCCAGGGGCCACCAGTGGTCTGCCAACTTTATCAAGGATTGGTATCGACCGTGTGGCACCGGCAAACTCCTCGTGGAAAGTGATTCCACGTGCGTGTCCACTGGTCTCCCCCTTTTGTGAACACGTCTGCATGATCTCTTTATGGTCATGTCTGTACGTGTTTTGAAAATAATGTGCAGTCGATATTTTTTTTTTAGTCCATCGCATGTATACATATACGTGCTTGAATGCTCTTGACAGTTTATCGTCTGATATGTCGTCTGGTGTCCTCGCAGCCTTTTTATCTCGGCTCTGGGTCACGAGTGGCCTCCTAACACCAGTGCATTCAAGATGTATCCTCCCCCTTTCCCCAGTGACGTTTTATCTCCTCTGTATAATTTCATTTCTGCAACGCGGGCAACAACACGGGATTTTCCGCATCGTGCTCTGAGCGGTTGCGATGTTGGCGTGACGGGGCTTCTTTATCTCTGCTGCGATCTCTCATTCATGGTCTCTTGAGGCAATACTGCGAGAATGGACCTCGTTACCAGTTTCCCTCTTTTGATTAGCTCCAACTTGTTTTACTCCTAAAAGGCTATAACAGGGATGTTATTACGTCGTGGAGGGGAAGGGGGGGGGGGCGTACAGTCGTTAATGAACGAATATTAAGGGTATTGTAGCTTGCAGATACTGTTCGTATCAGAAAAACTGAACGAATAAGCCGTACCCTGTCGCGCTGACGAAGCAACAGAGCCGAAAACCAAAGATTTTTCAAATGTGAGCCTATATCGAGGATCCTGCGAGGTCGTTCGTGGCTCGCCTTTGCAGTAAATGGTCCACGCTTAAAAAGAGAGTCGCTCCGTCATTTTCGCGCCGGTCTATCGATGCAGCGTGCCCAGTAACCGCTCTTAAAATCCCATCGAATCCAACAGACGTTCAAGCCGCGTGTTCTATCGTCGTTCTCTCGAGTTTGCCGTCTCGCGGTTCGGGCCCGGTGCGTGCTCGTTGCTGCGGCTGGCTCTGTTGCCAGCGGCGGGTCACTGAAAGGCGGGTTTGTTGCCGCTGCCAACAGGGACGCGTGCCCAGTGCGTTGCTGGCGCCGTCCTTTGCATGCCCCTCGCCGGCGACCCGGGTCGTCTAGCTTCGCGCCGCTCGCGAAATCCGGGGTCTCGGGCCACGGCTTCGCGACTCAGTCAGGTGACACAACAACCTTCGGGCCGCATAGCGGCGCAGTTACTCGCCGAAAATGGCCCCGCCGCGGTGGTCTAGTGGCTAAGGTACTCGGCTGCTGACCCGCAGGTCGCGGGTTCGATTCCCGGCTGCGGCGGCTGCATTTCCGTGCACATGAGTGATAACGTGCACCTAAGTTTAACGTGCACCTAAGTGATAAATTTGAACACACGAGCCTCAAACATTTTTGAATGTAGCGAATATAAGGTGTTGCATAATTCCCCGCCGCGGTGGTCTAGTGGCTAAGGGATACTCGGCTGCTGACCCGCTGGTTGCGGCGGCTGCATTCTCGATGGAGGCGGAAATGTTGTAGGCCTGTGTGCTCAGATTTGGGTGCACGTTAAAGAACCCCCAGGTGATCAAAGTTTCCGGAGCCCTCCACTACGGCGTCTCTCATAATCATATGGTGGTTTTGGGACGTTAAACCCCACATATCAATCAATCAATCAATCAGTTACTCGCCGAATGTGCGTAGACGCCGCCAGTTTGTGCATAGCTTCCCACAATACTTACTAGAGGGAACTCTGGCGCTAGTGTCTATGGGAGCTGCAACGCGCGGCGCTTCAGCGAGTATGGTAATGATGGGTAGTACACACATTTGTCTAATATTCGTACTTCTGGCCTGCCTTTGGCCCTGCAGTGTGTGTGTTCGTGTGGCTTGGACCTGTTTTCTTACGAAACAAGTATTAGCAAACGTTCAGCGGTTGCGATTCATCATTTCATTTTTTTTAGACTTACTTTTCAAATCGGCTCACGAAGTTCAAAAGCGTTCAATCTTTCTTTCAAAACAAAACCGAAACACAGCAATAAACGAAGCCGCAAGTACGATTCGCCGCCCGCAAGTACGAAGACTGTAGGCGAATGTGTGTACTACCCATCATTCCCATGGTCGCTGAACGATCGCAGCGCCAGAGTGCCCTCTAGTTAATTTTGGGAAACTCTATGCGTTTGTGGACCCGTCGTCGGGCGGTCGCGGAATGCGTGACAGTAGAGAGTTTTAGTACTGCGTACGCTGCGTACGTGGCGGCGTTGCGTACGTAAAGACGCCACGTTCTGCGTAGTGCGCATGCGCAGACCGCAACGCGCACGTATCGCGGTACGTACGCAGCCGCTACGTACGCACGCATGAGATGCGTGCGTGCGTACGTATGAGGTGATCGCGCCGCTCTCGAACAAGTTCGCGCCAGCGCGAGACTTCGTTTTGCAGAATGACGGCATCGAAGGCAAGCACCGACCGGCTCTGTGACTTAAATTATGGCCATAATCCGTCTATAACACTTGGATTGGCTCACATTGGCTGTCAACAACACGTGCTTCTATTTTGATCTACCAGATGGCGCAACCCGCTTCACGCTCGTTACGTACGCGGGTACTACGGCGTACTAAAAGCCGATTAGTGGCAAACGACGCCACGTAACGCAAGGCGCTTGCGTGATGCTCACGTAGCACCATTCCGCAGTACTAAAACTCTCTATTTAATGCAAGCTCCGCGGTATACGTGCTTCCTCGACGGTCCCTCGGGACGTCCCGTGTTCGAGCTCGGTGACATCGAGGACGTGCAAAGGGGGCCACGGTCGGGGTGGTGGCCCACGCACTGTTTGCGACACCGACTCGCCGGGTCGCATCCGTCGGGGGCCTGTTGTCGCGCCGCGACGACGATAGCCTATCTCTCACCTTGCGACTGTCCCGATAGCCAAGGTGCGCGACCAAATTAGGCTCGCGTGGACGTGCTTCGGTGCACGTCGACGACGCGATACTGGCCGATAGGTGCACCCAAACAAGGCCCAGACACAACAACTCCTTGACCAGCCCAGCGCGATCGAACCTGCCTCGTGTGTGTGAAATCCGGTGTGTCCACGTGATGCTCACGTTTGACCCGAGCCGTGGTGCTATATACGCCGCTTCCCTGACCGCTCAGCCGGGTCGAGCACGCTTTGACGATCAAGGCTCGTTATCACGCGCCTCGAATTGTTACTTACCATGATTAAAATGTACGCTACGCTTGGTCACAATTTATTTTTGTTCCTATTTTTCTTTTCTCTCCTGAAATCATTTAGTCCTCTTCCCCATACCTATGCAGAGTAGCGTGCCAGCGATATATAGGCGCTGTTTAATATCTGTTTTTCTAATCAAGAGTCTCTCTCATCTCTCGACTTACTCTTGAAAATCCGGCACCAAATGCAGTGACCTCGTATTATGACCGTGTCAACTACGTAGTTCCTAATCTGGTAAAGATAAGTAAATTGTTTTCTGAGGAAGCCATCGGCCTAGCGTACCAAGTTTCCATGAATTTCGTTAAAGCAATGTCGACGTACAAGAAACGAAAAATTCCTTTTGAAGTCCGCGAAGTCACGCGGGGAGATTTCGGCGCGAAATTTGAAAGCGATACTTTGACCTTGATTTTTTCTTATCTTAGTGCCCCCATATGAGGGTGAAACTAACGGTATTGGCGTTTTCAAACCATGATTTATTAACACGAACCGATCAGTTACACTTTAGTGTTCCTTTAATATTTCCGTTCCACCTGACCCGTTTCCAGTCGCGCGCGTTCAGCAACCATTGGTATGCGATAAGAGCGTGACTCAAGCCGCTCTAAACAAATCTGCAGCAACCAATTTATTTATATAGAATGCTCGTCCCACTTCTAGCGCGGCTTAGCGCTTAGCAGCCCAATGATATCGGTCCACTCCTCGGAAACCAGGTATGTAATGGGTTACGAAATTCCGCCGCGTCGGTGGCATTGCGCCCACTGGCGGTTTTCTTCGATTTCCGAGTCTCGCCCGATATCGGCAAGAGTGGCCATTCTTGGGCTTCGAGGTGGCGACGCGTGAGGCGGGCATCTCCCGGTTGCCAACAAGACGCCGCATCAAGGAGACCCACGCGGAAATAGCCCTGTCGCGGGACGCGTCCTGCCGTCGCCCTCACCTATTGTTCCTATAGCAGCCAAACGGGCTCCCGTTGTGCAGTACGGCGTGAACCACTATTACGCTGGAAGAAGGGCAAAGGGTCAGCTTCCTTGTTAGCTATACCCTAATGAAAAAATGAAGACGAGGAAAGCCTTTTTAACTGGAGAGATCAAAAGCTCTGCCTTGCTGGGCTGCGTGCGCAAAGGCTCATGTCACAGCTTCGGCAGTGCCTTTTCATAGCTTAACGCCTACTTAGCGCAGCCCTGAGGAGACTTGGCGGCGCCCAGGGGAAAGCAGTCTGTGATAAGGTCTATACTTTAGTTGCACCTAGGTCTGTTTGTGTTTTTCTTTTGTTTTACCCAGGTGTGTGTTTGGGCACTAGCCTACATGAAGCCTCGTGTTTAGGGGGCAACAATGGGCAGCTGCACAAGCGGTGGCAGGAAACCCGCGAGAGAGAGAAAAAAAAAATGAGGGCGAAAATGAGGTCTTGATTCTACCGTAAGGGGCAGAGAGCTGGGCTGTGAAGGGATTGGGCCAAATTTTAAATGAGGAAGAGAGGGGGGATTTTTTTTCTTTTAGGGGCAAAGCTGCTTAAGCCATCGGTCTGAACATGCACGTCTCTCTTGGTACGTGACCGCCTATAGTTCTATGACTCACTCAGCAAATGCGGACGGATGGATGGACATATTCACGGTTTACCGATAGAACCCTCCGAAGCTTCGCCCCACTCATCATCATTCATTCCGTGGATATGCTGTATTTTTTTTTTTGTCAAGCCTGGTGGTGCACATGTCACTCACTGCCCCGTTATACAGACGCTCACATCATTTATCCAATGTAACTATGGTTACTTTGACGCAACCTCATTCGGTTGCGTCAAAGTAAATTGAATTGGAAGTGGACGAAAAAGAACAACGTGCCGCCTGGTGGGACCAAAGCTACAGTCTTCGAATTACGATAGTTACAGCGCGAGAACCGAACGACGGCACAGAGACAAGGACACGAAGGACACGAGTGCTAGGGCCGCAATAGAGTAGAACATAAAAGCGTTACAATTTAGAAGAACCAAGAAATCATCAGCGTATCTGAATACTTTGAAGACATGCGTGCCCTCTTAACATTTTCTGCAGTTTATTGCCCATTTTTGCAAATAGTAGATCACTGAGTAGAGGTGCTATGCATGAGCCGATTGAAACACGTTTTTTTTTTTTTTTTCGGAGAAGTAAGCACATTTTGAGAGAGTGACTGCAAAAGCAGCGAGAGCGGCCATCGTTAAAGGACACGCAACTCGTTTTACTACATCTCTCCGCAAAATGCAAGGGCGCGTCCTTGGGCCGCGCTCGGGCACATCGTGCTCTATCTGCTGGCGACCGTCGATCCCCTCACGAATACCGTGTCGGTGCTATCGCTGGCCGCGCCTCTTACTTGCTTTACACGCGTGATATTTCGCTCGCTTGTGCGTTAACATATCAATTCAAATATCAATTCTGAATTGATATGTTGCGTCATACGTTGCGCTTCCGTGGGTGTACCCGAAGTTACTCCCGCGTTGGTTTTGAATGCGAGAGCATTTACCTATACAGGTTTCCACTAAATGTTCGTTCTAGTAAACCGAACGTGTCGGCGTAAAGCACAACTTTCCGCGGTTGGGCAGCAGCGTGCATCGAACCGCGTCTTTAGCGTTCGACAGCTCGAGCGTTTTGCCAGTTGTGCGCATTGAAGGCGCAGTTCCAGGGGAGGCCGCTAGGGCAGTGTCATTCGCTGTGCCTTCGAGTGCTGGAGTCGATTTCAAGACGTGCAACTATGACGTGTCGCTTCGATTTTCGCACTAAATCGAGTCGCGGTATAAGAAACCGCGAAGACAAGACCAACGTCGAAGCTTTGCATGATTTGCATCACCTAAACAAAATAATCAGATCCGCAAGTTCGGTCGTACACGGTTGGTTTCGGCAGACCCCCCGCTTTCTTTCTTTTTTTTCTCTCTTTGGACATTCTTTCGTAGTGGCAACAAGACCTGTCAAGTGTTCTTACGACAAGTTTTGTCTGTGTGCGGTCTTCGTGCAGTGCTTGCGTTGAACAGTGCGCTTCGACCATCACTCGGCTCGAAAGAGAGAGACCCAACATTTATTATAACATTCAAAATAAAAAAAAATAAGTGGTTCATTGCAGATGGGGGCCCTTCTTCCAGGGCTCCACTGACCATAATTCGCACATCCTACGACAGCGTGTGTAGTGGGTACGCATGTCCGGTGTCGACTGTAGCGGGTCGGACACCTGCAGGTTGTGCGTGTTGACATACCTCCGCACAGCGGCAATGATTGGCATATCGGAATTGGCGCGTGACTCGGCGTGCGTGTTTACTTCGTGCTGTGTGCCGCTTCGTCATATCTACTCGTATTCGCATCTCGCGTGATCCACCCTCGAGGCGCATATCTGCCTCCCGCCCCCCTTCCCTTTCGGTGGCCGCGTTTTGTTTGGCCTAGCTATCGCCCCTTTCTTTTTCATCTTGGCTCTCCATTCAGCTCTTTAGCGCTTGTCTCTCCTATCTTAAAATACCTCCCTGAACCCTCTCACCTCGTTGCGTACTATCTCTTTTCCTCTGGATTGGGCCGGTCACAACCGGCGGCGGTATCGGCTTTCTACGTGTGATCGATGCTTACCACACCGTTCTGGCGTGTGGAAATCGATCGCCCTTGCGACTTACTAACCCGTCAGTATGATAAGGAACGTCGCAGATTTTGATGCCAAGTTTCACTTGACGAATGTTGTACCCGGGCGGTACTGTATTTCGCCGACGGGAATCGCCATTGACTGTTTGTAGCGATGAAATGGGGCAGAGTGCGTGTTGATTCGCCAGGTATTACGTGCGCGATAGTTCTGTGGTCGTCTTGCCATGGCGCCCATTCGAAGAAACGATGCGAAGGAAAATCTAGTCTGATATAAAAAAAATTAAATTGCATGCTATGTGCTCTAGCATTTCGGTAAAATGAGGCTTTTTAATCTCTTGCCCCGCCGCGGTGGTCCAGTGGCTAAGGTACTCGGCTGCTGACCCGCAGGTCGCGGGATCGAATCCCGGCTGCGGCGGCTGCATTTCCCATGGAGGCGGAAATGTTGTAGGCCCGTGTGCTCAGATTTGGGTGCACGTCAAAGAACCGCAGGTGGTTGAAATTTCCGGAGCCCTCCACTACGGCGTCTCTCATAATCATATGGTGGTTTTGGGACGTTAAACCCCACAAATCAATCTACTATTATTATCTCTTTCTAAGCCATAACGTAAGCTTGCGGACATGAAAATCCTGCAGTGCGTTTAGTGCAATGTCTTGCTTCCGTCATTAACCACGTAAAGCATGCAGTGGGCGATGAATCTCGCTACTACGTAGCCGATACATCGCACCTTACGGGCCGAGCCCCCCGCTTATCCGCCTCTGAAGGTGTGCTCGTTTCCATCCTTTCTGGTTGGCGCGGCGCCAAGTCAATAAAAGTCAGCCGACGATGGCAAGTTTTCCTTTTTTTTAATCAGCTCGGAAATGGAAACTGCGTATTGGTTTCTCTGACCTTCCTCGCTCCGTTCTCCCCCTTCTTTTTACGCTTTGTGTTCATGCCGCGAGAGATGTGTTTGCACACTCTTTTCGCGAGTGTGTATGTGTGCACGTACCCACGTGGCGCGGTGTTTGTATGGGGGTGCGTCGCTTTGTCGGCCTCGTGGTACGCGTTCGGATGTGCACCGGGTCCTTTAAGAAGCTCGCCATGCTTCCCCTCTGGCAGCTTGGCTAAATTGGCGCCCGTTTGCAACTCAGTGGCGCGAGCTTCCTTGTGACCTTCCTTTTAGTGAATCTCATCGACGCACGAAATTTCTCCGGAGTTTCTTCCTGCTGTCGCCGTTTTAAACAAGCCCGCCCTCTTTACGGCCGCTGCTCCCGAAGAAGTCGCCAACGCGTGGTCTCGCTATAGTGATCCTAACCACAGAAATGCACTTATTGCAGGTAATATATTTGATTGATATGTGGGGTTTAGCGTCCCAAAACCACTATGATCATGAGAGACGCCGTAGTGGAGGGCTCCGGAAATTTTTGACCACCTGGGTTTCTTTAACGTGCACCCAAATCTGAGCACACGGGCCTACAACATTTCCGCCTCCATCGGAAATGCAGCCGCCGCAGCCGAGATTCAAACCCGCGACCTGCGGGTCAGCAGCCGAGTGCCTTAGCCACTAGACCACCGCGGCGGGGCTGCAGGTAATATATCAAAGCACACCGAGTGCTCGTGAAAGGCGGGCCCTTCAGACTCGCCGTATCCACACCTCTCGCCGTAAATACATTTATAAATGTTTTTCACCGTCACCTCAACGCGATTAAAATGGTCCCGAATGGGCCGTAAATGTGGACTTTCATTCTGGCAGATCGGTAAACATACAGCGCATACAAGACAGGGCGTATTTTATGCCTTTCTGGCACCGGTTCGTCCCCTTTGATTTCTTCGCATCACTATCGCTATTATTACAATACTCTAATCATGTCCTATACATCTCGTAGTACACTTTACGTCCCCATTCTTTCTGCGTCTTCGTAATCTGCATGTTTTTGTCAACTCTTTAGCACCACGGCATTTCGGCTGCTTGCCGATGCTAACATCGGCACGAAATGATCGCTGCCGTTACGCGCTCATCGCCCTCAACAAGATGGCGACGAAAATTTCTGGCGGGCGGCATATTGTTGACCATGCGCCGTGATAGCGTGTGGCAGTCGTAAATGGATCCATTCTGGCATTTCGTTGCCCAGCACGCATAGATTCGTTGGGCATTTTCTCTGCTTCGATTCAAAATAAGGCAGTAACAAGCGAGAAACTTTCGAGTGGGTATTTTCCGCTGCGTGTCGTAAGCGCACCGGCACATAACGGCTTTCCCTGGATCGTTGTGCTTCGACGAGGCCGTTCTCCGTGTGACGTGCTCTGTTTTCAACATTTGATGCGATCTGCATGCCTCCGTGGTTGATGTAGCTCGGACTTCTTACGTGACTTGCATTACGTTTCCACTCGAGGTTATCAGAAATTTCAAGGGTTTTTCTTATCATCTTTCGTTTTTCTTTAAGAAATAAAACTATATCAGCATCTCAAAAACTATCGTCATGAGCTGGTGTGTGCGGCGAAAATTGTGCTAATTTCACTCTATTGGCCCACAAAAGATGAAGGCAACAATACGCCAAACGAATGGCTGAGAAACAACGGCGGCGTGCCGAAGACCCCGAGCCCGTGCAACGAGAGAATACCTACAGGGAACGGGAAAGGCAACGGTGGTTGCTAGAAGGCCCCGAAGCGATAGAAGCCCCAGGCGAACGACAAAATGTCTGTAGGTGCCGATACTAGGTTTCAGTGCGAGTGTCCGTAGCTTTATGATGAAGATGCTCCTTGGATGTTTGAGGGTGATTGGCAAAGAGTCGGGCGTAACCTGTGTAACTTGGAAATCCGTGTCATGTCTGTGACTGCTTTAACTCGAAATACTCAGCCCTGAGATTAAGAATCATTCTCTAAACACCCTAGCATCACCTGGCTAGAAGAAACCAGATTACGCTCTGCAGAATGGACCAGTTTTCCTGTTCCAAGCCCTGCACGATTTAACGCTTCGCCATTTTGTCGTCTCCAGTCGTACGGACCAGCGGCGAATGAACTGCAATATTTCATTCGACGTAAATAAGCGGTGCACATGGACGAAACAACCGAAGGGGTTGTTTTCTCCCATCGGATAGGCTGCCCTCTTCGATAAACGCGCTGAAGTGGCGTTTCACGTGTGGCGTCACCGCGGCGGCCTCTGTAAACATTTGTGTTGTTGTGCTCCGAGGCAAAAGTGCATCGTACAATAACATTCTGTCGAACCAGAGGCTCGGCCCTGGAGCTGAGCCAGGCGTCGCGTGGCCGCTAATAAACGGGGGTGTGCCGGCGGCTCTCGCGGCAGCTTCGAGATTGCTGGCGCTCGCAAATTAACAGCACTGCGTCGTCGTGTTTTCTCGCACAGGCGTTTGTGCGGGGACTGACATAATAGAGAGACCCCCCCTTCCCACCCTCAAAGGGGAACGTGCGCACGCCCAGTGCCTCACCCCTCTGTTGTTCAGTCCAGCAGCGGAATATTTAGCAATACGTGGGGACGGTTACCCGGTTTCACTGCGACTTGCAGTTAGCTTAACGCCGCGGGTCGTTGTGATCTGCGTCGCAATGTTTGCCCGTTTCAGTTTGGTCTTCTTTGACGAGAGCCCGCAAGAATGCGAAAGGTATCTTGAAAGTGACGTAGAATAATTATGTGGACTTCAATGAATGCCGATTGTCGTGTACTTCCAGTTAGCTTGAGTGTTACGTCGGCCGCATCTGCGTGTGCGTGGCCTTCAGGCTGCCTGCGAAGCTGCGTTCACGGGAAAGCGCTGAAGCGCTGCGGAAAAGTGAACTTGCGTTGAAGAACGAATATATCTAACGGCATGCTGTGATTTCTGTCGAAAAGTGGCTTGTTGGGAAGATGCATCTTTACTTGACGATGACCGACATTTCGCCCTGCAAGGTAGAACAATAGGGAAGGAACCGTTGCGCGTACGAAAGAGCTGTCACGGATGCCTTATCGTCTTGCGTCACCGCTTGGCGCGTGCGCGCCTCCGCAGACCTCCGTTCACGCCATTCGGTCCTAGTGGCGCCGGGGCGGCCGCAAACAGCTTTTCTTGGTTTCATTTTCGTCAGGGGGAAAAGGAGAGTGGCGGCAGTAAATGGTTGCGCAGTGGCAAGATAAGGAAGGAAAGGCGGTGGGTTGCCGACACGGTCGAGTATCGTCTCCGCATGTCGCTCCTGGTATGCGAGGCCTTGATAACATTATCGGGCAGTTCGTTTTCTGTATATTTAAGGCCTCCATTGAGCCGACCTATCCGACGCGTCCCCATTGTACCCTTTGTTATTGCGTGAGACTGCTCGTCTGGTGGTGTGTATCATTGGCGGCCTTAGTAGTCATGGGCATAGCCAGAAATTGTTTTTGGGAAAGGGGAGGGGGGGATTCATTCATCCTTCATGTATGCTCGTACTTGTATGCATATTTGTACGTACATGCAAAATTTTGTTATTCAGTTGAGCGATTTTTGTCACTATGTCAAATGAGTTTGAAACAACGGCAGCAAGACAGACTCGGTCAATGTTGACGCGATTGCACCGTCGTGCCGAGCACGGTGGTAGGATACGGCGAACGCGACGGCGAAGATGTAGCGGTCGCTCTCGGCTGCTGCAGGCAACGGTGCTACGGGCGATGTGCGCATTCCACTCCGAGTCTCCGAGGCCGTGCTAGCCACGCGTGCGTTCGACTGGCGCCTTCCTCTGAGGCTCGACAAACGTTCGGCGGTAGCGTGGCGCCCTCAGCGAGGGTGCGCCGCAACGCGAAATGTGCGCTGCTTGCCGCTCCTCGCGCCGCCGTGCGTCGCTTCGTCGAGAAGTGCGCTCGGCTGCTCTGTTTTCTCCTTCGCTAGGTGGCAGGCGCGCATGCTGGCCCATGGGCCGCGGACTGCCTTGTAATTTCAGTGGCAGCGTGGCGTAATGCGCGAGGATTATGAAGTACTGATAGCGTCTACCCATGCACTTTAAGCGGGTAGAAATAACTAGGAGGAGGTTATCTGATTAGTGGCTACAATCAAGGCACGAGGGAAAATTAAATCCTTCACTAGAAAGTGCCAGTGCTTAGCTTCATTCAAAGGGAAAACATAACATAAATCTAGTATTTGTTCACTAAGTATTACGGCTAGGTGGCGTTAGCCGCCGCCCGATCTAAAGGGTACAGTCATATCGATTCATCCATCGAGGAAGTGAGCTTCGTGCGTGCGTAGCTTGATGGCTCATGGGCCGTGGACTGCCTTGTAATTTCAGTGGCAGCGCGGCGTAATGTAAATGCACGAGGGTAATGAAGTGCTGATAGCTTTTATTCACCATTTTACGGGATGAGCTTACCACCTACTGTAGGGTACATAAGCGTGCGCGGGGTTCTCCATCGGAGGGGGGTGCGGAGATGAAGGTTCATCGCAGAGCTACCCTTCCAAATTTGCTGAGGCCAGCACAGGAAAATGAAAGAGGCAGATAGCATCGGCCGGAAAGACGGATATGCGGAATTATTGACTAATGTTTCTTATCATATATTCCGTCTTTTCTATTGTTATATTACCCTCAGGCAGTCTGTCAACCGGGAGTGGATGTTATCGGCGTGTGGAAACTTAGTTTACATTTATTTTTCGCGAAAGCGCATGTTTTGAACAGTTATCTGCACAGGTTAGTTGTATATAAAACCAGCAAATCAGAAAAATTCGTGATCGTTGTTGCATACTGTAACTAGTCGACTTTGCGCCAACCCATTGATACTCTTTTTTTTTTAATGCGAAGCATTTCTTAGCGAACTTGGCGACTTTGAGCGTGTGTATGTATGTATGTATGTATGTATGTATGTATGTATGTATGTATGTATGTATGTATGTATGTATATACATACATACATACATACATACATACATACACACACACGCGCGCTTTTACGTTTAGGCGCTCTCGTAGTCACCCCCTTAATGTGACGTGAACCAAAATTAGCATGGCCGGTAAGAGCGTTTAACGAATATTACGCGCTGGTCAAGACATGAATAATATCACAATTCCGCCGCGTACGTCGTCAAACTCTTCCCGTCAGACAGTGGCACATACTCAGGGGCGGGTATGTTCTGCTGGTGTGGGGGTATGTGCCACAGGTAATTGACACTTACTATCTACCCAGGAACGACCAGAACACACATTGGCAATTTTAACGCACGAGCGTCAAGAAATACCTGACATCGGTAGCGTCGACCCGACAAATGCAAAGAATAAATGTCAGGGTCCCAGCTGGAATCGAACCCAAGCATTCTGCGTGGCAATGAAGCATTTTATTACAGAGCTACACCACGTCTCGGAACTACTTTGAAGACGCTATTCTTCGTGAATCGTTAATAGTGGTTGCAGTGCTTGCTTACCCAATTTTATAAACATTGCGTATGTACTCCTCGTATACAGCCGTCACGTCAGGTTAGCATCAACTGTGATTAGTTGTCATGCGCTGAAGTTGATTTATGTAGCTGTGTCCAGGGCCAGCATCTTCGTGAGCATCAGCGCTTCATATCTGCTTCTGGTGCTGCTACTACGCATGTTCCAGTTGGCATCGTTGTGCAAGTGCAAACAACTGGTTATGTAAACATCTGCAACTCTTTAGCTTATGTCTGTGCGTGCAACATTTGTACATATATTTAGCGTCATTTCACCAAGTGTCACTAAAAAAAAATTTCAACACGGTCACCTTCCCTACGCATGCTTCGTATAACGTTGATTCCTAGGTGCGTGGGATCTGCCGAATTTTCGCTAAACTTGGGAGTGCAACATCTGCGTAAAAATGCTTTTTTACAAGTGTTTTTAGCCGTTCGCATTATATTTAAATGTGACAGGAGTGCCATTGCAAAACTGTGTGGTATCGTTGCAAGTTGGCTCTCACCTGTATGCTCACCCAGCGTCTTCAATCTTTTTCCGCAGAAGTGGCGAGGACGCGGCTACGGCAGGAAGGCGACAAGTACCGGTCCTTCTTCCAGACGCTGTTCCTGGTGTGGCGTGAAGAGGGCTACCAGGGCCTGTACCGGGGCCTTGCGACGCAGCTCGTGCGCCAGATCCCCAACACGGCCATCATGATGGCCACCTACGAGGCGGTCGTCTACATGCTCTCGCCACCCGTGTACGGAGCCTCTCTCACTAATGACGACTGAAGTTCCTCACTGGAAGCTCCCCCGTCCCAGTACGAGGGCACTGCAGATCTCGAGTGCTGGGCACGTTGTGACCAGAGTGTTCTTTCGCTCTAGCATGTTAGCTGCTTGAGCGAGACTCTCCTTTTTCTGGTGTTTTTTTTTTTTTTCTTAGCTGTTAGCATTAGTACCATCTGTGTGTCACTTAAGGCATTTGGAAGTGGTCCAGAAAAAAGTCAACTGGCAAAAACTACTTTTTAATTATTTACTGTGGAATCTATTAGCATTCTTTACTGTGTATGTATGCCTGCAGTGAGTCTTCTGGACAAGTGATCCGAAACCGCGATGTATTGCAGTCACAATGTTGATTCTTTTGTTTCCTTTTTCGTGCTCTGGTCATAATGGCGAGCCCGGCCACATAAAAAAATGGCGTCCTTAACAAATGCACTTCTTCGTGCCAAGGATTCATCGACGAGCAAGCGATGATTTTTTACTCCTTCTGTCGCAGGAAGGTTCTGAAGCTTGGAAGGCTTCGGTGTTGTGAACAATTCTTGAACGATTATGTGCGTGCGTGGCTGTGCGCGTGTGACGGCTGGTCTCGGTCCACTTGTTAGGAGACCCGAAGTCCTCAAGCAGCCTGTCATTTTGTGTTGTGTAAATAGTATACGAGTGGACAATAGTTTCCTCTGTACATACTTTGTTCGCTATCGCACTAATGTTATTTGTACACCGTTTCGTTATTTGTAGTGCTGTTTACGTGTCACATTTTCTCTTGCTGTTGGTACAGCCTGGAATTTGGAATATATTGGATAATAACAACAAAAGTATAGCAAGATCAGTGCTATAGATATTATTTTTTTTTATTGGGGGAAGGGGCTCGGTAGCACTAAAATAGTTTGTCGTACTAAAATAGTTTGAGACTATAGACTGCCTAAACTGTTTTTCGAAGTCTATAGACTGTCTAAATTTATTTTTGTAGGGGAATGTGAATGCCTGTGCGAGCGCTTTTGGAAAAGCTTTCCATTTTTTTCTTATTAAATACTATAAATCATTCACTTTTCAATATGGGATGAAAAAAGTACACATGAATTGAACGTGGTGTTTTAAGTACATTACTGCACTTCGGGAAGGTAGCCAATCAGGGGCTACAAAGATCTGCCTTCGCAAATTATCCTGATCAAATGAACGAGTACATATTGCGTTGTTAAATTCTGTTTGGGTGTCATCAATGACCACGTTGTGTGTGTCTGGACAGGCCCCATTTTTGGGGGACGTACCAAGTTCGTTCCTGTGGATCGCAAATTTGCCGTTTCGGAGAAGCCTCGTTTTGGGCAAGTACAAAAGGGTAGTTTCTTTCCGGCCGCGTACAAAAAACTGTGCCAGCCATGTTTGTCGAAAGTGCCTTATTAATGTGTACCGAAAATTAAAAAGCTGTAGCATGTGCGTCTGAGGACCAGACACAGGCGAAGCAGAGAGGTTCTGGATTTTTTTTATTGATGACAAACCGCGATGCTTTCAGTGTACACCCGAAAATCTCTGTTCAATAAAGTGGCAGCAAGTGTGTGTTTGGTCCCCTCTTTATTTACATGTAGTATTTACAATCACTAGAAAGATATATATTAGACACTGTTCTGCAGGCATGCGCTCAGCGCTGCCCGAAGGAACTTCATATGAATCGGCGCTGCAAGGCACGATGCGCGTTTTGTTTGATTAAAATATATACTCTGCGTCATGTGGTATATTGGAAAGCGGTGTAACAGCGAGAGGAGGAGGTGACTTGTAGCCGAAGCTTGACTGGCGGCGACGTGATGGACCCAGCGTCGGCATGCTGTGCTGCACAGAGAATGCATTCACATTTTAGTGTTTGCGCACCATTCGATGCACACGCACTGCGCGGATCATCAACACCTCGCGAGGTGCACCTTTGTATATGTATAATCTACTTTCAGCGCTGTGGGTTTGTCATTTCGAATGTTTTCAAGCTCTCTTCCGCCCACGAAGCGGCGTCGCACATTGTTTCATTGCATCGGGTACACTTCTCTGGGGACACTAAAGTCAAGCAAAAATTTACGTTAGAGTGAAATCTCAATGTATGACATCTAGTACGACAATATTCTCAACAACAGTGCCCTTCTTGCCAAGAAATTAAGGTAACTGCACAAGAACAAGCGCCGCAGTAGGACATTTTCAAAATCATCCCAATGACATCAGGTGGACCACCTACAATAAATCACTTGTAATCGATCTAACCACTATATAAAGAACCTTACGTGCATCAAGGGACGCAATAAAATGCTGCTTGTTTGTTTCTGTTTGATTCATGAAAAAAAAAAAAAGGAACCGCCGGACGTTACTATAGGGAATGGCGCAAGTGGTTCAATAATTCAATTTTTGCGCGGTTACACGGGACAGGTGGTGCCATCTAGCGGGGCCTAGTTCAAACAAAAGCGTCTGCAATCTCGAAGCCAAAGGCGGGAAATTGATCAATGGCCGTTGTTGCTGCTGTGGCTCCCGCTGTTTTCGTGCGGCTGCTACTAGCGCAGTAAAGCCGGGCAACGTTATGCGCGGCTTTACTGCGTTTACTCGCATCGCATGCAAACATGTGCACGCATGCCGAATGCGCATGGGAGTAGGAGCCTCTGTCAGGCAATACGGCCTTTAGCTCTTACTCCTCTTTCTGTATCAGAAAGAAATAAAATAAACTTCAAACAGTGACGTGACACGGTCCGCTTCTTGAGGCGGGTAGTTTGAAGTGCGCTAACCCAATGCGGAGCGCTGAAACGCGATTTTATTTCAATATAGGCCCTTCCTTGGCACGAAAATATTACTACGAAATTTCCGGACCACCATTTCAACAATCAACTTGGACTTAATAGTTCACTTTAGTGTCCCTTTAAAGAGCTCGTTTCGCGGAAATTCTGACATCGGCATGGTTGGTTGTAAGCGAAAAATCATTTTATGCGTGACCGAAAATTTGAAAATGATGCAAATAAAATAATAAAAACGTGGGCCATAGTGAGGGTTGGACCTGGGTCGTTTGCATGGCAAGTGGGCGTTCCACCA
Organism: Rhipicephalus microplus; assembly: GCF_043290135.1. Lineage (NCBI taxonomy): Eukaryota > Metazoa > Arthropoda > Arachnida > Ixodida > Ixodidae > Rhipicephalus > Rhipicephalus microplus. Next base: position 11,296,241 of record NC_134702.1, on the reverse strand, counting down.
CACACCCACGCGTATGCTTGTAAATACAGTCAAAATAACTTCTGCTTGGAAATGCAGGGAAAGTGACTTTCATGTTTTACAAACACACGCTTCGTGTATACATATATGCTTCACAATACAACATGAAATATAGCAGCAATAATGCATGGTACAAGCGTAGATTGACATCGGACGTGAGAACATGCAATTAATTATCATAACGACTTCATGGTATAAAGCCGGTCAATCACTACAAAATGCACACACGTTACTGCGTTCATTCCCTTAATTAAGGCCATGTAGTGGGTGCATAGCAAGTTGGAAAAAAAACCCACGCACTAAGTGTTTGAAGTATGCACTAGGAACAGGAACGTAAATCGCTAAAGGGGCCCTGCAGCACTTATCCAAGCATGAGCAGAATTGCAGAGATTTGACGCACGCTTTTTTTCCTCGTGCCAACCAGCTTGCTGGAAACTAGGCAGGGAGAGATATGGCCCGGGAAAAAGGAGTTAGGCAAGGCCCCGGAAACTCATCGCTAGTTTCGGTTTCAAGGAACATGCATGTGCACGCTCGTAGCGGTTGCCGGTTATCCTAAGATCTGGTTGAACTGAGTGTGGTTGATGTGAATGTTCGCATTAATTGGTTTTCACAAGCTTTTACAAATATGAAAAAAAATTTGATACTTCCGTAAAGAAGTTTTTAAGTGTGAATACACTTTATAAGCGACCCCAAACCATCCACCGCCGTCGGCGGCGTCCGCAGTCTTCTCTCTATCTTTAAAAGAAAGAGGACTTGGCGGGCCGCAGCGCGACGCTCTACCGAATAAGCCACGGACGCGACGCTGATATCGGTCTCAGTAACGCGCCTTATACCCCCTCCCCCTTCGCTCGCTCCTCCGCTCTCCTTGCTCGCTGCAGCTGCGCGCGCACCCCTCTCTCTCGCGCGCCCGCCTTCTCTCTCAGTCTCCCGTCGAGAGCGGGTCGTGAGGGGGAGTAAAATTAAAGTCCGTTGGCATTCGCCAGTGAGTTAACGTAAACTCCCCCGTGTGATCAAATTGCGATTCCCAGGAACCATTACACCATAAAGGTACCATAGTGTGATTAATAAATATAATAGTGCGAATTAATAAATACCCCACATAGCATCACCTTGTGTATTCGCACTTAACCATGTTCACACTCGGGGAAATGCTTGGGAGTTTTTTTTTGTTTATATGTCTTTTTTAATTCCTTCTTAAGTGAATTTTAAATTAGGGGAAGCGCGGGAAGTGATTGAGTTGCGTTCGTAGCGCTGTGGCGCTTGCCTCCGCTCCTTCTCGCCCCTCGCTCAGCGATATCAGAAGTTGGATCTTGGTTGTATCGCGCTCAGTTGTCTCGCCCAGTTGGCATCTCAACTGCGGGAAAGATAAAGACAGCAAGTTGTGGCGGGCAGTGAACGGAAGTCGCAGTGAACTACGCCGAACAAGTCTACCATGCATTCGTCGAAGATGGCTTGATCGGGCAACACTTGTTTTCCGCGGCTCTGCGTTGCGCTAACCCAGGGATTTCTACTTCCGCGAAGGCTTTTCATAGTTTCCTAAAGGCAACAGGTGAGTACAAGAATTTGGAGCCGTTGTTTGAGCGCGTATTGATTTTGCATGAGTACATACGAGTAACCCCAGTACTCTGCAAGCTTGATTGGATTGGCAGAGGTGCAGTGTCGCTTGACTAATTGGTGAAGGTGGCAGCCAAGCTCCTGTCGGTAAAATACGTTTATTGAGAGACTTGAATTCGAGTTTGCTCGACCACATAGTGTTAGTTTTTTTTTTTTTGCGTGTAGTTCAAATGATGGCAAGTAAATATAGGCTGCTTCTCATGAAATTCTTGTAGCCGCGGTTTCAAAATTTGCGAGTCTTCTAATAGCGTCACTCGAATACACGCGATGAAGTAAATCATTCTAAAAATTATCACACCGAATGTCGATGGAGCCAACGTTTTGACAAGTGAACTTTTCTTTGTCAAGGCAACGCTGTTACCCTGACGAAGACAAGTCAACTTGACGAAACGCTGTTTCCAGTCACGTTCTTTCTCAAAAAACGTCTGATCGCTTCAAGCCTCTCCGTGCCTCTGAACTTCAGTCTCGTTTGGTACTCATGTTCTTTAAAAGAAAACTATGCGCGCCGTCATAATAAACGTGATTGAGTCAAATACGAGATGTCCTAGTCGCGATTGTTGATAATTTTTGCATTGGTTCGGATACTCTGGGTTCAACCTTTGCTCATTATGTCCGTATGTCAGCTGTAACTTAAAGCTGCTTTTATAGATTGACATTTTCACACTACGTGTATGTCTGTTTTTTTTTTATGCAAATCTTGCAACAAAAAAGTTCATTTTATTTTGCGCCGATCGAGTTTCGTCTTACTGAGAAATCAGTCAGCTTTCACGTTTTCAGAAAACACGAACAAAATTTAAAAAATAGTAACAAAATGTTACCAATGGCCGCATCGCCCAAGCGGCCAGCGGACCTGAAAGAAGACACAAGTGCATTCCGCTTGCATGCGAAGTGGGAAAGGAGGGCTTCCGTGGCACCCCTCCTCTCAATTTTTCGTCTTTTCTCTCTATTTTGGGACGTCACCAGTGACGTTATGCAAGAAACTTTCTGTTCGGAATTTATTGCTAGTAGGATACCCGGCCACCGCCAGTGGTAAAACTGCCGCTGTTGAGAGCGAATACACGGGAGGTATAGGTAGTTCCCGCCCCCTGGTTAGCCCACGCGCACGTCATGATTTTGAGCACGCCTATCACTTTTTTTTTCTCTCCTTCAAGCGCGCTGCTTACAATCAGTGAGAGCGAGCGCGCATGTGGCGGCCTCCCGCGGCAGCCTCGGTAACTATGCAGCTCGCAATGCTCAAATCGGCCATTGGCCGTGAACTTGGCTATATAGCACGGCCGCTTTGGCATGTGGAATCATTTGTAGAAAAAAACAGCGAAATATTTTAGCTGACTGAGAAATAATTGTAAATTACAGGGCGCGTGCTGCATTATAATGTTTGGCTCGCATGTTCTCAGGAGCCCCGACTACCGATCGGCAGTTTTTTTTTTTTTTACAATGGTGAAAAAAAAGGTGTTGCAGTTTCTTCTAGAAGTTTCTTTCAAGTCGCTTGGAGGCGACACTCGACACATTCAACACCATAGCCTACATGTCTCTACTACCAAGCGGACCAACAGCCAAATGCATATAAACGCCGCAAGCAGAGGGCGGATTCCACATTACGTGGTCATGAATGGCCGAAGAACACAGGAATCGGGAAATAAATAATACTGAGCAGTGGGAGGCCGTGCTACGCAGCTCGATCTGACCATGAACTGCAGGCCACGCACAGGGGCTCGAGGCCGCGCGCATCAACACCTTGGTTTTAAAATGGTGTCCTCAACTCACTCATTTGCTCACTCTATAGCAGTGGCGTCTGAAATTGCGGCCGAGTGACTGGCCATGCATGTGTACGACCCGGAGTTAATGGTAACTTGTATGGCTTCTTGCTATCGCGTGAAACGGCCTGTATGAATAACGCGCACGGTGGCGAAATGCAAGCGTGTATAAATAAAAAAGTTGGCGCCTTTCCCGTGATGTGTGCGTGTGTTTGGCAACTGAAGCGCCATCGTCCTTGTAAGAATAACGAGAGATGTGATCTAAATGCGTTATCACTGGGCTGCTGTTCAGAGGTTACACCGCTCGCATGACCACTCGCCAAGACCACCAGCACTTTAGCCAGAATGCATCCCGCGCTACTTTTCTGGACGCTCGACTGCGACCCGCGCTTTTACCTGCGAACTGCGTACTCAATTAGGGGGAAGAACGCCCAAAGGAAAAATTAGTCGGGCTGCTCAAGGCACCCGCGATTTCGTACGTATAGATGCACCTGCACGACCGCTTGGACCCTCGAGGAAAGTTATCTGGAGCGAGCTATCGGTCGTTGTAACAGCCCTCCTGTCTCTGGGTGGTTTCACACTATTGGCTCCGCAGATGCGATCGCGCACTTACCCGTGCCGCACCCTACGTGGCGGCGGCGTTCTTGAAGAAGTTCGCCTTCTCCTTGAAGGCGGCCTGGCGCTTCTTTCGCTCTTCCTCTTCGATCTTTCGCTCCAGCTGCTCCTGCTTGATCTCCTCCTCGAACCGGTTGCCGCGATTCAATTCCATCGCCTGCGCACAGACACACCAAGTATACTTCAATCGTGACATCGGTAACATCAGCGAACTGCTCATAACACGAACTGCAGGTGTGCGCACGAGGGGGGGAAGGGGAACTCTGCGACCACATACTCCCTCCCTGAAGAGGAACCGTGCTCTAGCTTATGACACGAGCTACGTTCAGATGGAAGGGAGAGGATGTTCTTGCCCGTTGCTTTAGCCATGACTGTGACACTTGCACAAATATTAGTCTTTTAGCAAGTTCAAGTTACCAAAGTACGGTACGCAAATACCGAATCGTATCACGGTATACCATCCTTTCTCGCTCGTTGTGTTTTTACCGCCCCTCATTACAATGAAGGCACCCCAACACCATTAAAACTTTTTTTTCTAAGTTACTCGGAGATAGTCATGCCTCATTGTTGCCTGCTAACCTACGCATTGTTTAAGAGGAACCTGTCGTTGGGAGGACGCACTATCACTGGAACTGGGAGCGTCCTAAGCACAACGAGCGAAAGAGGAGGACCAGTATATAGCGTACCGTATTTTCCTACCGTGCTTCTGTAACTTCCTAAAAGGTACCAATATGGCAGTTACTTCAAGGAAAAGCAAAGTCATCCGTCTTACTGTTCGTGTCATTAAAGTCATAACACAATTGTGTTACGACTTTCCTAACAGTCAAGGCTGCTTACGCAGCCTTGACTTGTCAACTACGCCGTGCGTTTCTTTCACATTTAGATAGATGTATAACCAAAGATTTGTGCCGTTAACTATTGTGTCGACGCAAAAAAAAAAAAAAGGCTGGGAGGAGGGGGGCTCTAGCCTGAGGTGCGACCAACAGAACCGGGATGTTGTGCTTATGTTTAACGCAAAGCAGGTTACGGATATATAAAGGCAATCATACATGATGGCGGATTGTGAGCAATCATATAAACTTTTCCCAGCTCATTGAATAAAAATACATCTTGACGTGCTCTTATTATGGGGTACGCACAAAAATTAGGGACGGGGCAAGGTGGACCGGACGAGTTAACTCTTTTCCTCCACCACCCTTGGATACGGCCAAGTATAATTGAGCACAAATGCATACCGTACTTGCGGTGTGCAGTAGTGAGCACAACTGTATACCGTACTTGCGGTGGGAACACATGTTAAAATGCTCGGAACATTGCATTATGCGTGTGTACTAATGACGCTGATAACAATCTCCATAACAGCGTTCTTACAGGTGGACTAGTTGGTTCGCAAGCATTGTGGAATAACAGCGCAGCGCTGTGTCTTGTTCTTCGTCTCATTGTTGGCATTCTTATGCCCCATACGGCGCCATGGACATTTTAGTTTTCTAGTCAAGCATATGAAAGTGTACGATAATATATATCTCTCGAGTACTGACGACACTTCGGCCATACAAAAATTGTGCGAATTTAACAGCAGACACGAGGGGGAGTCAGCGTCTTCTCAGGTCGCGCAAACGGGGTGACAAGGCCGGCGCATGCGCTTATTTTCCTCACACCCGGAGAATGTTGTCCCCTGCCACCATTTCCTCATTCCGTGTTCCCGAGTGATAATCCGCAGCATTCATCTACCAATTCAAAGAGGATGAAGGAAAATAAAACATTTAGGAGACTTTGGCTGCTCTCTGAAGCCGAACCGAAAATCCACGCCCCTGTCCGCGTTGCGTCGTCCACTGGAGCGTATATAATACATGCATGCGCGCGTGCCACGAGATGGCGCGAATGCTGAGCCGGGCGCCTTGTCCGTCGCGGTAGGGTAGCGGTGGCGGTGCTTGGTTGCTCACCCAAAGGTCACGATCTCGGTTGCGCCGGTCGTAGTCTGATGGAGTCGAAACGCTAGAAGCCCGTGTGCTGCGCGAAGTCACAGCGCGTTAAAGAACGCCAGGTGGGCTTAAATTCCGGAACCCTCCACTATGGCAAGTCTCGTAACATGTCCTGGTTCTGGGGCGACGAACCTATTATTATTTGTTATGCCCTGGCTGCTACTTCGAAGTCGGCAACGCATATAGCAGTGTACATGCGCTACTGCATCCGTTGACCACACGCGAAGTCCGGAAACTTCACTCGTGCAAGACGCATTTATCTGTAAACGCATGCAAGCTGTGCTGTTTCCGGCTTCTTCGGTGGCCACGGACCAGTGATCCGGCGGCTGTATTTCCCTTCCGTTTCGTTACCGGAATTCCTTTCTTGCGCATGGGCGAGAAGTTCTGTTCGCGGCGCTGTGCACTTGCTCCCCACTTGGCTTGACAGAGGCTCCTTCCACGCGCTAGTATTCATTAGTTTCACTCAAACAGAAGTCCCCGGGTGACTTAACTGTACTGTATAATAGAGAAAAAAGAAAGAAAAAAAAAACGCGCTAGCATGTGCGCCTCTCGATCACTATGCACTACTGACTACGTATGTCATCAAAAAGCCGCGCAGATCATGTAATAATAATCTGCGACTATTCGCATGTTAAAGAAGCACCGTCGAGTGGATCCCCCCATAATGGGGGTCTTAAGCTTGCGAAACCATTCGCTAGCAGCCCACGGTTTCACACGGAACAAAGTTTTGTGACTTTCCTGAATTGTACTCATTGTACTCGCATTATTTCTTCCCCCTATTAACCGCCTTCCTATTGCAATTAATAGTGCTTTTTTCCGGTAACTATATACAGGAACGGAACTGTTCTCATGCAGGAGCGTATAGCCAGGGAGTGGCACACCGGGCACGTGCCCCCCCCCCCGAAATTTTTTTTTGCCATGACATATATAGAGCGAAAAAAGGCCATTTTAAGGGATGCCCCTCCAAAAATCAAGTTGCCCCCCCCCCTTCCCCAAAGAAAAAAAAAATTCTGGCTACGCACCTGGTCTCGTACATTTCTATTCATAAGGTTAATATGAGTTGAAACATGACCGTTGAACGAAAGCTCTAAATTTCAGAATCGGCACGCAGATTATAGTCACCGTGGAAATCGAAGTCGATATGTTCTTCGGTGACTGACGTCCAATCTCCTTCAGAAATAATGACCCACATATGGGAAAGGTGTTCTTTCAGATGGCAACGTTAGGTGATGATTTGTTTGACAGAAGGTACCTTGGCTTCGAAGAAGCTCTTGGCGCCCCCGACTCCCGCCTTCTCCACGTCGATGCTGGTGAGCCGCGCAAGCGCGCTGAGGCCTCCGTCCGTGCTCAGTTCGCCGTCGCGCGCCTTCTTGAAGATCAGCAGGAACTGCGAGACGTCGGGAAGGACCACGACTGAGCACAAGGAGGCGCAGAACACGTCGTATGACCAATCACTGTATAATGTGAGTGTAAGGCTGCAGCTAAAATGTGTAAAAGCTATAAATGCTACGAGCTACGGAAAGACAACACTTTCACGTACGAACTGGTATGGCCACAAATTCCTCCATATTTATTTATTTATTTTTTAATTTTTTATTTATTTATTTATTTATTTATTTATTTATTTATTTATTTATTTATTTATTTATTTATTTATTTATTTAGAAGTACCTTACAGGCCTCGCAGAGGCATTGTGTAATCTCCAATAGGTTTAGGGTGTTGCATCCCAGTCTGTCGTTTCGAACGCAGCCATAATATCAACCCCAGTGCATCAGCATTCAGTCAAGGTTCAGCGATGGCTGAGTTCCTCCCCGTTAAGACCATTCAACCCTTAGTTGGTCAACGAGCTTTGGGAAAGATGGCGATAGTTAGAGCGCGAGAACAGAACGACGACAAAGGGACAAGAAGTTCCTTTGTCGTCGTTCTGTTCTCGCGCTATAACTATCGTCATGTCATACCTACTAGCCCAAACCGCCACATTTGGGAGCCTTGGCCAGTTTCAACTTCGACGATCAGCTAGGGCTGGTTGCGACCCGAGCTCACGGCGTCAGGGATTTAGGACCCCTCTCCTGAGCTGTCTCTCTCAAAGACGTTTGATTTCTCCCTTTCTCTCGTTCAGACCAACCATCACGCAGCTGAGACACATTTTCTCGGTTCCTTATAAGCATACTCTCGTTGACATTAATCGCCACGGCGACGAGGGCAAGACAAGGAGGTGGTTAGGGCGACGACTGACGCGTCGTCGTTTCAACCCTTTCCGCGAGTTGTCTGTCACACACCGTGCACGACGTTCGCGCTATAGCTGTGTGCCGCGTCGCTCGCACATTCCGCGGTCGCTGATTAAACGGGCGCCCGTGCGTTTCCTTCCCGTTCGCAGAGCATTAACGACTCTCTCGAAGTCAACGAACTCGCACGCAACGGTCGCGTGTGGTGGTGGATTGAGCGAGTGCGCCCTTAAAACGCGCTGCAAGGGGAAGACAGATGTACATTACACGTGCCCGCGGCAACAGGGCCGAACGGCCGGCCATGATTCACCGCAGGACGCGTGCGGTGGCGTGACTACTACCGTAAGACTACTATTACTACTTACCTAATAGGTAGTACCTAATAATAGGTAGTACCTACTACCTAATAGTGCGGAATACAATGCGCATGCTACGCGCTTTCCCGGCGCGTAAGAAGGAACGGATATATACTTCGTGCAACGGAAGTGCGTCAGGGCTTCCCGGCCGACTTCGATATCTTCGCGAGACAGGATGCGCAGAGAAATTCCTGTGACATCCACTTTCTGTCACCCCCCCCCTTCGAGACGGAACAAGCGCTTCAGGAAACGGGGCGCAGTTGGCGGTTCTTCGAGTTCAGCAAGCTGGCTGACTGGGCCCTAAGAAGTTTCCGGTGCACGCAGTTCCCTTGGCGCGCCAACGGGCATCTGCGCTGAACGCGAACAGAAATTGTTTTCAAGTGGTACGTCCGAAGAGGGAGAGGGAGAAAGAGTGGGTCAGGGGGGCTCCCGCTTCGCTTGCCCTTTCGTTTGTTTGTTTGTTTGTTTGTTTGTTTGGGTCCGTCAACTATCGGGCATATAAAGCACATGCCGAAGCATTACACGTCACATCACCGGAAGCATTCCTTTTTAAATATGGATTAACCAGAGAGAGAGAGAACGTACTTTGAACACAGAGCAAAGAACGGAAACAAAATGCAAAAAAAAAGGAAAAAAAAACGTACGACATAGCTAAATGACAATTTCGCAATAATTCTGCGCTGAATTTGTTCCATATCTCTAGAAGTTAATCAGCTTTGGTTTGATTACGCGAGAGGCATTGTTTTACTGAGTTGAGAAGTCGGTGTTCTTTTAATTTCAACGGTTCGCGTCGCGTTGAGCGATTTCTCCGGCGGCGGTACGATAACCTTGTTCGAGGTGGCCGGATGGATGGCGCTCGAGTGCTGACCCGAAGGTCGCAGGATCGAATCCCTGTAGCGGCGGCCGCATTTTTGATGAAGGAGAAAATGCTTGAGGCCTCTGTACTTCGATTTTTTCAGATGGTGGAAATTTTCAGAGCAATTCCTTTTGATTCTTACTCTTCTTCTTTTCTGTCGCTTCCCTTTATATTATTATCCTTTTCCCCCACCCCAAGTGTAGGGTAGCAAATCGAGCCAAGCTTGGTTAACTTCCATGCCTTTCCTCTCTATGTATATATATCTCTCTCTCCCTGAGGCGATCCTCATGATCATGTATCATATCATGGATTTAGACGTAAGAGCCCAAGAATCACCGCTATTATTATTGCAAAAGCTTGCGCCTGTGTGACACTGGAGAGACGTGCAGCTGCCGAAGGCTGTTAAACTTGGAACAATCAACGTCTGTCAGAGCTTTCGGTGACGAAGGACGCACGTCATTACATGCGAGGCTGATGACTCCGAGGAAGTCTGTAAGGGACTGTATACTGAAACCGGGCTCCGATTATGTCGGAGTCGAAGAGCCCGGAAACGACATCACAACAGGCGGAAGTTTCTCTTCTTTGCCTGTCGTATTCCCGCGCTCTTGGTCTTTGACATTCACAGCCAACTATCCCAAAGAATTGCACATTGCAAGTGCCTCAGAGGTCACTTTCTTTCTGGACAATGAGTAAACTGCGCTTCGAATCACGAACGCTAATGTTGTGCATGTACTGGGCGAAGCACAAAGGAGACGGAAAGCCAGAACCTTTGGTATCTTTCGTATACTCACTCTTAATTCTGCACACTGCAGTGATTGTTTCGCGCTGTTAACAATTACAGCATGAACCTTCTAAAAAGTATACATCATGGTAGCTCATTTTAGTTTATCCTTTGATCTAAATATGAAGCTTTGCCTCCAGGCGCCTGAATACCGGCTCGCGATGCAACGTGCTGTGTAACAGCCTCCTGCCGACATAAAGGCACCGACCTCCCTGAAGTTGATGGTTCCGTCGAAGTCCTCGTCCACCTGTCGGATCATTTCCTTGAGAGCCAGGTGTGTCTGCGGCGCACCCAGGATCTCCATCATGCGCTTTAGCTCCTCGAAGTCCAGTACGTGGTCACCGTTCAGGTCGAACCTGCGTAGCGGATCCGAACGAGCACGTCAGCGTCCGCTTACAAAATGACTGCGTCGCGACTCGTGGCATCATCAGTATGATATTAACAGCGAAGGTGCTGAAGTTCCAAGCTAAAACGTATATCACCAGTCATCGTAAACTGGTATCATGTGGTATGTGCCGGCACAGAAATTGTGCAAATCACAGCTCCTCTGAAATAAGCGAAGAAAGCAACAGTTTCTAGTCCACGCGATGCATGCATTATATGAAAATTATATCACCTTGGAGGACAAGCCCACAACACAGCACTTGCGTTGCGCGCTTCTATATACTTCTGATTTTCTCAGTATTCGCGCTGCTTCTAGCACTTTTCCTTATGGTGAGTAAAACCTGAGATCTTGGATATTTTAAGGCCTTAAAGTAGGAGCCGGGGTTGATGGGTAGGAGGAGGAACACCTTCACACCAAAAATGTTATTCAATTTTGTATGAAAGTGTATACAAACATATGTACAAAAGCGCGCACAAACATGCATAAAGCGTATACATAGTTGAAGCACCCTCGAAACCCCAAAACTAAAAGTATTACGGGGAACACATAGCAAATGCTGAGCTCTTCAATGACTGTTTATGGATAAGCGGCTGCATTCGCACGATGTCATCGTCAAAGTATACTCTTAAATTTCAGCGAGAAACGGCGAGTGATCTTCTGCAGTCGGTAGTCGCCGATCGAATTGCGCGCAGCGCATTCTTGCGCAGCACTCTGCCGACAGCCACACGGAGAGCAATTTCCGGCTGCCAGTTTACGCATCACGCGCAGCAACGACACCGCAGTGGACCGCGTTCTTCTCGCTCTGATATCTTCTGCATAGCCGCACTTTGTTTGTATAGCTCATAGCAGACATTCGTTAACAGTCTACCGGCACACAAACAGATGCCGTCCCATCTGCAGAGTTCGGCTGCTCAACCTATAAGGTATATTCTAGAGTGCACGTTAACGAACACCAGAAGGTCCGGAGCCCTCCACGAGGACGTCCCTCATAACGATTTTGACACGTAAAACCCCAGATATTCTGTACTCCTTGCTGAAGACCAATTTAAGGCTGGGGTGCTCCATGCGCTGCCGGAATTGTCTTTTTGATTCGCGCGACCGCGAAGACGCAACGTGCCAAACTTCTGTCACACTGTTTATGCGAAAAGCGATAGAATCGAGCTCTGTGACAGTATCATCACCCAGAGCAAACGCATCATATACTCGAGACAGAACTGCACGTATGTGTCACGTTGCCTTACAGAAAGCGATAAGAAACCGCTATTTGTATGCAGTTCGCCCATATGTACAATGTGACTGCGTCTGTGCTTCGGTACAGCTTACAGCAAGCGGTCTTTACTGCAGAATCAGAATAAAATTTCATTTACCAGAGAGACAACCAATTGACTAAAGATAGTTAGAACGACTTGACAAGGCCCAGATGGCCCCTTCACATGCATGGCAGCAGCGGTACAAGTGGAGTTCATACCTTTATGCACAAATAATAATAATAATAATAATAATAATAATAATAATAATAATAATGGGGTTCTGGGTTTCGAAACCTTGATGATTATGAGGGACGCCATAGTGGAAAGCTCCGAAAATTTGGCCGCGCGTTTTTTTTTTTTTTTAAGTGTGCACCTACATCGAAATACGTGGGCTTCCAACATTTCGCCTCCATCTAAACGCGGTCGGCGCGACTGTGGGCTTTGATGCCGCTACTTTCGGGTGTAGCAGTCGAGCTGCATAACCACAGACAGCATAATTAGTGAGCATATGTCGTCGCTGTATATATTCATCCCCCGGCACCTGGAGCCATGCGACTAAAGAGATTGACATCTCTGGGTTTAACACTAAAAAATCTGTCTTCGTCGGGAAACAGGCAAAGACGGGAAACAAGTGAAGACAAACAAATTACAAAAGCAGAAGTGTACGATATGTTCATGCAGCGGCGCCGACGTCTTTCCTCGTGTAGCCTCACACGGGAACTGACTGGGATTCCCATCCGCCAAGCTCAGGACACACGCGGCCATTAAAGGTGCGTCATTAAAGCGATGCTCGAACACGTTTCTGTGCAGACGCCGCAGTTGGCGACAAAGACTGACTCTGCCGCAGTCTTTCATTGTGCTCCATTCGTCGCTTTGCAACGCCTGTATACAGCAGGAGTGCACGGGCTTCGTTTCCACGACAATTTCTCAAGATAAGCTTATTCAGTGTTACAGTCTATTCGGTTCGTGCACTACCTAACGAAAGAATTCGCGCCTACTACATACTATTGTGTTATACTATAATCAAATGCGCGGTAGCCGTCCTAAAACACGCCTCTGTTATTTACTATACTCTATAAATAAATAAGCTCCGCCGCGGTGGTCTAGTGGCTAAGGTACTCGGCTGCTGACCCGCAGGTCGCGGGATCGAATCCCGGCTGCGGCGGCTGCATTTCCAATGGAGGCGGAAATGTTGTAGGCCCACGTGCTCAGATTTGGGTGCACGTTAAACAACCCTAGGTGGTCAAAATTTCCAGAGTCCTCCACTACGGCGTGTCTCATAATCGTGTGGTGGTTTTGGGACGTTAAACCCCACAAATCAATCAATCAATCAATTTATAAATAAATAAATAAAACATGACATTTACCAGGTTTTTCTCGAAAGTTATAAGCACATGGTAATTGGGCGTGACCTGACACTTCACCGTAAGATTCTCTGCCACTTGCGTCCCAGTTGGACGGTAGTGTTGGGCGCCAATTCTTCACGCCAGGTTACAGTTCACACAGAACGAATTTCTCTGGTCGCGCTAAGATTGCGTGAGAGTGATGCGCTCTCGTTCGTGCCGTCAGATGTCGTTCGTGCGTACTGTCCCCTGGCGGCCACGACGCGAGGCGAATGCGTCGTGGCCGGGTCACCCCGTCAGAGGCGGCGGCTCCTTTGAGCGTAGGGTTTCCCACAATACTTACTAGAGGGAACTCCGGCGCTAGTGTCTATGGGAGCTGCAACGCACGGCGCTTCAACGAGCATGGGAATGATGGGTAGTACACACATTTGACTAATTTTCGTACTTCTGGCCTGCTTCTGGCTCCGTGTGTGTTTGTGTAGCTTGGAGCTGTTTTTTTTTTCACGAAAACATAAATTAGCAAATGTTCACCGTTTGCGCTTTACAACCTTATTCTTTTAAGCTTACTATCTTGAATCAAGTCCCTAAGTTCAAAAGAGTTCGTTCTTTCTTTCAAAACAAAACCGTAACCAGTAATAAAAGAAGCCGCAAGTACGATTCGCCGCCCGCAAGTACGAAGACTAGACAAATGTGTGTACTACCCATCATTCCCATTGCCGCTGAACGATCGCAGCGCCAGAGTGCCCTCTAGTTAATTTTGGGAAACTCCATGCCTTTGAGGAGAGATGTAGGCCGCAGCCGGGCCCGGAGTGACACGCTCTCGAAACCGTCATCCCGATGAAGGCGGGCCGCGCTAGCGAGACGCGGAAAACGCGGGAAGATCGCCGCGACGACCGGAAAGTTGTCTCGCAAAGGGCGGTTATTCGAAACCAAGCGCGCCGGGCTGTCCGGTATGTAAGCTCCTGCACGGGGATTATCCGCGGAAAACCTGCTCACGCTGTTGCACGCATGAGCGTCCTTCCCACGTATACTTTCATGGCCTGTTCACAAGGCTGGCAACGAGAGAGAGAGGCCTTCTATGTTTTGCGAAATTCGCGTGTTTGTTTTTTTTTTCTTCAATTTTTATTCGTTTCATAACTGATGTACTCGTCCTCTGTTCCTGCAGCGACTGATGTACTCGTCCTCTGTTCCTGCAGCGATGATGATATGCGCGAAGGTAATATCGGAAACGTTTGCAAACTTAATAAGTTGTAGCTTTTGTACTTAATAATAATAATAATAATAATAATAATAATAATAATAATAATAATAATAATATTAATAATAATAATAATAATAATAATCTTTATTGTCATCTTGAGTTGTACAAAACAAATAACAGGCCTGTCAAAGCCAGACGGTGGCTTGGAGGACTTGGCCCGGCACATCGGCAAACGAGAGATGACATATTCAAAAGCTTTTCATGTAAACAATCAGAGAAAGAGTACACGTAACTCATTTACGCTACATATAAACACAATAACAATCGAGAATCAAATTAGCGGAAGCAATACTACCTAAATAGCAGGAATGTGAAGACAAGCATTGAAAAATTTTAGACAGATTATATACCCAGTATGCAAAAAACTAGAAAAAAAATAATAATGCGATAACTGATGCAGCATTAAAGAGACCTTAGGCTCTTTCGTAGACTAATAATAATAATAATAATAATAATAATAATAATAATAATAATAATAATAATAATAATAATAATAATAATAATAATAATAATAATGCGTGAGGTTTTACATTTCTAAACCACCGCTGCAGCCAGAGTCGAACCCGCGACCTTCGGGGTCAGCAGCCTAGTACCGTAACCGTAGTCGTAGCGTACAGCACGACGAAAAACAAAGAAAACAAAAGAAGGCGAGGAACAAAGGTCGGCCGGCGTTGTTTCCTCTCTCTTTTCGAAAAAGAAACGACTTTACAGATGGCCCAATGAGGTCGTTGAACTTTGTGCTATAGACTAGAAACATTGTAAGTAACTCACCCAAGAAACAGTTTACCCGACGGTGGTTCTTGTAAGTCGATTGAGCTGGCCTCACTCGACCACAACCTGAAATCTTCAAGGCGCGGATGGGGGGGTTCCTCTCAGTCACAGTTAACTTCTGCACGAGCTGTCAGCGCTTGAACGTCTCAGGAAACGGGTGAAATACGGTTCCCCGTTGGGACGCGCATGAGAGAACCCCCGAGCGAAGGCCAGCACCATCGTATGTGCACTTAATTCAACATTATCCAACTTAATCCAACTTAATCACTTAATCCAACATGAATTACCGATACTTTCGGAAACCAGCACACAATGAAACACGATCGAGTGGCTGAGACAGACGGAACGCGTATTGAACTTTCGCATTCCCTATCCAACTTAAGCAAATCGTGAGCGGCTTGAAATGACTATGGTTTATTGAACGCTCATTTTTCGCGTAGTCGTCACGTGCGACTATAGCACAAAAAAACACGCGTTTTCTTCACTCGTGAATTCACCGGCGTTAACTTGATTACTGATTGATATGCGGAGTTTAACGTTTCAAAACCACCATATGATTATGAGAGACCCTGTTGTGGAGGGCTCCGGAACCACCTGGGGTTATTTAACGCACACCCAAATCTGAGCACACGGACCTACAGCGTTTGCGCCTCCATCGGAAATGCAGCCGCCACAGCCGGGATTTGATCCCGCGACCTGCGGGCCAGCAGCCGCGCGTGGGGCAGCGTTAACTTGCTTCGATAGCGGAAACTGCGAGTGGTTCTTAATAAAGAGAAAGGAAGAGAAAAGTGAGCCCCGTTGTTGTCTGCTTCAGTGAGCGACACCACCACAGAGCTCACAAGGGATGGGGGTGAGGAGGGATAAAAGGGTAGAAGTAAAGGTATAGAAAAGAGGAAGAAGAAGCAACAACAAACTGAGGGGATAGAAGAGACAGGAAAGATGGAAGAACGGTCACTGGAGTCCGAGGACGGGGTACACTTGCGAGAGATGTTGTCGGCGTCTGTAGATGGCGTAGAGCAGGTCCAGTAAGTCAGAGCTACACTGTCATCGAAGGTCGTCGGCGGCAGGAGGTGACGTAGGGCGAGCCCAGTCGGCCAGAGCTACGGTGACGCCGAAAATCGCAAGCGCGCGGGCGCACAACCGGTCGGCACGAAATCGAGCGAGCGAGTCTCTAGCGGAAACTCAAGACACTCGGGAGCACAAAGTCATAACGTTATGCATCTCAGCTCAGCTTTCCTCAACTCACCTCATCTAGCGGGTCAATCCTCAGGGGCCGCGGGACAGTGAACATATATAATGGCGAGTGGCAAGGGTAGCCAGGGTGTAAGCACACCGGACCCGTGCCCCCTCCCGCCTCCACGAAATATTTCTCGACATTTCATAGAGAGCGAAAAATGGACATTTAAAGGCGGTGCCCCCCCCCCCCGCACCCACCCGGAAGGAAAATAGTGGCTACGCGCCTGCATAGTGGGGATGGGACGTGTATCATTTTAACAAAATATCGGCTAACGTCAAAATGTCAACAAAATTTTATCGCAGCTCCCCCATTGTCAACCGTCAGTCGAATCTAAAGGACAACACGCTTCACAATAGATGAAAAAAGGAAAAAAGAAAATGAGGGCGGCAGTGAAAGATCATATACAATGAACTAAACTGTTTTCGTACTGGCGCTGTCCATTTTTTTTTATTCATTAAGAACCCAAATTGACACGCCCACTTGACTGTGATTTTGCAGAAAATGAGCCAATGACACACTTCTCACAATTGCGAGCTACGTCATTTAGGTCTTTGGTTCCTGGTTTTCCAGGTGTAAATATGGGAAGTACACAGTTTCTGGAACGCAACATCAGGGGCCTTCTGGCGCCATTCTCGTGAAAAACCTGTGTAGCTATAAATGCCTGACCTACGAACCCATTGCAGCGCGTCAACGCATGGAATTTCGACGCGGCGCCCTTTCCCTATGGAGAGAGTGAGCGCGCACCTTTCCGTAGCATGGTATCCGAGATGGCGGGCTCGCGAACCCGCCACGCGCCCGCCATCTCGGAGGCCACGCCCGTAGCCACGCGCCTTCTGTCTCCGTCGGGAGAGGGCGCGGCGCCGCGTCAGAAAGCCATGCGGTGACGCGGAACAACGAGTGTGTGTGGTCGAGCCTTAACCGAGCCAGCGTATAACGTAGAACTTGTGCCCCTACCCATGTAATTAGGGAGGGTGCCGCCCCTGCCCCTATCGTCCACTCACCTGTGATCCGAGGGCTACGCGTAGGAGACCCTTATTCTGGAGGATTTCATCGCTGCATTTATTACGTAACAAATATTATAAATCTCCCTCAAGAATATGCAGTCCCCCGTTCCCCACTTATTCAGACTCGCTCCAGAGCGCCATATTTACAGCCATACCATTCAATTTAAGACATCGACAAAATTAAAAAAAAAAGAAAAGTCTTTGACTGATTGTCTCCCCGTTAGTTCTCTGCGAATGCTTTGTTTTATTCACGGCTGCATTCGACGGGTGAGGTCATTCCGGCAAAAGGGAGGCACCTTATCGCAATATATAAAAGAAAACGTAAATAATAACCACTCACACAGAGACAGCTGGTGGACGTAAAGAATGAACAAAAGAACAATATGGAGGTAACAATGACGACGTGTTCTGTCCTCGCACACGCCCTCTTCACTCGTTTCCACCGTGAGCACTTCGAGTCTCTATACTGCGAAAGCCCTCTGCTGCAGAATTCGAGCTCTTACATAAACGAGAATTTGACGTATATGCATCTGGATGATCACTGTTTCACTCTCCACGATCGTGTGCATTGAGGACCCCTGTGCTGGTCCGAACGAGGAGCACTCGAGATGCGATCGTCTAGGGGGGGGGGGGGGGGCAGTGTAGAATTACTCCCACGTAGAATTACTGTATCATGTATATATACCACCTTTAGGTAGCATATACAGTAACTCTACTCCCACGTTTAAGGCACATATACACCCCATAAAGCGGACGGGGGATAGCCACACGTGCCAAGTTCACGTGTGAAAAAATTGCGAACTTCATTCTCCCATTTCCTGCCTCCCCTTAGCCACCTTTTCTGCCAAATTCTTCGTAATGGCGCTGAATCGAGCTGGTTGGTTATTCATGATAAAAAATAGCAGGAAAAAAAAAAACGGCGGACGGACACACAGAGACAAACGAGCGCCGACTTCCAACTGGTTGGAAATACGCGCTCGTTTGTATTAGTGTGTTCGTCTACCTTTTTGCTTTTTTTTTTCGCTGTGTTTTTGCGGTATTCCTTCTTCTCCAATTAATAACACACATGCACACGCACGCGCGGTGTTGGGGAATTTTGTGCACCTGCATGCACACTGAGAATAACACATTTTAGCAAATTACAGAAATACGGCACCACTTCTCCGTTATTCTCTATTGTAGTTTTGTCGTTTCGCCACTCCTAATTCCACTATGGCACCCCGACGGCAAAGAGCTTTTTTTTTTCAAAAATTGCTCAGGAGGTTGTCACACCTCGTCGTTGCCTGTCTGATTATGCGATATTGAGACGCATGTTGTGCGGGGTCACCCTGTCACTGGAGCCATTGTCTCTCAATAGAAGGTATTGAAGAGCTATGCTGGAACTATAGATCACCGAAGGGAACACAGCGCAGGAGAAGACGGGGACGAGCAAGTTGTTCTCTCGGATGTCTAACCAACACGCCTTAGCCTCGATACTCAATGAGCGAGAAAGGAGGAGTGCTACTAATACTATACTAGTAATAATACTAGTGCTACTAATAAGTGTTTCCGTAGTTTGTTAGTGCTACTGATAAGTGTTTCCGTAGTTTGTTAAATGACTATACATCTGCACAAGAAGGGCGAGATAGAAACTATAAGAAATTCGTAAACAGGTGGTGGGTGCTGAAGCCGACGTTTCGACAAGTGGTCTCGTCTTTTCAAGCTGTTTTGGGTCGCAACCTTGAAAAAGACAAGTCTGCTTGTCGAAACGTCGGCTCCAGCTCCTGCCCCCTTGTTTCGAATTCCACATCTTATAGCTACGATGATGGAAGGCGGTTGTGTGTGGAACTCGCCATGATGGCAAACAAGCCGCTCAGCATCGAACGAGTTCAAAGGTTACTGGATGGGTCCCTGCGAGCGGCAAGTTATCGTTTTGCCCGCTTTAATTTCGTCGTATTTTACATAACGATGGTTACAAATAGCAGCCCCTATACTTTCCTTGGCTTTGTTTTCAGCTAGTTCGCTTTAACAGCAAAACGAGCCCTTCAAGTTCCCATTCATAAGTATAGGCAGAAGAATCTTAAACGATACCGGCGAGTGCATAAACTACATGTATTATAGTCGTTCCTGCGAAACGATCGTCCAGTCGTAAAACGTTCATCGTGCGCATGTAAGGAAGAAAACCGTGCGAGTTTTTTTTGCGAGCGCGTCTGCCTCACGATTATGCTTTGTGTACGGCGATCGTCTGTTTTCGTGCAGCTGCGAGGGCCCCTCCTCCGAGCTGTGAGTCACCGCATCGATACCGAGTAAAACAAAGGTTGGCGAGAAATGGCTCGGAGGTCGCGCAACGTCTGCGGCCGCATTGTCCGTGGCCAGCGTTGCTTATCGAGAAGCCCGAATGGTGGCCATCATCGAAGCGTGCGTCCTAACAGAGAAAGGGTAGGGCAGGTGACGTTGGATGGTGAAAATAGAAAAGCACGCCACCGCATCTGTCCGTTCGCAGTGAGAACAGCTCAGCAACAGTGCACATGCATGTAGCGAAATAAAAAGATCAAGAGAGAGAGAGAGAAGATATCAATCGACGTGTGGAGCAAACACACCTCCGTCAATCGAGTGACGAAGACGCGTGTTGGCTTGCGTCTTCGACTTGCTTTCCCGCACTGGCCGAGACGCTGCATACGCAACTATCATTGACTGAAAGCATTGGTCGTGCAGTGCACTGCAGAGTTATAGCTGTCCTTATCTGCAGACGTACTTACGCGCACGACATGTCCTTGTGTGCTTACACGATGAACATTTTACGACTGCAGGTTCGTAGATTGCGTCCCGTTCATCGATAAAGAAACAGTTACTGACAATAGGTTAGATTATCTCTCCAAGCAGAATAACTTTACTTCGAACTATAGCATTCACATGTGGTGTCAGTGACTCGCAGACTTCTTTTATTTGTTCCAGGATAACGAAATTGGCTGAAGGTACGAGATAACACCAACGTGAGTTAGACGCCAACATCCACAATCGTGTTAACTGCACGAATATGACGTCAGGTGTGCCACTTCATCGCAAGAGTGCGTCGTTCTGATCAGCTGCGACTTTCGAGTGGTTTCCGCCGTCAAATCACGCGCTTTTCTCGATGTTGTCGGCACTGTGCTGATGATGCTGGAAAATGCGCGTGCCCAGCAGTGAGCTGCTGCTGTATTCGGTTTTAGGGGTCAAGGTTTATAAGGGCCTAGCTTTTTTCAGGCGATGTACCGGCGTCCACACTCCTATAACAACACCCGCTACACAGCTGTGAAAAAAACGGCCTGCGCCGTCCGTCCACATCGTTGCAGCGGACGCTCAACTCAATCTGTCATCTGCCCGTGTAGAGGTGCGTGGCTAATGTACTAAACATACGTGTCCGTCGATCCGTCCGTGCCTGCGTGCTTGGGTCCGTCCATCGCCATGTGTGCGTCTATCTTTCCGTGCATGCGAACGTCTGTCCATTTGTTCGTCCTTTATACTAGTCGGCAACTTCAACGTCTTACGACCTAGCTTCGACCACTCGACATAATTCACTTTGTGGAGATGTGTGACTATTTTGTCGGTCTCTCTTTGGATCGCCGTTGCCGCAATGGTCAGTCAGTATTCAGCGCTGCCTTCGCTTGACCGGTTCGCCGACAGAACTGTAGAACGTTCACATTTGCAGTACCGCTGATATATCTATTCGTTCAATCGGACAGCGCATTCGGCGAGTCCTGGCCGTGACTGGAGCGTATCCGAAGACTGCTTTGCGAGAGCTTCGCGGCTCATTTTTCCGCGCTTCTTATTCGGCCGCACTATATAGTTGGGGCGGGTTGCGCATGCTCGCATATTTGTCGGAGATTATCGCCGGCGCGACGCGGGAACGCTGTTGGCCCAGCTCCCAACACGCGGAGCGGGGTCACCTAGAGTTCCTTGTACTCGCCATCGCAAGCACGTGTTAACATTTCTTTCCGAGGGGGCAACCTAGGGGACGCGTCGTCACAAAAAACGAAACGAGCACCGCAACGATGCCTTCCTCGGCCCGTTCTCGGGCGGACCATTCTTCGAGCCTTCCCCCAAAAAAAAAAAAAAAAAAAAAGCCGAGGTGCGATGAGAGCACGAATGCACGCGCATAGGATGCAAGCAAAGCAGAAGGAATGTAACCAAACGGGACGGAACGTCGACCCCCGCTGAGATGCACGTGCTCGTCGGCAGCTGCGCCGTGTTTATGCCTCGCGAACCGAAAATAGACTGACCATTTGCGCGCAAGACTGGCCCGCCAAACGGAGCCCTTTACGAGACCAACGGGAGCGCTGGCGCACCGCTAAAGTCATCGAAAATATTACTAATATGCACATCGATAGCTCCTCCCCGATCTATATGACTGAGTGTGCGCGTGTGTGCTGCCGAATGTGCCGTGTTTACCTCTATTCCCTCTCTCCTCTCTGTCTTTCATCTCCCCTCCCCTGCGCAGGGTAGCAAACCGGCTGCCTATAGGCTGGTTAACCTCCCAGCCGTTTTTTTTTTCCTCCTCTTTTCCTTCCTATAGACACCACAAGCACCACGTTCATGGTGTCTTCTGTCGTGTGTGCGCGTTTGCACACCCTGTAATTTAGAATGAATAAGTACCAACTATAGCTCAGCTCTCATTCTATATCCTGAACGTATTAACGTGCGTGATTCCCCAGAATACATTATCAACACTTGTGACTCGACAGCTTGCCATGTAAAACGATTCCATTCCGACAGCTGTGCACAAAGGCGTATCATATATATATACTAATAAAGGTGTGGCACATTTCGTTTTCAGAGATAATCTTTGTCTCCGTGCATCCGTGCATACTCCAAACAACACGTGCCCATGAGCGTTCCACGCATAAGCTCGCGTTTTGCGGCGCGAAAGTTCTGATTAATACCCTCCCCGAACAAGTTGCAAAGTCATACAGTGGCACCGATTACGCAATTTAGCGATCGTATGTTACGTTCATGCATGAAGTGGTAACTAACTGTCCGCAAAAATGCTGCAAATCGAATGCCACTATTTGTTCAGGTAAAAAAAAAAAAAAAAGATGCCCGCGTCTATTTTATTTTTATACACCGAAAATGTACAGGACACTTATCGCGACGCGTGGTGCTCATTTCTCAGTGTATGTGAAGGGGAACTGTATAATGAAAGATTATGAAATCCAGGCCGTCTTGAGCACGGACGTCATAACAGGGAGATCTCTCGGGCCTATTATGGCGACCGATGCGACGTACGCCGAACGAGATTGCAAAGGAGGGCATCTGAGGGCCTAGCAACCTGGAGGAGGGTCCGCTTTCGGTTCAGAATATATATCGCACAATGGGTGCGAAAAATGTAGTTGTGTCGCAACTCGGGACGCGGCTCTATCTTGTTCCGCTTAACGGTGTCATGCACGAAAGGCGATTGCCAAGAAAGCATGCAACGGTAAATTACAACCTCCGAGAGGTCGCCTGGGAAAGCATGCTTTCTTCTGACTGTTGACGCGCAAGCAGAAACCAGCAAGAGCGGAACTGTTGCTCCGCCAAAAAGTTTCTCAGTCGTGACATCCAGGTCCCGACGTAACGGGAAAGTCATGGCGTGGAAAACACGAAAGTGATAGAAAAACGGTGAATTGGCCTGCGGGAAAGAGCTTCCTCTTACGGATTTGAGCCGCACTCATGCGCCTGGCACGACAAATTAGCTGGCTCGACAGCTTTCGCGAGCCAAAGATCAAACGAAAATTCTTTTAAAAAGGGAAAAACGTTTTAGTACGATCTCAGTGAAACACGTTGCGAGGCTAGATAGCTGGTAATACACACAACACACACACACACACACACACACACACACACACACACACACACACACACACACACACACACACATATATATATATATATATATATATATATATATATATATATATATATATATATATATATATATATATATATATATATATATATGAAGGAAAGAAGTGTATACTTAAAGGCTCGTTTTTCTGTTTTACACAATAATAATGACATCTAACAGACAATAATGCCAAGGAAAGTATAGGGGAAAATATTAGACCAAATTGTATTGTAAATATGAAGAAAAGTGGGTGAAAAGATAACTTGCCGTGGGCAGGATCCGAACCTGCGACCTTCGACTGACGCGTTCGATTCTCTGCCACTGAGCTACCACGACAGCTATCCCCCCAGCCACTTTATTGGCGTTTATATGTGAAATAAACGTGGGAGTGTCAGTCAGCGCCACCAGTAGCCATGGTGGCGAGTGTAGCACACTCTTATGAGACCATTTGGCGTCACGTAGCACGTGAACTTATCCTGCCCACGGCAAGTTATCTTTTCACCCACTTTCCTTCATATTTACATTTCAATTCGGTCTAATATCTTCCCCTATACTTTCCTTGGCATTATTGTCTGTTAGCCTCCCTGCCTTATTTTTTTTCTCGTTTCTCTCTCTCTCTATTGTATGTTAGATGTCAATATATATATATATATATATATCGGGGGCCTTGATCTGGCAGGCTTAGTTCCTTCAACTAGTATACGAGGGATTACTGGTCAGCTGCCATCTCGTAATAAGAACACGTACTATACGCCGACGCCAAAAACACGCAAGATGAGTGTTCCACAATCGCCGTCATAGCAACAGGTGGCGATAACTGACGCTCGCACGTAGAATTACTGTATAATGTGTATATACCACCTTTAGGTAGGATATACAGTAACTCCACTCCCACTAAGAAGTGTGGCAGCTTGGGCTAGTTGGTATGGCATGACGATAGTTATAGCGCGAGAACGAAACGGCGACACGGAGACAAGAAGTCCTTCGTGTCCTTCTTGTCTCTGTGTCGTCGTTTTGTTCTCGCGCTATAGATATCGTCTACTCCCACGTTTAAGGCACATATATACCCCATAAAGTGGACGGGGTATAGCCGCCGTGGTATACCTAATGAAGATGTTAAGTGTATAGGTGTTCCCCGGCCGCAACGAAAATGCTGCGGATAGGCGCTGTCGTGTGCCATGTGGCCTGATAAGAAGCACTGCGGCAGCACTATATAAGCGCTTTGTTTGCGAGGAGGCACCCACCGTCCATAAGAGCGGCAATTATTTATGCTACCGCTCCACGCGGAGGAGCCACAACAGCGACGTGCTTGCAAGAGCTGCACCGAACTGCGCCATTCGCGGTTTCCTCGCGTACATCGGTGGTGGCACTGGGCCAAGTCACGCTTGTCCGCAGAATCGACCGTCGCGAACAAGATCTGGTATGATTGTCGGCACAAGCGAGACAGGATCTTGGCCCGAATTCAGCTGCTGGCAGATATCCGTGTCCGAGATATCCGCATGTCTGTGGGGGGGTATCCTTATCAAATTATCTCTCCTTATAAGGGGATAACCGGAAATTATTTGTAAAGAAAATAAGTACTCAAGTGCGAGATATTGGCAACTGTAACAAGCACGGTTGGATGAATGCACAGTTTCATACAGAACGACGAAAGAGCGAAGAAACGCGTCAGATGGTTCAGGCGCGGAATATCATATTCATAGAAGTGAGCCGGCCACGGATTATTTTGCATAAGGTGCATGCGCTTAAACGATTACCTCCCGCGTTGACACGGACTTTTGTCAGGTTGGCCAGTGGCGCTGCCATTACTGAGCATTCGCAGATAAAATTTGTGTCTACTATTTTTGTTTTCCAGCCAGTGCAACCACACATGATAATAGTAATCATTGACGAACTTTTCGTGTCAAAACCTGTACATAATAATGGTGCATCGGAGTGCTCTCTAATAATTTAGACAGCCCGATGTTCTCTAACCTGCACCTAATCATAAGTACACGAATGTTTCTTGCACTTCACCCCCATCGAAATGGGAACGCCGTCGTAAGGAATCGAACCCGCACGTTCACGCGCAATAGTCGGCGTGTGTGTCCTTTGATTTCCTCCTTTTGTGTCCGTGTTTTGCACGCGTACATGTTTATACGAGCCAAACATTATGCACATCAATTCTACGCGAGCATTTCGGCGCTTCGTCTTTATTGTCGGGGTTGAAGCCGCGCCTCCAGCTGCCGTGCAGGGACTCGCCACTCGAGGTTCGTCCTTTCCCATTGTGACATCGCATAGGAAGGTTATAGCTGGTGGTGCCATTCGAGTTGCACTGATGCACCTCCGAGTCGCTCGGAATTGAGCCCGTATAGAGGAAACGTTGCGCAGAATCTCTGGCAGCGTGGCATCCATTGTCAGTTTTCTGGCCGGCCTCGTCCGTTCCAAGGACTTCCACCTCCCTCTTCGCAGCGTGTATACGACAGAGGCATCCGTCTTGACGAGATATACAAGCCTCCCGTGACGTCACATCTCGCTCTCACAAGCGATGCGTGCTTGTGATGAGCCGTGTATACAGCGACGAAGGCATCGCAGCAGAATGGAATCGTCGCCCGCCCGCATTGACCACTCGGTATATCAAAGACAACATGCGAGCGCAGTGTTGTCAGTTAGAAGGAATGGAATGGAATGAAAAAAACTTTATTTCAGTCCTGCAGGACGCGCTTAGCGGGCGTCTCCCACGTAGGTACCGACAGGGAGTACCTGGCGGCCGCTTCGTGGGCCTGCTGGACGGCCCATTGCTGGTCGGCGAGAAGTGAGCTCCTGAGGGGACCTCTCCCACTTGCTTGAGGTAGAGTCGGGAGGAGTTGTTCTACACTCCCAGAGCATGTGTTCGAGTGTCGCTGTGTGTCCACATGATGGGCATGTGTCGCTGGGGTATGCATCGGGATAATAAACGTGAAGCATGGCGAGGTTTGGGTACGTGTGTGTCTGTAATAGGCGTAGGGTTAATGCCTGCGGTCGGTTAAGTTTCGGATGTGGGGGTGGAAAAATGCGGCGTTCCGGGTAAAAGTGCTTTGTAATTTCCATTGTACGTAATTGGTGCATCCCGATTGGTATCTAACCCAGCAAGATGGGGTTGCCCTGTGGCAGTGCGGTCGGTAAGTGCGCGCGCTTGCATCATGGGCGATGTTAGAAGGGAGAGGATGATTTTCGCCTCAGTGACCCCCCCCCCCCCCTCTGTTGGTCGTCTACAAAGGACGACATGCTTCACAGTGTATGGCGCCAGATGACATCAATGTGTGGTATTATCACCTGCCACCAGCTGATAATACCAGGTGTTTCCAAAGCTTATGCCATTTATAAAAAAAATAGACGTAGAAGGAGACAGGAAACGGGCACTTCTGGTATTGTTGAAGTGACCGGTGTTCAAAGGGTTGCACGAACACACTCGCCTACATTTAAGGTACACACCTTACATCACCTCATTAGCGTGCAGGTTCTCATCTATACGACGTGCAGCAAAAGGTCTTCCATTTCTCGACATCCTTACAATAGGCACCGTAAAAAGCATGTTTACCAACTGAGTGAAACCCTATGGAATACTGGTAATCTGTTCACACTTAATTTGTACGACCCTGTACATACAAGCGAGAGGGACGAGGCTCCAAGCTATTGAAGGTTTTAGCCTTGTGGGAGTCATGTGGCAGGTATGCAGTGCCATGGCCTGAAGGAAGTGCGCTGGGTGGCCTCTCTTGTTTCTCATTTTTATCTTCTTATCTTTCTCTCTCAGTTTTTTCAATATATTTTTGTCTATTTCTATCTTTATCAATTTCCCTATCTCGCTTCTATTGTATTTATTTTTTGTTTACTTTATTACGTTTCTTTCTCTTTTTGTCTTGCTCTCGTGTTTCCTTCTATCTCACTTTCGTGTCTGTTTCTTGCTGTCTCTTTCTATGCCTTTCCATCTTTCTAATGTTTTTAGTCTCTTTATTTATTTCTATTTTTCTCCTCTTTATTTGTATCACTGCCTTTCTCTCTCTCTCTCTCTGTCTTTTTCCGTCGTCTTTAATGACTCACCACCGTCCCTCCTCAGCAATTCCATTGGCTATCTGTTGCCTACTTCATATTTTTTAGCGAACCAGTGGTCAGTAGTGTGATTTGCCCAATTTCCGTGGCAAATACCCGTTCATGACGGTGATAGTTTTCTGGTGGCCATGGGCATTTTGTGGCAGGGTATACAGCTTTGCTGTTAGCGCTTTCTAGTCGTAGGGAACGCTTCTATTGCGGCATCAAGTTCAGCTATATATGCACGCAACGTGGGAAGCGCGGTCGCAAGGACGGCCTGATTTCTCGGCAGCACTGGTCTGCTGTGGCATGCACTCGCGGTCAGTCGAGCGCCCACGTAAAAGGAAACGCACCGAGAATGGACAGAGTGGGCGCAGGTGCACGACGACGTCGAGTGCGCGTCTCTTACAGCGAAAGCGGGGCGACATGCGCGGCAAAACAACTCCGAGGTCGACCAATCGATGGAGGGCTTCTCGTTCGTCCGAAGCGGCTGCCTCTTCCATTATAGACTAATGCGATTACCGTATGCCCACTCGATCAATTCACTAAGCTTACTTTCTTTTTTTTCGAAAATGCCATAGTGCTGACAACAACTATATACATTATGGACGTTAGAAGAGATTGAAAGAAAAACAGAAAAAAATTTGGCGAGGCAGGATTCGAACACGCCTACCCACGATGCGAAGGAGAGCGTCCTGACCACTCGGCTATCAAGTTTATTGATTGATTAATTAATTAATTAATTGACTATGCTATCCAGGAACGCTGGCAGAGCAAGGCATAGGAGCGAGGAAGGGGAAGGGAAGCGACGGTGAGCGGGAAACGTGTGGGGCGGACACGGGGATTGGGCACGTGATCCGAAGGTTGTACGTTCGATCCCTGCCGGCAGCAAGTTTTCCTTTCGTTCACTTTACTTTCTGCAAATCCACATCACAATAACTACAATACACTAAAAAAAAAAAACAGTGCACAGTTAACGTCGCCTACACTTTCTCCGGCTTCGTATGTAAACTGCTTGTTGTCGCTAACGTTCGGCGAAACGAAGAAACGATGCCTTCAAAATTATCTTCATTCATGGGATGCACTGTCACTCTATGATATCACCTAACAAGGAGGCCACTGATCGATAACTCGAAGATTCGTGGCGCACTCGGACGGATGACACAAGCGTGAGTATGTGACGTCACACAACAAGGCGCGCATACACATTGGACAGACTGCATTGCGAGATCGTGCAGGCCAGCAGGCAGCGCGTTGTGCGCGAACGTGTCCGGCTTGGTGGCGCTAGCCACCGCCCGATCTAAAGGGTACAGCCATATCCATCCATCCATCCATCCATCCATCCATCCATCCATCCATCCATCCATCCATCCATCCATCCATCCATCCATCCATCCATCCATCCATCCATCCATCCAGTCCATCGTCGTCGTCTTCGGAGGAAGCCTGGTTTCAGGAGGCGACGACAATGGCCGCTCGTGCAGCGGAGTCGCCGCCGATGGGACGGAAACAACGAGCAGGAAGTGAGGAAAGGCGTCGGAAACGCCCGGCAGCGCGTGCGTGGGTGTCACTGGGAACGGTTCATATGGATGCCGTTATTTTTTTTTTTTTCTGCCCTGATGGTAGCGGGTGACAAAAGACAAAGACTCATCGAGGAAAATCCTGCTCGGATCTTTGCCGAAGAATACGGCGGGACGAGCGCGAACGAGTTTGATCGTTTGTTGTTTATGTTTACCTTTTGCCAGACCATGGCTCGGAACGCGGAAGTGACAGCCAACTTCTTATATAGGTGAGACAAGCTTCCCCTACACTGCAAGGATGTCATTCGTGCATTTTCTACACCGACATTTGGATGGTGACGACGAAAGGAAAGCTTTGTGCAAACCAGATCCCCGTCGACGACTAAACTTTCAAACATTTCCTTATCGTTTCGTTGTGATGTGTGCGTATAAGTGTGTTTTCGCATATCTGTGCGCGAGGGTTCTATTTTCCATGCACTGCTTTGTATGTTTTACTTTAAGATACGTGTTCAAGTTTCACTCCAGGGCTAAGGAGTAACCGGCGCCATAATTGTGCGCCAATATCTCCTTATATACCATATCAATAAAAACAAAACAAAAACGGAGAATCCAAGTGGGCAGAACATCTCACCTCTTTCACAGCTTTTACAGAAGTTGTGTTGCTTCCAGTTCAGTCCTGCCACTCTTGGACGTGTTCTCAACATACGGCATAAGGAAGGATAGCTTTCTAAAAGAACTCGAGCGATAAATATACATTGCCGTCGCCACAATCGTCGACTACACATCGTATCATTCCGCAGCTCCTACAAACACACACACGCAACACACACACGTATATATATGGCACCCTGACAGCAGTGTCGGAATGTGGGCCAAACTGGCCTGTACCAATGAGATTGACAAGACAAGCGCGGAAGAACGGCGCAGATCGTGACCGGTTTCGAGACGGGAGAGTTCTCTGCGGAACAAGTGCGTCCTTCCCTTTCGACGACTGCGGTGCGGCACTCTTCCGCGCAGACAACGCGGTTGTGTTTTCACCTTCGTCTCGTTGGGGGAAGCCACAAAGACCGCATCTAACGGCTGAGGTGGTGCTGACCCACTCCCCGTCGTTGCTGATGGACACTCCACTCGATCCTTTATGCTCTCTCGTCACGAATTCCTGTCTCTCCTTCTATGCAGGTCGTATTGGTCTTCTTCGCGACCAAGAATGTAAGTGACCGTTGAGAGTTATTTACTGGCTTTGGTGGCTGTATAGAGGACAGCACAAGAAGAGGTTCTGCATGACCAGTAACGTTTGGTGCGTCAATACGCATGCTCTGTTCGCGTGGCGGATAACTGCGAAGAACGACGCTAAAAATGATGTTCATAGACGGGTGGGGAAGGGGGGGGGGGCGTCCATTTTGTGCGCTTCGCTCACACACTTAGAGGCTCGTTGCTGTTACACTGTCACCAATGGCAACCATGAGAGATCTGCGCCTGCATGCGGCGGGGTCACGTCAAGCTGGCAGAGGGCAGGATATACGCACGTATTCGGTTCATGAGGCTATAATAAACGTTTCTAAGCACGTGTAGTCTTCGCAACCGAAGCGTAATTGGATAGCCGCATGCAGTGGCTTAGCCAGTGGGTGGCACGCCGGAGCCTGCACTGTCCACTCGAAGTTCATTTTCGTCATGGCATACAGAGGTAAAAATTACCATTTCAAAAAGGTGCCCCCCCCCCCCCCCCCAAGAAAAATCAAAATTTTCTCATACCTCAAAGAGGAGCGCGTGAATCACACTTGCGCAAGCCAATTTCAAGTAGTGCTAGCGATCTTCTAGATTTCCAATATGAAGCGTGAAAGTCAACTGAAATATAGCGAGTCGTTCAACTACGTGAACATGCCCACCAACATATTACGCTATAGCCAGTGATTGTTTCGCGTTTCAGTAGCAAGGCATCGTGTTCAGGAAGATTAAGCCACGTGAAAGTACATTCAGTATTCGGGGTATCCTTGGTCATGCACTATAATCATACCGAGTTTGGGCATGTAAGTATAAACATTCTCGCAATGAAGTACTCTTCATGAGTACGCACGACCGTCTTCGCCAACCTGCAGGCGTCTCGACTCGTCCTTGGCTTTCAGCGCGCTTAAACTTTGCACGCTCGGCATGCATGGGTGATGCTTCGAGGACCTTGGCCTGTTCGAATCGCACCAGCTCATCGGCGCTAATTGCCACGAGGACGCGCGCTAATGAAACCAGCGAGCCGTGAGGGCCATAAACCTGGCTGCACGCACTCCCCCTTGCGGTCGTGAGTCACAAAATGCGGGCGTACTCCGGATCGTTCGCTATAGGAGTACGTCAGGCCTTCGCCGAATGGCCCCCAATGCATGCCGGGAGACGCAGGCAGTCTTGCGCGTCGACAGATTCTGCACGGATGCAACATAGCCAAGTGTCGAGTTTCTTCGACGCGCCAATCCAACCCGTTGTTCTCCTCTCGATGATGACACCTCTCCGGCTCTTGGGAGCTTTTCCGGTCAGCTGCGCATGGCGCGATGGGGGCTTGTGAGTCCGTTGCGGGAAGCAGATGGAATGACCCTCACCTCTCTTTTTTTTTCTCTTTTCCAATCTTTCCCTCCCTATATCTTTTATTCCCCATACCCCATTTCTGTGCTGACCTGTTGAGATGTCCTTGTAAGGAGAGGCAGTTACGGGTTGGCACTTTTCTTTTCTTGTGTTATAAGCACTTATATATAGACCACTGCAGAGCAAGCTAACGGTACACGGGGTATGTCCTGAAAGCTGAGGTCTCAAACACGTATACGCTGCCAACGGACCATTGATTGATTGATATGTGGGGTTTAACGTCCCAAAACCACCATATGATTATAAGAGACGCCGGAGTGGAGGGCTCCGGAAATTTCGACCACCTGGGGTTCTTTAACGTGCACCCAAATCTGAGCACACGGGCCTGCAACATTTCCGCCTCCATCGGAAATGCAGCCGCCGCAGCCGGGATCCGAACCCGCGACCTGCGGGTCAGCAGCCGAGTACCTTAGCCACTAGACCACCGCGGCGGGGCTCCAACGGACCATTCACTGGTGGCCTGTGGTTTCACAAAGAAATAAAGTTTTGTGACTTTATTAAACGTTGCTCACATTATTTCCTCACCTATTGCAATTGATAGCGCTTTGTTTGGGTACCTTACAGAGACGAGAATGGTCGCAAACATTTTCTTTCTTTAGGCATCCCATGCGGTCACTGTGAATTGAAGCGTCACCGTGGAACGAAGTCTCTATGGTGCAGAATCGGCGTCCCGATTTTAGTGATTTTTGGAAATCAGTACCGTTATGTTTCCCGAAACTTGACGTCGAATCCCACTCAAAGAGGACCCACGCACATATGGGACATAGGAAAGGCATTCTTTCAAATTGCAACGTTAGGGAGATTCTGTACAACCTATCTCTTTCTATCTTTCTCCCGAACCACCCCTTCCTTTAAATTTCACCGTCCAACACTAGCGGAAAGGCTGAATACCCATACGATGCCTATGGTGTATATATACGAAACATGCATTGCTTAACTAGCAGGCTGACAGTAGCGGTGTCCGCACCAAAATTTTTACGTCTCGTATGCGTTTACTGCATAGTACACGCGTACGCGTACGTAATAAACACACGCATGTATTCGAGGGGGTCGGACCTTCACACACAGACACTGACAACGAGAGAGAAATGAAAAAAAAATTCTTGCTACGTCCAGCTTTGGGCCGTCCGGCCAGCCGAAGGTGCCACCCGGGTCCAAGGACTTCGAGAGGTCACCTGAGGCACCGCCGTCATAATCGACGGAGGGTGGGAAAGTACAGGAGTTAATCCCCCCTTCCCCCACCTCGCCCGGAGGCAACTGCTGGACTTCAAATAAGGTTCATTCATTCATTCATTCATTCATTCATTCATTCATTCATTCATTCATTCATTCATTCTTGCTACGCCCTTATACGCGGCCCTATCATCCGCTCTTTCGAAGATGACCCGTGGGCGAGCGCAGCGCGGTGTCCTTCACCATGCTGCGCGACCAAGCCGCGACCGCACACAAAGTCGTCGTCACTCGCAGCAGAATGGAGCAGCGAGGCCACGTGTATCGATCCGAATACCCCTCGAAGCAAGCCCTCCGCGCCACCAATCTCGGAGGACTTGCTCTGTTTAATGAGCGTGGCAACGTGTTTTTTAATGTTTATCCGTCACGCCGAGGTAGACTGCTCTGTGGCTTGCTCGTTTGGTTGAAAAAAGCGCGCAATTATGTGGCAAGCCTGCTGCGCATTAGCTAAACGTGCCATCTGCCATGTCGCGAAAAACACGTTAAACGCGGGCGCACGCGTCCAATGTAGACGGAATAGCCAAGGAATGAATGGAGATGCCAGCAAAGCAGCGAGGTGCCGGTAAGATAAGCCGTAAGATGATAAAAAAAGATGGACGTTTTTATTATCTGCGCTTATACAAATCGGCCGAGCTTTACACCGCCATCCATGTCCAAAAATGCAGTTAGGTCGAGTGTCGAGTTAATCGTGTTTCCATTCTTTCGAATCCTTTAGTTCACGCCTTCGCGATGGCTCCCCCGCACACCCACACACATGCGCACACAATAATAAAATAATTGATTGATATGTGGGGTTTAACATCCCAAAACCACCATGTGATTATGAGAGACGCCGTAGTGGAGGACTCCGGAAATTTCGACCACCCGGGGTTCTTTAACGTGCACCCAAATCTGAGCACACGGGCCTACGACATTTCCGCCTCCATCGGAAATGCAGCCGCCGCAGCCGGGATTCGAACCCGTGACCTCCGGGTCAGCAGCCGAGTAACATAGCCACTAGACCACCGCGGCGGGGCCACAATAATAAAATAGCGTAATAACGTAACGTAGCGTAATAGCGTAATATAATAGCGTAATAAAATCATTTTTTTCTGAAAAAAAGTCAGGCACGATGCACTGCCGCGTTAATGTATACAGAGGAACACCCGAACAAATAAATGAACAAACGAACAGACGACTGGGACGAGTTGGAAAGTCGGAAGGACGGGGCCGAGCGCAAAAAAAAAAAAAAAAAAACCCATGACATGTGCAACGGCTGCCGGTGGCTTCAATCGCTTCTCCAGAGTTCCAGATGAAAGGATGACTAGGTGTTTTACAAAAGCCACTCGGTCACGTGAGCAAATGTTGATGTTAACGATCGAGCGCGATGAGAGAAAATACATATATCGCTTGAAATACGGCACCGTGCGCAATAAACTCGAGGGTCCGCAACTGCAGTAGCGCCGTGTGTGTGTACATGCTGGCCGAGATGCGAGCGCTTTGGCCGTCATCCACTCAGGTTTCAAAGGGCCGAAATGGGAAAGAATCGGCAAGCAGGCGAATGTGGAGCAAACGTCACAAAAGACGGAATGGCGAAGTATGCAACCGTTTTGCTTCTTTCTTTACGTAGAATTGTAGATGCCCGTTTCCTGCAAAGAGAGGACAGTGCAGTCCGCTTTGTAGAAAAAGGTGTCAGCGTCGCGAACACCATGCATGGATGAAGCATGGTGTTCGCGACGCTGACACCATGCTTCATGCTTTATTTTTAATTAGAACTATTACAGTTTCAGTTATGTATACTTTCAATGGGACCCGCACTAGCCTTTTTGGCTATGGGACCATACAGTTTGTGCTTATTTTGTATAAGATATGAGTGTAATAAAAATCATTCATTCATTCACTCTGGGGGGGGGGGGGGCTGTTTTTTCGGCGAAAGCAGCGTAAAATTCGGTATCTTCAAAACTCAGAATTCTCGAAATACTTGAAATTTTTAACCCCTCCTCTACCGCCACACCACACGGGTCTGGTCACGTGTTCACGGACCTGGCCATCACCCTCGATCTTGCTCGGTGATGGTCTATAAGAAAACCTTGCGCGTACGTCGAAAGCTCGCGCCCTACATAGGCGAGCAAACCTCAACTCCGAACGGCAATCTCTTTTGTCCGCGGCTTCCGTGTGTCTGGCAATTCCGCGAGTGGCGGCGGCGGCACCTTGCTCGCCCCAGTATACCCGCGTTTGGCTTTCCACCGTCAAGAATAGAGACCTCTATTCTTTGAATCCTTCTCATAACGGGGACACGCGGGCGCGGATGACGTCGCTGGAATGCGGTCTAGCCCGCGTAATAAGCCCGCTCTCTCTCTCCTTGCAACGGTGAAGCAAGGAGTCGCAAAAAGCGGGACGAGCCATTCATCTCTCCACGCTGAGAGACGCCGACCAGGTCGCACCGTGTATACAACGCGCTTATACTGCGCAATGCTGCCCGGTTTTTAACGGGGGATGCACGGGAGAGCAGTCGTCGAATGAAGACGAGAGAAGAGAGGATGTGGGGGTTTCCATCGAAGGCGGCAGACCAGGAGGAATCGAAGGAATCAGGGTCGCCGAAATGTGGCGACTATAGACCGCACGGCGAAACAAGACCTTCACAAGAAGCTCGAGATCGGCGACGGTGTACGCTGATAATCATCACGTTTATCTCTCTCTCTCTCTTTCCTCTTAATTTCAGCAAATAGCCTGGTTCGTATCTCTGATATTATTGGGATAAGGGAGGAGGAACCAGAGAGCTATTTCGGGGACGGCGCTCTTCTATAGGCTATAATCTTCTCTGCCCTATAATTTCACCACTTTCGTCGTTCTATATCTCTCTTTGACGTATTTTTGCCCTTAAATAATAAAGCCGGAAAATATGAATTCATGGTTGCAAGTTTCGGGCATCACTTGCTGGAGATTAATGGCTAACACGAGTGCATGTGACGAGTGCGAAGGCACCTTTCTTCTATATCAAGAAAAAAAAAATCGGATATTCGTTTACTATTGTTCTACCCGTTTCTGTGCGTTCATGTATTTATTCTGTGGTTTTTGTCATTTCTTCAGGCTCACAGAAATGCCAGGAAAAGTACAGAGGATGTTATTAGAAGTGATTGTAACGTAAGTCTAAGAAAAGTTGATGAAAAGATGACTTGCCACTGGCAGGATCTGAACATACGACTTTCGAATAACGCGTCCGAAGCTCTATACCGCTGAACTACGGTGGCGGTTAGCGCCCCCGTCCACTTTATAGGGTACATATGTGCCCTATATGCCCTATAAAGTGGATGCGGGGATGACCGCCGCCGTATATTATATATATCAGTGGTAGAGAATCGGACGCGTTATTCAAAGGTCGCAAGTTCGGACCCTGCCAACGGCAAGTCATCTTTTCGTCCACTTTTCTTCACATTTAAATTACAACTACTTCTAATAACATCCCCTCCACTTTTCCGGGCATTATTGTCTTATAGTTCTCATTAATGTTGTGTTAACAACAAAAAAACGAGCCCTTAAACTTACACCTCTCTCTCTCTCTCTCTCTCTCTCTCTCTCTCTCTATATATATATATATATATATATATATATATATATATATATATATATATATATATATATATATATATATATATATATATATATATATATATATATATATATATATATATATATATATATATATATAAGGAAAAGAAGTGTATACCTAAGGGCTCGTTTTTCCGTGTTTTCACACAATATTAATGAGATTTAACAGACAGTAATGCCAAGGAATGTACAGGGGAAGTTATTAGAACCAATGGAATGTAAATAATAGGAAAGAAAAGTGGATGAAAAAATAACCAGCGGTGAGCACGGCTCACGGCTGGTTATTTTTATATAGGCCTGAACCCCCTACGCCCGAATATATATATATATATATATATTTTTTTTTTTTCGGGCGTAGGTGGTCCAGACCTATACATGTGGGCATTCAGTACAATGTTCCGCATCATCGCGCTACTGCTCGAACTGCCACTGCAGCCGCAATTAGTCAAACGACATGCCGGAAATAATATCGCGAGCATACATACGACTCACTGGATGCGGTCAATTTAACTGGCTCAAAATGCAGGTTTTAAAACGTAAGTATTGGCTCGCTTATCTAGCAATCTAGGGTAAAATAGCCTTTCATTTCCGGAGCCGGTTCCTTCGCCAAAAGGGACCGTAAGCGTCGTTGTATATATATATATATATATATTGGAGGAGCGTTTGTCGCCGGATCCGGGAATAATAGGAGAATAAAAGGAGTTTGACTCACAAGTGAAAAGATTTTTTACTTGACGTTTCGACCGTGGGCCCGGCCTTCGTCAGAATGAAACAAAACACAGCAATGGTAACCACTTATATGCCAGTTGGTCACATGGATTGTAGATAGGTACAATCAATACACGTGGAAAAAATGCGTTCAAAATGTATCAACATACTGTTCGTCAGTAACATACTCGCGTAACAAGAAGATTCAACAGCAATTGACAGCTCATGTGGTGACGAAAAAAACACCGATAACAGAAGATTAACACGTGAAAAACAGCACCTACACTGTTACGGACAATTTTCAAGGATATAATAATAAAAGGTGATCAATGCGCATGACATATTACTGGCGCAAGAACGTTAAAGTGCCGGGATTTTCGTTGAGACCGAAAGCAATGGTACTGAATTTGTGGATGAGATATGATTCCCGGACTTCTCTGTCACGATGGGAGCTAAAGCCTGACTCTAGAATTGTAGCTTTTATCTTGCTGAAGGAATGACCTGGAAGCGCAACGTGTTTCGATAACGGTAAGTTAGGAAGGGAAATCGCGTGTGCTTTATGATTATTAAAACGTAGACGAAAGCTGGTCTCGGTTTGTCCAATGTATTGCATACCACATACAGAGCACTCCAGAAGATAGATTACGTTCGATGTGTAACAGCAAAAGTTACCCTTTATTTTAAGACTGAAACCGGAGGCGGTACTCTGAGCTGAAAGTGATGTTGTCATATGTGCACATATTTTGCAGCGTGATTTATTGCATGGATGGCAACCCGAATATTGCGGTTTAGTAACTTTAGAGGATGTGACTAAGTCGTGTAAATTTTTAGAGCGTCTGTAGATTACTTTAGGTGGAATCGGGAAGATTGTTCGGAGACGTTGGCTTTGCAAGAGGATATTATGATGCTTTTGAAGAATACAGTTTACTCTGGGAGCCGAAGCTGAATGAGTGAGGACCAGGTTGGTTAGGCGTGAGGTGGCAGTCTTTTTCGGTGCCTTTAATAAGGTCTTGCGTTCGACGAGGTCAGCCTTTTTGAAAGCGTCTTCTACGAGACGGACAGGATAATTCTGTTTAACTAAAGATTCCCTCAGGGAAGTGCAGTTCTGGTGATAATCAGACTCATGTGTACAAACGCGTTTGAAACGGAGTGCCTGACTGTATGGAATGCTGGTCTTCCAGTGCTTTAAATGACTACTGTGAAAATGAAGATATTGGTGCCTGTCTGTGGGCTTCTTGAAAAGCGTGGTGCTTAGTCTGCCGTTCCGCAAAAAAAACAGTAATGTCAAGAAAATCTGCGCGCTTGTCCGAGAATGAATGGGAGAATGATATGGAAATGTGAACATTGTTGAACGCTGTTATAAATGAAAGTAATGCATGCTCCCCGTGTTCCCAAATCAGGAAGATGTCGTCAATGTACCTTTTATAAAAAAGTGGCGTTAATGTTTGACTACTCAAGAATTCTTTCTCCAGCACACCCATGAAGATATTAGCGTAATTGGGGCCAATTTTAGTCCCCATGGAAGTCCCGTTCACTTGTACGAAATGGTCATCGTTGAATTCAAAGTTATTGTATTGAAGAATTAATTTCAATAATGTTGCTAATGTTGCGCCATCTATAGAATGGTCGGAGGCCGAACGCTCGTATTCCTGACGAACAGCTTCGATTCCGTCCTTGTGTGGAATGTTTGTATATAGGGAACAAACATCCAGAGTAACCAAGAGGGATCCTTCAGGAATAATTAAATCGGCAATGTCGCTCAAGAATTGGCCTGAGTCTTTGATGTAGGACGGGTAAGTTTGCGGAATATGGCAAATGAGGGTGTCAACAAAACTGGAAATCTTCTCAGTTACGGAACCGATAGCCGAAACTATTGGTCTGCCGGGGTTGCCTGTCTTATGAATTTTGGGTAGTAGATAAAACCTTCCTGCTGAAGGACTTAGCGGGAGCAAGAAAGATAGGTCCTTGACTGTTAACTTTTTATCTGCCACGAGTTGTTCTAATTCTTTTTTGATGACACATTTAAAATCGTTAGTGGGGTCCATTTCCAAGCGTCTGTAGAAGGTGTCATTTCGTAACTGTCTGTAAGCCTCTGAAATATAGTCAACTCGAGTACCATTGCTTTCGGTCTCAACGAAAATCCCGGCACTTTAACGTTCTTGCGCCAGTAATATGTCATGCGCATTGATCACCTTTTATTATTATATCCTTGAAAATTGTCCGTAACAGTGTAGGTGCTGTTTTTCACGTGTTAATCTTCTGTTATCGGTGTTTTTTTCGTCACCACATGAGCTGTCAATTGCTGTTGAATCTTCTTGTTACGCGAGTATGTTACTGACGAACAGTATGTTGATACATTTTGAACGCATTTTTTCCACGTGTATTGATTGTACCTATCTACAATCCATGTGACCAACTGGCATATAAGTGGTTACCATTGCTGTGTTTTGTTTCATTCTGACGAAGGCCGGGCCCACGGTCGAAACGTCAAGTAAAAAATCTTTTCACTTGTGAGTCAAACTCCTTTTATTCTCCTATATATATATATATATATATATATATATATATATATATATATATATATATATATATATATATATATATATATATATATATATATATATATATATATATATATATATATATGGTAGGGCAGGCCGTTGTTCAATACTCATAGTTGTAAACGTGTTCGTCCTCTCCGGATC
Source organism: Rhipicephalus microplus (assembly GCF_043290135.1). Taxonomy (NCBI): domain Eukaryota; kingdom Metazoa; phylum Arthropoda; class Arachnida; order Ixodida; family Ixodidae; genus Rhipicephalus; species Rhipicephalus microplus. Next base: position 11,256,526 of record NC_134702.1, on the reverse strand, counting down.
ACTTTTGTTGCGGTGCGCACAAGCTCGACCTCGTTCGTGAGGTATAAGACGCTTCAGTGAGCAGCCATAACTATTGATCGTCATTCAGTCAACACAGCTACGCGAAATGAAGCAGTGCTTTTCCTTCGTCTCTATATACAGACAATTTTAACATTCTCGCCTTCTTCATGTATACGACCAGTATGTTTCTACAGCGACCAAGACAGTCTGGCTCGGCAGCTAGTTTCACGGGTTATGCGTGAACTGCAGTGTAGTTTCCTTCAAGGTTGATATGCATGGCGATGAGCCTTGCTTTGTACGAACTGATATGATGTTACGATACAGTTAAACCACTTTATAAGAAACATGCTCCAAGCAGCAATTCTTGTGTTTTATATGACATGTTCCCGTAAGCATATTTATATAAGATGTACCTCGTATGCATTTTCTTATCAACCCGTATTTTACTGCAGTCACACTGCTGTATGTTATACCCATTTGTCTCTTGCATCAGTGTCTCTTATAAGGGGGCTCGACGTTATAGATTACTATTATGCACTACAAATAAGGAAATAAAAAGGAAGGACATGTTGCGAACGAAATTCAGAAACGATGAATCTAGCTTATTTTCCTCAATGGAAACGACGAGCGGCCCGGATGTTAAAAAGTGCAATATTCCTGGATATTTGCTTATCTGCTAAAAAAAAAAAAATGATAGCCTGTGTAAGAAATCTGTCCGCAACGTTTCTTGCATATGATAAAAATGAATACATAGCCGCAAACCCTGCGTAAGTCTGAGCAGATATGGGCAGTCTGGAGCTTTTGAAGGTGCTCACGTGTTCTCCATGGTCTCGTAATTCATATACGCGTAACGGATTACGACAGGGACAAAGAGAAAAAGACAAACGCACACGGTGCTAACCTGCAAATAAACGTCTTATCCAACCAACTTGCCCGGCAACATGCCTTATAGTCTCTTATATAGGCGTTCGTATACTGTGAACGCTCCCGGAGTTAACAGTGGTCTTGGCTGTGAACTAGATGGCTCTTTCGCCAGACATAACAACAACAATAATAATAATAATAATAATAATAATAATAATAATAATAATAATAATAATAATAATAATAATAATAATAATAATAATAATAATAATAATAATAATAATAATAATAATACCAGGGGTTTTACGTCCCGAAACCCCGATATGATTATGAGTGTGTTTAGAAAAAGTAGTTAACGATTCAGAGTACTCGGTACTCGACTATGGGAGAGCTTAAAGCCGTCCCCGAAAATTCACAGAGACGCCATAGTGAAGTGCTCCGGAAATTTCCACAATCCAGTGTTCTTTCACGTGCACTGACGGCACACAGTGTGACCACCGCGCCGGGAAAGATTGACCACCGCGGCCGGAATGGAACCCGCGACTAACGGATCAGCAGCCGAGCCACTGCTATACCGAGGCGTACCGCTCTTTTACCAGACAGAATATTATATTGCGTCTATATAGACCAATGTTCTCTTTACATCACGGGCGTAGCTGCAGGATTCAATTCCGGGAGGGGTCACATACATGCAGTCCCCTCTGACGGACCATGCTCGCCTTGTGATGATGCGACATATGCAGGAGAGCGGGTCAACTCGAAGGTCATTTGTCGCCATAAAGAGAAAACCGTCGCTTGTCGACGCAGTCGTGTGACGTCTCGACGACTTTATTCCCCGGACATGGTGGACGCACGCAACCCGCGGGAACGAGGGCCTCTCAAACATCCGTCCGATAACAGGAGCGCTGGAAGGCCATTCGCAGCAGAGCTATAATACTGAGACTCCGTCACCCCCCTCCTCCACCTTCGAAAAAATAAAGAAAATAACAGCAGAGGCAATGCACGTGCTACTGCGCAAGAACGCCCGAGCAGCCTCGTCTCTTGTATTAAAAGCTGTAGCCTGAAAGACACACGGAAACATAATGTGGAAATATATGAGCGCACAAGGTAGCAGAAAAAGCACTTTCAGTGCTTTTTCCTGCTACCTTGTGCTTCCACATTATGTTTTACCGACTGGCCCAGCATTCCACTTTATTCACACGGAAACACTTCGATCCGGGTATATATATTGCGACTCGGAAAGCCGCAGAGGTATTTACAAGGCGCCTAAGTTAAACACGATAGATCGAGAAGCTTTCAGGAAAGAATGTTTTCTTTAATATTGTGGTTGTGCTTTACAAAACCGCGATTATGATTATGAGAGACGCCGTATATATAGCGGAGGACTCCGGAAAAATTGACCATCCGCTGTTCTTTAACGTGCACTAACATGGCACAGTGTATATACACTGGCCTCTACCGTGTCGCCTCCATCGAAATGCGACCGCAATCGAACCCGCGACCTTCCGGTCAGCAGCCGAGCACCTTAGCCAGTGATCCACCGAAGTGGACCAGCAAAGAATGTTGGCTTCGCAGGGATACCGGGGCCTTATACCACATGCACGGCAAGGGAGGTGTTAAAACGTGTAATAAACGTTATATATCATAAACAAGCCAGACTACATTGATAAGGAATGCATACCTCCGCTTACTTAAGACCTCGAGATGATCCAAAGGGAGTTCACCGAGAGAGCACGAACAGTGGCCCTTGCCATCGGCATAGCCAGGGACGGTTAGAATCTACCCCCCCCCCCCCCCAGACCCCTTTCGACTGAACTTTTTCAATTTCGCATGTGTATATTATATACGCGTACACACACAAACGCACGCACGAACATACGTAGAATATAGCTGAACCCCCTCCCCCCCCCCAAAAAAAAAAAAAAAAAAAAGAAGAGTTCTGGTTGTTACTCCGGCCCACACAAAAGAAGTATCGAGCTTGGGGTTCCGACTAAGACAGCCAGGTTTTTATTTAAAAAAAAAAAGAGAGTAAACAATGCTTTTCATGATCTACACGCTTAGATGGCGGACTCTGATATCTGTTACGCATCGGCATTCGCCTGCCATTTCACTACACTAGATGAATTAACTGCTTGCGCATGTGCTTCCCTTGTGCCGTCTCGAAAGCGAAGTCCCTAATATCTTCGCGACGGCACACTTGCTGGGACATTTCTGGCGTCGCTAATTCTATCTATACGCAATTTATCTCATTTATATACGTAAGCATAGCGAAAAATCAAAGCCAACTACGAGAGACATCACTCTGAAAATGAAAATTTTTAAATATTGGTATGCCCGAGTGCACGATATAGCTGCACTTCATCGATTCATTCAGCGCCATTGAGTTTGCCGTGTTACAACGCACCAGTTTACACGCGCGTTCACTACGTGCACATGTGTGCCACCAGCGAGCGCATTCTATCAACCTGTGCACTGAATTCCTCGCAGTGCCACCTGTTTCGTTCGTATGTGTTGCCGTGAATGTGGAACAGCCACGCTGTGTCCCTGAAGCGACAACCTACTTCACTGTATTATTATTTCCCGAGAGAAAAATAATTTTTGTACATATTATATCGTTAGAATAGAAACGGCCTTTCGGGAAAGCTGCTAAACCAAAGGATCACGATTTTCTTTTTTTTTTTTTTTGACACAAAATAAGCGCAAGAAAACAGAAAATCGATTGAAGTTTTCTTCAAATGCGTGAACAATGCATCCAATTTGCATGTATCTTACTGAACTGATTCGGTCCATTTTCTGTAGAATTTCTTTTACCTTTTTAATCGTTCACTTTTGTTTTTCTCTTAAGGTCACCATGACTGGGACCGCGCTCTTTATTTTTGTTTTATATAAGTAATCAGTTACGTTGCTATTTATGGTATACGTTTGGTCATATTGACAGCAACAATATCACCACGGCAATGTATATTGGTTCTTGAAGGAAAGGAAAAAGTGCCGCCATATCCACGAAGTGAATGATGATGAGTGGGAGAAGCTCCGGAGGTAAACCTGGTAAACCATGAATCCTCCGTACATTTTGCAAACTCGATTTTATTACAACGCTCCCCTTAGCGCACGTCGCCGCACTAAATCGAACGATTGCCTTCCACCAATGACACGCACCATATGTGACATCATTCTTATTTTATAACAACTCGCTTCTTTCATCATCAACTACAAGTTTCGGCGTCTAGTTTATAACGTCTTGCATCTTTTCATCAGTTGCTACAAGTGCCGCCATCTAGTAAACACTGCAAGAACGAAACGAGAGGTGGCTACATGCAGGGGATGGTAACGTCATCTAGTGACCACTCCAAGAACTAAACGAGAAGTGGCTACATACAGGGGACGCACAGCCCACGCCTTAAGGAGCTTCGCCCCTAAAAGGAGCTAATTTCTATCTTGTAGGCAACACGGCTAAGCTCCTTGTAGGGGATGGGGTAAGGGGATAAAAACGGATAGTAGAAAGAGAAATATATAGAATACGGAGCACTCGCCACACACGTTTGAAGAAAGAGGAGACAAGAGATAGGAAAGATGAGGGACACTGTCGAAGTAGTCCGCGGACGGGGAATCACTCGGTGGGAGCGACATGGCGTCAGGAGATTGTGGACAACAGGCCGATCGGCGAGAGCTACGCTGGCGTCAGGCATCGTGGACGACACAACCGTTCAGTATATATACACCAAGCGAAACCGTTCAGTATATATCCACGGAATATACCCAGCGAGTCTAATGTACAAAACTTCATAACCCAAACAAAAGCAGAATCGGATATGTGGGCGAGAGAGCCAAATTGCCTGAGCTGGCAACCGATTTCTGTTTTACTTCTCGCAATATAATTTTATTCCCTCTTTTCTTTCATAAACTCTCATTATTTAACGAATAAGTCTCAACTAGCGTACGGCCTCGCCGCGATGGTCTAGTGGCTAAGGTACTCGGCCGCTACCCGCAGGTCGCGGGTTCAATTCCCGGCTGCGGCGGCTGCATTTCCGATGGAGGTGGAAATGTTGTAGGCCCGTGTGCTCAGATTTGGGTGCCCGTTAAAGAACCCCGGGTGGTCGAAATTTCCGGAGCCCTCCACTACGCCGTCTCTCATAATCATATGGTGGTTTTGGGACGTTAAACCCCACAAATCAATCAATCAACTAGCGTACGTGTAGGAATTCAGAGTCGATAAAATGCTTAATTTTCGTGCAGTAAAAAGACAGTAAATGAATGCATGAATTCATTTTATTTTGCACTCATTGCCATGTCTGTATTTTTATCCCTGCGCTTCTCTGCTCATTGAATTATTTCTCAGTGTGCTCTTGTTACATTTATTACTCATATATGTTTCCTTGCTGTGAATAATTGCTAAACGCCGTTTCGTTGCTCTTTTTAACAGGAAGTCACCTTTCGGCCTTGTGCTATGGTACCTCCTTCTGTATATTCTACCTGCATGTGTTCATATATTCGTTATGAATAAAGATGTGATTCAAGTGAGTGAGTGAGTAATTGAGTGAGTAAGTGAGCGAGTGAGTGATTGAGCGAGCGCATCCGGCGGTGAGCTATACTACCACGAATAAACATTTCGCGGCAGATAACGGTACGTGACCTGTTCGCATTTTACCATGGACGTAGTGACTGACCTCAGCGGCTGCACGCTTATAGCGCAGGTCAGATAAGAGCGGATCTGGCGTCACGCCATATCTTGTACAAATTGTGTCGTGAATCAGAGCTGACCAACGCCCAGTATACAATGACTTCGAGCGCGTTTCTCTCTCTTATATGGACACAAGAATTTTCTGCTCGAGCGGAGCCTACAAGAAGGCGGTGCCCGATGACTCTATAGATTTGAGAGACTCCGGGAGTGGGTCTTAGTAGTAATAATAAAAAAAAACGTTTTTTTTTGTGTTCTCGCAATCTAACTTTATGTACAAACACGTGCAAAGGCGGCATCACTGTTTATTAAACAAAGGGCCTATTTATTAATCGAAACATTTTGAAATAACATCTGAACTGAAATTGAATGATTACGGCAAAATATTTGTTTAAAGACTCAACCGCTTTTTTTTAACTGCGTAACAACAAACACACTGCAAATTAAAATTGAAGTTTCCAATCTTGAAATACCGCGAAAAGAAACGGGTAAATTTATATCGTAATTCCAAAAAATCTAACCTGACGTCAATACGATAGACGTGGCGATTTGTTTCGAACAACACCGCAATTTTCAGTACAGCTGAATATACATTATAATATAGTGCGTACGAACTGTCACGTGGAATACTACCTCTTATCACACTACAGGACACGTACTTGTCTTGATATGAAGTTGAATAGTCGTAAAGGCTTTTTCTTGCATTACCTTTCTTTTCTTTTATTAGTAAGCCAGCCAGTGGGCGCACACGTATATTTATTTTAGGGGGCCCCCGGAGGGGCAGGCGCTTTTCCGGACCTCGTTCACTCGCACGCGTTGATAAATTGACGAATCGGAAAACCAAAATGAAATATCGACTCAATTTCTAATAATTTAATGTCTCTATACAAACAAATTACCCCGCCGCGGTGGTCTAGTGGCTAAGATGCTCGGCTGCTGACCCGCCGGTCGCGGGATCCAATCCCGGCTGCGGCGCCTGCATTTCCGATAGAGGCGGAAATGTTGTAGGCCCGTGTGCTCAGATTTGGGTGCACGTTAAAGAAACTCAGGTGGTCGAAATTTCCGGAGCCCTCCATTACGGCGTCTCTCATAATCATATCGTGGTTTTGGGACGTTAAACCCCACAAACCAATCAATCAAATCATTACAAACAAACTGTTCCAAGTAAATAGATAAAAATGTTTAGAAACCGCTCCTATAGCCATAATATGGTTCTTCTCAGTTCGGTGTAATTATTTCAGTGTGCTGTTTGTACGCTACAGTCTATGCGGGCATGAAATGCGCGGCCCGCATAAGATATGCTGACGACGCATTGATCGGAATACAAGCGCTAGCAGTTTCAGCTGCTTCAGCTTGCTGAATCGCTCGGATGATATAATTTTTAGCTTTTCTTTTTCCTGAAAGGGCAACCGATCACAGAGCCGTTTTTACAAGCGTGTAATGTTTTTTTTTTTTTAATGAATGCACGCAAGAGCACGAAATTCTCAGCTTCTGTCAGCGCTTTTCACGGCAGTACAATTTCTTTGTTAAATGTTAGTGCAGCTTTATTGCAGTACATTTTGTTGCAGCTGTATTTCAGTGTATTTTTATTGCAGCGTATTCCATACAATGTATGAGGCAGACTTTGCGACCCGCTCCTCTTAGGCGGTTAGAGTGGCCACTCTTCCTGCCCCCCTTTCGTTGGCACGCCTATGTCCTCTAATTCGGCGTTCCTTATGATAATATCGTGGTTTTGGGGTGCTACAGATATTTTTTAACTATTAGATTGGAATGGTCTTGGATTCAGTATTACTGCGATACTGGGGCGGCGTGACGGGGCGATTGATTGATTGATATGTGGGGTTTAACGTCCCAAAACCACTATATGATTATGAGAGACGCCGTAGTGGAGGGCTCAGGAAATTTAGACCACCTGGGGTTCTTTAACGTGCACCCAAATCTGAGCACACGGGCCTACAACATTCCCGCCTCCATCGGAAATGGAGCCGCCGCAGCCGGGATTCGAACCCGCGCCCTGCGGGTCAGCAGCCGAGTACCTTAGCCACTGGACCACCGCGGCGGGGCAAAGGCGTGACGGGGCTATTAACGCTGCGTATTCTTAGAAGCAGTTCGGTCGTCGGCTGTGCTCTGAGAAATCACCTCCCGCTGAGGAGTGCAAGTTACGAAAACATATGGTGGAGGAACTGTAAAGCAATGTTATGGAGTGGCCATTCCGGGACTGGAATAACTCCGGAATCATTCCACATTTTTTGTGACCCCGGAATGGAATGGGCACAACACGTGGACGAATGGAATGGAATCCTGATGTGATGCGTGTTGACGTTTGTGAGACGCTTGTGTTCACTGGAAGCTTTCCAGCTTGTGCGCCGTCTCACCTCATTCCCCCCCAATACTGTCGCACGAGATACGTCACCAAATGTATATACTAACCCTCGACCTTGGTAACATGTTTTGCGTACTTTTTCAGTTATTAGAGTATCTTATGACATCAGATTTAGGGGGCGTTCATTCATAACTCGATAAAGCTATCATAATGCATTTCCTGCATTAAGGGATTACAGGAATGGAATTGAACTCCCCGGCCATTCTCGGAGTGGCAATGGGCCAAGTTTTTTTTTTTTTTCATTCCGAGGAATTGAAAGCAATGGAATTGCGGCAAGTTTCTAATTGCCCGGAACGGAATTGAAACGGAATGTCGGCGCCCGTTCTGCAACGCAGCTGCAAAGGCAATTACGTAGGTCAGTTGCAGGTGAACGCTAACTTTGTTGTAGTGTGGTATAGACACGGAGACAGAATAAGGGGGAGACAGAAGGTTAGGTGGGCAGATGAGATTAAGAAGTTTGCGGGTATAAATTGTCAGAAGCTAGCACAGGACCGGGTTAACTGGCGGAACATGGGAGAGGCCTTTGTCCTGCAGTGGACGTAGTCAGGCTGCTGCTGCTGCTGCTGATGATGATGATGATGATGATAGACACGGAGAGCGTAATGCCGTGTGCACCTTTTCCCGTTTGCCGCGGCCATTTTATTCCATTTGGAGCGGCTTACTCACGAGAACACCTACGCGTACAATCAGTGTATATACATTCGGCTCATGCGGACGCACCTGCGGCACCGGTGGACAGGATGACCGTCCCGTTCCTTCTTTCCCCCTCCTTTTTTTTTCTTCTTTTTGAGATGAAGACGTTGTACCTCATAGTAAATGCTGATCTCGTCCTTGTGCAAAACGAACAAGAAAGTTGACGCATTCAGCCGGGGGCGATCGGCGTGCGTTCCCCCGAGAATCTTTCGCTTACCCTTTTTTTTTTCATTTTCTTTTGCTAGCTCGGAAAAAAATTGCTTCACGGATAGCTTCAATCGCTGCTTTGTGAACAGAATTTCTTTTCCAACCTTGCTTCAGGGCGACAACAAATTTCAGAATTCGATGTCGTCCGGCCCAGTTTTCAACGCTCTGGGCGAAAACGTCTGCGAAACGGATGAACCTGCTGTTTGCAACACGCAAGCTGCGTGTGTTGTCAAACTGCGCACAGCGGTGCCTCGACCCTAGCTCGTATATCTAAATAATAATAATAATAATAATAATAATAATAATAATAATAATAATAATAATAATAATAATAATACCAGAGTATATGTGTTAGGCAGCTCCCGAAAACGATTGCCCCTGTAATAGCCAGCCTGCTTCCGTTTCACTGCATTCAAAGCCAAATCATTCACCACACATTGCAATGTTGTTAGCGAGCAGTGGTCCAAAGAACGCTTCGCCAGACGAAGCTCGGTATGTTAAAAAAAAAAAAAAACGAAAATGACAGCGTACTTCAGACCATGGTATATAAATGTTATTTCAAGCTGACATGTCAAGTAAAACGAAAATGTAATATCTGCATGCAGGCATCGCCACGTGGTCGCCAAGTCGCACACGACTGTCACCAAGTGTCTCCACTGGGTCAACTCTCCACAAAAAATCTGACTCACGACTGCATACGTTATTCCAGCAGTGCTACGCAAAGAAACAAGCAAGCAAACGAGAAAAAAAAAAGAAAGTGAATCGCAAGAGAAGCGTTAGGCTGTAAACACTCACTTCTTGAAGTGCTTCTCGTACTCCTTGATCTCCTTGCGCGAGAACTCGATGTAAGGGTTGAATCCTTCGCTCACTTTCAGATCCTTGATCTCGCCCCTCTCGATCGCCTCCCGGCGGGCAAACTTCTCGGACAGCTCTTCTTCGGCCATTCCTGCACGTCACCAAACTAAGCTCGCGTCGTCTGCACGCGCGGAGAAAACGTGCGTCTGCCGCAGGGCCCGAAGAAGCGCAACGCACTACTGGCGGACGGCCGCTCGCGGCGAGCGCTTTTCTTCCTCGCCTCTCGCACTCTCTTTTCTCTCTCTATCTCGCCAAATACCGTGCAGCGCTGCGGAGGCTGTCGCAGGCGTTGGCCAATCAGGAGAGCGGTCGCTTGGAGCTCTCATCCGCAGCGTTATCGACGTCGTCTGCTCTCACCACAACCAGCCACAACCAAATTGGACGGCGCGGCAACAGTGAATAACGCGGGTTAAACGCGCAGATACGATGCATGTCTTTGGGGAGACGTGGTTGAAATAATTGTACCCGCACGACGATCCACTGTACGCTTTTAGTTCGGGCAGCGGTTGGAGCTGAGCCGCTACATGCGCTCGGCACCACTCTCCCTTGGGGGGAGACCTCCCGCTGGATTTTTAAAACGTCTCTCTCATGCGAAACGCGTCTACACGGCGCTCCGCTGCGTAGCTTGACGTCAGCAGCTTCGCTTCCTCGTTTCCGCGGCTTGTCCCACCGAGCAAGTCCGAGCGATAGGTATGACGAGCGCTGTACACATCATTTGCCGCATGCACGAGAGGTAGCCTCACTTCGCGCAATGCACGGACCCGTTCACCCAGCAGCCACACGATTCATTTGTTGAGCGAGCTCTCTTAAATTTTCTTGCTGGCACTGAGTAATATATCCCCCTCATCAAACTGGAGAAACCACAAAGTCGCTACAGACAACTTCAGGAGCACATTTCGGGGAATAAGAAAACACAACAACGAGTTCACATGCTTGGTCACTGCCAGCATACACTACTGTGGAATCTCGTTGATACGTTATCGCATGATGCGTTTTTCGGCCTAATACACGTTTTTACTTTTGTTATTCCCGGCGAACATCCCTTGGAAATGATTTTCATTTGGTTAGTACGGTGCCATTTCTTCCCCAAAATTGGGCAATACGACCACGAAAAAGGATATTGACTTATATGTCTAGAAATACTATGTTTATTCTTCAGTATACGAGCTCCCTTAGTTACTTTTGAGAATTCACCGCTGGACATTGAAAACAAAATGATGCAGTGCGAATTGACCAGCTACTTCAATGTTGCTCAATAAAAATGAGTTACTGATGGAGTATGCATATATTCCTCCTTTTCTGTAACCTGTGTGGTTAATACGATTTTTTCACAATGTGTTTTCTTATTTTCTGGTTTAAACAAAATACCTTGCACCAAGTTTATGCATGACAGTAAAGTTAAAGTGTATCCCAATTCTTTAACCAATAGAAAAAAGAAATTTGTGTAGTAATTTTCTTGAAAACCGTTTTTAAGCATTGCTACATTTGTAGGGCTTATGACTGTGTGAAGAGAACTGAATATGAAATTTTTTATCACTTGTGCAATAAAACCTGCATAAGTCATTTAGAAGATGTGTTCGAACTAAACACGGACAGCACGGTATATTGCAGAGCAAAAGTTTCAGTTGCAAAATGTTGACTGACAATTATATGCGTTATTTTCGGAATTGTAAAATAAGCACATGCAGAAAACACACTAAAAAGATGAAGAGAGTTGCGAAAACCGCACAGCTGCCTTTGAGATTTAATAAAATAGTAAATAACTCGTGATATGCCTAAGACTTTCATTATTTATGTTCATACCGGCATCTCTGCTGCATGCACAGTCTTCAGCAATCTTAACACAGGTGCTCCACAGTGTGTCCTAAAACAGTTTTATTGATGCTAGTGCCGCGTAGCTTTGGGTTCTCTTGCCGAGATAATACCCATGCATTCTGACGTGCTGTCCAACCATACCGAGGTATTATCTCAGCAACAGCACCCACCGTTTTGCGGCTTACTTCGGTCAAACTTGTCTATGTCACACATCATAGCGTTTGTGTTATAAGATTGCCGATGACTACAACAAAAATACAACACAGAAAGAGGTCCAGCAAATATGTCCTTTACCATATTAAACCTGGTGATGCGTTTTCTACATTCTTTCATAGGCTGCCTCAAGAAGTGAATAATTTGGTTGAGAGTGCAATTCAATATAGTACTACCAACCAAGCCAACAGAGCCCTACAAGGCATACCATGCTGTGCCAAATTACCGAACCACTACATATGCATAAAGTAAATTGAAGCATGGTAAGTGACATATTCTGCACTATTTGCAGAATGCTTATTTGCAGAAACAAAGTACTTCAAGAATACCTTGGCACTATCAAACTCTGATTTCCAAGATGGTGTTTAACTACAGTCTCGGCTATTGAGACTGTTGGTGAACTACAATTAAGTTTTTTTTTTAAAGTTTAGCTATAATAAAAACTGTATGCTATTCTGTAAAAGTTCTTGTAAGGTTACTGACCTCAATGTATTAATTAACAATTAAGGGGTAACATTATCACAAGAAACAGGCCTCACTATGTGGCAATGTATATTCCTTTATTACATAACATTTTGCAAAGAATACAGGCAATAGTTTTGACAATTCAAAACACTTTAGCATTGCATACGTCGCATATCACTTCCATCACAGAAAATAAAAATGGAAGATAGGGTGTGCGTTTTCCACAGCGTGAACAAGGAGCTCAGCTCAGTACTTCCAACAGGCAAATGAGGCATTGCAAGAACAAGCCACTGACCAGAAATCTTTCAATGTGTGCAGCTGCCTAAAGGGCAACCTTTAAGGAACAGGCAGCACATAAAAGGGATGTGTAAACTTCAAGATGAAAAAAACATGAAAAATAAATGAGTGTCGCATTACACCCTTTGCTAGAAAACTCCCACATGATCGGTGCATAAGTATATAAGAAAGCACTCCCACGAGAGGCAGCCTTTCAAACGACGCTGCATGATCAATGCTCCACAAGAATCAATGAATAAAACGGTAAATGTTGCATATACTAATCAAAGAAAAAAAAAACAAGCATTCAATGATCATTGCTTTCCTTGACATTCACTACTATATAGGTTGGAAGCAAATGCTGCCCCCATTTCCTTTATTGCCACATACACACACAAGCACACACAAATTAGGTAGTAGAAGCTATCAAAGTACGACAAAGCAAAATGAAGAAATGTAGACCTATCAAAACGGTTGCCATATCTGCCATAGACAACACATTGCATGTTTTTTCACTGTACTTCTAAGTTCTGTTAGGAGCCTGCACATGCTAATATTTTTCTAAAAATATTTTCCTTCACAACTAAATCAGCATGGAACCCATGACAAATGTGCGCCAACACGAGATTTGTGTGATGAACAGAAATTTGCACAGGCAGTGTTGAGTGACAATGAAAGGAAGCTAATGTGGCAACAGCATTGTTGTCGATACATTCCTCTGTACAGAGTTCTATTTTTTGCATTACAACCATTTTTTTTCTGATGAACTCGAGCACATTGAATGGAACCACAGTGAACTTGTGCGCCTATATTTATTTAATAATTAACACCCCAAGACTCGTTCACAAATTTCTTTACAAACTAGTGAGCAACACTTGCCTATGTGTTTCTCAAAAAATAAAACAATGAACTCCCATGACACAAAAGAAATGAGACAACTGTCAGCATTTAAAAAATAATAAAAACACCATGAAAATGAGCAAGAGATGCAGGGACTGTCTCAATAGGAGAAGAAAAACTGGGAAAAAAAAAAGAAGACAACACGAGGTTGAAGGAAAAGCAATATTGCTGCATAAGAGCCTGTGGGGAACCGAACAGTGAACGATACCCGAAAGCCGCACAAGCATTTCACTGCCTGCCTTGGTCAATGTGAACTATGACAACCGTGACATTGTCTCCGCTCAGCTTCCGCACAGCTTCATTGGCGAGTTTGCTGCAGGCAGCCTCGTATCGCAGCTCCAGTGTCCTTTTCTTGTCCCCTTCAGCTGCTATTGTCTCATCCTGCGCCAGAAATGTGAAAATGGAGAGCGCGGAAAATGTAATGTGAAAATGGGGTACAGGGAGCGTGAATTGCACCTGAGACATGTACCCAATGAAAAAAAAAAGAAAATGGTGCCGTTATGGTGCTGCAAAGTTCCACCGCATCCGCCGGCCAAACTGAACTGCCGGTGTGTGCAACTGCCATGCCTTGGCAGACGACTTCGATGACGTCCCTACTCTTGACAATGATTGCAGTGGTGTTAGTTTTGCGCTCATCAATCTGCACGCACCAGGTGTGCTCTCATGCCAAGCGCAGGCCTCTACAAATATCAAGCTAACCAGGTCAAAGGATGACTCACACACACGCATGTTCGCACTCAGTCTGGAGGGTTTGGATGAGTGTATGGCAGTTGTGTTCCTTGGTATGCTGCTTTCACAAGTGAGAGTGGTCTGATGTCATTACTCTGCTAAAACCAGTTGCTGATTTTTGGAGATTTCAAAGCAGCAAAGGGCTGCCTCCTGAAATTTTTCCTTTATGACATAAACACCCATCTCCTCTGATTAACAAACTGGTCAATTAGGTTTTTATAATTACTGCTGTAATTGTTGTTTTTAGCCACCTTAAAGAGACACTAAAGGCAAATATTTACTCAATGTTGATTGCTGAAATAGTGGTCCAGAGACCTCGTAGTGCTACTTTCGTGCCAAGGAAATGCTTATTTTGAAATAAGATCACGTTTTAGTGGTTCGCACAGCGTTAGTAAATTTCAAAACACAAGCCTAAAAACAGACCTCCCAACGTAGCGGTTACCAAGCCCAACGTTGCTCGCTTTTACTGCGCGATTGCCGACACTAACAGCAGCAGAGCAAAAGTAGCCCCTCCCGTGCCCCCCAAAATAAATTTTATTTTGGGAGCCAAAGACAGCACAGCAAGTTTCAAAAAACGTTATTGAGCTAATGTGACCAAAATACGAGAAAAAAAAACTGTAATGCCACGATGACATTCGGGCACAGGAGTTTAGCTCATTCAAAGATGAAGCTATGAGCTTAATCAATTTTCTAACAATTAACCAATGATTGTAAAATTTATTTAGATGTATTGTTTATCAACATTTCTGCAACATTTATCTCTATCTATGAGTTCACTGTTTCACTTCAGTGTACTTTTGATGTTTATAACAGCATCCAATCAAGCAGCAGCGTGGAAGGGCACCCACCTGTAAAGTAGCAAGCACACTTGCAAGAACTTGGTCTGATGTGAAGACTTTCCAGAGACCATCACAGGCAAGCACAAGAAAACGGTCAGCTGGCGTCAGCTGGCATCGCATGACATCTGGGAGGCAGCTGACACCACACCGCTTATACTGGCCATCACCAATAGAGCGAGACACCTCCAGTACACCTAGCACTCGCCCGTCCCTGCATGCAAAATTTATTGATTTCTGTTTCTGAAAGGTCTGTGGTGGCTTAACACTTTTGTTACCATAAGAAACAAAATGTGCCAGAATTACTTTTTTTTCCAGTAAATTTGTAGGATTTTTTTCCAAATAATATGGCACCAATTTTTCATTTCCTTACATTACTAAATGCATAAAAAATATTACTCAAAAGTGGCTTCAATGCATGACAATACAGTTTAAAAGATGGCAATAAAATGAAGGCCAAGGCACAAATGGCCCACCACAAATGTGGCCATCTAGCATCAAAAAAAAAAAAGACAAGAATAACAATTACAGTCTTCATTGGTTTTGCGTGGGACCAGCTTTGGTTGATGACGAGTACAGTGGTCACCAGGAATTTAGTTGCAAAATTGCACGACTATACTCGCCAACAGTTGCAAAGGTGCTAACAAAGATGCACAACAACATGTAACATGACAGTCATTGATGAAGGTGTTGGGAGCGATCAATAGCAGAGGTCTTCGTCCTGCAGAGCACAAATAGGCCAAAAATGATTATGATGATGGTAGTTTCAATCATTTGCATTTCACATTTTCATTACATGTTCTATGGTGCAGCTATTAGTCGACTAAAGTGTAAGCAAAGAAAATTTGAACTGTAGCAGATTATGTTACTAGGTATGTCACAAGAAACTTGTAAGCGACCAAAATTTATTAATCTTGAAGTAGCAGAGAATCTGCAGCATGCAGCCCATGCTTCAGAGGTCAACGTGTAGAAGTGCACCCATAGAGTGAGTGATTCATTCTGGTACAGCTCAGCAGAAGAGCAAGATTAGCCGGAATAAATCCTCTAGAACAGCCTTGTTGTAACATCATCACTCCGTCAGAAACTCAAGCTTTTGTTTCATTACTACATATTCAAACGTTACTTTTCCCAGAAATGGTCGCAGTTGTGTTGTGTAAAAGTTCCAAGTTTGAACAGCCCACTTTAATTACGATAAAAAGAAAGAATGTGTACACCTACAGGTGGACCTAGCTTGTTAGCAAGCGTCCCGCAGAAAACAGGCATGCCGATGAAAGCTAAATCCGGTTTAGCTTCACAATGCCAATTCCTGGTAAAGAGCTCTTAATTAAGATAGCAAATACACAAGTAAAGGTGTATTGATTGAAAGTGATATTGATGCAGTGTTGCTTGCTGCAAAATTTAAATTTCCTGGAACGTGACAACCACAAAACTGGTGTTCTGTGGCCTTTTTTTCACAAAGTTAATGCTAACATAAAGGTCGGTAATTCTCTCAACCATGTACTCGCCAACACAGCTTGTGAAACGAAAAGCCCACAGTGAGTTATGTAAATGAAACGATTGTACAGCTAACCTGGAATGTTTAATGGAACAGTGACAATAGCACTTCATCTCATATTGTTGTTTTACAAAGTAATTGCTTGTTATTTTTCTTTGAAAAGAGAAGTGGTGTGACATATTGTTTTGAACATGTTGCAGTTTGAACAACCAATGCAACATGCCATGAACACTGGTGCTCCTGCCCCTTGGATGAACCCAAAGAATAACAAAGCATTCGAACAAAACTAAAAGTGCGATACGGGCGAACATGTCACAATGCACCACGCTCTAGTTGGGGTACTGCATTAACATTTAAAGTTGCACAAATTAGACAGCAGTGTTCCTCTCGTAATTTGAGTATGAAAGCATATGAAAGTGTAGAATAGGAAACAAGCGAAAAAGAAAATTTGCAAAATGTGCGACAAATTATGCAATGCACTTCCGTGTGCAAAAGTTTTGTGTTTCATGAGCACTGCACAAATCGCAAGGGGGTACTGCAAATAAGCTGGCTATATTCAGTACTCGCTCAATCACAAAAAGCATCAAACAGTACTAACTTCACAAATCCTCCCGCTTTTTGGATGCGCATCCTTTCGCCGTAGTCTGTCGGGCTGTGATCTTTGCTCAGAGGAATCGCAATGTGCTTCTGCGACTCTTCGTGGTATCTGCACAGGATGGCCTTTGAGAATAGTGATGGAATCAGAATGAATATCATGAAATAATAGTAATAAGAACATACACTACAATGCTTTCTACTCTGGCACTAAACTGTTGCTGATAATGCAATAAAAAAAAGAAAACAATGAAGTACTTGTGAGAGACTTGGAAAGGCTGCCATAGACAGCCATAAAAAAACACAAATTCATTTTCCACGTCGACTGCATCGTAAGCAGGTGCCCAACAATCTACCCAAGTGACAATTAAAGCTCTATCTTACTGAGCTATGTCAGAGCTAAAAAAGTTACCAACATGCACAGCTGCCGGCCCGCTAAAGCAGCGTATCATGAATGCCACTCACCTTGCTGTCACCCAGGTTGGCAATGTAAAGTGTATTGTCAATGGCAACCACAAGAACAGCTGTGGTGCCATCCTTCCAAGAAGGCTTGTAACTCGCTGCTCTCTTGAGAAAATCCTCGTCTGTTTTCTTGAAGCTTTCCATGATGGTTCGCTTGATTTCCTTTTCAACATGGCTCATGTCGCCTGTAATCATAATGCAAGATCGGCACAATGAGCGACACTTAATAGATGCCTGCAGTTGTGAAACTACAAATCATCACACCACTTTTTAAAAGTAAGTTGGACAAATTCAGTTGCATAGCTGCATCAGTTGCACTTGCTCTAAAGCTACCTTGACAGAATTGAAATTTTACAGCACAAAAAAAAAAGAAAATCGCTGCAAAACATACTCAACACAAGCTTCTTCTCAAAGATGTTCAAATAGTTGTGCCAAAGTGATCACAATGCAAACGATACATTACTACGTCCAGCTCACACAGACATTCATACAGTTAAGTAGGCTTATGCTATATGTTCTGGGCTGGTGCAGCTTGCATCAAAAGAATACGAACATATGCTACAGCATGTTAGCTATGTAAAACAGTATTCTATAGCTAACACTTCAATGAACAAGAGAGAAATTTCCCTTTTCAGCTGCACCAATGCCATTCAAAAACAGCGCAGGTGCTTGATCATCAGTACGAGCAGGTAAAGACAAAATTTAACCATAGTACATGTACTAGTACTACAAACTTACTTGTGAATAATTAGGTAACTTCAGACACAGACATTGTTGTAAAAATAAAAAAAAACATGTCCTGGCAAAATTAAAGTATAATTTGTCAACGACTGATAACTAGCATCCAAGGAGCCAACTTTTTCATGGTGCCACAAAACGTTTATACTAAAAAGTGTTCATAACTGCAGGGGTTAATTATAAAAGCATGTGGATATACTACGATCATTATCAGTCTGAGCCACCTCTAAAAATACTAAAGTCCATTGAGCACCAACACTGAGGAGCAAGAGTAATGCCACCTCACAAACAGGAAAAGCAGAATGAGAATGCTGGGAAGGTTTCACCAAGTGCAACTTTCATTAGCCATCGACATTTTTATGTTCTCAGCAACTTTTGGCAATGAAAAGCTGCTACAAAGCATTGTGACTTGGTGCACAGGCCTTCCATCTAAAATGTGATGTCTAAGACACGGTGCCTACTACGTGTTTCCAGCACTTGCTCAGTTTCCACCAAATGCATTTAGAAAAGCTTTAGAGACCCTCTCTGTTTACCAGGCCGAACCATCTGAAGTGTGTGCTAGTTAGTTAGTTATATTGGGTTTATTGGCGCAAGAGCGACTCGGGCTAAGCTGCGTCAAACACAAGGTACCTAGTGATAGCCAGTATATACATTTTAATCATAAAGCTTAGGGAGGAATCCACTTTCTTTTAGGAAATTGATAACTTTAGACAGTGGAACAAGTGAATCATCTCCTAAAATTTTATTCAGGTGTATTGGTGTGTGGTGTTTGTATAAAGCTCTGAAATGCTTTCGTCTTTCTGCTTCAATGTATGGACACGTGACTAGAATATGTAAAACCGTTAATGGCTGTTGACATTTTTCCCATTCTGGCAAATCTCTTCTAAGCAAAAAGTTGTGAGTGAGGTGAGTGTGCCCAATGCGGAGTCGGCATAGAATGACCTCAATGAATCGTTCTTGGTGAGCATATGACTTTCAGTCGCCCACTGTGGGCTTCACCAAATGCAGTTTATTACTCGTGCAGAAGTCCCATTGTTGCTGCCATTTTAATGATAATGCCATACGAATAGTACGTAGGCTATCTTTAAGGAGAATCTTTGTTTAACTGATGTCTGTGCTGCTAAGGACTCACATTCGTCCGCCTCTTCGTTGCCTGGTATCCCTATGTGGCTTGAAACCCAACAAAAATGGACAGTCATATTCTCATTATTTGAAACAATCATACGTAGGATATCAACTAGTAAAGGTTCGCACTCAGCTTTTAAATGCAGCGCTTTTTTTTAAGTCAATGAGTCAGTGTATATGATTGTTTGTCTGTATTCCTCAATGATGATTTTTTTACTGCTTCCCATAAGGCGTACATTTCAGCGCTGAAAATGGACATGCACTTTGGTAGTCTGACACTGACAGTGCTTTTTTCTGTCACAATCCCAATGCCAACACGGTGTTTTGCTTTCAAGCCATCTGCGTAAATTTCGGTATAACCTTTGTATTTTTCCTCGATTGCGCGGAATTCTTGAATTAAGTGTTGTGGTGCGCTGTCGTTTTTCTTAAATTGGGTCAGTGAAAAATCGCACAGTTGCGTCAGGTCAGCCCATGGCGGCAGTCTCGGTGGTTTGATGGCGACCTTCAGTGCGTCATTACAAATACTGCAGGTGCAGCAATGCTCTTCGAAGCGTAAAGTCAATGGTTTGATGAGGTGTGGCCTGTTTGAATAGTATAAGCGTGAGTGGCATTGCCTGGTGATGTCGTGGCATATATGTTGAGACTGTGATCTAATTTTTAAAACATGAGAGAGTTGAAAATATGCGGCGCTGGCATAGCCGAGGTTCATTGCAATCTATGTACAAACTCTGGACTGGGGATGTTCTATAAGCAAGCAGCATTTGATAAATGCAGACCAAGTTTGTGTACAAGGTCTAGACGGCGAATGTAGGATTGTCTGGCCGAGCCGTAAACAATGCTCCCATAGTCTGAAATGCTGCGCACAACGGAACAATAAACCTTCAATAGGCATAATCGATCAGAACACCAATGCTTATGGGATAAAACCTTTAAAGTATTGAGATGTCCCCCACTATGCCACCAATTACCAAAGAGAGGGAAGACCACTCAACCCCTTGTCTATCCTGTTCCCTCTTGGCTACGTGTTTGAATCACTTTCCACATACAGGGATTCGTGCTGGGGCCGGGAAGTAAGAGACGCTACGACCTGTTTCTGTTTACTGATTCATTAAATTTAATAGCAAGTGCAAATGGCGTACACACATACTGTCCGTGAACGACATCTCTGTTAGGCGAAATTGTAACACAAAAGGAAATGCTCGCGACACGCGAAACAGGATACATAAGCGAAGTAATGGTGACAATACAAGGGTGCCTCAATACAGAGTAAACACAGGATGACACAAATGATAAAGTCATTAATTAATAAAACTGCGCAACGTCTTAATATGCCACATCCCTTCCCGCAAAGCTCGTTTAGGTAAGGGAGGTGAAGTTCGTCTCACGAATGGTCCTTGTGGTCAGTCTTCACCGTCTTCGTTGTCTCTCTCAGCGAGTTCCATCTTAATCTTCTTTCATAACGTCCCGCAATCACTTGTTTCCTCGTTTCCCATCTCTAACTTTCATTCCTCGTCATATCATCTCTGCCTCAGTCATCATCCCATCGACTCTCATTGCTATCTCTTCACACCGTTATCTTCCTTTTCCATTCCGTCTCTCTACCATCTCGAGCTCATCGCATCGTATCTCTGACTCCCTTGTATTGTCTCGTAGTCCCTTTCTGTAGGACCCGACTTCGCCCTACCGGGGCACCAAACCAGTCGCCACTCCACGCGGCATATCTTTTTTTCTCTGTGCGAGTGTATTATCTTCGGCGGCCGCCCCCGCGGCCTACACCAGTAGAAAACCCTCTCCCAAACAAAGCCGAGCAAGTAACAATGTACAAACTCAAGCCTCAGGGAGAGTGATGGGCGAGCCGTCCGAAGACACTTTAATTACGGGCGAACAATGGTCCCGATGCTTCCGGTACTTGGTGAGCCGATGTCCAGACCACGTCTCAACGTTTCCATGTAGCTCGGTGTCCCCCGCGAAATTCTCCGCAGCCGCCGCTTTTTCGTCATTCACCGCCGCGGGCGGCCATCTGCGCAGAACGCAGTAATGAGCCCTAGAGCCACGGAGGCTGACAGAAAGTCATACTGGTCCCGGCACAAGCGCTGCGGCAGCGTCGCATTCCCCAAACCAACAAAAGGTGCTCTGCTGCTCCCTCATGCCACAAATCTGAAGGGTGCGCGCCGATTGTCTCCACCATACACTGTCACACGGTCTGTAGACGACAAGGCGCCGCCCAGTCCTCGTGTTTGCGCGGGGGAGCCCGTGAGAATAGTAGAAATAATCCTTCTGGTACTTCACTCCTGAATGCCCATTCGTTAAACCGAAGGTTTTCTTTTCCTTTCTTTTATGCGTGGGTTTGAGAAACGAACGAAAACATCTTGAAAGGAGTGGGGTTCAGTCCGTGTTTGCGGGGACGTCACAATCCCTTCATCTTGCAGAAGAATTTTCCCCGGGGAAATTCAAACACGAGAATTGCGGGTTCATAATGCCTTCGAGTTGCGCAGCAAATTTGAGACAACGCCTTCGAGTTGCGCAGCAAATTTGAGACATTGCAGCAGTCTTAGGAATACGATATGCGAACACAGCACACTTGTGATTCAGCCCTGGCGGTAGCGCGTCGCTGACAGGAACCAATCTGTGATTGTCGCTGAATCATCACCCACCACGAAGCAGTTTGATTCCGTATTTCTACCGCGCACAACACACTTGAAACCTTCAGAATCCGTGCAGAAACTCGTGGATGACGCGTGGACAAAACGCACACTGGTCACAGCTGCTCGTCGGATGGTTTGGCACGCAGCGTTCAGTTATGAGAACGGGAGGTTCACTATCATGCGAGCACAACACACACTTCGCCTGCACTGTCCACTCTCGGCACAACCAAACAGAGTATACACACATTTCATTATGCTTTCATTCCACACATGCACAAAATTTTAAGATCTTATCGAACATTTCAAACCAAATGAAAAGCGGGATGGCGGGAGAACATTGGTCATAGAGGCAGCAACACTGAATTACCCTCGCGTACCATCTCCTGCCCGGCCTCATTTCAAAACACAAACAAAATAAAACAAATGTACAAGCCAAAGCAAAACAATATAAAAACTTAAACTTTGACAGAAGGTCTTTACTAAAGTAACATGCACAATGACAAGTAGAAATTATAAAACATAAAATGGCATACAACATTGCGGACTCTTATGACCCTAGCCGATCCCCAAGCGCTCAGCGTCTACCCGTATGCAGACTGCTTCCCCGACTCCGAGTCCCGGACCCTCATTAGATGGTCCGAACTTCAACCTACTCAACTCAGTCGCGGACTGGGGCATATGCGAAGCTATCTTATAAGGCCACCGCTGCGCATGCCTGGGTTTGGTGTGGTGTACATCGAGTGTGCCGCAGTTCCACTTTGGCCACACAAAAACCACCCCGTTGCGATCTAGGCATTCCTCAATCTCATCTTCTCCCTCTAACGTTCGGTCTACTACCGTGTCGACCAAGATTCCGACAGCTGCATCCTCAGGAAACCCATTCTCATCCAACTCCATATCTGCTACTCCTACTGGTACTGCCTCATCGTCTCGTGGGACCTTCGTGGTAGAAACTGCAGCTAAACCGTCTGTATCCGCTCCAGAAACCTCAACAGCTTTTGTTTCACCCAGTGGCACCGGTGTGCCAGCTTTCCTCTCAAACACACACTTGCTCAATGGCGGAACATCCTCCTCGATCCCAGAAATTACATTAACCACTTCCGCACACGGTGAACCGCGACTAATTTTTATGGAGCTTGTTTCCTCGTGAATATTTACGACTGCGATTGACCTCTGCGCGTCAACGTCATGAGGAGGAGTCGCGTCTAGGTTTCCAAATTCGAATTTTCCCGCCCTGTCCTTGCCTTTGTGGATGCGGCTGCCACCCGTCGAATTCCACTTTCGTCGCCGGTATCGGTGGTATTCTCGCCGAATGTGACCAAACCTGCCACATTTATAGCACCCGCCGGGATAAGGTAGCTGCTTCGGAAATTCCTGCCAATTCTGTTTTACCTTATTGCGTACTGCCAACTCTCCACAAGTTTTTCGAGGCGGTCAAGGCGGCTATGCATCTCATGACCATCCGTGTCCTCTTCTACGTATCGAATGGGTAACGAATGGCTCCTCGACACTTTCTCATTCTGTTCCTCCTTGACCGCTATGGCAATGGCCTCGTCAAACGTTTTTGGGTCTCGAGAGAGAACAAATCTGTGGACCGGATCCCTCAGGCCTAATAAAAACTGCGAGAGCAATTGTTCGGCTAGAATTTCGCGGCGCAGTGAAGCTTTCACCGGATCCTGACTATCGGACCTTGCCAGGGTGGCGGTCCCGAGGATGCGCAAGCGACTCGCAAATGACGACACCTCCTCCACTGCCCCCTGCCTCGCTTTTAAAAACCGCTCCGTTTTAAAGCTAAGTGGCTCCGTATCAAACCTTTTGAGGGCCAAATATTTGAACTCAGAAAACGTTGAAGCCGCAGCGACACCATCATCGCACCACGCAAAAACTTGCGCCGCGCCTACCATCTTGCATCGTGCTATGCAGACCAGCTCATTATCCCGCCATCCACCCAAGCGACCAACCTGCTCCAAAATTTCCAAGAAGACCCCAATATCCGGACCCGTATCACCTCCCGTAAACGATGGAACCATGTCCGCTGACATTAACGCGCTCATTTCTAGTGGGTCGTCTCTGTCGGTCATCTTGGTAGCCTGCTCGTTCATTTTGCCGCCTCTCCTTCCCTAGTACGAGGGTGAAATCTCGCACCGTTGCCCCAGCAGTAATCCCACCGCTGCCACCACTTGAGACGTCTCCTGCTACGCCACTGATTACCAAAGAGAGAGAAGACCACTCAACCCCTTGTCTATCCGGTTCCCTCTTGGCTATGTGTCTCAATCACTTTCCACATACAGGGATTCGTGCTGGGGCCGGGAAGTAAGAGATGCTACGACCTGTTTCTGTTTACTGATTCATTAAATTTAATAGCAAGTGCAAATGGCGTACACACATACTGTCCGTGAACGACATCTCTGTTAGACGAAATTGTAACACAACAGGAAATACTCGCGACACGCGAAACAGGATACATAAGCGAAGTAATGGTGACAATACAAGGGTGCCTCAATACAGAGTAAACACAGGATGACACAAATGATAAAGTCATTAATTAATAAAACCGCGCAACGTCTCAATATGCCACATCCCTTCCCGCAAAGCTCGTTTAGGTAAAGGAGGTGAAGTTCGTCTCACGAATGGTCCATGTGGTCAGTCTTCACCGTTTTCGTTGTCTCTCTCGGCGATTTCCATCTTAATTTTCTTTCATAACGTCCCGCAATCACTCGTTTCTTATCTTTAACTTTCATTTCTCGTCATATCATCTCTGCCTCAGTCATCATCCCATCGACTCTCATTGCTATCTCTTCACACCGTTATCTTCCTTTTCCATTCCGTCTCTCTACCATCTCGAGCTCATCGCATTGTATCTCCGACTCTCTTCGCATCCTATCTCTGACTCCCTTGTATCGTCTCGTAGTCCCTTTTTGTAGGACCCGACTCCGCCCTACCGGGGCACCAAACCAGTCGCCACTCCACGCGGCATATCTTTTCTTCTCCGTCCGAGTGTATCATCTTCGGCGGCCGCCCCCGCGGCCTACACCAGTAGAAAACCCTCTCCCAAACAAAGCCGAGCAAGTAACAATGTACAAACTAAAGCCTTAGAGAGAGTGATGGGCGAGCCGTCCGAAGACACTTTAATTACGGGCGAACAATGGTCCCGATGCTTCCGGTACTTGGTGAGCCGATGTCCAGACCACGTCTCAATGTTTCCATGTAGCTCGGTGTCCCCCGCGAAATTTTCCGTAGCCGCCGCTTCTTGGTCATTCACCGCCGCGGGCGGCCATCCGCGCAGAACGCAGAAATGAGCCCTGGAGGCACGGAGGCTGACGGAAAGTCATACTGGTCCCGGCACAAGCGCTGCGGCAGCGACGCATTCCCCGAACCAACAAAAGGTGCTCTGCTGCTCCCCTATGCCACAAATCTGAAGGGTGCGTGCCGATTGTCTCCACCGTACACTGTCACACGGTCTGTAGACGACAAGGCGCCGCCCGGTCCTCTTGTTTGCGCGGGGGAGCCCGTGAGAATAGTAGAAATAATCATTCTGGTACTTCACTCCGGAATGCCCATTCGTTACACCGAAGGTTTTCTTTTCCTTTTTTTTTATGCGTGGGTTTGAGAAACGAACGAAAACACCCTGAAAGGAGCGGGGTTCAGTCCGTGTTTGCGGGGACGTCACAGTATTAAGCGTTTTATTGGCCTTGATTTTGAGTGCATTAATATGAGCAAGAAAGCTTAGTTTACTGTCAAACGTAACCCCTAAGAATTTTAGTTCATGCTTTATCATTATCGCCATGTTGTTTAATGTAAGCTGTGGGTCTGGAAATAATCCTCTTTTCAATGTAAATACCACAGCAACTGTCTTTTGTTTAGAAAATCCGAAGCGATTTCTGTCAGCCCAAAGTGTTAGTTTGTTTATGGTAACTTAAAGTTGCCTCTCACATGTTGATAGGTTAGAAGCACGAGAAGCTTGTGCTCGTGAAGATCGTCAACATATACGAGAGTGCATGATTGTGGGTGGTATGACCATATTAATCAAGTGTGTGCACTTGAAAAGAGCCTAGTACAAGCTAACAGCCAGCCTACGCCATTTAGTCCTTTATTCAGCCAATAGCAGAGTGAAGCCAACTCATTCAAGATGAAATGATGCTTTTCATTTGGCGATGAACAGCAATGCTCCTCACCATTGCAATGAGGCACTAATGTCACACAAACACAGATTATTTCTCAACTCAAACGAAATCAAGATTAAGCCATGCATTATAAATTATAAAATAAACTTAAAAGAAACTCACTCTCACTGTTTAAGCTTACCACCCTGAACATTGATAAGACTGTTTTTAAATGGATCGAATGTTACCTTTCCCAAAGAACACAAACCGTAGTACTGAATGGAAAATGCTCCGAATACACCGATGTTACCTCAGGGGTACCACAAGGCTCCGTCCTGGGTCCGCTATTGTTTTTAATTTATGTTAATGATATCTCTGCAGGAATTTCATCTTCTATACGGTTGTTGGCGGATGACTGTGTTGTGTACAGAAAAATTTTTGATCACAATGATGTATTAGAACTTCAGAAAGACTTATCGCTCATTTATGGCTGGTGTACCAAATGGAAAATGAATTTGAATATAACAAAGTGTGTACATATTTCATTTACCAAAAAGATGAAACCATTTCAGTCACAGTACCATCTGAACAATGTACAGTTGAAACAAGAGAGTACATATAAGTACCTAGGTATAATACTATCATCTGAATGTTCATGGAGGCCTCAGGTTGACACTCTCATAGCCAAAGCTGGTAAGGCTTTAAATTTAATTCAAAGAAACCTGCGATGTTCGCATGTGAATTTAAAACGTATGGCATACACTACTTGTATCAGACCTATCTTAGAATACGGTTGTGTCGTGTGGGACCCCGCCGAGGAAACCTTCATTGCTGCTCTGGAACAATTACAAAATCGTGCTGCCAGGTTCGTCTTGGGACGGTACGGAAGGGGGGAGAGCTGCACTGCAATGAAGGCTGAGCTAGGATGGGAGTGTCTTTCTGACCGCCGCCAGAAGCAGAGATTAAAATTTCTTTACTGCATTTACTACAATAAAACTGGAATTAATAGAGAAATATACCTACACAACCCTCATTACACTTCAAAACGTTTTGATCATAGTTGCAAAATTCGGGAATACCCAGCTAAAACGAACATGTATGCCAATTCATTTTTTCCTAGAACGATTAAACAGTGGAACAGGCTAATTGAAATGCAAGTACATAGTGGGAACGAAGATATATTTTATTCACTGCTGTAAACCTGTGTTGTAACCTGAACGAAGATATATTATGTGTGAACAAAATTCTGCTATGTGTGTGAACGAAAATGTATTTCAGTTATTTATGTGTGAACAAAGTTGTATTGGGTCGGTGAACGGAGATGTACGTCATTTATTGATGTAACCCCCCTGCTATAACGCCTTCGGGTGCTGCGGGGTATCTGATGAATAAATAAAGAATAAATACTTCAATCTTAGCATTAAAAAAAAAAATCCTGTAGCAGTTTACACTAATGAAAGGCTGCGTGACAGAGTATCCTATGCGAATTCCCGTCTCGCCACACTGGTAACTCAAGTGTCATTTTGTCTTGATAAGTGTACTGGATTTTTCAAAGTCATCTGAATATGTCAAGCTACACTTTACAACAAATTTTCTAGCCCTGGACCAAGTAAGGCACAATGCTCATAATAAGCAACTACAAAACAGTGTTGAACTTCAATTTTAAGGCATTAACTATGACACCAAATAGGCTTTATCAAAGACATTTAAGAGAACGTTCAATAATGCACAAATATATAATATAGGCCATACTAAGCAAACAAAATGTATTTAAAATGCAGAACATAAAGTGTATGCTGATACTCAATATGAAACTAGCTACACTTCATAGCATATCGAACAATTACATATATATATATATATGCCAGGAAACATTACTGTCGGGTGCAATCAAATGTAGTATAGGCTCGCACTTTACAACAGTTTGCACAGTTTGCATTCGAACTGCTGAGTCCACCTATATTTCATCATGTACGACAAAAGATTACAGCTACATTGTGATACGAAGATGCAAAAATGTGGTAGCACAACACACGAGTGCAGTGTCCCATAGACCTTAAAGAGTAGTTTTTCTTTTACCTCACTGCCGTGTATGAATGACGTGGGTGCAGCTGCCGAGGGAGAAGCAAGAGAACATGTAGACACATAAACTGACCTTGGGCCCTACGAGTTTAAGCAAGGGAGACAAGAATGGGGAGGAGGCAGGCAGTACCCTTCGGGAATCGGGTGGCAAGTTGCCGGTGCAGCTGCTGAGCTGCATGCCGTGACGCTCGGGAACCATTGTGCCCATCAAAGACAGCATAGTATGCAAGCCGACATCTGCAACACCAAGAAAGAATTGCGTTAGTGGTTCCTCTGACTGCTCCATACAGCATTGGTTTCACAGAAAGTCAACCAAATCGTTACCAGTTAATGTTTGCTCGTCTAACGGGCTAAAACGTCTTTTATTTACCGACGATAAATGAACTCAGTTGTTGCTCACCTATTGATGTGTAGTGGTTTCTGGGCCTTGAGGAGATCCATTCCGGAAGACAGGGTGTGAAAACATGGACACCAGAAGGAAGTCAAGACACCAGGCATTTGTGGTACATTGACTCCTTTGTCCATGTTTGCATGTCGTGTCTTTTAGAATGAATTCGTTCTTAGCTAAAACTGCTGCTTGGGTGAGTTAGTCTATGTTTGAGCCAGATTTACCAGCGCAAGAAAGATGGAACACTAAGAATGTTCTAATAAGTTATCTGGTTCATATAAGCTCAGCTCAACTTACAAGATGAATAGATTTAAAAAATATATCTAGATGCCAGCTATGTTAGGATTTACAAAGTATGACTGTCCGGCAAGAGCGCGGTTAGGCGCTCCTTTGCTACAACAACACACACATGCCAGTTACATCCACAAGGCGCACTACTACGGTCGTCTACAAGGAAACGCTCATGAAACTGCCCGAAGGGGCACCACGCGGTTACTAACATGGAACCGTGCAATTGAGGAATGTCTGCGTGGTAAGCATCTTGGATGACGTGCGCATCTTGCATGTCCTCCCGCTCGCCCTTGCGTTCCGCCACGAAGCCACGGAGCGTGATGACACCTGCAAGAGATGTTCTCAATCAGCAAGAACAGAGCTTGTAGGTGGTACTCTAGTACTTTGTGTGGGCCTCTTGATCTGCGCGTCCTCCTGCTCTTCGTCATCCCGGGGCCTTTTGATCGGTTGTGGAGGAACCTCCTGCTCGGTCGAAGACGGTGACGGCAGATCGTCGAAAAGTGCGTCGTTCTGGGCCTTGGTGATCAGTTTGCGGCGGATCTCCTTGGCCACGGGCTCCTGCCGAACAGCCTTGGACACGCTTTCTGCTTAATGCAAAGCATAAAAATCCGAGACACAAAGTGTGAACGAAACCGTACACCGACGCCGAGAGGCTTTCCCAAATGATACCTGGCTCGGGGAGATCGCTGAACAAATCCATCTGAAAGCTATCTAAAGAGTGGTCAGCACCAGCAATCAAACAAGTGCACCCGATGGGCCACGGCGGCTAAATTAAGCGTAAGCAGCTAGAAGGCGCCGAAATGGCCTTGCTCGAGCACATCATGCGCTGATCACAGCTACGACGCGTTCAGCAACCAGCGCCTCCGCCGCTGCACAGCACATTCTTCCGCAAGCAAGCTGATGCAGTCGCTAATCCTTGTCGCTCTGTGTTCAATACACGCCAGAAAAATTGCTCAAGTTTATTACTAATAAATTTTGCAAAAGACAATAGTTTAGGAGGTCAGTATGTTTCCGATTAGGTTGAAGTACTTTCCGGATTTTAAAGAAGCAGAATAACGCATTTTTTAAACCAATTAATGTAAATCTGAGATAACCTTGTATTTATTGGGTTCGGTTTACATGAAAATGTTTTAAAATTTTATTGTGATTTGGCACTGACGCGCTGGATCATAGCGGATCAATTAGTTCTTAATTGGCGAAGTCAAGCCGACACCAGTCGCCCGTAGTCGCTGCTATAGCCGGTCATCAAAGGCGCTCGCGAAGCGCACGTGTTTTTCCCGGTGAACTTTCGGAGGAGCGGCTCGAGTTTAGCGGCCAGAGCTTCGTGACTTACCAGAAATGTCGTGGTTATTTGGGATCAAGAGGGATCAACCAGGCGGCGGGGAAATGCCGGACCTCTCGAGCCTCGGTGTGCCCGTCCCGAGCGGCGGCGCCGGTGCTGGTGGCGGCGGAGACGACGGCAAGAAGTCATCGAGGATGGAGGGTTATCACTTTGACTCGAGCGCTCTCGAAAGGGCGGCCAAGGCGGCGCGTGATTTAGAAGCATCGCGTGAGTACTCGCCAGAACAAAATAAAACTAAAGTGCGCTTTCTTGTGGGCTCTTACTTGTCTCTCGTAACCGCAACTTACTCTCGCCGGTCTTGCATCATAAAACTTTTTCCATGTCTGATGTTGTTTGGCTACTGAACCGGAGAATCATAGATTTGGTGGTGGTATATTTTTTCTGAGTGGTGGAATTTTATTCAATGCACAATACGTTGATGTATTTGTCTGATAAAAAAAAAAGTGTAAGCATATCGCAAACGTGAAGGCTGACGCAGCTAAAATTGGCTGCCAACCAAAAATTAGCCACATGATGAAGTGCCGAAAAAGATGGGCAATTTTGCTGCTTGCGACAAAGCCACCACAGTGTAGGCACTCCGACCAGGGGCGTAGCCAGAAATTATTTCTCGGAAGGTGTGAAGGCGGGCACCTTCTTGAAATGGGCATTTTTTGCTCTCCATGCCATGGCGAACTGTCCTTGGCAGCAACAGTAACACTAAACACAGGCAGCAACGGCGGGAGGAGCTGCTGCCCCCTTAGGTTTCCGCCTTTGCCCCACAAGAGCAAATATATTCAAAGCAAAGCACCTAAGTTACAAAGCCCCCCTCTCTTTTGAAATTTTGAAAGAATTCGTTTGTCGTGGGTGCCCCTTCACCAGTAAAAAAATTGTAGTGCCACCCCTAGAAAAAATCGCAGTTCTGGGTCGGAACAGCCATGAAAGTAAATATCTAAAGTTCATTAGCTATATCCACAACTCCATGGAGATTTAATATTACTTGCATTCACTTCTCAACATGAAGATTGCAAATGCATTAAAAAAGTCTTACTTTGTAATCTTCACAATTCTGTTTGATACTTGGGCTCTATCTAGAAGAAACTGCTGATCGTAAAGAAGGAAAGCTTGGCCGTTACTTTCTGCTATATCCGTAGCAAGTTTCTTTCAAATGAAACGTAACATTACTGACTTCATTGTTTATTAGCCCTTCATTAGACGAGTTTGGAATATGATTTGATTTTTGCAGTTTGATGAAATTACATTATATTTGTAGCTTTTGGCAATCTTTACTGGTAATAATAAACCAACACACATAACTGCTGTGTGCTATTTGTACAAAGTCCTCACTGGTCACTTTCTTTGCTTGTTTCAACTTCGCTAGGCCATGCAAAAGAGGCACTGGAGCTATCAAAGATGCAGGAAAAGACGCTTCAACTGGAGCATCAAACGAAAATTAAGGAGTTTGAAGCCCACATTGAACAGTCCAAGCTTGATGCCCACAGAGTGCAGCAGGAAGAGCGAAGAAAGACATTGTCTGAGGAAACGAAGCAGCACCAACAGGTTAGTGATAAGGTTGGGCCTCTTCACTTGTGTGTGGTCTGCCGCACCACATGTGCCAATTCATCATCTGCGCCATGGCCCTCAACTTTCCAACACAAGTGTGCTGATGCACTGCCACTCTCGATTTCATTGTGTTGCTATGACGCAGGGTGTGTTGCAAAGAAAGCTCATCAGTGTGATGCTTGCTAACATAGTGGTCGCTTCCAGAGGACAGCATTGCACTCCTTAACGTTGTTGTCAGTGTTTATACATGGCTTGAGCCACCTTCTACACTTTGAAATTCGTTGCAGGCTCTGCTATAGTTGTGCACTTTTCAGCCTTCATCTGTGTTATTTGATTACCAGTGCTGCCAGGCCATGCAGCCATAATTCATGATGCAACTTCATGGAAGTGTGAAATGGATGCACTAAAAGCATCAGAAGTTGTTGTAGAATCAATAAGGTGGCTGCATGAGTCAGTTCACTGAGCAACTGAGAAATTCATCAAGGCAGATGACTGGCCGGAATTCGAGGCTTGGTATTAAAGCACATTCAATGTGCCGCATGAGCATCCATGAAAAAGAAAGAAAGAGGGTGCCTTTCAGATATTGACATGCCGTAGCACTATAAAGTTCTTGCCTTCACAAACAAGTCCCACTTAAGTGCTGTTCACAGTACAAGTCTACCAAACTTAGTGATTTATTTTGTCACTAATGGCCTTGTTTGCCTGTTTGGGGCAACTAAAATACCTTTTACAGTCAAATCATCATGTGAAATCATTACAAGGGTGCACCACAATTTATGTCGTGGAAAAATAACCATGAATTTTTCCTTTAATTTAGTGTATCTGTATTTGCTTATTGTGTCTTGAAATAGGAAGAGTTATTACCAAGCTGTCAAAGGCGCTCACATTGTTCAAGGGACCTTAAACTAGCTCTGGTAATTTCTTAACATTTCAAGTCAATCTACGCATAAAATTTGCAATACTATCATGATCAAGAATGCCAAATGTGGCAATGCTACAAGCCGCGGGTGCCCCACTAGAAACAATCCAGTCTCCTCCCCAGGCCTTTCGGCAATCCTGATACCCTCAGTGTTTGCCGTGACATCGCCATCTCTGCATGTCATCCACAAAAAGAACCTGTTTTTTGTCTTCACACACGTATGTGCACTCGCTGCTTTTTCACCTCACATGGTGAGGAGGATCACTCAGCGAGGAGGAGGAATCAGCCGACAAACAGGACATAGTGAAAAAAAGAATGAAGAAAGCAAGGGCCTCTTTTTGAATCACCTAACACTTGCAACTCTTCTATTACAGCAACATATCGTAAAAGAAAAAACCAAGCTTTGTTTTTATTGCAAACTTTTGCACAGTTGCAACACTACAACTCAATTTCAAGCCTTGTATGGTTTAGGGGCCCTTTGAAGCACTTAAGTAGGCTCATTTACTTTGCACTGAAAACTGCAAGGCTGGGGTGACCTCAGTTTGTGTCCTTGCAAATATTGGTAGCCTTCTCGAACAAATCACATCTTTTCTGTGACATTTCAAGTTTCTTGGCATGCATAGCACTGTGATGTTGCAAAGGATAGACATATAAATTTGAGAGGCGGTCATTGATGTTCTATTTATATACAGAGGGCTGTATATCAAGACCAGCTTGCAAGGAAGCGCTATGATGACCAACTGCTGCAACAGGTATGATCTCCGATTTCATTGCGGCTTTCCTTAGCTCTTGTTCCTGAGCTGTAGTTCATAGCCTTTCCTTTGTCATTGTTTAGCAACGAGCAAATGAGGAAAACTTGAAGCGGCAGGAGGAGTCAGTCGCAAAGCAAGAAGCCCTAAGGAGAGGTAAGGTCATCTGTTAATATTGCATATTTTTGCACTACTATAATAAAAATAATCAGGAATGCTGTTCTGGATGGGAATTGATCATCATATGGCTTCAAAAGTAATGGCTTCATGTTCTTCCCTTCCATTTATTGTGGGGTATTTTTTAGAATTACTGATAAAAATGATGTAATACATTTATGTTGAACAGAAGTGATAATTCATTTTTTTCCTAGTATCCGAATGCCAGTGTGTTGGCAAACGAGCTATATGGTTTGAGCACATTGATATGAAGATGGTAAATGAGAAGCTAGCTTCGTGCCATGCCTGCCAACTGCCATGCCTGCAGTTGCCATGCCTGCCAACTGAGAACACACAAAAATCTCTGAAATAGTGTGACTAGTAACTGTCAAAAAGTGTTGTGATTGCATCATAATGGCAAGCAGTGCAGTCAGACATATGGGGACACACCTTAATGACCGCATTATTTAAGTGCATGCAGAACAGAGTTTCGGTATCAGCTGGTGTGGTTTTTTTCTAGGCTTGTGTGAATAGTGAATTTCAGATTCTAAGCGAATAGCAATTTTGTTCAAACAAATTCGAATACTATATATATTGCATATTACAAAAAATGGGCATATTTGTCTTGGCTCAACTAATCTGCACAATATTTTTTTCTAATTCAAATGAGTCATGTGCAAATGCCATTTTTTTTAATCAAAGGAAGTGGAAACAACTTAGAATTTTAGCAGGATTTGACTTTCGATAGAGTGCAAGTGACAGTCTGTAAAATATGCTACATTTTGAAATCTGTAATACTTAGTGCATATAAATCTGTATAACAAGATCTTAAACTTAAAAAATGAATCAATGTGAAGATCACACCTTCATTTGACCTTGAAGGAGGGTGTCGCAGCAGAGTGGATGTTCCCTGGATATGTGTTTTCACGGTTTAGCATATTTTTACTGCAGTGAAACCATTTTTACAGGAGGTTACATGCGAACTAATATGCATTTATATCGATGCTCTCACTGATTAGCACCCCTCCACTGCAGAGAAACCAGCTTTACAGAATGTTACATGCTGTTCACTATTTGTTCGTTTTAAAAAATTCGAAATTTTCAATAATGTAAATTTGATTTGAAGTGAATAAAAATACTGCATTATGTGTTTAAAAATATGAATATTTGCACTAGCCTACACAATCAACCTGGAACGGTGTAAGCTCAATGATATGGTGTCTGTAAGCAAGCACCTGTGAAAGCAGAAAGGGAAAGGTGCCACATGTGTTATTCATGTTGGAAATCACATTGTGCACCTTAACGAAGCACTGATGTGTAGTGTAGTGCTCTTATCCTTCTCAATCGTGTGTGCAGCCACCATAGAGCACGAAATGGAGCTGCGGCACAAGAATGACATGAAGAAGCTGGAGGCTGAGCTTCGAGCCAAGGCCAAGATTGACCGTGAGAACCAGGACCTCTACATCGAACAGATCAAGGTGAAGGCTGCCGAAAACAGGGCCACTGTCCTCGAGTCAATCAAGTGAGCACCTCCTATTCATTTGTAGGCATGGAACATACAGAGTTAATGAAACTGGTTAGACTCATAGCTAAAAGCTAGTTGTAAGTCCAATGATCACCAATGAATAAAACATAAAATGCATCATGTGCATACACATATTCTTGTAACACCATATTATTTACTTGTAAGTATACAGGGAAAAGCATCAGAGTGAGAGAATTATTCATTTTTAATGTAAGCATGAAACACTCGATAAAGAGGCCTTGCTTTTTTTTTAGCGTGGTCAGAAAATGCTGCTGATCGGTAGTCAAGGCGTCCGAGAATGCGCATGCCAAATTTTATAACACAGCATGCGACCTGGAATTTACAATAATTTCTCTAAGTCAGCTAAAAAATCGCTTTTTCTTCTTTCGGGAAATGACACTATGGGCATGAAATCACTGTGCCAAGTTTAGTGCTAGTCATTGACTGATTTGAGCCTAGTGCGCTCGGTGGTTACTGGAGCTGCCGCCGGAGGCTACAACTTGTCCACGTGCCCGTGTGCGATCGCACTGAAAAGGCACTTACTCGAAGATAAAAAAAGGGGGAAAGGGAAGTGGTCAAGGTCACACATGCATGACGTTCCCTCGTGCCACTCTTCCCTTCTTAGCTTCCATGGCTTTCGTCGAGACGAGAAATGAGAGAATGCAATTGCAGTGTGCAACGAATCTTTGTGACTCTCTTGAACTTGATGGATTTTGCGGCAGCAAATTAGTGAGGCAACAAACTCTTGTAGTGAGCCTATCCTATGGCTACTTAGAAAAGTGTTACAGGACTCTTTTAAGTGTAACATTAGCAAGCTGCAAAAACACGTTATTAATGTAAACATATCACCATATCATTTTCAATGCACCATATTATTTTTAACGTAAACATGAAGTCAGTAGTTAAGAAAAGTATTACCATAAGACCTTGTTAAATTGGCTCTTTTTAATTAAGAAAATCAGATATTTGGTTGTTTTTTGTGGTCCTGGCAAGCACTTGTATTGTTCAATGGTATTAAACTCTCGTTAATTTCGTCATGTAAAGTCCCAACCTGGTTAATTCGGACGATTCTCGGAGCGCATCGAGCGTAAATTGTCGCAAAGGGGTGGTGCCGAGGAACTGCGATGATGTTTGCGGACCACTGAGACGAGGTGGCACAGTCTGCAGTGTCGTCATCATCAGTGCTTACAACGTTAATGACGTTTAGGGTTAATTTTGAGTCAGTACATTTTGAACTAAGAAAGGTGGGTCTTGAGCTGCAATCACATTGTAATCTAGTTTGCGAAGGCAAGAACTGCAGCTTTTACACTGCTCTTATGCAGAGTCAGTTTCAGCATTTGCGTATTCGTCGGGAAAATGAAACTCTAATGGAGGCGGAAATGTTGTAGGCCCGTGTGCTCAGATTTGGGTGCACGTTAAAGAACCCCAGGTGGTCTAAATTTCCGGAGCCCTCCACTACGGCGTCTCTCATAATCATATAGTGGTTTTGGGACGTTAAACCCCACATATCAATCAATCAAAATGAAACTCTATTGTCATAAGAAACGTTTGTTTATTGTTTTCTTGCTATTCTATAATACTGGGAATCTGATTAATTTGGACAATTCTTTGGTCCTGCGAAAACCAAATATAATCAGCTTTTACTGTTCTGGAGAGTTTCAGTTAGTTATAAATATCGAGAGAAACAGGTATAAGAACGACTGTTCACATTATGGAGGTTTGATTTGGTTATTTCTATCCGTTCTGGTGATATAAAAAAATGTAGCGCATTAGTTTTCTGAACTCAAACATTCAAAAGCATTAAACATTTTCTGTCATGGTCTTTGTAGGACAGCAGGTGCAGTGTTTGGCGAAGGATTTAAAGCATTCATCACTGACTGGGACAAGGTGTCAGCCACGGTAAGTTTGTTGCAAGTTTTGCGCTTTGTACAGAAAGAAACGAAGGTGGCAAACATTTATTGTTTGTTCATTCACGTTACATGTTGTGAATGTTAAATTTGAGCACCGGGTCGGGACGGAGGAGCTTGAAGGCCAAGGCTTGAAATCAATATTTTGAATTAAAATGATTGCTGAGATAATTGCCGAGAGCTCAGTTTCTTTCGTTCTTATTTTTTTTCTCTTTTTTTATGTACTTATAAACATACCGGCTTCTTTTTTCTCACTTAATGTAGTGGTTTGACTGCAGTTGCTTTTTCAAACCAAGTAGTAATCTTAAATACATACGTGCCAGCTCTCTCGATTCGCGTGGGACACTCCCAATATCTGACCTGTTCTCCTGATTGTGCAAGCGTGGTCATAATTCCCCCAATACACTGCCTAAATTCATGTTAAAAAAGCAAACTGCTGAAACTCGAGTCATGCAGCACTGCTGCATAGTGGTGGCCATCATTGAGCTAGTCAAAATCAAATTTGAATCCAAGTCTTTTCAGGACAAGAAGCGTATAGTTTATATTTGCCAGCATAAAAACACAAAACACTTAAGAAAGCTTGCACACACAGCACTGTGCGTGTTTTCTTCTTAAGTGTTTCATCTTCTGGCTCTGGTAAATCTATCTTAAACGTGAAACAACTCGCCCAAGCAGCAGTACTAGCAAATTGTATAGGCCTGACAAGTTATAACGGTGCTGCCAAGCTACTCTTGTGCTAGGCCTATATCTGTGTACATCTAGTTCTCACCAGTTTTGTCACGCTTATGTGGACCGATGGATAGTATAGTCAGACCCTGTATTGCACATTTTGAGGTGCTTTAAATTAGCTAAATACCAATCGATATCTGCCGAGGTGCCTAGTTTGAAAGTGAACGAAAGCATGCACTGGCATGCATACCGGTTCTTCAGGAAACTATGTTATGAATCAGTAAGTACTGTCTCAGTGGGTTCAGTGCCAGACATCTGACCCACTCAGGCACATAGTGTTTGAAATAGCACATACAGTAGTATAGTGCAGGCTACCTCACATGAACTTAGCAGAAAACAAAACGAAAACTGGGTGACCATAGAATGGAACTGGAAGCATTAGTAGTATAGTTGCTTCCTTGCTGTTTCCGGAGAGACATTTTTACCGAGGATACTTTTGGGATCATGAAACCGGATCTGGTTGTGTCTGTCACTGCAGTTTGTCAAAAAAAATTATTTGTAGCTGCCTGCAATACAAAATTGCATGTTCCCTGCTGTGGGCATTGATCACATAATCACAGGAGTCTTGAATATTGATTGACAGCGTCTTCCAAGAAAAACGTTGAAAAGTCGCTGTAATGTGACCATTTGAGATCAAGACAGATCTCGTTG
Source organism: Rhipicephalus microplus (assembly GCF_043290135.1). Taxonomy (NCBI): domain Eukaryota; kingdom Metazoa; phylum Arthropoda; class Arachnida; order Ixodida; family Ixodidae; genus Rhipicephalus; species Rhipicephalus microplus. The sequence continues at coordinate 11,218,172 of NC_134702.1, read as the reverse complement.
TCTAGATTGATCGCAGGTGTAGCATGAAAAAATATTCCTTTTAAGCACTACTGCCATGCTCTCCATGGTAAATCTAGGTTTTATAAGCCACTAGGTTGGCAGATAGTATGCATGATCTGTTTCCTGTAAATCTTATTTCGGTACCTTTTTTTTTTCTTTTGTCTGCAGGCTGCTGGGGTGACATTGCTGGCCCTTGGTGTGTACTCAGCAAAATTGGGCACAGGCATCGCAGCGCGATATGTAGAGTTACGCCTAGGTAAGCCGTCGCTGGTGCGCGACACCTCTCGACTCACAGTCATGGAAGCTATAAAGCACCCCATTCGCACGGTTCGACAGCTCACGAGCAAGCCCACTGATGCGCTCAAAGGTGTTGTGCTTGATGTAAGTTTGCCCATGTTTCCCTCACCTATTACGCTAAGGTGTTTAGAATTCAGATATGCTCCGATTTTTCAAGTTCAAGAACAGTCATTGCCACTTTTACTGAATTATTCAAATTATAAAACTAGCACAGTGGGTGTCTTATAGGTGTGGGAGGTTTACTTGCCTCATTTTTATTTGTTTTCCTGCTTGATTGAAATTTGTATTTGGAAAGTTGCTAGTACACTATTCAGTAATATTCATAAAGTACACATATTATGATGGTCTGGTTTGTTCAAATGTTCACTTATAGCACACAAAAAAAATGACACACAAAGATCAGATTACAGAAACATTCTCTGTTACGTTATGTTAAAAAAAAATTGATAAATACGTTTTTCGAACACACAGATATAAGTACAGGGTCTGTGCTGAGAGGAGATAAAACATTACAAAAATGTGATCATACATTTCACGTACCAGACATAAAACATAAGATTTTTATTTGTCAAACAAATTAAAAGTTCTGTACAAATGAGTTCACTGATGCAGTCCTTTCCCAATGTCTTAATGCCTCTTCCTATTCTTCTGTTTACCATGTTTCTACAGAATTTCAATGTTCCTGAGCACTCGTAAGTATCCACAGTCATAAAAAACTCCTAAGGTGAATTGCGTATTTCTTTCAAGGACCTGCTATGTTCCCGTGGCGCATCAGTAAGATGTATTTTCGTGCACATCAATAAAAGTTTTTAAAAACCAGACCAACCTTGCAGAATGTGCAACGCTTTTGAAATGTTTCACTAGGAGATTCGAGGCAGCCTCCAAAATTCTTCAGCAAGCACTCAGATTGTACGAAACCAGATCAACCATGGGAACAAGCGAATGCTTTGCATGAGGTTGCACTGGAAGTTAATTCTCTACACATCACATTAGCCTGTTCCGAAACTATTCTTGCCTCCGCCCTGTGCCGTTCGATGGCAACCTTGGTCACCACAAGCCATGGCCACGGCTGCTCGCGGAATGGTGGTGGTGACGAATGCCACCTTTCCTTTTTCTGCCCTAATCCACAGCTTGGCAGTGGGCCAAGTGGGAGCAATCCAGCGCCAAGTGAATAGCTCTGAAATTACCAGCGGAATGCGCGAATTCACTTAGGATCGACCTGTGCTGTACGGTTCATTTGCCCCAGCACTAGAAATTCTGCTCTGGATCGACCAGTGAAAAATGCCATTGGTTTCCTTCAAATAGCACTGACCTCTTTTTGACAAAGCTCACTGATGTGCTGCTTGAATTGGACCTTCCTTTGTAAAATTCACTGACGGTATTGTGGGAAGCCAGCCAATGGCTCAGTGTTTTGTTTTATTTCCTTTCAGCCCAAGCTGGAGGAGCGGCTAAGGGATATTGCCATTGCCACAAGAAACACCAAGAAGAACAAAGGGATGTACAGGAACATTCTTATGTATGGGCCTCCCGGTACTGGCAAGACGCTCTTTGCCAAGGTCAGTTTTTGCTGTGTGGGGCCTATTTACAAAAAATAAATATGTCTTGCATGGAAATTGCAAAAGTGACCTAGTAAACTTAGAGGCACAGCCTCATCTGTGCATTTTTATGCTTGCGCATGCATTTTGCATTCTTAAAATTGTAATATAAGACATTGTGCTCTGTGCCTTTGAGAGGCTTATATGGCTCTTTGTTTTATGATTTTGTATTGTCAGCTGTGCTTTACACTGTCCATTGTGTATATTTTATAAGGGACGTACATGTTGTTTGAAAAAGTTGTGCTTATATCTCGATTGCAGCGCTTGGCTCAGCACTCGGGCATGGAATATGCACTCATGAGTGGTGGTGATGTGGCTCCAATGGGCCGTGAAGGTGTGTCTGCAGTTCACAAAGTCTTTGACTGGTCTCAGACTAGCAGGCGCGGGTAAGTGGAGATCATATGCTCGCGTAGAAGTAGAAACATTTGAATTTTCAGTGGCTTTTTTTTTAGTGTGCTAAATATTCTGTAAATGACAATGCAGAATACACCAATTCAATGTAATTATAACAGTCATTTTGTGAAAAAGATTCAAGTAAAAACTTTAAATATTTCATTATAGAAATTTTTGGTCGTATCAATGTAAATTAAGTTTGCCTCGGTTCTCATCTTATATGTTGCAGCAGTGCTTTTCAGCCACACATATTCCAAAAGGGATTTGCCGTTTTGTGCAACTATGCATGCACGTCCTCTGTGACCTCATGCCATGTCTTCGTGTGGCTCTTGAAGAAGGCCATCTCTCCTCAGACAAATTACCATCCCGAAATTGTTCCTTATATTCATTCATTTGTTGCTGTGGCCAACAGTCGTTGTTCCACGTCATGTTCATTGTTTAACAAACTTCGATAGCTATGGGTTTGAGTATCAATTGTTTCCTCTATTTTGCATGTTTCTGCCGCAGCCACCTTGCTATGCTACTATTGTGCTTTTAATTTCCATCACAGCTTAATTAATAAAGCCACCTACTGGCCACTTTTTGAAACTACCCAGGAACATGTCTTACTTTTTCAGATGTGGTGAAATATTTAGATAGGCCAAATTAGGTCAGAATGTTTTGTATAGTTGCGATTAATTTATTTATTTTATTTATTTATTTAAATACCCTAAAGGCCCGAATGGGCATTACATAGAGGGGGGGATAGAGTGGGGTTATGATCACAAGTACAGTACAGAACATAAATGAAGGCAGAGATGGTATACATGCCTACTGCATCGAGAAACTGAAAGTGCAATCCAGAAACAATGCCAAACAACAATAGATTACATTGAATGAAAAAAGGGGTTCACGCGAAATGCACTTTAAAACAGTAAACAAGAACAAAAAAGCGCGATCAGTACACTCAACAACAGTGTGCAAAAAAAAAAGAAAAAGAAAAAAAATACAGAGAGAAACATAGAAGAAGAAGAAAAACAAAATAAAGATTTATGCGTCATCAAAGAACTTCAAGAAAGGTTTTGAGTGCATGTTGAAAAGATGATGAATCGGACAGTTCTGCGATGTGAGCAGGTAACGCGTTCCATTTTGCGATTGCAAGGACTAAAGGAGAGTTTTTATATCTTTCTGTTTTAGCGAAAATTGGTTTAACTTTGAAAGTGTGGTCTATCCGGGCGGAGATATGAGGTGGTGGAATGATATAAAGCTGGGAAAACGGCGTGCTACTGTGGTACAGCGAATGAAAAAAAGATAGTCGAGCCAACTTTCGGCGCATGGCAAGCGAGGGAAGATGAAGTGAATTCTTTAAAGAAGATACGCTTTGGTAACGTGAGTACGAGGACGTGATGAACCGGGTTGCCTTGTTCTGGACAGATTCCAAAAGGTTAGTTAGGTTTGCTCCCTGAGGATGCCATATGATTGAACCGTATTCTAGTGAGGGCCGGATAAGACAATTATATGCATGAAACCTGGTTTCCTTGGTGGCTAAATGTAGGGGCCTTTTGAGAAGGCCGGGCTTTAGTAGATATGTATTCTATGTGGCACGTCCACTTTAAATTCACCGTAAAGAACACACCTAAATATTTAAACGATTGAACTGAATCTATTGGAGTATCATTTATTTTGTAGTTAGCGGGAACTGTCTCGGGGGTAGGACTAAACATTATGTGTTTGGTTTTTTCTACATTTATTTCTATTTGCCAGCGGCTACACCATTCCTCTAGCCTAATAAGATCAGATTGTAAGATAATTGTATCGTCTGGATTAGATATTTCTCTATACACTACGCAATCATCCGCAAACAAGCGAATTGGTGATTTTAGGCAGTAATGTTCTCATTACTGTTTTTTTTCTTTTCCAGAGTGCTGTTATTTGTTGATGAAGCTGATGCGTTCCTCAGGAAACGCAGCTCAGTAAGTGTCCTGTGTTTGCATGCATTTGGGGTCCTGCCTGTAGTGTTTTGCATTTGGTTCACTGTTTCTTTCTTTTTGTCCAGGAAATGATCAGTGAAGATCTTCGTGCTACTCTCAATGCTTTCCTTTATCGAACTGGAGAGCAGTCCAACAAGTGAGTGGCAGCATTCCTATGTAAAGGTCTTCTTTTACTGTTGTGTTAGTGAAATAACAGATGTTTCAAGCACCTCAATTCTCTGTCAAGAAATTCTTACTGAGCCTATACCTGATATAGTAGACTATCATTAAACACAACCTGAAGGGAAATATACTTTCTGTTTAAGAGAAGTTTTCTTTATTGAGAGGTAAACAGGGTAAACAAGAATGCTAACATCATCTTAATGCATAAGAAAGGAGATGACAAGGACTTGAAGAATTACAGGCCGATCAGCTTGCTCTCTAGTATACAAGCTATTTACCAAGGTAATTGCTAACAGAGTAAGGAAAACATTAGAATTCAATCAACCGAAGGAACAAGCAGGATTTCGAACAGGCTACTCAACAATCGACCACATTCATACTATCAATCAGGTAATAGAGAAATGCTCAGAATATAACCAACCACTATACATAGCCTTCATAGATTACGAGAAGGCGTTTGATTCAGTAGAAATATCAGCCGTCATGCAGACACTGCGGAATCAGGGCGTTGATGAAGTATATATAAACATCGCGGAAGAAATCTACAAGGCATCAACTGCTACCATAGTGCTTCATAAAGAAAGCAACAGAATACCAATCAAGAAGGGTGTAAGGCAGGGGGACACAATCTCCTTAATGCTATTTACCGCGGGCTTACAGGAAGTTTACAGAAACCTAGAATGTGAACAATTAGGGATAAGAGTTAATGGAGAGTACGTTAGTAACCTGCACTTTGCCGATGACATTGCATTGCGGAGTAACTCAGGGGACGAATTGCAACTCATGACTACGGAGTTAGACAAGGAGGGCAGAAAGGTGGGTCTTAAAATTAATCTGCAGAAAACGAAAGTAATGTACAACAACCTCGGAAAGGAGCAGCGCTTCAAGATGGGTAATAGTGCACTTGAAGTTGTAAAAGACTATGTCTACTTAGGGCAGGTAATAACCACAGAGCCTAACCACGAAATTGAAGTAACTAGAAGAATAAGAATGGGATTGAGCACATTCGGCAAGCACTCTCAAATTATGACAGGTAGATTGCCACTATCCTTCAAGAGGAAGGTATATAACAGCTGTATCTTGCCAGTACTTTGCTACGGAGCAGAAACCTAGAGAATTACAAAGAGGGTTCAGCTTAAATTGAGGACGACGCAGCGAGCAATGGAAAGAAAAATGGTAGGTGGAACCTTAAGAGACAAGAAGAGAGCAGAGTAGATTAGGGGACAAACAGGGGTTAAGGATATCATAGTTTAAATAAAGAAGAAATGGACATGGGCCGGGCATGTAGCGCGTAGACAGGATAACCGCTGGTCATTAAGGGTAACAAACTGGATTCCCAGAGAAGGGAAGCGGGTTAGGGGGAGACAGAAGGTTAGGTGGGCAGATGAGATTTAGAAGTTTGCGGGTATAAATTGGCAGCAGCAAGCACAGGACCGGGTTAACTGGCGGAACATGGGAGAGGCCTTTGTCCTGCAGTGGATGTAGTCAGGCTGATGATGATGATGAAACAGGGTTGCACTATTCACATATGAAACCAATCACATTAGGTGCAGTTGTTCCATATGAGCACCAATTTTATTTGAGATATTTCCATCTATCGAGAGTCTGCTGTACTTTGTTGCAAGTTGGCCACGGTGGCCGCATTTTAATTGAGGCACATTGCGAGAAGCCCGTGCATTAGACTGCACGTAAAAGAACACCAGATGCTCAAAATTTTCTAAGCCTTCTACTTGTTGCATCTTGGTTTTCTGGTGTAAAAGCCCAACATTTATAAGTAACAGTATCAGGTTGCAGCATTGGTGACATTTGACATCGTTGACATTGTTGGTGTTACACAGGTTTATGCTAGTTCTCGCCAGCAACACACCCGAGCAATTTGACTGGGCCGTGAGTGACCGAGTGGATGAAATGGTGGAGTTCCGTCTGCCTGGCCTGGAAGAACGTGAGCGTATGGTGCGCCTTTACTTTGACAAGTTCGTCCTCCAGCCGGCCGCTGAGGGCAAGAGGTGAGTTTGTGGGGTCTCGAAGTAGAGAGAGCGCCACGCTCTTGGAGTGAACAGACATAGTAGACACGGTCTGAACGAACCAAACAACACACATTTATTTAACTACTTGTAGATCGGCGATATTGCCAGCCGAATTATTATAACGTCAATTGGGATCAACACTGCCAATTCAAGGGAGTGTTGATCAAGGGGCGGCGGCGCTAACCCTTGACTCACCACAAGGGCCCCCGGCGTACACCCTGCGGTGCCATGCACCGGTGACCCATGGCACCGCAAGAGACAATCATTCGTGGCAACCACCACCCACCAAAAAAAAAGCTGCTCATCTCTCCCGTGCCGCCACCAAGGCTTGCCGCCAGGCATCACTGCCGGCGCCTCCGCTCTAACCATGGTAATGACGGCAGTGATAAATGCTCACGAGCACAACGCCACCTACCGCTTAATTGGTATCACCCCTGAATGCGGCTTATGCGCGAGACACGTGCGCCATAAGGCGCAAACAACTTTACAGGGAGTGTTAGCACGCCCACAAGTGTCATTGTGTACACTTGTCTTAGCAGTGAGGGTTAAACCAACCATGCAGCTTCCTTCACTAGGAATGACTTACCATGGTGGCTTCGTGGCATTCCTTTGATGAGTGCTGGTTTGCATGTTTGGCAAGGTGTGAAGATGTTCACTTATTGTGTATTCATTACAGAACTGAAGCTTTTTGAGGTTGCTTAATACCCTTTACTAGTATGTTGCCGTTAGGGACTCATGTAATCATTTAGTAGTGCTGCCGATCTTATCATTGCAAAACCATTGCAAAACCATTGTAAGAAAGCATGCACATAAAACAGACAAGAAGCACCATCTGATATTTGTAGCATGCAAAACAATAGTAACCAATACATCAACATCAGTAGTAACAATACGCATGGTAAGTCTACAAATCATGGGAAAAAACTATCAATTACAACAATTATAATACCATGATGCACAATGATGTGGTCAGGTTATTGAAATACAAAGTTCATATACAAGTTACACTATTGTTTGTCACCTTGAGGTCCTGCGTTTATGAGCCATTGGATTATTGAAAAAGGCAACTGTCTTAGAATGGATGTGGTGTAATTGTGCACTTGTAGCATCATTCCTTTCAATGCCCCAATGACTGTATTAGTGACTGATTTGACTGATTTAAATTTGTGGTTTAAACGCTCTCTTCATTTTATTTGTAGCAAAATTATAGAAAAGGGGACCATCCCAGACTCTGAACACCTCAATAAACCCCCGTAACAGGAAGAACATTGAATGAGAGAAGAATATTTATTTATCATCAAGTGAACTACTTAAAAAAAATATACTCATCCATCAAAATGCAAAGAATACTGCAAAATGTATACGTTTGTTCTTGCAGGAGGCTGAAAGTGGCCCAGTTCGACTATGGCAAGCTCTGCTCCGATATAGCCCGGATCACCGAAGGGCTTTCGGGACGTGAGATTGCCAAACTGGGAGTGACCTGGCAGGTGAGCTGCTTAGTCATGCATACACCACTGTGTCGAGGTTTTCACCATCATCATCGTCATCAGCTTGACTACGCCCACTGCAGAGCCAAGGCCTTTTCCATAGTCCGCCAATCAACCCGATCTTGTGCTTTCTGCTGACACTTTATACCCGCAAGATTCCTAATCTCATCGGCCCACCTAACTTTGTCTCCCCCTTACCCGCATGCCTTCTCTGGGAATCCAGTCACTTACCCTTAATCACCAGTGGTTATCCTGCCTACATGCTACGTGTCCGGCCCATGTCCATTTCTTCTTCTTGATTACAACTATGGTATCCTTAACCCCGGTTCGTTCTCTGATCCACTCTGCTCTCTTCTCGTCTTGATCCACTCTGCTTTCTTGTTACACCTATCATTTTCTTTTCTATCGCTCTCTGCGTCATTCTCAATTTAAGCTGAACCCTCTTTGTAGGCCTGCAGGTTACTGCTCCATAGGTAAGTACCGGCGAGATGCAGCTGTTCTAGTTATTTCACTCTCATGGGTCAGTTCCACGGTTACTACCTGTCCTAAGTAGACGTATTCCTGTACAACTTCCAGTGTCTTTCCACCTATCATAACTTCCGTCTCTCCACCTCCAACTTCTATTTCACACACTTTGATGATACTATTAAAGTTTTCATTCATGGTGTCAACGCTAATGCCGATTACCTCGTTTAGAGCCACGAATCTATTCTGAAGCGAAACTCTGAATTTCTGTACTTTCCCTCTGATTGCTAGCTCATTAATTGGCTTTTTGCGTATAATTTTATTCAGTCCTGAAGAACGAACACGTTAAATGCTACTGTGAATTTGTTGACAAAAAAAAAAAAAAAAAACTAGGGGGCGGGGGGTATACACAAGAATATCGCTGGCAACATGGAGGAATACTGTGGCATCATTGAAAGGGTGGCAAGTATCCTAATTAAGTTTAAAAAAGGTACAAGATGAAGATGGTAGATGTAGGCCTATGCGCCTACGTCTAGCCATGATGTTCATTTGGTGGAATGCTTCTACGAAGACGTACAGGCAGCAATTAATAGAGTAAAGATGCAGTATACTGTACTGATGGGCGACTTTAGGTAATACCAAAGTAGGCAGAAAGAGGCCGGAGACCATGCAGTGGGGAAAAACGAGTGCTTTCCAAAAATGATTAAGTTTTCACGGTACTTTACGTAAACACTGGGCTTCATGTTGTTGTGCAGTTCATGCACTGTAATTTGAACGTATACATTTGTGACCAAGGTATGCCCTGTTTAACCCAATTTTTTGGTCGTGGCCGGCAGTGCAAGAATTGTGATTTGCAAGTAGTTAGAAATCGTGGCACTGCAAGGTATTCTCCCAAAAATTTTGCCCTGTGCGACGATCACCCGTCTGAGTCTGCATTAGTTTGTAGGCAGGAGGGAGGGATATGTAACCATTACCAGACAGATATAGCACCTCCAAGATAAGCCACACGTTCTATGTGTTTGCTCGGCTTTCACAGACAATCAGCGCAGCCGCAGCTGGGTTAAAGGAGGTGACATGCACTCATTTGCAATCTTTATTATGTGCTCACCACATTATTGCTCACTTCCATACATGAATGGTTTACGCCTCACTTGTAATGGATTGTCCGAGCAGGTAGGTAGGTACTAGGAAAAAAAATTTACCGAATTTACCCGTACAGCATGGCATCTCTTTGTCTTTTGATCAATTGGTGTCAGGGTGATACTTGCTGGTATTAGGAGTCGGTTTTCAATAGCATTACACACTGAATGACTATGGAGGTTTCTCTTGGTGCAACTGATTGTTACAGGTGTCAACACCTACACATATTTTAGGCAGTGGAAAATGATGTTGACTTGCGCAAATACCAACATTTTTGTAGAAGCAAGTAGTTAGTTGGGATTTCCGTATGATTTAGAATTATCTTATCATGCTTGGATATGTCTAATACATCAAACCAGGTGCAGTGTTTGTGGACAGTTATTTTCTTTGCTCATATATGTGCCTTTTATTTATTGCCCCTTGGTTTTTTGTTGTGGCGTCACAGCTTATACATAGCGAAATACTTTGTTTTAAAATTTACAGAAGCAGACACTTACAGCCCACTCTAATTAAAAAAGTGGGATTCGAGGTGCGAGTGATATGGAAACATCACTTGACTTGCATCTTCACAACAACATAACCTGTGCTTCTGTGCAACAGTCTTTTCGGGCAGGTTATGCATAGGAAAAGGTCCATATCTATTAATTTGTTTATAAAAAATCAAAATGTTCCTATACTATTATTCCATCTGGTGTGAATATTGAATATTATAATATTCAATTGAGTCTTTGCACAAGCCTACAAAGAAATAATCTCATTGCACAAGAGGCCAGACAACAGTAGACACTGCTGCTTATGCAAGAACACTAATTTTTGCTCTCTGGACAGCATGAATTGGCTGGCACTGTATTTGACACAGCTATGTTCTGCAGAAGAAGACTCTGGGCTCGTGTAGTACTGAACTGAAAAAAATATGGACCATGCCAAGGGAGGCAAGAAAATGCATACTTCAGGAAAGCACCTGCACCTCAAAAGCTCAGTGTCTCCCAGACTGTCAGCCAACTGTTAGAGCAACAAAATGAGTGATAGCTTAATAAATTCGTTGGCAGTTTTGTCAATGCTGCTCATGTTGTGCGGCCATGACCATAGCTTACAATAGAGAACCACTCCCATCTTCGTATGTAGGATGGGAGTGCTGCCATGAAACATAATAATTTGTGAAGCATATTTAATGATATACCTTGCTCCAGTGTTTACGTAACCAGAGACTTTACACAAGGAAATGCAAAAATACTTCTCTTGCACTAAGGCAACAATGGCTGTATTGGTAACTACGCTTATACCGGTGTTAGGGCACATCTGATCACGATCAAGGCTTCTTTATCACAATCAAGTAGCATGTTGCAGTTACTCTGCCCTGACTAATCTTGATCGGGTACAGCATAGATATCAACCAAACCGTGATCACTGAGCGAGATTGTGATGCGCAGATTTCAGTCATCTTGATCCTGATTGGACCTGACCTTAATTGATGCCCGTGTCACATGGTCACTTTTGATCACGATCGGGGCTGATCTGGATCGAATTTCTCGATAGTGAGTGGCTCCTTTACGTGAGCTGCAGAAGGTACTACTATACCCAATCACTGTAAGAAAATTAGATCCTGACCGTGACCGTCTAGCAGGAGCTTGTCTGGATTGAGCCTAATTCATATCCACCTGGATCGTGATCAAAAGTGTTGATGTGACATCAGCATTACATTGTGACATTGAGAAACTTCATTACTATAAGGGTAAATAGCATGTAGTCCGTTTGGTATAAGACTTACCATAAGCCTCACTTCATTTTTGAATCTAATTTGAAATTCTTTGTTTTCCCAACAGGCGGCAGCATATGCTTCGGATGATGGTGTTCTAACCGAAGCTATGATTATGGACCGCGTTCATGACGCTGTGAAGCAGAACAGGCAGAAAGTGGCCTGGCAGACTGAGGAAGAGCACCGCAAGCGGACTCCGGGGGGGTTTAGCTCATCCACGACACCCTATACTAGTCACCCTGCATTGCCTCCGAGCACAGCAGCGTCATCTTAGCATCGCCGTTTCATGTATATAATGTTGATAGGCAGTTTTTTGAAAACTTGTATAGTATATGGTAGCATTACTATAGAAGAAAAAGAATGTAAGCATATTGTTTAGGTCCACTCATATTTGTAGATGGGAGATACCACCCATGGCCACGTGATTAACTTTCACGTGAAGATCATTGTATCGTCTAAGTGTTCATATTGAACTCACAATGAAACGAACCAGAGGTGGGCTTTCTATTATAATGACGAGGGTTATTGATGTGAGCAAGGCACTGTAGTAGTAGTCTCTGTTCAACTTGCGAATAATGAAAAAATGCTTTTTTTTATAAACTTGTAGAATAAAAAAACTAAAATTCTACTTGGGCATTGAATACATCAGTGCTAACCTAATTGTACCGTGTAACCTTTGAAGTCCGAGATAAGTAGCACCATGAACAATTGCATGACTGACTGTTGTTGATCATTACTTGTGACCAATTCACGATGACGTTGTCCTGTCACTGTTCGGTTCATTCAAACAACAGTTTTAGAATGTACTGCTGTAAAATTGTTTTGTATAAAACTGAGCTTGTTGCATTGTAGATTGCTCATTTTTTATTATACACGTGACGTCATGCTTATTTGTTAGAGTAATTGTACTGTGCAGTACCACCATTTTTACGGTGACAGTAATTAAAGAAGCTTGGAACTTTGTTTCTCTGTCCTTTGCATTGTGCATTCAAAAACAGTAATGTGCATTACTTAGTTGTCGTTGTTCTCTTAGACTGTCTCCCAAACCTCGGCTTCATCTTTGCCGTGTGCCGTAAAAATGAAAAAATAAAAGCTAGCTCGCAACTGCCATTATGCCATTAAACTGCGTGTTGCAAGTAGATGAACCAAGCCGGAGTAGTGCCAGTGAGTGTAACTCTATAGTACGTACTGTGTAAAAAAAAACACGCAATATCAGTGTAAAGAAAAAATTGTGACATTATTTCTGATATCTTTGTTCCGTCGGGTGGCTGTTAACACCATGAAAGCTGTATAATTTTACTATTCTTGAAATATAGATTTATGTCTTCTTTCAAAAGCATCAGTTTTTATTTATTGCATGCAAACATTGGCACCGCCTCATTGCATAGGTTATTGAGAAAATGGTTCCCTCTCTATGTTGAAAACTGGGAATGGTGGTGGAGTTATGGCTTGGCACAGGCGCCACACTTCTTGCATTATTTGCTAAACATTTTTTTTTCCTTGTCAAGAAAAGTTAAGTGCATGCTTCGTTGGCCATTGTTCTCTTTTCCACTCTGCATTTGCAGTTAACGCTAAATGAGCGTGGTCCCCTGCTGTCACTTCTCCGATAGTGCTGCGCCACTTGCGTTCGACTCGCCCCGTTGTCCCATCTTGTGGCATATTCGTTACAGTCTCTCAGAGATGTCTCATGACTGCAGGCCTGGTGCTTTGAAAACAGGCTGGCACTGTACTTGATGTGGTTGGAATTATTTGCATTAAAAGACTGCTCTGTCATTATACATAATTAGTTCCTCATTCAAGGCAATGAGATCTTTCAACGCTGTTGCAAATAATTCAGCAGCTGCCTAGTAAAGGAGGGGTAGTGAAGGAGAGAACTATTGTCTGTACTTTTTCAAACACTCACAAAAGTGGTTGTAGAATAGTAGAACAGTGTGCGATACCTAACAGTTTTGTTATCGTATAGATTTAAAACGCCTGTGGTATTTTTTTTTCTATACTTGGATACAGCTCAAGAAAAAAGCAGCTTTTCACCATCAAAGAAACCCCCTTCAGCTAATTACATCGCTGTGTCATTGTTGCCATGCGGCAGACTGCCTTCGTGCTGAGGTCATGTGAGAAATTGCAAAGCAGTGTTTCAAAGTGTGTCACCAAGCTTGTCACAAAGTGCCGCAACAACGTTGGCCGGAAGGGGTCCTTTGACAGTAAAAATACGCTTTTTTCACTAGCTGTATCCGAGTATAATGTAATTATTACGTACACCCAACTGCAACAGTTTGCAGTACAAAGAATCTTAGAGATATCTGTATTCACTAGGCATGTGCGAATAGTGAATTTTAGGTTTGAAGTTATTTCGAAGCAAAATCAGAGCAAATAGTTATTTTGGTTGAATAATTTCGGATAAAATACGAATAGTATGTATATCACATATTACAAAGGCTTATTTGTCATGACCAAACTAACCTGCAGAATATTTTTTTTAATTTGTAACAAGGCTTGTGAATATGCCATTTTCTTGCATCAAAGGAAGTGGGAACAACTTCGAATAGTAGCAGGATTTGACTTTTGATGGAATGCTAGTGATAGCCTGTAAAATTTATGTTTTTACATTTTTTTATTTGGAGCGTATAAGTTGGTGTAATGAGCTTTTAAACTCACAAAATGAATCGATGTGAAAATAGTAACTTAATTTAACCTTGAAGTGGGGCCTAGCAGCAGTGTAGATTTCTCCTGGGTATGTGTTTTCATGGCTTGGCACTCCTCCGCTGCAGCGAAACCACTTTTACAGTGTGTTACATGCGGACTAATATGCACCTATTCGTTCGTCTCGAATACTTCGAAATTTTTAATAATATAAATTTGATGCAAAGTGAATTCGAATACTGCATTATTCATTTGAATATTCAAGGCATTCGAATATTCGCGCAAGCCTGGAATAAGCTCAAAATAAAGGTTCCAGCCTGTAGCTGGTATTGCACCTATGCAATTATTGGCTTGGTTGAAAGCATTGTGAACTAGTTGAGCGGATCTTGTTGAGCCAACATTCTGTAAGCATTTGCTGTTATGTCTACAACTTGCAAAATGAGCAAGGGCAGCCGAAGCTCACCACTGCCACTAAAGTTTGAACCCATTTACTTGAATGGTGTATGCACTTATTACTGGACTGGTCAATGACACCACTACTACACTCACATTTAACAATATGTTTTAGCTAGATTTATCAAATAACAGACTATGAGAGTCGTGGACTGTGTATGCTGTTATAGTTGACTAGCATATAGTTGCCATATTTTCAGAGTAGCCAAGTCAATGGCAGTGTATAATGTACAACGTAAAGGACTCCGTAAACTATTTGTAGCCTAGGAAACATTGACAGAAAAGAAGACAGGAGATGATAAACAAGTTTTCATGTACCGCCACTCGTGTTCCTTTGTGTCTGTGTTTAATACGCTACAAATAATTTCTGATGTGAAACTTACAGCCCCATATAGTCAATCCATAAAAGACTGCTCTTGTCAGAGTCAGTCAAGCACCAAAGTAACCCCAAAAGCCTCTTAATTTTGTGATACATATCATTTGATGAATATTAAAATCTCACAAATTGTGCTTGCTTGTGACGAAAAATTGTTGAACAGGGAATGTTGCTAAAGCCAATATTTTGACAGGAGGACTTTCATTGTTTATGGTCCCATGATACCTCTATGCAGGTGGTGTATTAAAATTTTCTGAAACTTCAGAATTGTCTGTGGCATTACTCGCAATTTTACTATTGCAATTTTGTGTCATGAAGAAACTGGCTGATTTGTACAGCCACCGCCAGTTACCTCTTCCACTTGACTAAACAATGTAATTTCTTAGTACTTATTTGTAGCATGCATGGTGCACAGGGGTGTAGCCAGAAATTTTTTTTCGAAAGGGGGTAGAGAGATTGAACCATACTTTATGTATGTTTGTGTGTGTGTATATATATGCTAGCAAAATTGAAGATTTCTTTTTTTGTGGGGAAGAGTGGAACCTCTTATTACCCTCTGGCTATGCTCGTGATAGTGCACATAACTTTTTTACTAGATATTTGCAACCAACTGCAACAAAACATCCCTTCCCCTGAGGTGGAAATAAATAATAGCGTTACACAGCGGCAGCAAACCTTACAATGCAGGTGATTCTGGGACTGTTATGTTTGTTCACAGAATATAAGCGAACAGTGAATGCAGTGAGCAGGTCTTTATTTGGGTCAAAAGCTTCTACTTTTGTGAACCTCTTGTAAAACATTACTTTTTACAAATTAATTTTAAGGACAAAATTTTATAGAGAACTTGCTGCATACTATTATACTATGTTTTTCACAAAGTTCTAAATGTTTGTTGCAGCTGGTCCTGCCAATACACAAGTAACAGTTGTGTTTTACGTAATACTGTGAGTGGCCACAAAGAGCACAACATGAGTTTTCAACAGTGTATTGTGCTCTGGAAGTGAAATGTTTGGTCGCAAATAAGTCTACAGAGGCAGAAAACTGAGGACCATCTGCAAAATCATGAGTTGTGTGAGACATTCTGTGAATGGAATTGGCACTCTCTTGACCATTTCTGTAGAAAAAAATTGTCGTTAGATCATGGGCTATGTTATTTCTGCCTTTAAGAAGAAAACTTTACTTTTTATCTTTGTAATGGCTGTCTGAAACTAAATAATAAAGTTACTCACTCGTCTTTAATTTTACATTTCATTAGCAAAGAACAACTCTAATTCCAGGAGCCTTATATAAATACTATATGGTTGCAGAATATTCATGATTTAAACCCCCCCCTGAAAAAATAAATAGAAGAACACAGCACATGCTAATTAAGACAGGACATACAAATGTGGACATAAGAGGGAAGTCTAGAAATTGCAAACACCGAGTAACAGCTATCATTTGTGTTAGCCTGATTTCTCTCTCGTGTGTGTGTTTGAATGCTTAATCTTTTATAAATAATACCTGGCAACTAGCTCAGCTCTGTTACTAAACTAAAATGAAAAAAAAAATGTGGACATGAAAGGGTAAGTCTTATAAAAAACTCCCAAGCATTCCCCCGAGGGTGAACATGGTTAAGTGCGAATACACGGTGTGATGCTATGAGGGGTATTTATTAATTCGCACTATTATATTTATTAATCACGCTATGGTGCCTTTATGGTGTAATGGTTCCTGGGAATCGCAATTTGATCACACGGGGGAGTTCACGTTAACTCACTGGCGAATGCCAACGGATTTTAACTTCACTCCCCCTCACGACCCGCTCTCGACGGGAGACTGAGAGAGAAGGCGGGCGCGCGAGAGAGAGGGGTGCGCGCGCAGCTGCAGCGAGCGAGGAGAGCGGAGGAGCGAGCGAAGGGGGAGGGGGTATAAGGCGCGTTACTGACACCGATATCAGCGTCGCGTCCGTGGCTTATTCGGTAGAGCGTCGCGCTGCGGCCCGCCAAGTCCTCTTTCTTTTAAAGATAGAGAGAAGACTGCGGACGCCGCCGACGGCGGTGGATGGTTTGGGGTCGCTTATAAAGTGTATTCACACTTAAAAAGTAGTCCTTGCTTGATGTCTTTTTAACAGGGAACGAAGCAATGACATCTCTTAAGTGCAATAAAAGAAAAGGTAATCACCTACGATTATCATTGGCAGGTGTTGTTTGATTTTGGCCATAACTTCACTAAACAACGAAACTCAAGTTTACGAATCTACGCAAGGGAAATGGTATCAGTTGCATAAATTGCATCTGTATAATAGGACATAACATGTCCTTGCACTGCTCTGAATTTCCCACACATACAATTGCAAAATTTACACCACACTGTCTTTTTTTATGCCTGCAGAGGCTTGGAGTTGTAAACTAGCAGTAATTATTCTTCTATTTCACTGTTTTGTTGGGCATCTTATTGGGTAAATAATAATTTTTTTTTTACATTAAAGAATATGGAGGCTTTGAACCACCATATCCAGGTTGGCTCTTAGTAAAAGCCTGCTGTTCTAAATATTTTCTCATAAATGTCTTTATTTTGTCAAGAAACACAACTAGCGAAAGCCAGATTACTTTGCAATATTGTCAGAAAATGCATTTGTGGCAATTTCAGTACTTAACAGCATAGCCACGCGCTCACACTTTGACGGCTACTGGTGTCTTTGGGTCACGGTTACTAATTTAAATTGTGCCCTGGGTATGTAATCAGTCACACGAGCACAAACACAACATAATCGCTCATAAGTGGCGGTGACATCAAATATATTTCAAAAGTATTTTAAGGAAATCGTGATCGATGTGTGAAGGTAAAGGAAGCGCTCCGCGTCATCAGTGCGGTGCTGTATTAAGGTTTCGGTTTTGTTTATCGTCGGTTTTGACAGCGTTAGGAGTGACTAGTGAGTAAATGTCTTTTTGTTGTTTTGTTTTGACTCTACTATGCTGTAATGTTATTACTTAATTGTTGTGCTGTAATACTTAATCGTCTGCAAAACAAAGCTGTTTCTAACTTGAAAGCAGCGACCTCTATAAATTGTATTTTGTTTATTTGTTAACCAAGCCTAAGTTTGTAGTGGGACATCAAGTCCGAAACGCGGTTTGCGGCAACAAACTACTGAAACTGCTTAAACTGCGGTGGTTTATATACTAAAATCTTGGTGTGACGTCGAAGCCCCGAAGCTACCAAGAACAATGCCTGATTATCTGGGTGATGACATGCGTAAATCTAAGAAGGATGAAAAGGAGGAAAAAGAGCAAGAAATAAAAGGTGAGTTCACCGTGCTACCAGTTGATGGCGTTAAGTTTTGATGTGTCATCTTCAAGAGGCCGTTTCCTATCGCCCTAGAATTCTCATGTATTATGTCGACGGTGGTATTCCCAAATTATGTCGTGCGGAATCAGACATCCGTGGTGCAAATACTCGCCATTGATTCGTAATTTCTGTACGCTGCTTTGCTGCAAACTCTTTCAATTGCCTTGCAGTTCTTGATGAAGGGGACATCGCTCTGCTGAAATCTTACGTAAGGAAACCGCAGATTCTTCTTTGTAGCCTTATTTTTCTTTTTAGTCGCGGGTTAAATAACTTTGTCGAATCCTATCGTTTTCAGGGTGCCGGGCAGTACAGCAAATCGATCAAGCAAGTCGAGGAAGATATTCAGTCGATCTTGAAGCGCGTGAATGAACTCACTGGTGAGTTCGCTGAGGAAGCGTCATTGAATTTAGCTTTGCGCCGCTTCGAGCGGCTGCACCAGTTATTTAATCAATTTCAGGTATCAAGGAGTCCGATACAGGGTTGGCTCCGCCTGCACTGTGGGATCTGGCAGCAGACAAGCAGACCCTTCAGAATGAGCAACCTCTGCAGGTAAACGCCGAGTGCTACAGTCAGATGTTTCGTGTACACCTAACGCAGTAACACTCAATGGAAAGGTTTAGCACAGGGTGGTTTCGAGCTCCAGGATGGGTTTACACATCGTTAATCATAATTGAAATCAAGAGCACGAATATGGAAAGACTGATATCACTCATAGTTCACATTCAAACTGTACTTTACTGTGATTTCATTTGTATCATTTCATTTAGTATATATTTGTCTCAACCTTGAATTGGAAAGCTGAGCAGTTTGTGACAGAACTTTTTATCAAACATTGTTTATTCATGTGATGAAATAGACTTAATTATTAAAGAGAATTGACATGCCATCAAATTTAAAGGAGCGCCTTTGTAGTATATAGTATCATGCAGATTGAGTGGAATTTACCACACCATCTAACTTACAATGCTTGCAGCTGTGGAACCTCTCTCAATATCAAGTAGTCAATTTGCAGTAACAACAATAGAGGAATGTCCATGTGCCAGCTCCTAGCTTTTGCATCTTCCACCATGCTTTGCAACTTTGCATGCGAAAAATTTTGCACTATTAGACTATTAGAGGACTATTAGAGGTGACAGAAACATGCGCTAACTTTCAGTCAATGTTTATTTTGGGAAATGAACATATGAATAGCGACAGTTCTGAATCTGCACAAGCAAAATAATGCAATTAAGTTCCAATTTGCCCAAAATTGCCTATGAATCATTTACAAATGTCAGCTTTCATAAATTCAACATTATCGAAGAGTGCAGACTCAAGACTGTCACACAGGGAAGAACACGACACGTGAATTACCTGTAAAGCTTCATATCTTCCCTCTTTTTTATACCTTTTGTTCATGCGAGTTATGATTGTATGAATAGTTTTTTTTTCTTGTTTTAACGTTTAGTTCCAACAGAACTGCTGTTAGAAATTGTATAACTGCATGTATTGAACACTATACCATGATTTGCAGGTTGCCCGCTGCACCAAGATCATAAATGCCGACAGTGAAGACCCAAAGTACATCATCAATGTCAAGCAGTTTGCAAAGTTTGTGGTTGATTTGGCTGACTCCGTGGCACCTACAGACATTGAGGAAGGGATGAGAGTTGGGTGAGTTGTGCCCCACTGCTCTCCATCATGTTGGTGCTTTAATTTGCCATCAAAATTTACTGTGGTCACTTAGCAGCTGTGGCATTTCACTGCTGAGCACAAGTTTATAGACACCAGTGATATCACTGTCTTGAACTGTGTTAAGTTGAAGTCATTGTGCATGTTTAGGGGCCCTGAGTCACCCCAGGCTATGGGGACATCATGGTTGATCATGTAATTAATGAATTTTGCATTGGTTCTGTTTTCGATGTGAAAATGCTTCATGTTTAACATCTCCAATTCTTGCTATAAGAACACTTCAAGGGCAAGGGGAAGGATCCCTGGTAGACATTAATGCCAGTGTCATTGAGTCATTGACAAAAAGCACTGCCTTGGCAGAAAGGATGTGCTAACGTGAAGTTATGGGGCTGAAGTAAGCATTACACTCTTCATATCCCTGCTCATGGGAGATATTAAATTTTTTTTGTTTTGCGAATATACTCTTGGCAGTGCATAACTCTTATTTTACTATATATCATTAGCATTTCAAGAAAAAAAAAAAAAGGTTTATCATGTTTAAAGTCTAACAAAGTTGCCCAAAGCACTTTATGATGGCATTCTCACAGCTCAAATGTAGTCATGCAGTGCAATGAACCAACAAGTCAAACACCTTATCAATGTCTGCTAATCACAGACATGAGAGAATGTCTTGGAAAAAAAAAAAGTTTGAAATCTCTTATAATCCCCTTTTTATACTGCATGCTCAAGCAACGCATTGCTTTGCCTAGTGTTCGGAAAGGCTCAGTCTCCTTTGTTGGACGGATTTCATTGCCCAACGCTGGTTACTGCTTCAACAATATGATATAAATTAATATTTATGATATGTGATGAAAAATAGTGTGTCTTTGAAGAGCATGTGATGTAGGCTCTGCTGCTGCTATGTCACTTTGCATTCTCAATAATGCAGTTAACGGTAAGAGCTAATTCTAGTGTTTTTATCGCTTTTTACCTGTTGTTTAAAGGAACGTAGTAAGGAAATAAGTTTCTTTAATGCATTCTGGTTGATTAAATAATTAAAGAACACTTATCTATGTTCCAATAATAATTGGAAACATAGATAACTGCTCTGTCACGCAGACGCATCATTCTTGGCTTCTTTTGCACTAGGGGATCATGTGGAATAGACGAAATTTTCAGTTTTCCCACTTATTAATGTTCCCCCAATGTTTGTTGCCAATTGTGTACTCGTTTTGTGATTCCAGGTGATTTCTCTTTCATAATTATTTCTGCCCCCTTTTCTGTCGGCACACACAGTGTGGACCGAAACAAGTACCAGATTCACATCCCTCTGCCACCCAAAATTGACCCTACAGTCACTATGATGCAAGTGGAGGAAAAGCCCGATGTGACGTACGCAGATGTTGGTGGCTGCAAAGAGCAGATTGAGAAGCTGAGAGAAGTTGTTGAGATGCCTCTGTTACATGTAAGTAGTGACTTTTATATTTTATTTATTTATTTATTTATTTATTTACAGTACCTTACAGAGCCCTCGACAGGCATTGTGGAAGGGGTGCAGTACAGATTATACGTTAGAATATATATATTCTAACGTAAGAAGGTAGCGATGGTTGGTAGAAGCCGAGGAGGAAGAAGTCAGAATAGAATAAACATATTGATGAGCCGGGCCACGTCGCCCATTCATCATAGCGTCACACGAGTCGACAGGATGAAGACCTCGCAACCATTTTATCAACCGGCCATCATCATCGAAGACCTCAGCGAGACGCAGCGACCAAACGCGGACCACAGAAGTGCATCACCACTGGACACCATTGCAACCATCATGATGGAACCATCGACGCACCTTCCCATCCCCAAGTACACCGGAGCAGGGGACGATGGACCCGTGCAGGACTGGTTTTACCTGTTCGAGCTCCACGCTACCGTTGCATCATGGTCGGAACGGGAGATGGTCGCCAACTTTACCGACTACGTCTCCGGTGAGGCTTTCAAATTCTACCTCACCCATATATTTCAAAATGATGAGTCATGGGAAAAGATCAAACAAAAAATTATCGTTTGGTTTAAAGAATACAATGACGACTACGACGAAGACTTGCTTATAACCCACCATCCACAGAAAACTGCACTCGGTCGTCACAGTCAAAAGCAGCCTTCACACATTGACCAACCTCCTGCTTTTCCATCGCGTGGATATTTGGTCGCTCACAACGCCCACCTCGCGTCTCACACGCCCACTTTGGTCAGGATAGAGCTGCGGAACTCCGAATATACTCAGCCAAGCCCAGGCCCAACCGTCCACATTCATGCGACAGAACAGCTTATCTCCAAAGTTGTAAACACAGATAAACAGCCCCTAGTAAAATCTGACCAAACCAAGCCTTTTGCAGTGTCACCATCGAGTTCTCAGCCACCTGAGAGCCCAACCAACACAGGAGGCTCGGAAGGATCAACTCTCAAGCTCTGCCCTGTGCCAGAAACGTCCATTAAAAATGCCGTTGCAAGAGCCTCAGCAGATTTTTCTGTCAATTCTGGCACACTATCTTCATTGCCTGACACGAATCGCGACACCCTAACAAGTATCAGCTATTTGCTGGTCAAATCAACGTACAAAGAAAAGCGGGCTCATGTTTCTAAAAGAAATTCACCTCGTCAGATAGTGCAACATAAGCAATGCCAACAAAAGCAACAAGGAGAGGCCCAACAGCAAAAACAGCCACACCAACAAGGACAACGAAGAACTAAAGCCACATCGCAAGCATACTTGCGGCTTAAAGAATGTCGTGAACAACGACCACAAAATAAAAGACTGATTCCGCATCTGAGCCAGCTTCGCAGAAAGAAAAGCCAAGGAACTTTTCTGCACCAGCGTTCAAGATTGCGCCGTCGGTCTGAACATCTGTACCATCGCCGTAGAAAACTCCCTAAACGCTACAAAACAGCCGCTTGTACTCTGCAGGAACACAAGCAGCGCCCAATCAGCCACGATCAACGGCCACGCAAACTGCATGCACGGTGTTTGTACCACTCATGACGAAAAATGCGATGCCAACAAAACTGTCGATCCTGCAAAGCGTTTCAACCTCCTTCATTCCTTGCAAGAACGCCGGTTGCGTTTCTATCTGTTTTCACGCTCAAAGCATGCTTATGTTGTCCTGAGCCTAACAGCCAGCATCGCCCACCAGAGCCGTACTTGATAACCCCGGATTGCTGCCCTCTCCTGTGAAGTCTTTGTGCGATCTTACGGAACTTCAATGTGATGTGGAACTACAGCCCACTTGGACATTATTTTGTGTTTTAAGATTGCTTGTTCATCATGTATTGTAATATGTAACGTACGCATTCTTTCGGGGGGAGGCGTATCCATCCTGTAACGTAAGAAGGTAGCGATGGTTGGTAGAGGCGCCGAGGAGGAAGAAGTCAGAATAGAATAAACATGGCATATGAGCCAGGCCATGTCGCCCATTGTGATGCAGGGTTCTTGTTGCTGATTTGTTTTTCTCCCGGGCTGAGCCTCAGAGAGTTTTGTTAATAAGGACAAAGCCGTTCGGTTTCCAAGAAACACACAAAAAGTTTAATTGAAAAGAAAAAAGGCAAAGATTCCTCACAAAACAAAACACTTAATAAACAGTTGACTGGACATGACGAAACACATCTGTAAACACCCAACAAAAACGTTCAGAGTCAGTAACTAAACCTAACGTTCGAAAGGGGCTGAGTGATGGGAGTAGCGCAAGAGTATCGGTGCAGTCTCACCCACAAGTTGGTTTTCGGCGGTGATGAGAAACCGGAACGCCGTGACTCCTGCGTCAGTGCGTGGGCTGGACGAGGACGAGGGAACGCTGGCTGCTGGCGACACGTCGAAAAGCCCTACCAAATCGTGATGGTTTCGGCTTGAGGAGCGTGGACACGTCGGAGACGGGAGAACGCAGGCTGGTGGCGACGCGTCCGGGAACTAGGGTCGACCTAGTCAAGCAGCTGGGCGCACAGCTCGGGCCCGGAGCCCGACGGCTGTAGCTCGCCTGCCGGAACCAAAGTCCGCAGGCCCTGGAAAGGAGTTCAGGACCGGATGGCCACGGTCCTTTGGAGCGGGAACCCGACAGCAGGAGGTCCCGGCCGGTGGAAGTCCATGTAGGCTCGGGTCCGGAACCCAACGGCCCATCTTCAGCGCCCGGTCCGGTGACGACCTTCCGCTTGCACTGCCTGCCTCGAATTCCCTTTGCTCTCGTCTCCCCAGGCTCCTGCTTCAGCTCTGGCCCACTTGTCTCGTTCTCATTGGAGATACTACTGTTTCGTGGTGTCAAGCCATTGGGCCTTGAAATCTCCGTGTTCGCTGCCCATTGGATGTTTTACCTTTTGTTTACTTCACGTCCTGCCACGCATCCTCGTGCTTGACGCTCTTTAACGTCGTCATTCTTGTTTAAGCAGCACCGCACGTGCACTCTGGTATTTCTCCTTTTGTTTTTTTTTTTTTCCGTGACGCGCACTTTTCGAAGGCGCGCACTTTGAACGCGCACCACACATCACATACGCCCCCCTTTTATTCAAGTTTTTTTTTTAGAAAAAAAAAAAACTGCCGATGAGTGCGCGTTCTGCACTACGTCACAATTAAACCACATATTTGCACCACGCAGTTCAACACATCACCGGGCTACAGTTCGCTACATCGTCCAAATGTCCACACTTAAACTTTAGATTCACCCAATTGCATTTAAAAGTTCTGAAACCCGGAATAAACCTTTTTACTACAAAATCGACTATGGACAAAGCTACTTGTGTCCGCATCTAAAAGTCGAAGTCCAGAAAGAGCTACCGGTTTTCTAACCCTACACTCAGGTTATCGCGTCCCAATGACGTTCTAGCGCTCCTTCCATGGAGCTATTGAGAGGTAGCCCTACCCCTTCCCGAAATGTGCTCGGCCTCTGAGACGTTCTGATACACACCTCATTCTGAATGGAGCTTCTTCGTTCCCTGCTATCGAAGCTTTGCTCCACAACATTTTCCACAGCTTCTAGGTCGCCCATATCCAGGCGCTCTTCTTCATAGGTGCTTGGCCTCTCAGAGGTCCCCAAGCAGCTAACGGAAGTAATATGTTCCCAGCCAGAGAAGCTTTCCGTCGCTTCAACAAACTCCTCATGACTCCTGCCTTCTTGGCTGTCCACCTCTCTGCCTTCCTCTATCTGAGCTTCTCGCTCCGAAGTAAGGCTGTCGCGAGGCTCGAGGCCAACCTTGCAGGAATCGACTTCCCTCCAGCAAACGCTGCTATCGGAGCAAACATTCACCGCTTGCTCGACCTTCTGCATCGCCAGCTGCCCCCTTTTCGCCATCGCAAGCTCGAGTCGCCGCTCGAGGTCCACCCTCTCTAATTGGAGCTGCTGCTTCAGTATGCGTGTCTGACGCTCTAGCAACACTTTATTTTCACGCGTTACGCGCTCTAGCTCCTCCTTCTTAGCTCTAAGCACCAATTCAAGCTTTTCCTTCGCCGCCTTTCGTTTTGCAGCCCGTTGCTCACGCTCCCTCTCCATCCGCTCCTCGTACCATACTCTAAACTCCGCTCCCGTCAGTCCCATTTTATCCGCCAACTCAATTAACTCCCACGTGTTCGTCATCGTGTTAACCGCGTCAAAAAATCTACTGGAAAAACAAACGACTTTGTCCTGTCGCAGCGGACGCCAATTTGTGATGCAGGGTTCTTGTTGCTGATTTGTTTTTCTCCCGGGCTGAGCCTCAGAGAGTTTTGTTAATAAGGACAAAGCCGTTCGGTTTCCAAGAAACACACAAAAAGTTTAATTGAAAAGAAAAAAGGCAAAGATTCCTCACAAAACAAAACACTTAATAAACAGTTGACTGGACATGACGAAACACATCTGTAAACACCCAACAAAAACGTTCAGAGTCAGTAACTAAACCTAACGTTCGAAAGGGGCTGAGTGATGGGAGTAGCGCAAGAGTATCGGTGCAGTCTCACCCACAAGTTGGTTTTCGGCGGTGATGAGAAACCGGAACGCCGTGACTCCTGCGTCAGTGCGTGGGCTGGACGAGGACGAGGGAACGCTGGCTGCTGGCGACACGTCGAAAAGCCCTACCAAATCGTGATGGTTTCGGCTTGAGGAGCGTGGACACGTCGGAGACGGGAGAACGCAGGCTGGTGGCGACGCGTCCGGGAACTAGGGTCGACCTAGTCAAGCAGCTGGGCGCACAGCTCGGGCCCGGAGCCCGACGGCTGTAGCTCGCCTGCCGGAACCAAAGTCCGCAGGCCCTGGAAAGGAGTTCAGGACCGGATGGCCACGGTCCTTTGGAGCGGGAACCCGACAGCAGGAGGTCCCGGCCGGTGGAAGTCCATGTAGGCTCGGGTCCGGAACCCAACGGCCCATCTTCAGCGCCCGGTCCGGTGACGACCTTCCGCTTGCACTGCCTGCCTCGAATTCCCTTTGCTCTCGTCTCCCCAGGCTCCTGCTTCAGCTCTGGCCCACTTGTCTCGTTCTCATTGGAGATACTACTGTTTCGTGGTGTCAAGCCATTGGGCCTTGAAATCTCCGTGTTCGCTGCCCATTGGATGTTTTACCTTTTGTTTACTTCACGTCCTGCCACGCATCCTCGTGCTTGACGCTCTTTAACGTCGTCATTCTTGTTTAAGCAGCACCGCACGTGCACTCTGGTATTTCTCCTTTTGTTTTTTTTTTTTTCCGTGACGCGCACTTTTCGAAGGCGCGCACTTTGAACGCGCACCACACATCACACCCATTCATCATAGCGTCATATATATATATATTTAAGGGCTCGTTTTTCCGTGTTTTGACACAATATTGATGAGATCTAACAGACAATAATGCAAAGGAAAGTATAGGGGAAGTTATTAGACCAAATTGTAATGTAAGCTCAAGAAAGAAAAGTGTGCGAAAAAATAACTTGTCAAGGGCAAAAACAAAGCCTCTGTGTGTGCGTGTGTGTGTGTGTGCACGCACGTGCGTGTGTGTGTTCATATTTGCATATATATATATATATATATATATATATATATATATATATATATATATATATGTATATATATATATGCAAATATAGACTATTATAGAAAATTCAATTCAAATTATGAATATATAGGCACAATACATACTAGAAAAGCAAGTTACAATGTGTGAGGAAGTGAAGGTGAAATTCAAAAAATATTTTGACAGTAACTACAACTACAAACCAGCAATGTTGTCGTATAGGCATGAAACTGCATGGCTATCTTGTCCTACACAGAGGGGTAGGTTTGTCATTTGCCGAGTGGGTGTGACATAGCCAGCCGGCATTAACTGGGGCAGCCAGGAACTACTAGCTGTGCGTTGACATTTTTCGGGTGTTTTTTGTAATCAAAATTGGTAATCCATGCTTTGAGCCCTATGTTTATGAGTTTTATTGAGTGTTTTTGTGCATGTTTTATTTGTGGCTCCTTTTGTAGCACCAAATACTGAAATAGTAGTGTCAAGCTTTGTGGGAAATCATGTGCAAAAGGGGAAAGGTGGGAAGCTGTAGGTGTGTGATCTGTCATTAACGTTTGGTGATTAATGGCATTTATTTTTACAACATAATGAGCTTGCTTTGAAATCAGCCGTCTATAAACGTTCATGTGAATTGACATTGTACTTTTAAAGTCAATATTCAACATAACATGAATAAGAAGAAAAGGAACTGTTGAAGGCAATTCCTTTGTGAGAAATGGCTACCATAGGGAAGTTACTTTTACTTAATTGAGGTGTAAAAATTTTATGTGCAGTGCCTAGGGAGTGTGAACTGAAAACAAAACTTGCTAGATGTTCTCTTGTGATCATAACGTGGTTCTCTCTCTCTTTTCTTTTTTTCCAGCCGGAGCGTTTTGTCAACCTAGGCATTGAGCCACCCAAAGGTGTGCTGCTGTTTGGACCCCCTGGAACTGGGAAAACCTTGTGTGCACGGGCTGTTGCCAACAGAACGGATGCCTGTTTTATCAGGGTCATTGGTTCAGAACTTGTGCAGAAGTACGTTGGAGAGGTAAGCATGGCAGCATTCTTGTGTCAGCGGGAAACAGCATTGCATGAAAAAAGCTCTGTGAAGTAAAAGGTTGGGCGAGATG
This sequence comes from Rhipicephalus microplus, assembly GCF_043290135.1. Lineage (NCBI taxonomy): Eukaryota > Metazoa > Arthropoda > Arachnida > Ixodida > Ixodidae > Rhipicephalus > Rhipicephalus microplus. The sequence goes on along the minus strand of NC_134702.1, from coordinate 11,190,333 downwards.
TGCAAAGAAGCGGTATGCATGATTAACAGTAATTAGTCATCCTTGCTAAAAACTTTTTCGGTGAATTAACATAATAAAAGGTGGTATCACAAAGTTTTCATTTGTTCATGTTCACTAATGGCAATTGTAACACAGGTGTTTTGTATTTTTTATTGATTAACATTTATAGTGTGCATGCAGCTTGATGTGGTCCTGTCATCCAGCCAGGAATAAACAAGGCTTTGTTAAGTATGCTTTCTGGGCTCCCAGGTCAAACGTTCTGATGCACAGCCTTGAGTAGACCTAAATAGACGTTGAGAAGCAAGATTTGTGTAGAGGCTGCTACAAGTTGTTTTGTTAAGGTTGGTACAGAGCAGCTGCGGATGTCTGTGACATCTTATGCTCACTATATTTCAGGGTGCGCGCATGGTGCGAGAGCTCTTCGAGTTGGCCCGCAGCAAAAAGGCTTGCCTCATATTTTTTGATGAGATTGATGCAATTGGAGGTAAGGAGGATTTTTCTGATAGCTTGGCGCATCTGCGGATCATTTTTGTTTGATGTTTCGAGAGACACTCGGAAAGTTTGTGATACTTTGCAGACAAGTCGTATACAGTCTGTCTATTTTGTCATTCTATTTTCGTCAGCAGCAGATTATAACAGTGAAATATTGAGAACTTCCACTCAGATCCGCTTTTTATTTCAAGGTGTAAAGGAACTGCTGGGAAGTGCAGAAATACTATAAAGCTTTGATCAAATCATTGTAGACTCCCAACTCAGAGCTAGGCAGTAAACTAATGCAGTGTGCTGTTAAACAGAATGTGTAGCACAATGAATATATTTGAATGATCTATCTAAGTGTGTTGCGACTTCTTGACAGAAAAAATAATTGGATGCATCAGTATTTTACTTTATGTGTGTTTTGAAATGTTTTTTACGTGTATCAGTTCAAACATATCGGCAAGGTCTAGTCTGTGACATCACATGTGTAGGTAAAGAAAGACATCCTTTCATCCCTGGCAAGTTAGCTTCCTTGAGATAAACAGATGTAAGGCTTGTGAAAAGATTATAAGTCATAAGGTAGGGTGATGCAGCCAATGATGAGCATATCTGTAGTGGTAGTGCTTTACATATTGAGCTAAATTGTCATGTGTGTGTTGGCTGCAGTAGCACAGGCACTGCTAAAAGCAACAGCCGTCCTTCTCTCTGAGCTTTGGGGCATTCTTCTTTCGCAGCTATCACCAGAGAAGCAAATGGCCGGAAAAAACGAGAGCTGTATTTGCACATGTTCTACTACAGCACCTATACGTTCACCATCAACAAAATTCCTGTGTGAGAGTTGATGTTTGGCCATAAGTGCGCCATTGCAGTTAAGTTGTAGGGGCCAGCTAGCATCCTTTGTTTCAGTGGCAAAATTTAGTTTACCCCTGACCACCGCAAGAACAAGCAAAAGAGCTACAGCTCTTCTATTAAAAATGTTCTCACGGAGCAGCAATTTCTTTGATTGTTTGAATATGCTCACCTTGTGGTGTCTTATACCGCTTATTCGCTAAACTCTTGTTATAGGCGCACGATTTGACGATGGTGCTGGCGGTGACAATGAGGTGCAACGAACCATGCTCGAGCTCATCAACCAGCTGGATGGCTTTGACCCCCGAGGCAACATCAAGGTCCTCATGGCAACCAACAGGCCGGACATTCTGGATCCGGCCTTGATGAGGCCCGGACGGCTGGACCGCAAAGTTGAATTCGGACTTCCTGACTTAGAGGTACTGGCTCTCCCGCTTTGTCTTCTTTGACATGAAAGTGGTCACTTATGCCACACCCAGTGAGTGTATTCACTGGTGAGACAGCCTAGCCACTTTGTTGATCTGCGTGAATGTGCTGATTTATGTCCTGTAAAAGGATGAGACTGTCATATATACAACTGCCTTGTCTGTTTGCACAAGTTAGCAGAATGAAGTTTTTGCAGAAATGCACTAGCTTTCGGCAAATATCTGTGTTTTCAATTATTCCATTGTATTATGCAACACTCAAGGTACCGTATTTACTCGATTCTACCGCGCCCTCGATTGTAACACGCACCCGATCTCCACCGCGAAAAAAAAAAAAAAAACGTAAGACATCGATTGCAACGCGCACCCATTTTTTTTCGCTGGCCCGCACGATCACACCACTCGAAAAAACGATTCCTTTCGGGATTGTCTTCCATCTAAATATGAGGTACGAGCGAAGCTTGTGCCCATCTGACGTGTAACAGAGCATTGCCGTCACTAGTTTTATCGTGGACCGATGTCAGCACGCGAACTTGCTTTGCCCCCTTCTTCTCGACAGTTGTGGTGCCAGGCATGTCGAAGTAAAGAGGCGTCTGATCGGCATTCCAGATTTGCCCAAGCAGGTAGCCGTTGTTGCGCCGCAAGTTTAGGACGAACCTTTGAAAACTGTAAAGCTTTTCATCGTACTTCTCGCAAAAGTTTTCGCATATGCATCTTCCCCTTCGAAGGGAAGAGCCTTTCTTCTTCATATAGTTAATTAGCCAGCACCTGCTCGCTTTAAACTGGCTCCGCATTAGACTTTTTTCTAAGACTAATTGCATAGCCCGCACTTGGAGCAGTTCTGTCGTCACGGGCCGCTGTGCCGCTCGCTCCTCAAGCACATACTCGCGGAGCAGCTCTTTAATTTGCGGAAACCGACCCTGCTGTGGTTCACTGAAGCCTTTGCGTGAAGCTTTGCTGTCGACAATCTTCTGCTTTTGTTTCCGCCGGTCCCGCACGCACGTTTCGGGAACGACCGCGATGCGGCCCGACTTCCGTCCGTTTCTGCACACGCGATGACTTTTCTTTTAAAAGCGGCATCGTGGTGCACTTGAGTTTTTGGAGTCGGCCCTTTCACGTCGTCGATGCTAATGCACTACTAGATGACGAACACCTCAGCACACGTACGAAGTGCCGCACATGGTAAACACATAGGCAGAAATAGCCGACGCACCATGCCGACGCACGTAGGGGGCGGCCATTTTGGATTTGCGATGGCAATAGATTGACCGTAATTTTTTGTTCGTACTCGATTCTAACGCGCATGCGATTTATGAACTCGCTTAACCGGAAAAAAGGTGTGCGTTAGATTCGAGTAATTACGGTATCCCATATGAACGAATACATGCATTTTCCTGCTTAATGCCACTGTAAAGGTGGTTTCACGCAAAAACATCTTTTCAGGCACAATTCATGCTTCCATGAAGTCACACCTCAAAAGGAAGTTTCCTCATTACTTGTGCCTTGAATTAACTTTTTCTGAGAGCAGGCTTTGGAAACTAATAACTTAAAACATACCATGTTTTAGCCCACATAACCCGCACCCTTAATAACTCCAAACTGGAAAAAAGGCTTAGTACTTTTATAGTTCTACCCTTGTTTATCTAAACACTAGCTTGTTGAGCATGAACTGATTCTATATAATAAGCTGTTTTGTTGTTGTCATGTAGGGAGGAGAAGTGCTAGAGGCCCACATACTGTGCGATTGGAGCGCACGTTCAAGAATACGAGATGGTCAAAATTTCTGGAGCCCTTCACTATGACGTCTCTCATAATTAGATCGTGGTTTTGGGGCATTGAACCCTGAATTATTATTTTTGTCAACTAAAAACCAACTGATTTAAAATTTGTCAGCATCATGTACTTGTATCAAAGTTTAGTGCAAATTGCATTATTATAGCTATTCACTTCAGCTTTGCTTCAAACTAAGAAAAATGATATTCATGCAAGCGTAGAACACGCACTTTACTCAGACAATGTATTTCGAGTGGCAAAGAAAGAAAATCGCGTCAAAGTGCATGAACAACTATGGCCCTTTGTTTATAAAAAGGTCTCGTTTATTAATTAATACGGCACTCCTAAAGCTGTGCACTTTTGCTGTGTGTTAATTATGCCTGCTGTATCTAAAAGCCACGCAAGTGCTTCATTTTCTGTCGACAGCAGCATGTCTTTTGAGCTACACTGTGTTTAATGGCAGGGCAAAAACCTCACTCACTATCTTTGTATCCTTGTGTTCTTAGATTAGTTCACTTCTGTCATAATGTATTGCATGTTATAAAACATTGTCTTTTGAAAGTGTTTACAGTATTTATTGCACTCAGAACAAATATGCAGTTTGCCTGCACATTCACAATTATTTAGTGTGTGAACTTTTGCAATTTATTTAAGCATTATATAGCAAAATACAACTGTAAAATGTTTTTCTCTTTCCCACAAAGTTTTTTTTTATTTCAAGTACTGTTTAAAGACAGGGTGGTTTCCTGTGCAAGAAAGCTTGCTTCAAGTACTGGTGGCATTTTACCATTTATTCTGGGCTGTTGGGACCAACTGCTAAGTGTTCTCTAATTTATAGCAAGATTTCGATACTTTCAAGTTGGTCTTGCATTGTCAACAGCATTGTTAAGACATGTGTTATGTACTCCCCAGGGAAGGACACACATCTTCAAGATCCACGCCCGCTCCATGAGTGTCGAGAGAGATATTCGCTTTGAGTTGCTGGCTCGTCTCTGTCCTAACAGCACAGGTAGGTGCCGGAGAGGAATAGCTTGGCATTGGTGTTGCTGTTTGATAGTTTGATTAAAGGGACACTAAAAAGGAACAACAAATCAGTTTAGACTATGGATGTGTGAATATTTGAGCGCTTAGAATAGTCGAACCAATACCAGCGTATACGAATTCACTTCAACACGAATTTAAGCTATTCAATAGTTTGATGTACTCGAAAAAGACAAGGCCTATGTATGACCGCATGTAACTGCTTGAAAAGGTGGTTTCACTACAGCGTAAGGCTGCTATGCCATGAAACCACCTTTTCAGGCTAAATTTGCCGCGAAGTCATTTTTTAAAGTGAAAAGGTACCTCGATTCACTTTTTATATTTTTTTAGTTTGAAAGCATATCAAGTCGGCTATGTTAGGATGGCTATATGTGCTAAGTGCACCAATTTTTAAAACTTTACGCACTTTACCTCTCGGGCTCTATCAAATCCTGCCATCATACGAATCTCCTTCCATTTCACTTCCAAAAAAAGTGACTCTTGCACACTCCTCGTAGTTTCAGTTCTTCAAAATATTTTGCAACTTACTTGGGTCATGAAAAAATGCTGATTTTTATTTATAGTACTATGTGATATATGCTATTCCAGCCATTCGATTATACAGCAAAATCACTATTCACTTCGCAAACCGTAAATTTACTGCTTGCCCACCACCAATTTAGACTAATAAATTATGCTCTGCAATGTTTAGTGTTGTTAATATCACCACTATCTATTAAATAATGGATAAGAAGAGCATTGTCAAATGTACAATGTATAGATTTCCTGCCAAAATTTTTGATGGTAACACTACAGATTTCAAAGTGTTTTTGATGTTGTTTTTTCTCATTGGCTACTCGAACTTTTTTTAAACTTTGCATACTAAGCACCTTGCTTTTTCAGAAGGCAATGTACTGGATCTTTGCTGATTAGGAATGCTCTAGGCCCTAGTGGACACAGTAAAAAAATCTGTGATGTCATGAAAACTGATGTAGGAACTTTAATGTGGTGTTGCTACCTGATTTTTTTTTCGCACATGTTCTTGCAGCAAGCATTGTTCTTTGCGTCGTCAAAAGGAATTTAGTGATACGAGGTCAACCATTTCTCTATAGTGTCTCTTTAAGTATGGCTGTAACCTCAAAGTATGCAAATCACTACAAAGCAGAGATAAAGTGTAGGTAGTTGATTTCCTGTTTAAAAGTTAAAGAGAAGTATGAGCTGACACGATATCCCTTGACTATTCTTGTTTTGTTAACAGAAGGTCATTGACCTCTAAACGCTAGAAAAAATATATATATTAGCGGGCTTCTGAGCACCCTAAACAAGTGAGGTTTGGCTCCCTCTTCCTGAGAGCCAAGACTACTCTTTGCTGTGTTGGCTGCTATTTCGCTTTTTATTTAGAGATGCATTGTAGCAGCGTAGTAAACAGCTCACCAAGTGTCATGATATCGCACTGTTCACGTCCCACATTACCATCTGCTGCATGCTGCACCTGCTGTGTGCGTGATTCCCTTTCATTTTTTTACCAATCCTCCTCTTTTTTCCTCTTTACCCTTCTATGCCCCTTCTCCTTCCCCAGCTCAGGATAGCAACTGAAAATTTTCTTCTGGTTAACCTTCTTGCCTTTCTCTATCTCTTTCTGTGACATCAAGACAGAGCATAAACTTAACCGAAACTGGCTCTAGGAAAGGTACTAACTTGTTTACTAGGAAAAAGTCGGTGTGAAGACAACAGGGACACAAGGTGAGAAGGATACAGTACAACTCGTGTCTCCATGGTGTTCGTGCTGATTTTTCCAAGCCTGCATCATTTTCAATGCGATCACCTCTCCACCGTAGTAAATTGTTTAGGGTACTTTGAAGGCTTGAAAATGTTTCATGTGAGGTCCCAGACCTTGCAAGAAATGTTTGGTGGAAAATAGTTTAAGTACAGCCTAATTTTCATGTAATGCGAAGCACCTGTGACACTTATACTAGGGGTGTCATGGAAAGGGAAGTGCATTTCAACACTGCAAAAGATAAACGTTACAAAAGTTACAAGCTATGTTGAGTGTGTTTCGTACAATACAAGAGTGCTCAAAGTTCTAAAGGAAAATACATTCCTGTACCATGCTCCTAAACCGGCTCATGATAATGGTAATTGAATGAATTGCCAAAGCCTAGGCTTGTGCGAATAGTGAATTTTAGGTTCGAAACGAATTCGAAATGAATAGTGATTTTGATTGAATAATTTCGAATCGAATTCAAATGGTATGTATGACATATAATAAAAAAAAGGAATATTTATCAGGAGCTAACTAACTTGCACAATATTTCTATTGAATTGAAATAGAGGCTCTATGCAAATTTTATTTTTTTTTCTTTCAAAGGAAGTTGAACAACCTTGAGTAGTAGTTTTGGTAGGATGCAAATGATAACCTGTAAGATACTTAAAGTTTTAAAATTTATTATACTTTGAACGTATGAGCCGTCATAACAAGCTTAATAAAATGAAGAATTTATTTGAGGGTAACATGTTCCTTTGAAGGGGCCTTGCAACACTTTTTGAAGTAGCCATGGAGCGAGTAAACATGCTTGTTGCCTCACAAATTTACCGTCGCAAAGTTTCTATAATCAGTCCAGTACGAGCGGAGTTCCAAAAATTTGTCGCCCGCTGCAATTGCATTCTCTCTTCTCGTCCCGACGAAATAGTTAGAAGTTAATCCGGGAGGAATGTCACGGCAAAAGAATATATGTCACACACACCTGGTGACTTTGAGCACCTTTCTTTTTCTTCAAATACGTGGCTTTTCTGTGTGATCGCTCATGTACTCTTGGACAAGCGGGGGCGTCCCGCGGCGGCCTCAGTAACGACGAGCGCGTCATGCTCAAATCATCCAATAGCTGTGACAAGTGATTTTTGAGCTTGTTTGCAGACCTCATTTTTGAGCTCATTTTTGTTTGCGGACCTCATTTTTGAGCTCATGAAGAAAGCAATTGTTAGCTTTGAAAATTTATTCTTAATTCCAGGCCGCGTGCTGCGCTATAATATTTGCCTCGCATATTCTTGGTAGCCTCGACCACCAAACGGCAGCGTTTTCTGACGATGTTCAACAAGTGTTGCAGAACCCCTTTAAATTTAAAGGGGGGCTTCGTGGCAAAGCGAATTTCCTTTGAGTAGAGGCTTTCACGGCTTATCACTTCTACATTGCAGTGAAACCACCTTTACAGGCGGTAACATGCGGACTAATATACACCTAATTGTTCATTGCGAATACTTCGAAAATATACGATAATTTAAATTCGAATTGAAGCGAGTTCGAATACTTATCTGTTCATTCGAATATTCAAATCATTTGACTATTTGCACAAGCCTGCCAATGTCCTTTGTGTCGCACTTTTATGTCTACATTAAATTTTTGTAAAATAAATAGTGTTCTAAATATCGTGTGATCATTGCCCCTATTGCGCAGGTGCCGAAATCCGCAGTGTCTGCACTGAGGCAGGTATGTTCGCCATCCGAGCAAGAAGGAAGATTGCCACTGAAAAAGACTTTTTGGAGGCCATCAACAAAGTGATCAAGTCATACGCCAAGTTCAGTGCAACACCTCGCTACATGACCTACAACTGAAAAAGTGCTTCCGTTGTGACGTTATGTGGTATAATAATAAATTTTTTGCCAGCTGCAATCTAGTGCTGTAATTTTCTTTGAGTAATACCTGCACTGCTGTAAAGATGAAGCCCACAAGAAAAACTGGTTCACCACTTGAACTTCAGATGAATCAGTAAGTCCACAAGGAAAGTATAATTTGTAGATTCTTGAGGGTTTCAGTAGGGTTAAGTGACAATTTTCACTTGTTCATCATCTTGCAGATCTGACATTGCAAGCAGTGCAAGTGCTTTTTATGTACTTTACTGATGACGGCTGGTGTTGCCAGCAAGCTTAGGCATAGTGGTGCAACAACTAGAGATGCGTTATTTATATTGTAGGAATGTACCAAAACATGGTTCTAGTGTGATTACTGGTGCACATTCAAAAGCCAGTGTGTCATGGTTGCTTCCATTCTAATACAGTCGTGCTTCAGCTTGTTGCAGACAGAACATGCACAAAGCTGTAACATGTGTAACCTTTTCATTGGTATGGCACAAATGTGCATGCATGGAGCCAGGCATCCGCTGTAAACAGATCCAGACACTCTGCTAGCTTTTGCTAGCTTTGTGCAGCGGTGTGATAGCTGCGTCAGTTGAGCCAAACTGTGTCAAGAGGTGAAACCTGCTACATCGTGCCAATTTTTCCAAAAGTATGCGTTGAGCGTGTGCCAAGACGTCGTTCTGTAGTTTTTAGGAGAAAAAGAAGACTGAACATGCTTGCAAACCATATTTAGGCTGCCACTGTAATTTCAAGTGGTCATTGAAACATACTGACTATGTAGATGAAGTAGTTGCGTGGTTCAACCCTGCCACACAATTTGGGACTGACCCATACTGCATGCATTAGGTTTTCTCTAGGAGGTTCTATAGAACCTCTGGAGTGGCAGTCCCGGCCGCCGCTAACGAGAGCAAGTGAAGCCGCCGGTGGCCATATTGCTAGAGGAAAAACATGGCGGAACCGCCATAGACCGCAATGGAATACGCGTGATGCGCGCGTCGGTTTGCAGTTCCACGATAAAAAAATTAGATGAAAACCACATTTAGGTTACATCAATAAATAAATGGCTCTGTTCATAAAACAAATTATTTCATGCACTCATTGTCAGCTGCATGCTTTCACATCAATCTGTTGTCGAGGGATGCTTCGCATATCGAGCTTGCTGGCGCACTGTCGTGGTACAAAAGGGTTGTAAGTGATCCCAGGCCTCTTCTTGATGCGATTTGTGCAGCCATAAGCGATGCACGAAGTCACCATGGCCTTGTAAAATCTTTAACTGCTTTAAAAAAGCATGTCGCAGTTTTCAAAGGCCACTGCGAAGGCGAAGCTGGGAAGCGCACTTTGTCGTCTACTTCCGAGTCTTTCCTTTTCCGATATGGCGGCGACCGGCGTCACTTATCGGGGCTCACCTCCACTCCAGAAGACATAGTATAGAACCTCCTTGGTTTTTCTACTACCTAATAGATCAAACTGTATTACATTATTGAGCTGTATGCAAAATAGCAATGAGCAGTGATAGTTTCGTCTTTTGTTGTATTCAATGTAAAGATTCACGTATTTTGTGCATATATTAGTTTCTTTTTAACATGTACAACTTGTAAAGCTTAGAGACAAATATTTGCATTAGAAAACGTTTGTTTGGCAACTGCTGCAAGAGGTTGTTATGCTGCTCCTAAGTGAGATTTCAGCTGCTCCAGAAGCTGCGCTGAAGTGGCTTTATTTGATCACATCTGGAATTGAGCCGGCACAGATGAATTGACATAATTGCACTCTATCCTTTTCTGGGGAGCCTTTTTTTCATTGGCGTATGCACATATGTCAATGTACAGGTTTTGTATGTATATCAATTATATTTGTAAATTCATTTTTAGTGCCAAGTTCAACAGTACATGCACCGACAATTTTCAGTGGAGCCGTGAGATTCGTGCTGTTGGGATAGCCTCCCATGTTCATAGTAAAAGAGAGAGAAAGAAGTGAACCTTTGTTTTTGAAACAGTGCCCAGAGCATTGCCCGGTGTCGCCCTGAGGTAGAAGGGCTCCTTAGTCCTGTAACCCTCTGGCTTCTACTGCCCTCTTGGCCCTGGCGACGAGTTGTTGTTGGTCTTACAGGTCATCGGGGGCGAGCTTCGCCTCTCACGTTTCAGTTAGGTCTTCGTTCGTCCGTCCTGCTTCATTATCAGTCGTGTGTTGTTGCAGATTACGTCTGGCAATACACTGGCATGCAAGAAGCAAGTGTGCCAGGGTGTCCGGTACGTTGCGAAGTGGTCACATAGAGCTATATCTTGTTGGGTAGAGACGATGCATTAGGGCCCCATGTGTGTATGTGCTGCTTTGCAGGTGTCTCAGTATCGCGCTTTCCTCTTTTGTCATTTTTGGGTGTGGGGGAGAATATACTCGTTGCTCCAGCCTGTAATGCTGGAGTAACGACGAGTAGGTGTTTTGAACAAATTGCGTCTCTTCAGCGTCATAGCAAGAAGCTGTGAAAGTACACCATGTCTTTGGCATCTGTTAGTTTTCACCTTTGTGCTTGAACTGTGACTTGGCAAACTTTGTTGAGACATCATGTTATCCCACTAAATGCTCACTCAACGATGCCGCGCCTAGGTGATAAAGGAGGAAGTTTTAAGCAATAATAATGCAAATATTTCTGCATCTTCACATTGGTGTTTAATTTCAGATATGCCCATTGACAGTATTTTTTTTTTCATTTACATTTTAGTAGAGAAAAAGAGCGAAACTTTCGTAGAATATACCTCGGATGTTAGCATTGCATTTAGTCAGAATAATACATAATTTTGATGAAGACGAAATGCAAAAGCAGTGAAACACCCCTGTAGTATCTTATCGATTAGGCAACAAAAGAAATTATAAATTGGAGTGCACGTTAAAAAATCGCAGGTGGTTAGAAACTAATCCAGAGTCCTCAACTATTGCGTGCCTCAAACTCCTGTCATGGTTTTGGCCCGTACTGCCCAAGAATTCAGTCCAAATACAATTCGCACAACGTGCCTTCCTAGATCACTTCGTTTTGCGCGCCGTTGCAGTAGCGCCGCAGCGGCGTCGCATAAAACAAATAAAACCAGCATATGGCAAGTTGAATTGGTTAAAAAAATGCTCTTCGCCTTTTAAAAAAGATTTCTTATATATGCCAGATTGCAGTAAAAATTATGATTCTCATAGATCAAACGATAGATAACGTTAGCTTGGGTGCGAGAGTATTCAAGGCAGACGACTCCTCCCACTCCAAACAGCAACAGAAGAGATGCAGAAGCATCGGGAGTCAGCGCGCGTTGTTGTGATGTTGCAGTAGCAGGACGGTGTGTGTGTTGTGCTCGCGGCGTTAGCAGTTTAGGACCCCGACTCTTGCGTCCGCAATGTGATGCCCACGTTGATCTTGTGTGCCTGACTGTGCTGTGCTTGCCCGTGTCACAATGGAATGCACCGTACGAAGCATGGCTGATGCTCAACCTAGCGAAGAGCAAGCTGTTGTTCCAGAGGGACGCGTCGAAAAAGGTCGGTTAACTCTCATCCTAGCGAAAAAATACACTTCGGATGTCGCAGTGTTGCTGTCCATCCGGCGTTGCGATTCGGCAATGCTCGCGATAAGCCGCCGCTACAAACCGGACCGTTCTAGCTCCTTGTCGGCTGCGCGAAGACCACTTCAGCGAGCAACCTCGCGGCATGTTTCTGTCATGTTCGATCACGTCAATAGCCGTTGGATTTTAGAGTCAAGTACGATGGCAGACTGGTCGGGTTTTAAAGACCTTACTCGGTGACATAGGCATTCGCGTCGCCTATTTGTCGACACTGGCAGCAAGTTTTTCAGTGGACCTAACATAGACTAGACTAATTTGTAAACTCGCGCTGTTAGCTGGTCTCAAGATCGTGTCAGACAGACTCTGTTAATTCGTCATCGGCACGTGCGGGCTAAAGCACATAGCAATTACCGGAAAATAGAGAAGCGTGTATTTCCGAGGAATAATAGTGATAATCGGAGCGGGCACTGACTGCGCTGCTCGTGGACGAAGTTGTCCCGCAGTGCCGGTTGAAAAGCCAGCCAGCTTATCGCGCTTGTCGCATTCGTAAATGCCCGCAGGTCTCGGTGATGGGGCAACAAAGGAGGGGCTGGCTGGTGATGTATCTTTTTATCGTGTTCCTCGCAGAATGACACTTCCGCTCACGCGTGCTAGTTGAGGCTACATGCGCCGGGCCTCGCTGCATTGACAGCCGATCCATCAATCTTTCGAGGAAACAATCCTCCAGCCCGTCCTTTGTAGTAGCAGGTGCGGCACCATTCGTGGCTTCTGTGGTCGTGCATTGCTCGCCCACGCGCCGATTTTTTCAAGCCTGCCGTCCAGTGTGTGGAAATCGACGCTTTTGTTGTTGTTTGTTTTTCTTTCGAGTGGTGCTATTCGTGGCACGCGGCCAACTGTGTACTTATTTAGCGAGCGATTCCCGAGTGGGACGTTCCGTGCTGACCGACTGTGGCGACTAGCTGATTCAAGCTATGAGGAAGTAAAGCGAACTGGCCCGTTGCGCAAAAATACCCGCGATTATAAGGCGTGTTCGTGTGGCCGTGTGTCTTGACGTGAATATGCTAATGAGTGCGGTGCCACATCGCTGTTTGCGGCTTAGTTTTCGACGCTGCTGGCATAGTTGGCGAGATACACATCTGATGGTCGTGCATTATATAGAGGAAAGAGCAAAAGAAGGCGGTGAGGTTGACCAGAAGCAAACTGTTTTCGACGGTTTGCTACCCTACCGTGCGGAAGGGTGGAAGGGAAGTTGAAAGAGGGAAAACCGGAAGCACACACAGTCATCGTCGGTAGTCTACTGTGGCCCTATTCTGCTTTCTTTCTAAGCGTTGTTCGAACGTACTACTTGTGTAAGGAGAAGCAGGAAGTGGAACGAGACACACTTGAGCTAGTCGGTATGGATTCATGCGCGGGAAGAAATAAATTACTTAAGGCGTGCGATGCATGCCCACGCCGTGACACGCACACTCAAACAGCGATTGCGTTGTGTGGCTCTCAAGTCCGTCTTTCTCCTGAAGAATTACCTATCAAGCGTGTTCACGCTTCATGTCTATTCAATACTCAATACAGTACTAGTAGAAAATTGATATAGTACAGAAGGATGTCCCAAAGTAAAACTAAAAAAAAAATGGCGAAAAGATAGTTGTTCGGGATGACAGAAAGGCATCGCGTTTCTTCGTGGTTATGGGATGACTTTCATGCACTTGAAAACAGTTTGGGGCCTTTCTAATAGTGGCATTCCTTGAAGTTTTGCTGCATTCGAACCAGAAATACTGCAAATGCCGTCCGCTTTTACTGCGTTTTTGCTGCGGCGTCGTGTAGAAGTCGCTTCAGCACGGCAGCTAGAAGTTATTTTTCCTTTAGTGAGTTCACAAACTTCTAGCGCACGTGTTTGCTAATGCATACGTAGAGAACACACAGCGTTCTTGTTCCCGAAATTAGGGAGTTTTCGAATAGGAGCCCCATACCCATTTTGCGTATGGACGCTTTGGGTCAAGCAGGAGCGATTTGTTTTCGAATTGGGTCTGCGGTGCTTTGGACACTCCCCCCTATTCTATGTCACTCTATCCTTGGCTGGGAGCCATCACTTCAGTGGGTGCCTTCACGTTTATCTGACCCAAAACTTTTGGGGATCCCGCTAAATTCGATAAATAGCGTCCCTAAACCCAAACTGCGTTTGGGTTTTGCGCATGCGCAGTGGCCTTGACGCTATTTCTTAGGGGCCCCTATTCGAAAACTCCCTATTAACATTTAAAAAGTCTACCTCATGAAGCCCCTATTCGAAAACTCCATATTAAGAATCAAAAGTCTAGCTCATGAAGCAGCGCCTTCAGAGATGCGCTTGTGGCTCTAAACAGCGAATAAAGAATGAAGCGCCCCCTCAGCGCCTCGTCCAGTCGCATCATATATTTTGACTGAAGTGTTAACAAGGCTCGGAAAACTCCTGCGAATGCTTCATGAGTTCTGAAACGTATTGTGATCTACTCCCCGTATCTGCATTGGGGTTTAGAAGTTTCTCAATTTTAAACGATTACTCTTTTGGAGCACTTCATACAGTTTTCTTCTATCTCGCCAGAGGAACGCAAGAAACCATTCCCTGTGTAGTCAACATTCTAGTTGTATGTGCAGCAATTACCACAATATTATTTGCATTAATAAGATTCTAATCTCCGTGATACCACCGCGTTTGAACCTTGTTTGCGTGCAGTAAAAGTATGCGACCGATTGTAGACTTCACTTCCTCCTCATGCCGAGCCCTTTCAAATTTCCTACACCATATCTTCGCCCCACTAACCCGTAAGACACCAACTCATGTCCGCGACGCCAGCCACTTCGTGCAGCTAGCGTCAGATGTGAGCATCGGTGATGACGAGAGCATGGTCTCATTTGACGTCGTGTCATCGTTTACCAACGTGCCAGTTCGCTTAGCTGTCTCCGCTGCCCGTTCTGCGCTTGAGGAGGACGCAAGCCTGAGGGAAAGGACTCCTTTGGCGGTTGACGAGCTTTGTCGTCTACTGGAGTTCTGCCTATCCAGCACGTACTTCTCCTACAAAAGAACTATTTTCAGGCAGAACAGCGGAACCGCGATGGGAGCTTCCATCTCGGTCACGATGGCAAACTGGACCATGGAGTACATAGAAGAGCAAGCACTCAGCTCCTCCTCGCCGCGACTCAAGCTTTTTCTGCGTTATATGGACGATTGTTTTTGCGTCATTAAGACGTCTGAAGTTGAAAACTTCAGACAACACCTGAATTCCGTGCACCCAGCCATACAATTCACGACCGAGTGTGAGAGCGACCACTGCCTGCCCTTACTTGACGTCCAGGTGGCATGAAGGCGCAACGGCCTGGAGTTCTCCGTTCATGGGAAGCCAACGCACACTGGCCGCTACCTTCAATTCGATTCTTCCCACCCCGCCTGCCACAAGGCCTTGGTTGTGACCACGCTACTCGAGAGAGCCAGGAACTTGTGCTCTAATGACACAGAGCGAAAGAAAGAAGAGGCCCGCGTAATTGCTGACCTCAGAAAAAACGGTTATCCAAAAAACTTCATTCGAGCCGCCACCCGCCGCGCAGAGCAACGGGGGATTAGGAAACCCCATTCAACCTTAATTGGCAGCCCCCCGAAACGCGTACCGGTTCCATACGTTCACGGAACCAGCGGGACGCTGGCGCGGATCTTCAAGAGGGAGGGGGTTCGCATCGCGCACGTGCCTTCGCGTACGCTGGGGCCGCCTCCTCCCACGCCCGCAAGACCGGCCAACAATGGACAGGAGCCCCGGTGTCGTTTACGAAATTCCGTGCGCCGAATGCCCCGCGTCGTATATCGGTGAGACGAAAAACCTACCGGAATGACTGAAGCAACACACCAACGATGTGCGGAGGTTCTACAAAGAGCGCAGCGCAGTCGCCGAACATGTGGAGACATTGGACCACAAGATAAATTTCGAGGCGACGGCCATCCTCGAAAGTGAGCCGAACTGGAGGAGAAGGTTGTTACTCGAGTCGTGGCACATTCTGGGAACAGCCCACAACATCAACCGCTCTCTCGGAACCCTTCCCCCAGTGTACACACACGGTCTGCGCTCCACGGCAAAACGAGAGAGAGAGAGAGAGGGGTCATAAGCCACCCCTCGAGTGCTTTGAAGACGCTGCTGCTACGTAGCCTACGCAGTCAGCCATGAAGGCACTGCGCCGGGCTCCCGACAGGGTTGCAGAAATTAGGTGCCTTTTCTCATCTTCTAACCACTACCACCACCAGTCACCCCTGAAGAAGGAACCAAGTCGGTTCCGAAACATCGGGTCTCCTAAAAACTTTTCGTCGGAGCCTATATCATCTCCCAAGTATTATATATCTCCCAAGTAAATACCAGGTCAGAATGCATATATTGCACATGCCATCAGGCACGCAGCATCTCACCGTTATTGATGCTCCTACATAACGGCTATAGGATGATGTCAGTGTAAAATATTGAGGGCCATGGAACGATGTTGGCGTGTGCCGTAACTTGCAGCAAAACCGCCGCGCCTGACCACAGCGTGCAACTTTTCGTCATTGCTGCTCCTCCAACATGGCGGCTGAGACGAGGCCAGTGTGAGGGAAAGATCGTTGGGAGAGGTCTTCGGTGAACGTACATAAAGATAGGCTGATGATGACGGCACAGTGTGGTGTACGTTTTTAGAATGACCGAACAATCTCAAAAGCTTCGTCGATTACTCGAATTCTCTCACCGCCATTTAAAGCCTCGGAATTCGCTACTTGGAAGAGGCGTGTGCTCATATCTGAAGCTTTATCGTTCCATAAATACTATATCCGGCAGAATTATTTGACTTTGAGGTTTCGCGAAATGAAGATACGATTCTGGTGTACTTTTAGCATTGAGTCTTTCCATGGTCGTCGTCAGGATATTCTCTTGGGAGGTGCAAACTAGTATTGCGTCGCTGCTGGGGAGGGGTAGAGCACTGGTGAAGCATGGGTGAGAGCTCGTGCTGGTGAGGCTTTAGAGGGGAAGGAGGTGGGTAGGGGGGTGTCGGAGGTCACACTTCCACAACGCCGAGAATGGCCCTTCGTCGGACGGTTGACTCACCCATGCACAATTCACGGTCTCACCAACATGTCTAGCGGTTCCGAGGCACTCGTATCCAAAGAGTTTGTTTTCTTTCTTCAGCCTTTCTTTGAGCCCATCGAATTCTTGGGAACAGTTGTGTCATGCAGGAATCTTGAATCCCATTCGGTCGGTGCGGTGACGGTCACTCTTCAACTGGAGGTCATGTCTCGCTCAGGGCACGCGCGCCTTTCTCGTGCTCGTTCTGTGGTGGACCCCACAATGCGTGCGCACGTGCAGATCGCTTAACCACTGCGCGAACGCTGATCGTTCTTCTCTACCCTACATAAGACCGGTGACGCAAAGTCAAAACTGTGACCAATAAAGGTCACACTTGTGACGTCTAGCGTCTCGCAGCAGGTACGCAAGGAAGTGAAAAACCCCGTAGAACTGTTGAACAACGCAGCCATCTCCGCCGTTTGGGGCATCCGTGTCGAGATGTCTTCGATTTAGTCATTTCATTTTTACTCGGGAATATCTCCTCCAGGCACCGTTCTGAAACGTCTTCCTTACACCTTTCGAAGTGAGATATGCGTTTATCGTCTGCTTCTTAGTTTCCCGTTCAATTAAAATGGATGGAATATTAACAGTACACAAAGTAAGCTCACAATTCGCATACAAGACGGTTTAGTAGAGAGTTCGACGAAATTTCGTCTGGTCAGATCAAGTAACTGTTAAGTAGGTCACTGGCCAATTGCAAAATAATATAAAAGGACGTTTCGGGACCCGTGCGGATCCATCATATTCATCGTTATGAACAAGAGATCCGTACGGCGCCCGAAACGTTGCTTCATATCTGCATTTTGACACTGATCAGTGACCCGCTTTCCACCAAAGTAAGACGTTTTGTATGCGTCGTACCTCTGTTGCACCTGCACGTTTGCGCTCTCTTCCCGGGGATCACCTTATTTGTTGAAAATAAGTACAAATGCGAGAGTTGGCCGGGTGTGGAGGAGATGGCTGCACTGCCCCGTCTGGAAAGAGGAGCAAGTCTCTTGTTTATCCGCTCGGCTGCGTCGGGGCTGCAGGCGCGGCGCGTGCAACCAGGCGTGACACTATAGCCTTCTCCGGCTGTGGTCGTCCTCTCCTTCTCTGCCACAGGCGGGAAAGAGATCCCCTTCACACTCCGAGAATCATCTGGGTCCCCCCCGTTGTGCCCCCCTTTCATACTCGTGAGCTGCGTGGCCTCTTCGAGTGGTCCCTCCGAGGCCGCAGTGGTGGACATCTTCGGGGGACACATCTCGCGACATGTGGATGACTCCGAGGGGCGCCCATGTGCTTCCGCCGGGCTCCCCACCGCGGTGCTCAATCGTTCCGCTGCTGAGCGCGAAGTCTGGTCAGGCACGGCTCCCGCCTGCGGTGACGGAATGCCGCCGTGAGCATGCGCAGATCCAGGGGATGTCCCGACCGCCCGCTTCCTCATATATATATTTGTGGGCATAATGTCACGCAGCGTAATGTCATCATTGCCATTGATTATAATCATTCGCGCAAACTCCATCGTCATTAATCGTCATCGAAATGTAAAGTGGTGCACACCCCACGCCCTCGTGATTTACGCCAGTACAGGAAAGAGACGGATGCAACCAGGGTTACAGCAGAGGTAAACAGAGAGAATGGGGATCAACGAGGAAGATGGGTGAAGTTCTGAGCTACAACAAAATTCTGCAGAGTGAAACCCGTGCAGATTGAGCTGGACATGTTTCGAAAGAGGTGCGCCGCTTGCGGTCTGCCCTAGAATGTAGTCCAGCACCGTGGCCGCGCCTTTGCTGCGGACGTGGCCCCGGTGGCGGTCAGCGCGCATGCTCGGCCACCGCGCAGTAGGACCCGTTCTGTGCTCGTCGTGTGCGTTCGCGGCGGCAGTGGTCGGCCGACCTTGGCTTCTCGCGGGCGAGCCAGAACGACCTTGCCTGCGAAGGCGAGGAGGAAGGAACCTTGCGTTTCGTAGGTCGGCGCGGTCGAAGGCGTGCCGGCCGTTTGCGTCTTTCCTGTCTCGGTAATCGCCTTAGCGCGCGTAACGTTAACGTGACAGCGCAGCTGCGGTTCAGCCTGTGTAAAACGCGACCCTTGAAGCGTGTTCCTTTATTCAGTAGTCTTCTGAACAAGCACTGACCGCATTTTGTAATAATAATAATAATAATAATAATAATAATAATAATAATAATAATGCTCCGTTCGCTTATGCGGTCCGCCCGCAGAAAATCCAAAATAGCGTGCGGCCCGCATTGGACCGCTGACACTATCGAAAACTTTCTAAAATAATTCATGATTGTTAGGGTTTAGCGGGCCGAAACCATGATATGATTATGAGCGACGCCGAGGGGGTGTGCTTCCAAAACCGAAATTTTCACCATTGGTACACGGGCGTCCGGAATTTCGCCTCCATGAAAATGTGGCCGCCGTGGCCGGGATCCGATCCCGTAACATTCGGGGCGCGGGAATGTAGCCAGTCCCATACGTTGACATAATAGGTGGGGGGGGGGGGGACACAAAGTTAGACCCATACATTAACTTGATAGGGAGGAGGGTGTTGCGACGTACACCCCCCCCCCCCCCTCGAAGAGGAACCGTGTGCACGTTTATGTACTTGGTGGTTAATGCACACTACGTTAAGTGCGTAGTTAGCCGTGTTGCCAGCTGGTTCCCGGTATCTATGCATGCATTAACGAGGTTTTACTTAACGAGTTTTGAACGTGTGTGTGTGTGTGTATGCGTGCGTGCGCGCGCTGCTATGAGCTTCCTGCTAGCTTGTTGGGGCAGTATCCTTGACTATCTTAGGTCCAACACTTCAATCCTACTTTTGTTTACTTTTAGAGCTTACTTTGTGGATTTGCTGCTTCTGTATAAGTGATTAAACTCGGGGAACATTAAACTAAATTAAAGCTAAATTTCCTTCCTTTGCGTGTGTCACGGATAGCGTGCGGCAAACACAGAGATGGCTGCTGCTCCAAAATGCTGGAACCTCAGCCAGGTCAGTTGCTTTGCCGTATACTTCGAGTCTCCACAACTTGACAAGCTGAGGAGGAGCACTGTTTAGTGCGGGTCGCTCAACGCCTCTATACAGGGTAATTGTTTCACACTTCACCCATCGGGGCCCATTTGTTTCGGCGCCCCGCACACCCACTACCCGAGTGGGCGCCGACGTGGGGACGCCGAGGCTGTGCGTGCCGACCGGTCCGCTACCGGACGCGTGACTGGACTACTCCCAGTCGTGACCGATCCACGGCCGGTCCTGCGGAGCGCGATCGGTGAGCCGTCGTCGTCGCCGTGCACATGGCACCAATCCTGCTTCTCCGGATCTGTCGCGTGTTCATTTTTCACGTGCAGCGGGTTGAACGACCGGGCATATATGTTGCCTCTTGGCAGGCGCACTTTGATGACTTGACAGAAAGAAGCTAGGGAAACGTAAACCATAAGAATAAACGAGAACTTCGAAGACTGCAAGTGGGAAGATCTCATCCAGGCACCGTTCTGAACCGTCTTTTTTTACATCTTTCTAAGTGAGATGTGCGTTTATCGTCTGCTCGTTTCGGGGTTACGTGATATCATGATGTAACTCGTGTAACACAAATACATGATATATTCGTGGTATGGTTTTGGTGTATACTCATGTTTAAAGGGGCGCTTAAGAGCTAGTCGCGGAGGCCACGGTCGATAACCAGCAATGCAGTTTTGCGAAAAAGTTACTGTATATGCTATATTTTTGTAGCATATACAGTAACTTACAGTTTCTGCGTGGGCTCTCGTGGGCAGCATATACAGTAAGTAGTTTCCCGTCGCTCCTCCGCGCGAGATGAAGATGCCACAAACTTTTGCGGTCGACTGTGCGTGTATACTGTTACAGACAAGACTACTCTACTCTTTATCTTCAGTTTTATTAGTACTTTTTGAACTATTTCTTTTCAAGGGGTCGTGACACCCCCCTTTTTTTTTATTAAGGTGGGTTAGTCCTTGTGCGTTCACAAGTCAACTGGCGAAATTCTAGCGCATTTGGTCGAGCATGTAATTAATAACTGAATACTTTTACAGACATGCGAGTGCCCGGAGAGTCGGGTAGCACTGGCGCACTCGCGAGCCGTGATGTAGCCAGCAGCTTGCCGCTGGAGCGCCTGCATTCCGGTGAACGGTATTGTTCCATGGTCAGCTGCGCGTGTAAACGAAGCATTGTTAGCCTTCTTCAGCTTGGCACTGATATTGAATGATTTGCACTAACCCGAACTCGGTAGAACTCGACGGCGTTGCTCCCTGCAGCGCATGACGATGCGGACACCATGGCAAAATGGTGCGTTGCCGGCTGTGGGCGGTTGTTGTGCACTTAAATATTATTTTGCAGTCCACTCTTCATATATTTTGAGGTATAATAGACCCTCTGCTTCTAGTTTTTGCTAAAACCACACAAATTGTTTGGGGACGCTGTCATGGCCCCTTTAACCGTTTCCTTTTCTGTAATTTTTATTTTATTTGATGGTATTATAGTTTTATTTTGTGCTACGGGGGGCACGAACTTCAGTTGTATACAACACTATATTTTCAATCTACTATTTTGTGTTCCGCCTATTTTTTGTTATTTATTTTATTCTCTGTTTAGGCGGTGAAGGTTTCAAAGGGATCCAGCTGCCCTCGGCATAACGAGAACCGCGTCGCGTGGCTTGCGAGACGGGAACACTCTCAACGCTGGAACTTTCTCGCGCGTGTCGCTGTCGCCGGCGTGCTCTGTGTGCACCGCGGATCGGGTGTCAGCTTAACACGGACTCCATGTTGTTCGTGCACCATGCTGGACGACTTTGTTTCAGTATCGTGTTGCACGTGTGCACGAGTATGCCTTCTCTTGGCCGAATTACTTGAGTGGAAGCCTTAGACGTCTCATTAAACGTGAACGCTGGCCGGCGTCACGTCGGTGACTGCACGAGTGTTGCGAGAAATCATGGCGTGATGACGTCAACATGACGTCACAAGTTGTGGGGGGGGGGGAGGTGATTCGCCTGACATCGTGGTTTGGTCACAAATGGTTGATCACCGAGGTAGCGCAAAACTAGATGAGGTGCCTCCGATCCACGGCGGCAATAAAAAACTGCGTTAGACATGGAAAACTTTCACAGGGTGGCGTGGCAGAAAAAAAAAAAAAAACACCGGCTGAGAAGAAAAAGAAAATGTTTTTTTTTTCCTTCTAGTCGTCCTATAGGAAAGTGCATAAGGAAACCAGTGGGCTTTTTTATTTATTTTTATAATAAATGAGTGACATCAGTTCAGAGATCGAAACCGTGTTCGCGGTGTACATTTACAGCACCGTCAGGTTGTCGTCCTCATTGGTACGGGAACCTTGTCCTGTTCCCGTTGTTTCTCGTGTGGCATCCGGGATCACCCCTGAGTGAAAATGCCCTCGGGTTTGCGGGAAAAACAAACAAACAAAAAAGGGCCAAACGTTGGAGGGGGATAGAAGCTTGAAAAGACGAAAAACATTGTTACCGCGGGTTGTCCCTGGAGCTGCCGTTTATAGGCGGGCGGACAAGTTTGTAGCAAGGCTGCAAACAAATTACCGAGTCACACTCCTTTCCAAGCGTCCCCTAATAGGTACGTAATAGGTGCTCGGCGCAGCTCTGCAAGGCCATCGATGATTGAACAAATATAGTGCCCAGGGAGCACGCTCACAAATCCGTGTTTATGGCCCCCTTTTGAGATGCGAACCTGTGTTTGCGTACACCAGGCCCGGGAACATTGGAGCGGATTCGAACCTATGAACTCAGCGGATGCTGATGTGGTTGTCGGCTTAAAAACCGTCCTCGTCAGCCTCTCTTGCTGCAAGTCATGTTGTACTGCAAGTCAAAAATTCAACTTGCTAATAACTTGTCATATTATCACGCGGCGCTGTACTCTTGGGCGCCAGACAGGCATTACCTCTTTGTGTGGCGTCTGTGGCGTCTTTTTGAGGCAGGCAACGCTGTGTACTGGTCGTCGAGACGGCTTAATCGCGATGCTTTTAGGCTTATTATTTTTTAAACTCTGATTTGTGATCTGCATGCCTGGAAGAAGGATTGACGTTACCAGTATGGCCTTTAGTTTACTTTCTGCCATAATGTGATGCCGTATTTTAGTCTTTTACGAATCGCGGGCCGTGATAAACACACCGAGTCACTTTGCGCGGGCGCGCCGTTCACATTGCATGCACGCCGTGCGCTGCGCTCTTTAAAAGGCCGCATTCTTGCCCGACAAACACGGCGTGTTTAAACTATCGTGATGGCTCGTTTCAAAGTATCGTGTCTGATGCGTGATCGAGTGGTACGAGCATCTCAGTCATCCACCGTCGGCACTGCAGGAAGCCGCCGACTCGACTATGCCGCGAGCTTGTTCCGTCATGAAGTGACTAATATAGTTTTAAAACCCTGTGTTTAATTTTTTTTATTAACCGCCAGTGAGCTAAAAAGCTAACGGTTTGGCACATAATTCTTTCACATTGACCGGGTTTGACAGGAGACACAGACACCACTTGTCTGTGTCTTTTGCCCGAATCGCGTTGCATTTCTCAAGAGTCTGTCCGTAAACCACAACAGCATGTACTTCACCATAAAAGGATGCTGGCGATGTATTGAAATACAGGTCAGCATATTTATTTTCAGCGAAAAGCTTACACGGCTTGCGCTTCTGGTGCTGTAACTGAAACACCCGGGAAAACATCGTTTACTTACTAACACGAAGTGCATTACAGGGTTATGTGAAGTGGTCTGACGTCACGGGACTAAGAAAGTTGGTTCACTCCGCTGGAAAACGAACGGCAGTAAGCTAATCTAAAACGCATGAAATGTTTGCATGTATCGAGTTGTTTAAACATTGTACAGCTGCTCCAACTCAAGAGACTTAATGAGTATTCGCGTTCGAAAATGTGTTATTGGTACCACTGTTCCAAAATGCTGGTTCATCGTACTCTACTACCGACTCAAAGGTCGTGGTCTAACACCTCATTGTCTAAATTTCTGGACCCCTTTGTTTCGGCGTTTTCAATTATTGTATTGTTGTTTTGGGACGCAAAACCCTAAATATATTACTGTAAAAGGGCCGATTTTGAATGTGCTCCAAAGTGACAATTTAACTGTTCCAAAAACTGCGCTGAAGTAGTTTCACACGAATGCGAATACCGTTATACCGACACGGCCGTTTCAGTGTTGCTTGTGCCCCGCCACGGTGGTCTAGTGGCTAAGGTACTCGGCTGCTGACCCGCAGGTCGCGGGATCAAATCCCGGCTGTGGCGGCTGCATTTCCGATGGAGGCGGAAATGTTGTAGGCCCGTGCACTCAGATTTGGGTGCACGTTAAAGAACCCCAGGTGGTCCAAATTTCCGGAGCCCTCCACTACGGCGTCTCTCATAATCATATGGTGGTTTTGAGACGTTAAACCCCACAAATCAATCAGTGTTGCTTGTAGCAGGACGTTGTACGACCGAGTGTCGTGTAGGTACAAACATACCGCAGGTGTTTGTGTGGCGAAAGGTGCCAGCCCTTTTTGAGTCACCACTCAAGCGTCCTTGAGAAAAGCGGCCTTTTCTCCGATTACCCTGGCTGAGCGCGCACTTCTTGGGCGAGCCAAGGACTCCGTCTTCGTATGCAGCGCCACAGCGTTATCTTTTGGCTCTCGCTAACGAGCCGGCACTGCTGCTCCACTGTGTTGGCCCGCTTTATCCCGTTACGCTTAATCGTGGGCTTACGGAAAGCGCAGATGAGGACGGTGGGAGTGGTATATATCACTATATCACCCTTCTCTTTGAACTCGTTTCATTACTTGAGACGTACCTGATTAGTTCAAGACGTCGGACGAGTCCCAGAAACACGGAATTCACTCGTACAGTCCGTGAAGCAGTGTTATACAATGTCATCAGGTAATTCGTACGAACTTAGGCGTGTTTTCTATTTGGGGAGGAGGAGGGGGGGGGGTGTAAACAGAGAGTAAACAGTTATTTGAATGCAAAACTTTGTGGCCTGGTGGTCCCGACGTGGGAGTTGCTCATTGCGCGCTAGGGCTCGTCCAGCAGTATCTCATTAATGTTAATTCAATCAACCACGTATCATTTGCAGTCATTTTTTTTAGTAAAGCTATAGGGCACAGGGCGCACCCCTTTAACGATTTTGGGAAGGGGGAACCCCTCCCTATCGGGAAAAACTACCCTGGTGGATACTGGAAAGCACGGTGGGCGTAGTGGAAATAATGGTGGGTATAGTGGAAATTATGGTGGATATGGCGGGGACGTAGTGGAAATTATGATGGATATGCCGGGACATATTAGGTGGCATGGTGTACAGAATGTTGGTAAAGTGGAAACGATGGTGAGAAGTAGCGGCTAGATAGTGGGCAATCATGGGAGGCTCTGCCCACCATTGCGATAATGCTGGGAAGCACTAAGCAGTTGATGGATGGTGCTTATTATGGCGGGTTACATGGTGTACCAAGCTGAGAAGCTCTGCCCACCATTGCGATAATGCTGGGAAGCAGTAAGCAGATGATGGGTGGGCTTATACTGGCGGGCAATTTATATAGTGTACCAAGCTGGGATCTGTACACTAGATGTTCTACCACCATGATTTCCACCAAAGGATAGGCCTACTGACCGAGCCCGTACAGTTGTGTTATTCGCGCTTCTGGGTTTCAGAACACACGATTTCGACGAGTAAAAATGACAATACAGCACAGCCATGGCATCAATTAACGTAAATGAAACATTTTTTTTATTGTGTATGGTGTCCGCGCAAGAAGCAACAAACATCGATGCGACGCGATTCCAGCACTTTCAGAGAACGTACGTTTCCCTTCACCGGTAGCCGCCGGTCACACTCGCTGGCACTTCTCTGGCTCTCAAGCGAGAACACAGACTTGACAATTCGTATGCTTGCTGAATCAATATGATAGCATAATGTTTCCGGTGCACTGCATTCGTTTTAGCCAAGTCGTTATGTATTTGTTGCTAACGATAGAGCTACAGCAGTGCGCTGGCACGACTGCACTCTACGTTGTGCTAAAAGCATCCCAATACTCAATCAATTACGTGGGAGTATCCATGGAATGAGCCCAGAGGCGTGATAAAGCCTGAGCAGATTTCGCCCTTTGGAACGAGCGAGAAACGGATATTAAACTTGGCAGACACCGCCATATATTGCCACTGCGACAATGGCGTTGGTGCCATTATCGCAGTGGCAATCGTCGCAGGCAGCAGTTGCTTGTGTTTAATAAATGTGCAAATTGTAGTAGCAGGTGCAGATATCGTCTATGTCGAGTACGCGACAAACAAAACTGAAGTTGAACCGTCAGTTCCCATGTGAACTAGCTATTTAACATGCGAGTTCCGTCAGGTTGGTATGGTTAGTGTCTTCGAATGAGGATCTGTAGGTTGCACGTTTTAATCTCCGTGGTAGCCTTTTTTTTTTACGGGTGCTTTTTTACATTGTTTTTATAGATTTTTTTATTTTTTGTGGCAGCTCGTCTAGGTGATTCTGACGCCATTTTGTGCTCAAGCGTTGCCGGCACTGCAGTGTCCACTATATCCCACCATACACCATGGTGGGCGTTTTCCAGCATTCACCCACTACACTAATCCACTATAAGGGTGTGTGGTGGTTTACACCATGCCCACCATTCGTTTTTTTTTAATAGGGCTCCCTCTAACGCTCACTTTTGCATATTGACGTTAAGTTCTGTTATGTACTGTTTTAAATAATTATAATCTATTAAGCAACAGCTACATACATACGGATGCCAACGTGTATGAGTGCGTGCATAGTTTTCAAACAAGGAATGTCGCTGGGTCCTTCTCGAAACGCTGGCTTCAGAGACATGAATTTCTTGTTAAACGACGGAAACTTCTCACTTCAAGCTTCCGCTTTCCTTTAAAGTTCCGTCTCCTTTTGAATTTTGCATGTGCATGTTTCACGAAAATGAAAATTGGGTTGGAAGTTCGACCTCTGAACGAGTGTTTACAGGTTGCAAGTAGGTATTTCTCATAGCGCTCATGCGGGACGCTGTTGGAAGCGTTTCGTACTCGGTTCTCTCGTATGAACAATTTCTGTGGTTCTCAGTTGCCATAGTTCTCGAAAGGTCAGAAAACCAAAGCTGAGTTCATGTACTAGAGTAGAAGCTTTCCAATTTTGCATGTGTATAATACACGCGCACATGCTAACGCATACTCGAACATCCCCCCCCCCCCCCCCCCGTGAAAAAAAATGGCTATGCCATGCTCTGGCGCTGCTTGGCAATGGCCGGCGCGGCTTCTCACGGTGAACAGTGGTGGCAGCGAATGCTGCACAGTGACGCGCTGGCGGACCAACTCGGGGCTGTCCAGAAGGCCCATGGGGCGGCAGAGGGGCTTGGCCTCTCTGTCCCGACGTGGGAGCAGCCAGCATCAGTCCTGGACTGATCCTCAGGACTTGAATAAAGTTCTCCATACCATACCGTACCATACTGGCCAAGTGATGTGCTTCCTGCGGGAGATCAGCTTATAATCCCTTTTAGATCAACACAAGAGAGTTGTTGGTGACACCTTGCGGTGATAAACGCAGTGCAGAGGTGGTGCAACGTATACGACAGCATTCGGGGGGCGTAACGGCAACCGCATGATCGCATGCTGCCACCTTTTGTCGTGTGTGCTTTGGCGGTGTGTATGCCATCGCCACCGTTCCTCGGCCGAACGCCTGCGGCCAGCATACCTGACGCGATAGGCGCCGCTGTGTGTGAGAGTCATGGACGCGCCTTGGTTTTCCTTTCGGGGCGGGCATCGTTTCACCGGCGGAGCCAGTAGATTTTGGCGATCGCTGGCTCCGATAGGGCGAGACGAGCCGATAAAGTGAAGGGACGGGAGAGGCTCGCGCTCATCGGGCTCGTCTCGAACGGCATCCTTGCTCCACTTTGCGATCGTGGCTCGCTTCTTCGCTCCGTTTCGTTCTTTTGTCTTGCCACGTGCAGCAGTCGAAAGCTTGTGCACGCTAAATGCCCCTCGCTGCCACGGCGCAGTCGATGCCCGGCCCCTCGCGCTTCACGAAGACTCCAAAAAGCCTTGGGCGGTCTTGTCTTTTTTTTTCTTTATATATCTCTTGCTCATTTCTTTTTCCCCTTCTTGCGTCGTGTTACCTCTACAGCGAAGCGTATCTCCGGTGCTAGTGGTTGTATTTACGCATGGCTCGTCTTTACCAAAGCTATGCCGGTAATATTTAAAACCAATGAAAAGTGGGCTGTAAGAATTCTTCTCCCAGTATACATATATAGTTGAAAAGCAGGGTAGTCGATGTGAAGTCGGCGTTGTGTGCACGACTAACTGTTTAGCCGAAGAAGGAATTCAAATCCGTATGAAAGGAATGTTAAGGGAGTACTTACGCGAATTTCAAATATTTTCGGATTGTTTAAAAACACTGATGTCGAGAGCCCTGAAGTAAAAAAAAAAGCAGTGGTGCCAATGCATAGAATATATATTAAATAACACTACATTGAAAACAATACAACTAAAAAAAAACACTTGATTTCGATATTGAGGAGGCGGCCGGCTTCTCAGTGACATGTCATCGCAGCATGACGTCATGTGGGGTGTCAAGGAAATAATGAAAGAAGGAATGCAATTTCAAGATTTTAAAAAAGTAAACTGTATTTAAAGAAAACTAAGTTACACGTCGTTCTTCTGGCTGCCTCGCGATCGGTCCCAGTTCGTGCTTCGGAGCTAACTGCCTTGTCAGGCGGCCACGGCCTGGCTCCTCCTCGGTCGAGGTGGGCTTTCTTCACCCCTCTGGAAAGGGGACACCACTGCAGGAAGCGCGCAGACATGGTTATTGGTATGTACTCGCAGAAAACGCGCGAGTTCGGACGTATCGAGTTTCGGTGGCGCGTTCTCCCCTCTATCTATCCTCTTTTACTCCCCTTCCCCCACAAGGCACTGCGCCGTGTCGCCCAAGGGGCTGACAGAAATTAGGTGCCTTTCTAGAATCACTCAACAATTGATGATTGATTTGTGGGGTTTAACGTCCCAAAACCACCATTTGATTATGAGAGACGCCGTAGTGGAGGGCTCCGGAAATTTTGACCACCTGGGGTTCTTTAACGTGCACCCAAATCTGAGTACACGGGCCTACAACATTTCCGCCTCCATCGGAAATGCAGCCGCCGCAGCCGGGAATCGAACCCGCGACCTGCGGGTCAGCAGCAGAGTACCTTAGCTACTAGACCACCGCGGCGGGGCAATCACTCAACAACCATAAACACTGCATGGCTCACGGACGGTTCGAACACGATAGGAGGAGACACGCACACGGAGCGGCAGTGCTCCGACACTGACAGGTGACATCCCGATGAGTGCAAATCAGCGCAACCGACAGGAGGAGGCAGATGAGAGGACATAGAGCGCTGAACTTCCTACGTTTTTCTGTCTTTGGAAATAATTCGCATTTACACTGTTGCACACTGTTCCACCAGCCATGCGCAGAATGCAATGGTGATGCTACAAGATTTCATCAAGCGGACAAACCGAAATACATTTTTTTTCTTTATCAGTGAGAGCGACAGAGGTGGTCCTCACACAATCATCCTTTAAAGAAAAAAAAAAACCTTTCCCGCTTCGATGATTTGGCGAGTAGTGCGATCTCTGCATTTTGCGAATGCTACAATCTGGGTGTCTTAATGCGCACACACACACACACACTATATATATATATATATATATATATATATATATATATATATATATATATATATATATATATATATATATATATATATATATATATCCTAGAGGAAGTATGCGGGCAGAGATGGCGTGTCTTTCTCCGGTCTGCTGTTCCTTTTCGACTAGCCGTTCGTCTGCGTGGAAAAACGCGGCGGGCTGGGAAAAAACAAGCCTCGGATGGTAGTGGGGCGTCATCGTCGGAGGAAAGGCGAGCAGCAGCGCCGGGAGAGGAGGAGGACATCGGCGGCATTTCCTGTGTGCCGTCTTCTGGTTGTTGCGTATTTGATCAAACTTGCATGACTGCGTCTCCCGCACGAAAATATGCGCAGCTAGCAGCAGCACGCCGCCCTTGTCGTCCTTTTCGCTCCTCGAAATCTCGTGTGTATAGCGAGCAAGTTACGCCTACCGCATCGCGCACACCGAAGGGCAACGCGGGGGCTGTTGTTGCACCTGACAAGCTACCACTTGCTTATTATACGTGCGCCCAGTTGTGCGGCGCTGGCGGTTTGAAATGCGCACCCTGTAATCGTCTAGTCGTGATCACATTGTGCAACTTTCTCGCCTGGTGCAACGCACAACCATGCTTCCAGCGTGAAAAAAAATCCGCCTATGAATTTGCAAGATAGTTCCGTCTTCGATGTCTTTAGTGTACGTCCAGTGAAAAGTCGCCATCGTTGGGCACTTCGGTGGCTTAATTGAGTCGAGTCGAAAAAAAGTTTGTCTGAGGCACTGACTGCGAGGGGCTCAACTCCTTGTTGACACGCCCTCTCGACATTGAATCTTTCTTTGTATTACCTCTTCGCTGTCAGCTGAGGAGAAGTACATGTACTTGTCAAACGAAAGGCGTTAATGATTTTTTATTTGTTTTTTTGCCTGGTGTGCCTTCGGGTAGATGCACCATATCAACCTGACACACGCGCGAAGAGGCGTATACGTCACGCCATCGGCTGGAGAAATCTGTCGGAACTGTTCGCTGGTCAGAGTTCCCAGAAAGTTCGGGAGGAGCTAGCTGCTGCAGTTGGCGGAGGCAAAGAATGGCAGTCGCTGCTTATGCCACTTTTCTTACTGGCTACTACGAAAGTTTCGAAGCCTTGCTGAGACTGTGACGACGTTCTCAACACAGGCACTTTACGTCATCTTCGTTGGGAGGCCGGGAATTGAGGTGAAAGTGCGCATCCACGTAGCTACCAGTCTACAGATGTCGTTGTGGCGAATATGGCTTGGTCTGTAACAGTGGGATAGTTCTGCAGTGCTTGCATATTTAGCGAGAGCCCGTTAAAGAAAGCAATGAGGTGGGGAATCACTGCTAACCCGGGTCTAGCCATATATTTTCTTTTCTTTTTCTTTTCAGGGTTGGGTGGGAGCTCATTTAACCTTCAAGCGTGCTCGTACGCATCATTTTACGTTTGCTGCTATACTACATAAACATTAAAATTAAAAAAAAAATATTCGGGGCTTATCTCTGACTACGCCAACGCTTACCGCACTGAACCAACGCCACCTGGACGATTGTTGGCTATTCTAGGTGGCGTTGACTGAACGACGTTCGTGGGAAAGACAGTGCATTCGAGAGATAAGCGGTGTTTTATAAGTCTGTTCCACTGAGGTAAAGACAACTCACGGGGTGCCTCATGCATTAACGTAAGACTACACTAGAAGGCGAGAGTCATCTTCTGCGCACTTAACGTGTATCTGCACTTTCTCCTTGATCGGTGACACTTCTTTTGCATTGCCTCCGTGATACGCCCACTAAGCTACGATGTCGTGTGATGACGTCGTATGTGTGACGTTACGTGACGCAACGTCATCGTGACGCTTCAGATTTAGGTGATCTGCGACATCCTCGTGACGTCACGCGTGGACATCATCGTGATGATGATCAATTTTTGCGTCGCTCGTATTCTTGACGCCGTGGGTCGCCGACTGTCACTTTTCTTGTTTGATGCGGCATATCAAAGTCTTTTGGCTTAAAAAAACCCGGGCCAGCAGTCGGGACCGTGTCCGCATGGCACGCGGAGGCGCTGGCGTCGAAGTTGGCGAGCGACCGTCGCCAGCAGATGTGCGTCATCCTCTGGGGAACCAGGGCCGCACTGTCGCCAACTCTTCTGTCCAGGTGCCGCCTGGTTGAAGGCGCACCTGTCCGCGAGAAGCTACGAGGTTTCGGCTTTTGTTTGTTCAGAGCGTGCCTGTTCTTTTTTTTTTTTTTTTCGCTTGAAACGCTTCAGTTTCCTTTCCAGGTGCGTATCCACCTGCTCTTTGTCGGGGCCGTTGCTTGGCTGCCGGAGTCGACGTTGTCACGCGCGACCAGCTGAAGTGCTGCGCAGCGCAAAGCTACGCGTTTGCGTTGCGCATGCTTTGTACGCTCGCCTCTTGCGGGCTCTTGTATATTGACGTATACGCTAAACGCAAGCTTTGTGTATACGTTAGTAAATAACAGGAAGTAACAGCAAATCGTAGCTTCTGTCAGTTTGGCCCAAAGTGTCGACATGACAGGTGCGCTCGTTGACAAAGTCATGAGCCACCCACTTTCCGTGAAGTGTATGTTTTTCTTACACCGTACATGCTTAACATTATTATTATTATTATTATTATTATTATTATTATTATTATTATTATTATTATTATTATTATTATTCCGTTTATCTAGAATCATTGTTACCGCTGCTGCTGTAGTATAGCAACAGTGTACACTGGCCGAATTTTCCCGTCTTCGCGTAATTTCAGCGTGTCCCGGATCAAAAGTAACTTTTACCATTTAGGAAATGTGTCATATGCGGCTCAAGCGCGCTAACAATAGCCGCCGACAGACTTCTGTGCTCTCTCACGTCATCGCTTTCTTTTTGTTTGTTTTTTAACTAAGCTCACCCGAAAGGGTCTGGCGGGTCATGCCGCAGCACTTTCTTATCGTTAACGTTCATCCGGCCGTTTAACAACAAAACGGTGGCAGCCCGAGCCATCGGAGAAAGCGCAGGGAGCTAGCTGCCCCATTATAGAAATCCGGTATTCTGTTACGTAGCGGTGCTATGTGGTGCACGTGAAAAGCTGGCCTCCAAGATTGTCGTTGCTCGGACATTGTTTCTCGGACGTCGGGGCGCGCGTCTCCTCTGGCGGAAGCACAATGGGGTCATTATATTTCTCATGTATACGGGCGCTCCAGATTCGCGTTCTGAATGCATAAGGTGTTTCTCGCGCTTACGTCCGTTCTTATAAGCGTGCTAGACGACGCGCCTGCAGCGTCGCCCCTCTTTTCTTAAGGGATAATGACACGAAGATTTCCAGTTTTTTTTTTTTCATCCATTGAAAGGCCACTGCGAGCCCTCAAGAGCCTAGAATAGCCCTGCCACGGTGGTCTATAGTGGCTAAGGTACCCGGCTGCTGCATTTCAGATGGAGGCGGAAATGTTGTAGGCCCGTGTGCTCAGATTTGGGTGCACGTTAAAGAACTCCAGGTGGTCGAAAATTCCGGAGTCCTCCACTGCGGCGTCTCTCATAATCATACGGTGGTTTTGGGACGTTAAACCCCACATACCAAAAGAGCCTATAAATACGTACAGCCGAGTGTGAGTGCTTTCTGAAAAAAGTAATTACGGTGTTTTTTTAAGCTAGTTTCGGTTTCTGCAGTAACCTGACGTCACAACACGGTATACACGAGCTTCCCGTCACATACTCGCGCAACATACCGTGCCCTCTCGAGGGTCGCTCCGCTTCGTCGCTGTGACGCATAAACGGTCATTATGGAAGATTCGGTACCCGACGTCATGCATAAGTAGCCAGACTGCTGCGTGAAGTCATGAGAATCGGCTCTGTATCC
Source organism: Rhipicephalus microplus (assembly GCF_043290135.1). Classification (NCBI taxonomy): domain Eukaryota; kingdom Metazoa; phylum Arthropoda; class Arachnida; order Ixodida; family Ixodidae; genus Rhipicephalus; species Rhipicephalus microplus. Next base: position 11,157,029 of record NC_134702.1, on the reverse strand, counting down.
TGACGGCAAGCTAGTGTTGACGTCAGCAGATGCGCCATGAAAAAAATTCGCTTTAATAGCAAAAAATAAATTGTCTTATCAGCATTCGTTGAGCTTCGCACTCGCAAAGAGCCGGCTCTGTATACAGGAGATTCGTGTGACAGACTATAAACCTCACCTTCGAAAAAATGTGTGCAATGTCCCTTTTAGGCGAAAGCGTTAAACGTATACGCGCTGTAACGCGCACGTGTGGTCAGGCCTTTACGTGCCTCGTCAAGCGTTAACGGCGTTGCGCTATCATGCGGAAAATCACCATCTCGCGTCACCGCATGAGGCGTCATCACGACGTCACAGGTCGCCAAAATTTTTGTCGTTATCTTGACGTCACATCACGTGTCGTCACACGACCACGTCATCACATGTCACCATCGCTTGGACAGAGGCGAGGCCGATGGCGGAGGCAGTGCAAAAAACAGGTTGAGTGCAGTAAACTTTCGGAGAGTGGCGGGGCAGGGACTGAAAAGAAAAAGATGGCCCTCGCCGTAGAGTATAGTCTTTGGTGAATATTTAATAGGACCTCTGAATTATTATTATTATTATTATTATTATTATTATTATTATTATTATTATTATTATTATTATTATTATTATAGTAGTAGTAGCAGTAGTATTTGCACCAGTTTAAACTTGTATTAATAGTCGTCTCTGGGCACGGAGAAACCCTGCAGCTTCGTTGTGAATTGTGGCTGCCAGTTTAAGGAAGCGAAAGTTAATGCTGTACTTTATTAATGTGAAATTAATGTGTAAATAATGCTGTAATGTAGTTCACGTAGACGAGGAAAACGAGGTCGCGTGCGCGCGAAATGGTTCGATTATAAGGAAACCTCTAGCTCAGCTTAAAAATATTGTATACCGGAGAGACCTCGCTGTTCGCATGCAAGAGTAGTTGGCCGATAACTGACAGTATATGCATATGGTACATTCCCGACCCGTGGAGACGTCGGAAAGCTGCATACTGCGAACCACTCCCAGTTTCCACTTCGTGTCCCTATGTTCTTTGGAGATCCTGAAGGCGGTACTATCTGGCTATATAGCTATGACAATTCGTGCATGCGTAAATTTTCACACTCTTTCTCAGATGGCAATTTCGTCCCGTCTGACATGCACTTCCTGAATTATAGTCACACAGGATCGGAGCTCACACATGACGCTTTTTGCGGCCATGCAGATTAATTGTAACTCGCTTATACGCATTCGCCCACCGGGGAAACGCGTTGGTGCTTTGCCCGAAATGACCTATTGCGCTATAGATATGCAGCCATTTCGTGTGGGTGAGTTGCGTTGAGAATGAGAGAGAAAAAATATTGCGCAGACTGCCTTTTTGTTTTTCTTTTTGAGATTGTTTTAGTAAATACATCCTGGCATCCTGTGTGAGCTTGCGTCCTAACTTGGTGCACGACTTATCGTGGCTGTGCATGAGACCGCGTGCACACAGAAGCCTCGACTCAACGGGATTCGTGTCAAGACTGTTCATCTAAAAGAAGTCGACTGAAGTTGGAAAGGAAGGGTAAAATTGAAATTAACGAAAGATTAAGGTAGTTAAAGTTACAACCTTTCTAGCATATCACTTAAACGCAGCCTGTGCAGTTATTCTATATGTACAGTGTAGTTAAAGAGACAGCCACAGAATACGTATACAAGTACAGCGGCCACTTTGGGTCGAGGCGTTTTTGTTTTGTCGGAATGTGGTCGGCCGATCCGTTCATGACTGGTGTCACCCGGTGGGGGGATGAATGCTCTGACAATGCCCGGCGTTACATGGCGCAAAGTTCAGCACAGAACAAGTCTGGGAGAGGGCTCTTAAAAGCTCCGAGCTCTCACACCAATACTCGGCAGTCCAGGAGGCCTGCGGGCGGAGGGCCACGGTCTTTCAGTCCCGGCGTGGACGCGACCAGCAACTGCGGCGGACCCCTTTTATAAGGGAGTGTCCGACCAGTTCTCCAGGACCAAATAAAGTTCATTTCACTTCACTTCACTCATCCGATGTTTTCGACAGCATCATTATGGTGGAATGTCACGGCTGCCTTCGGAAGCGTAAACATTCGTTAAGTCCGTGAGATTGCACGTCTCCGCGAGTGTTTGATTATTCGTGCGCGCACATCAGCCGCGTCTCGCAATAATGCTGTGCAGCGTTTGTCGAAAACAGGTATATGGGGGACATGCACATGAACGGTATACACACGTTAATAGGTTAATGGCACCACCTCTTACTGTATAGTTAAGGCCGGTGTACTGAAGTCTCAAAAATGCAAACTATAAGCCGATCACACGAAGAGTGCTCTTGGTGTGATTGTCAAGTCCTTTGGTCACATGAAATATGCGCACGGACAACCCGTACTTATTGTTTTTGCGGAGCGTGCATACCATATAGTCGGTAACTTTTTTTTTATACCGATAGTCCATGCATTCCGAGAGACTGCCATCACAGTGTAGTATTCTTGTCGTTCTTGCGCTCCCTTTTTTGCTCGATAGCAGGTAATGTTCGCTTGCGCCACTGCGCCTAAAGAAGACGTTGAGGTATGTGCACGTACAATGCTAAACAATGCACATTGTGCCTATAGCCCTGGTGTACGAAGGTATATGGACTTGTGACCTATATTGGGGCCTTACCCGTACATCTATGTTTTCATTCATGGCCGGCACTCGGCGCGTTCCTTTGACTTCGTCTTTTTCCCTGTCTTGTCGAGCACGTCTTTTGTCTGCGCAGCGCGTCGCAACAGACTGGGATATTCCGAGCCATTGTTCGCTATAGCGGGTCGTGTGCGGCGGGCGCGAAGACCACCAGGGTCGTATACCCAGGAATATATTTCGAGAGTTGTTTATGTCTAGAATGGTCAATTTTGGCTACTGGTGGTCAGTGTGAAGCCGTGTAAAGACTTCACTAGTACCTGGAAAGTTAAACCTCGAAAAATATGTGGAGTGGTGTTGAACTACCTTCGATCCCCCCCCCCCCTTTTTTTTTCCCCGACTTTGGTGACCACCTCCGTCCTTTGAAGCCGTTGGGCACTAACGATTTTTGAAGGCGTGAGGTGCGCATTGCTGAAGCCAGTGGTTGAAGCATTGTATACCATCAGGGTAATTAAGCCTGTTCAATACATTTTTCACTCGCGAGTGAGCGATTTGTCCTCGTCTTTGTCGTGCTTAGTAAGTTTTGAAAATGAAGGTCACTCGGTTTTGCTTCCGATATACACGCAGCGTTGAGACATATATAGTTGAACATAGACAATAGTTGTTCGTTACAGTGGTTGCGGTGCGCAGCTGCTGAACCGCAGTTCGCGGGTTCTATCCCGGTTGTGGTTGTCGCGTTTTGGTGGAGGTGCAATGCTGTAGAGGCCCGTTGTATACGGTGCGATATCGGGGCACGTTACAGAACCATATGTTTCACTTTTCCGGAGTCCTCCACTACTGCGCGCCTGATAATCACAGCGTAGTTTCGGCACGTAAAGCCACAGATATATTATTACGAAAAATTCGTAAACTTGGGCTGTGGTGGGGTCGATGCTTTGACAAGCGCACTTATAAAGCCTTAATTGAAGAAGGCAAGCCCGCTCGTATAGAGACATTAGCTCGAGTACACAACTGCTATTTGCGAATTTTTCATCACAAGCTTCCATCTTCTCCTGGGCGTAATCTCAGATATTATTATTATTATTATTATTATTATTATTATTATTATTATTATTATTATTATTATTATTATTATTATTATTATTATTATTATTATTATTATTATTATTATTATGAGATACTGCATGCATTCACCTGGCTTTGAGGGTGGCCTCAGCCTATGCACCGCTTGACCGCCTTCTTCGTCACGACGTGATGACACGTGCACCTCCTTTGCGCAGCTGATGAGGCATCAAGATATTGAATGCGATACGGCACCTGCATTTCAGACGAGTTCACTGAACGTAAAGCTGAAGGGCCTATAGTTAAAGCGTCCGTTTGCCGGACAACGCCCGCAGGTGTGCGATTGGCTCGATACGTCGTCGTTACGCTGAAGTCAATGAAATAGTGCGGGCGTCAGGAAAAAAAAAAGGAGATTGGTTGTATATTTGTAAAACACAATTCCTCAGCACCAAGAGCGCCGCTCTTACCGCGTGAGAATACTTGGTAAGGGAGAAAAAAAAAAGAAAAACATCCCGCACTCGATTGTTATGTCGTATACCGTATTTTCTCGCATATAACCCTCACCCAGAAACGGACCAATGTTCTTAAAAAGTGGTGCGGGCAGGGGCCGGTCATATGCGAGAAAGTGCGGTATTGATAGGTTGCACGCGAAGTCATGCGTGGATGGACAACACGGCTCTATTATAGCGGCTTTGATGACGTGAAAGCAGTGTAATCACGCGGCGACTAAAACGCTTTGGAATGATAATGACGTCACGGCAACTTTATTGGGCCTACTGTGCAGGAATGGCGACAAAAGCAGCCAATGATGCATTGATAAATGGGATTAATTTCGGTAGCGCAAAAAAAAATTAAATGCAGACACACGAGAAGACACCTACAAAGAAGGGGTGGTATGTATAAACTGGTTTTACTGCAAGGAAATATACGAAGCCCACACCTGTTAGACAGCGCGCATGCGCAACAGCACAGGTCGGGGAGCTTTCTTTATCGCGTACTTTCCACGTCACCACTTTGCATGCGCAAGATTTTTATTTTATTTTTATTTTCAACATACTGTTAGCCCTTTGGAGGGTTTCTACAGGAGTGGGAGCAAAAAGAAAAGCACAAAAAGCGGCCACATCAAAAGTAACAATACAATACAATTTGGTTGGAGCAGCGTTAATGAGCAAGTACAAGTTAAGAAGAAGGAAACTACATGCATATGTAAGGTGACAGCGGATGCATTATTAATTTTACACAATCCTAAAAATTGGTAGAGAGAAGTTTACGCACTTTTAACAGTTGGTGTAAATACACATATTGGCAATCAACATAATACAAGGGGCAATCGTAAAATGAAAATACATTCCATACTGTGTTATCAGGCTTATTGTCAAATACTTTGTGTATTTCGCAACATTTCTATAAAGTCATCAACTGTACGCTGTTCGGCTACAAGTTGGTCAAGGGCATGACATTCTCGAATGCATCTAGGAAAGAAAAGAATAATAGAATGTGTTGTTGCACGAGGATTTTTGGAGTGTGTGATCATGTGTGTGGCGTGTTTATCTTGTCGCCTTGGTTTTCACGTATCTTGTGTGGTCTATCTTAAAACAATCGTGCAGTAACTGATACAGAAACTTCAGACGATGAATTTTCGCTCGACTTTTGAGTGTGGGCAAACCAGCGCAGCGTAGTAATTCAGTTTTCAAGATGGGCATTCATATAGCCAATCTTTTTTCCGGGACAGAGCAACTGAAGGAACACCGACGCAGATGCTTTAATTCGAGATGATAACTAACGCTTCTGCAATTTCTCGCGTCGCCTGGTTCTCGCCTTTTCGAAGCGCACGTGTCGCATTAAATTGTGGAGTACAAGCGCACCTGCGGCAGTGGTTTGCCAGGTGACCATCCCCTGTCTTGACTGCATTGATAATGCTAACGTGAGATCTCAATGTTCCCGTCCCACCTTGTCAGTGCTCCAACGAGGCTGTTTCGCTGCTTGGGCCCAGCTAACTGCTATCGGTAACCATTGTTTATCACGCGTACCAATGGAACCGCCGCCTGAATATGCAAAGCTTGAGAAAGCTTCATTGAACCAGTGTGACCGAACCGCGCGAGTAGTAGTTGAAATTCGTGACGTTAGAGTGACATTCACGTGCTGAAGCTTCGGCGCGATATTCGAGCATGTGATTCAAGTGTTGTGGCGCGGGCGAGTTGGTTAGCCATGAACTTGCGCGGCACATGCACATTAAAAAGGGGGAAAAGGAAAAGAAAAGACGACACAGACGTCAAGAAAGGTAGGCACTAAACTTCCAATTGTTTATTTCATTCACATGCATCTCATACACGCGTAAACACACAGCTCATCTTGCACGTGGCGTCATTCATAGAAACGTCATTTCTTTATCCGTCAGTGCAATTGATGGTGAACTGACGCACAGGTTTCCCAATTCTGCTATAGCTTCAGCGTCATTGATTTGACGTATCAGTTGATTGCGAGACCGGCCGATAACGGTGCAGCTGTACATATCAGGGGAGCACCCGCAACCCTTGCAGTGCGCTGCTAGGAACCCTCCCGCTGAAAGTCTATTTCTTGCGTTGTAGTCGTGTTCCCGTATCTATCATTAAGATACCGCTTGGTCTGCCCTATGTAGTACTCTCGGAAAGCCAAGGACCAAAGGCATTGTGAGAATCATATCATCGCGCCAATTTTTTTGTGTATATTTTGTGCTCAATAAACGGGGGATGGGAAAATGAACACTCATACCCCCCAACTGGGCCTCGCTCTTGCGAGTATCAAACTTATTCGACGAATCGGTGGATCGGCTCAAATTTATTCGATGAATCACAAACGAAACCAAATAGCGATGCTTCGCCATATATTTCAATCTTATTCGATCTGTAGGCGTGCGCGGGCTCGCAAGTTGTAGCGAATTCGTGCACTGGCTTCAGGCTGGTCCTGTTTCGATGTTTTTTTACGAAAAAAAAAAAATTCCGGCACACGTTGTTTCGTTCTACGTTCTAATCGCGAGCAGAGGCGTAGCACGCATACGTACATGTGGGACTTGCGTGTGGATGGCTGCCGGAGGGGTTGGCCGCCGTCGTTTTCAATCACGGCACAGAAACCGGCAGTCGCTTATCGGGTCTTCCTCCTCACCCTTTTCGGCGAACGCCCCAGGAAGGTCGGCTGTGTCGAAATCGAACGGCGCTCATGTTTTCCCACAGCCCGCGGGGCTAAGGAAGAGTCTTCTCTGTTTATTTTTTATCGGTATCGCTAATGGGCGTCCGAGGTCGACCACCGGAGCACGGAAGCTGTTGACTGCTGCACTAAATCCGGGCAGCGTCGCCCAGTCAGGGGCCGTGAAACTTCGGGCCACTGGCGTAGACGTGTTGTGGGGGGGGGGGGGAGGTAAGGGTAAATCATCCCACCCCCACCCGAAAAATTATTTCCAGCTTTGCTTGTGTACATGTGCACGCACACATACGAACGCGAAAACAGTTTCTGGTCGTGCTACTTCTTCGGAAAATGAGTTACTGTAGCACATGGGCTACATGAATGAAAGATGGTAGTGTTGTGGTTACGTTTCTTGATTTCGCACAAGAATAATGAAGGTTTGGCCCCTGCCGACAGCATGTAGTCCCTTTGTCCACTTTACTTCACAATTGGTAGAATACACGTGAAGCTGTACAATTAACGTCCCCTATACCTTCCCTGGCTCCATTGTCTGCTTGTTTTTTATGTAGTACTAACTGTGACTACAACCACCGGCCTGGCAGCGTCACCTGCTCGAAGATAGAGTTTTTTAACAATTGTGACTTTCAAATGGAGGACAGCTGTGTATGTGGTCTCCTTGGCTTCTGGTCGTCTGACGTCACCAGCCCTTCGCTGCGCTACACTGCTCTTGCACGAACGAGTCTCGACTGGTTTCCAGTAGATGCGTGTATATGTTTGTCAATGACACACCCACATTACTGACCGATTCTGTCGGCGACAAGTGGCCGTAGTTGGTGCGTAACAACGCATACAGTGGACGGTACAGCAAACAATTCAAGAACTATAGTTTTTGACGTCAGCGTTAATTGTGCGAAGTGAGTGAGAGCGCCGCACTTGGTGTGCATTGTCGATCGACGGGCCAGTCCCTCAATGTGCTTGTTCGCCTTGTATTTATTCTTGTGAGAAACGAAGGCTCATACAGGAGTTTATACAAAGAGTACTGCCAGAGCATTCATTGAAAAAGAAAGTACAAAAGACACGCTGTATCAGTAAAAAAGAAGAAAAAAAACACTGAAGCAAGGTCAAGAAACACATTGGGTATCTTATGCGAAGCCACTTTATACAAAGTTGAAAAATAGACGACGCAGTGAGCCACACTCGTGCATACGTATACACTCAGGTGAGCAGGAAAAAAAAAGTTGCAGATACATGAAAAGGACACTAAAACTCACAGCTACGGCACCTGTGGAAAGTTTCGTATTATACTAGATAACAGTGTAATCATGTTTCCGGTAACGGCTTGAGGTGCAACTCGAGTGCCGATACGAAAATGGCCACAGATTGTGAGCAAACAATATCGGATGGAAGGCAATATGGTTAGTTTTACTAGAACGACGTCCGGGCGGCGCCAAGTGGTTGAACTCGGTAAATTTTGTAAGGTCGTAATAAATAAGATACGCATTTTCCAAAGGAACTACCTTCTCCCGACAGTTCAGCGTATAGGTAAACCTGCTTGGGTACGAAGCGCGGTTACTACACTGTCATGCCTGGAATATTTTGTCACGTGCACTCTCAGCTATTTTGAATATATATATAGCTCAGTGCGCACGTTCGTGCATGCCAGTGACAGCGAGAGGCTTTGATTGATATGTGTGGTTTAACGTCCCGAAACCACCATATGATTATGAGAGACGCCGTAGTGGAGGGCTCCGGAAATTTCGACCCCCTGGGGTTCTTTAACGTGCCCCCGAATCTGAGCACGCGGGCCTACAGCATTTCCGCTTCCATCGGAAATGCAGCCGCTGCAGCCGGGATTCGATCCCGCGACCTGCGGGTCAGCAGTCGAGTACCTTAGCCACTAAAGCACCGCGGCGGGGCGGCTGCGAGGGGCTTGTGTACATATATATTTGTGTGTGTACGCTGTTAGAGAAATTTAACAGCGATGGCCGCGTAAGACATTGCGAGGCATTCGCGAGTGCGGGACGTCTGCGAGGGTGACCTCTAAACAAGCTCGATCGGGCATTGCGCTGTGGGTGAATAAAACGTGCTGCAGAAATTAGAACCACCCGTTGGTTGTACTGACCCGGCATCTGAGGCGCAAGAAAGGCCACGTTTTCCTCTCCGTGGAAATAACGCGGCCTTTTTCGAGACGCGCCGCGGGCGACGCTGCAGTACAAGTTCGAAGGAGGCAGTCGCTACTTCCGTTATGTTGGTGGCCCTTTCCGCGTCGTACTTTCCGTCCAGGAACAGGATCTTGCCCTTTCTTCGGGTCGTACCGTACTCAGCGTCGCGCTGTGCTTTTCGGTCGAGGTGTGTGTACCTGCTTAGTATATTTGTTGCTTTCCGGGTAACCTGTCGTTGAGCACAGTTGCGTGCGAACCAGCAAAGGATGCAAGAACTACGAGTGTACTTATCTATCGCAGTTTGTCCCGTGCAAAATTCGACCGGTCTTCTCTCTCTCCTTGCGCCAATATTACAGGTATACCTTTTTTTTTTTCATTTTGTATTTGCCGTATACTGAAGCCTGTGAAGTGGGTGGGTGTTTGATGTTGCCGTCCGATTCGATGAATCGCCTAAAATGTGTGCGGTAATCAGTCACTTGACTGAGGAAACTTCGTAGGGCTCGAGTGTCACGCCTTATTCCTCCTTTATTTTGTATCAGCGGGATCGAAGCTCGGCCTTCCCGCGGCCGCATTTCGGTGGAGGCGAAAATGCTTGAGGCCTGTGCACGGTAATTTAGGAGCACGTCGAAGAGCCCTGTATGGTCGAAATTTCCGAAGCCTTCCACTACGGCGTCCCTCATGCTCATATCGTGGTTTTTGGCGTTCCTCAATAGGGAAGGGGAGGGGGGATTTATCGCTGTCCCCATTCCCTTCTTTTTGGTCGAGGCCAGACGTCAACATGCTTTATGATGGCAAGAAAAAAAAAAGAATGAAAATGAGGCCATGACGTACATCTCGCAATGGCTACTCGGGCTTTCCGAAGTGAGGACAGTAAAGATGGGAACGGTTCATGGAAAGCATTATCACGGGCCTTCGGCTGCCATTATCGTCAAAAACCAGCGTGTTCATAGCTGAGTAAACGTAAGGGGGCATACTTTGAGCCCACCCTGATTGAGGAGGGGGGGGGGGGGGTCTTCCACCTTCTGCCCCCCTCCGTGCGCACACATACGGCCGGCTCAAGTGAAACCCCGTGTTCACGAATTTTTAATCCGCTTCTGCAAAGGCGTCCAGCAAACTGCGCATTTCGCAGTCCGGCGTCGAGTGAAACGGTGGTGCTGCACCTTTCGTCGAAGGAATGTCGGGCGCTCGTGCTGCATGCCGATAGGTTCGGGCACACTGCTCCCTCAAAGCGGAATCCCGGATTGTCTGGGCACGGCCGCCGATCGACCCAGCCGGCTTTCGATCTCGGATGAATGCAGCGGCGGGGGAGGACGCCCTTTCAGGGCCGCCTTATTGTGTCGGGCCTTTAAAAACGACAAGTGCCGCGGCTGCGCCCGACGGGTCCCCGCGGCGTCCCAGCGACGATGCTAATCGGCGTGCGCGAATTCGGGCCAATGGAGCGCCCCTCGGGCTGCGCCTGTCAAGGGGCTCTCGTTTTTTTATCTTTTTTTTTTCGCGAGGCATGCTTGGGATGTAAAAACAGCGGTAAAAATATAGATAAGGACAGAGAGAGAGACGACACCTCGCTGGTATTTTCCTATGTTTTGTCTATATTTTTTGCGCTGTTTTTACATTCCAAGCATGAACCGCCAACTAGCCAAACTTTCGCTATTACCGCGAGGCATATGCCACCGAGGAATTCGTGTGACAGGCATTCGTAAATTCTCGCAGAGAGGCATCTCTATACTTGTTCCCTTGCGTAAAAAATGACCAGCGTTAATAACGGGGAATGCCTGAGGAAACCCAAAAAAAGCACTGGAGGGCCAACACGTGGTATGAGCAACAAGGGGGACATTTGGAGTGTAGCTTCTTCTATTGGCCCGTATGCGATGAGTCGGTCATCTGAGAATGTCTTTTAAAGGGGGATGACATTGCTGGCAAGCATATTTGATTGAATGGGTAGCCGTCAGAACATTTCGACTTTTCTTTTCTTTTATTTGTTTCGAGGCGAAACACAGCGTGGACGGTGAAAGGTATAGGCACGCAGTGCGCTTGGCTTCAGAAAAACTAATAAACCTGTCTAGATCATTGGCATATCTCATTTTGCGCCTCGTTCGCTGTATAGTACGATGCAGTAGGCTCTACTTAAGGCACTGAACAGGCCTGTATACCATATATGGTAAGCAAACCGTTCGAGATGCTCGGTTGCATCTGTGTAGGCCTTTCTTGAAAAAAAAAAAGGCACCAGTCACATCCGTGATTTCGCGAAATAACAGCAACGGAGAATACTGATTGTTGGCCTAGTTGGTACTTGCTTATTGACATGCTTTGGCCGCAAATAACACACACACACAAAGTAAAGGAACACTCAGTGACAAGCACAAGCGGCCGTTTGTCACACCTGTCCCGTTATTAGGGAGGCGATCGCCGGGCTAATTCCAAGAGCCGAAGTATCGGCCCCCCGAACCGCACCACGAAAGCGTGGACAATTTAGAAGTGGTCCTTATTGGTGCGCCAGCGGACGCCGGCTGTGGCCCAAAGAACAAGACAGAGCCGAGAGTTGATAAACAAACAAAATTATATTCTCATTAACGGCAGATCAAAACACAATACACACGTATGCACACTCCACAATAGTTACATACAATACGTCACCAAACAAACAATGTACTACACAGTACAATCAACCACACTTGAAACAACGGACACAGACAACAATACGCACTACAATGCAGTCGCATGCATTGAACAACCAAGACACTTAAAGACCAAAGAGATATTAAACCTATTCAGTCCAAAGTCCTTGGAACAAAAGTCTGAATGATACTCTTCCGAGAATCACTCACTCAAAGTCCAGCGTTGTTGTCGTTCCGCAGCTCTCGAAGTTCTCTCCCAGGAAACCTCCCGTCTTCAATTGGCCACTCTTCAAACTTCAACTTCTTCGCCGGAAATCCGTCGGCTTCACACACGGAGCTGTTGCCCGCGTCTTCGCTCGATAGCGGTAAACCCACGCTCTTGCCGGTAGCTCGAGCCGTCCCTACGGACCAAAAACTTCGCCGACTACACGGCGAACTCTCTACGCACTCTGGCGCTCACTTCCGTCTCCTCCTGTTCTGTCACTACGGGCAGAACCTTCGCCGACTACACGGCGGAATTCCTACGCGCTCTGGCGCTAACTTCCGTCTCCTCCTGTTCTGTCACTACGGGCAGAACCTTCGCCGACTACACGGCGGAATCCCTACGCGCTCTGGCGTTAACTTCCGTCACCTCCTGTTCTGTCGTCTCGGCCGCTCGATTAAATACCTTCCGCGCCACCTTCCAGAAATTTCTGGACATTTCGTCGGCGCGATACGCGGCGAAAGCTGGGAAGAGGGCGAGACAGTTGGAATGCCCTCTCCGGCCGGTGAGTCAACTCGGTATGGCCCCGCCCACTTCTTTCTGGAAAAATCGCGGGCTTGCTGGGCCGCCGATGTGTGGTGAGGAGGTTCGTCTGCGAAGCCGTGCTTCTGCGGGGAGAGCGCGCGCCCGGGAGCCCTCGATGTTTGCTTTCTTTTTTTTTTCTCTTTTTACCTCGCGGCGTTTCTGCCGCCCGTTGTCGCAAGGATTTGGCGGCGCGCTCTTTTTTAGCGCTCGTTCTGTGACACTGCCCCCCACTTTAAGAATATTATCTCATAATATTCAAAACCACACAAACGAGCGCGAACAGTCACCACACATTCTCACAGACTGTAACACAATCCGTCGCTCGTGACACGTCACATTCACAATATATCACGCAATACAATTGTACATTGTAATTCAATTAAACAACACGTGAAAACACAACCACAAGCACATGAGTACAACACTCCACCACACATTCCCAATAATACAAATGTACAAAGTTCTCTCAGTACAACAAAGGTACAATACTATACATCACATCACAGCACAACACTTCGACACTTGTGACACAGGATAACACAACGTTAACACAACATATGGCACTCAACACTGCCAAACACATTCTGATTCGACCTCAGCACTTATCCTGAATACTTCGAACAGCGCTTGCGCCCCTTTTTGCGGTGCTCGCTCGATCTCTTCTTGTGCTTCCACGTTCTTTTCCGGCGAGCCCTTTCCAACGACGATATCTGAGGCGTCGTCTCAGCCATCGTTGTCTCTTCCGACACCGTTAACGCGTCATTACATTCGACGGGTCCTGTCTGTTTATTTACCCGCTTGATCATGCCTCTACATTTTGCCCGGCTGGCCAGCTCCGTCTCCTTTACACTGTCAGTCGGCTGAGGTCGTGCCGACGTACGTCCAGTTGCTCGGCCTGTGAACTTATTCGACACGATCGTCTTCTCCTTCGCTGTCTCTTGCGCCGCAGCTTCTCCTTGGGCTCTAGTGAGACTCGTCACGGGATGCTCCTCCACTGTATCTCGCGGCCGCTGTGTTTGCGAGGGCTCTATCTTCGGGTCTTCTCCCAAACATTCTGGATCACTTGGCCCTCGCGCCCCGTCGATGTTTCCGATGACAAGGTCATACAGGGGGGTCGTCATGCATAACGCAGTAACCTTCCCGCTGAAGTACGGGGTTTCAACCTCAATTTCTGCTTCGGGAAGCATCCGGACCGTACGGTCAATTAGGCAAACCGGTTTCGTTCTGCCTGTCAACTCTCTTTCCCGTACCAAATTTCTCCTCACGATAACCGTGGAGCTACCGGTGTCTCTTAGAACCGTAATCTTCTTGCCAGCAATCTTTCCAGGAAGTGTTGGCATTCCCTTCGTAACACCGGTTGGCTGTTTTGACATTACAGCCCCCACAATAGGAATTTTCTCCCCATTCTTCAACTCTACGAATCCATCAGTGACGGCATTATTATCAGATTTCGGTGCTGCTTGCACACAGGATACCTGGTGAGTTTGACTCACTCCGTTCCGACATGCATCTGCTTTGTGCCCAGTCTGACCACACTTAAAACATTTCACTACCGTAGGGCTCGTAAAGATCGTTCGACAGTTTTTCGCGCGATGACCCACTCGGTTACACAGAAAACATCGCTGCATGCTCTCTGGTGCACGCTTCTTTTCTTCAGGAGCCAATTTCTTCGAATCATCGGGACAATCCTTCTTGACCTTGGCCAAATTAGTTCCTCCTTGCGCTTCTAAGAATTGATCAGCCAATTCAAGCATTCCTTCAAATGACTCCGCCTTCCTCTCTTTCAAATACAGCGACAGGCTTGGGTGGCAACTAGTAAGAAATTGTTCTTTAATTAGCAGCTCTCTAAGTTCATCGTACTCCTGTGCTGTCCCTGAAAGTTCAATCCATCTGTCGAAATAATGGCAAAGTCGGGCGGCATACTGCGTAGCCGTCTCACCATCAGCTGGCTTTCCTGTCCGAAATCTGTCCCGGAATCCTTCCACAGTGAATCTAAATCGCTTCAACAAAGCCGCTTTCACCTTTGTATAGTTGGCTGCATCGGTCGGCGTCAGCCTGCCGTACACACTGAGCGCTTCACCACTCAAGCAGGTGCTCAAAGCAGTTGCCCATTGCTGTTCCGGCCAATTCTGGCTCCTCGCAATCGTCTCAAATCTGTGGAGGTACGCGTCTAGGTCGTCCTTCCTTTCATCAAACGCTACGAGCAGCTTGCTTGGGTTCAAGCGGAAGCCGTGATCTTCCCGTTCGCTGCTTTCAACTCTAGCTTGGACGGGAGTTTCACTTCGCTGTTGCAAACGGAGCCGCTCGAGTTCCATCTCGTGCTGCCGCTGCCGCTCCCTTTCCTCTCTTTCTTCTTTCAGCTGGCGCTCCCTCGCTTCTCTTTCTTCTCTCGCCCTTTCGGCTGCCAACTTCTCTCTCTCCAGCTCCAACTTCAATTGCTGCTCTCTTTCTTCCTTCAGCTGTCGCTCTTTTGCCTCTCTTTCTTCTTTCAGCTGTCGCTCCTTTGCTTCTCTTTCTTCTCTCGCCCTTTCAGCGGCCAGCCTTTCTCTCTCCAACTCAGCTGCTTTTTCTTCCTTGGCTCTCTCTTTTTCTTCTTTTTCCTTCTGGGTGACCCACTTCCGTAATTCGGCGCCAGAAAGACCCATCTTTTCACCAAGAGCAACTAACTTTTCGAGATCCATTGTGTCTCGCAAATAAAACCTTGCCGTGTGCAAAAAATATCTGCCTAAATCAGTCTATCGGAACACTCCCCTGCACTCGTTAACGAGAACACTGAACAACACACAAAATCGTTCCGATAGCACTATCAACAACTCGAGGCTCTTTCTCACTACTTTGGACACACTGTGCACCAAAAGGTCCTGTCGCGGACGCCAGATTAATTGTCACACCTGTCCCGTTATTAGGGAGGCGATCGCCGGGCTAATTCCAAGAGCCGAAGTATCGGCCCCCCGAACCGCACCACGAAAGCGTGGACAATTTAGAAGTGGTCCTTATTGGTGCGCCAGCGGACGCCGGCTGTGGCCCAAAGAACAAGACAGAGCCGAGAGTTGATAAACAAACAAAATTATATTCTCATTAACGGCAGATCAAAACACAATACACACGTATGCACACTCCACAATAGTTACATACAATACGTCACCAAACAAACAATGTACTACACAGTACAATCAACCACACTTGAAACAACGGACACAGACAACAATACGCACTACAATGCAGTCGCATGCATTGAACAACCAAGACACTTAAAGACCAAAGAGATATTAAACCTATTCAGTCCAAAGTCCTTGGAACAAAAGTCTGAATGATACTCTTCCGAGAATCACTCACTCAAAGTCCAGCGTTGTTGTCGTTCCGCAGCTCTCGAAGTTCTCTCCCAGGAAACCTCCCGTCTTCAATTGGCCACTCTTCAAACTTCAACTTCTTCGCCGGAAATCCGTCGGCTTCACACACGCAGCTGTTGCCCGCGTCTTCGCTCGATAGCGGTAAACCCACGCTCTTGCCGGTAGCTCGAGCCGTCCCTACGGACCAAAAACTTCGCCGACTACACGGCGAACTCTCTACGCACTCTGGCGCTCACTTCCGTCTCCTCCTGTTCTGTCACTACGGGCAGAACCTTCGCCGACTACACGGCGGAATTCCTACGCGCTCTGGCGCTAACTTCCGTCTCCTCCTGTTCTGTCACTACGGGCAGAACCTTCGCCGACTACACGGCGGAATCCCTACGCGCTCTGGCGTTAACTTCCGTCACCTCCTGTTCTGTCGTCTCGGCCGCTCGATTAAATACCTTCCGCGCCACCTTCCAGAAATTTCTGGACATTTCGTCGGCGCGATACGCGGCGAAAGCTGGGAAGAGGGCGAGACAGTTGGAATGCCCTCTCCGGCCGGTGAGTCAACTCGGTATGGCCCCGCCCACTTCTTTCTGGAAAAATCGCGGGCTTGCTGGGCCGCCGATGTGGGGTGAGGAGGTTCGTCTGCGAAGCCGTGCTTCTGCGGGGAGAGCACGCGCCCGGGAGCCCTCGATGTTTGCTTTCTTTTTTTTTCTCTTTTTACCTCGCGGCGTTTCTGCCGCCCGTTGTCGCAAGGATTTGGCGGCGCGCTCTTTTTTAGCGCTCGTTCTGTGACACCGTTGAGTGTTCCTTTACTTTGCGTGTGTGTTATCTGCGGACAAAGCATGTCATTAAGCAACGGAGAAAACAGCGAAAGCAATTTCGTAGCGGGGTCGAGTCGTGTGACTCCGTTAACCAATCCCCCGAGAAAACTACGCCAAGGCTTGTTCGCCACCGTGGATCAGTGGCTGCTCAATTGGCTAGTGACCCGAAGGTCGCGGGTTCGATGCCGGTCACGGTGGTCACGTTTCGGTGCAGGCGAAATAGTAGAGGCCCATGTATACTGTGCGATCTCAGTGCACGTTAAAGAACACCAAGGTGGTCGCAATCGTCGGAGCCCTCCGGTACGACGTCTCTCATTTTCATGTCGTGGTTTTGGGAGGCAAAACCCCGAGGTATTATTGATATTACGCCCCGAGGCATGGTGAGTGCGAGTTGGTCGCCTGCATCAACGAAGTGCAGACGCCCGACTCGATAGGCCCGTGTCGCCTCGTGTTGCTGCTGCTGCTGCTGCTGCTGCTGCTGCTGCTGCTGCTGCGACCGGTCGGAATGAGCGCGTGAGCGAAGCTGAAAGGAATGCCGTTGTCCGAGCGTCCGCTGCAGCCGGCTGCGCGCGGCCTTCTCTGCGTTTGCTCTGGTCCCCCACTCGCACCAGCCAAGTGGTCGCGGACGAGCCACGCGGAACGAGCGTGCAAACTGGACGCTTCCCTCTCTTCTGTGACGAGCCATTGCGTTTGCCCGCTGTGTCAATTTTAGATGCGGAGCATCTTATACTCGCGCCTTGTAGTGCGCCGTCCGCACCGCTTCTCGAACATTCGACAGCTGACGCGCGCGCATGCGCCGTCGCGCCGTCGCCCACTCTTCCACCATCTGTGCATCCCTTCCTCCTCTACACACCGCGCGCGCTTCACTCCTCCACCATCTGTGCACCCTTCCTCATCTACACACCGCGTTCGACATCTACAATTCTCCTGATTCTCCAGTGGACGCGCATGTGGCGTCGCGCTTCGAGAACATTCAACAGCTGACAGTGCAGGCGCCGTCGTGCTGTATATATACTCAAGGTCGGCGCTCGCTCGCTCAGTTGCCGCTCGTCGGTTGGTTTGTACGGCGCGTCGACGTCCAAGGTCGCGGTGAAATGAATGCCAACGAATCCACAAACACAATGATCGACGTCCCTTCGACCAGCGCCGCCCTTTCGCATACGTGTGTACGTGTTCACTCATTTAACACCCCCTCCTACAACCACGTTAACCAATTTAGCCATCGACCCAAGTAAGTCGCAATTTAACACCCCATTTCACAACCACGTTAACCAATTTAGCCATCGACCCAAGTAAGTCGCACTTTAACACCCCGTTAACCAATTATATGGTCCGCATCCTCGTCAGTGTTCCCCCGAGGGAAGCTGCGGGCAATTTTTTTTGTTCTCTCTCAGATTCGCCAACAAGACTGCGTCTTTAAATCCCATGCATTTCTTCGCGTGACGTATGCGCTTTGATTGATATGGGAGGTTTAACGTACCAGAACCACCATATTGTAGCGATGTTGAAGGACCCGGGGGTAAGATAAAACGTATTTATTAAAAGGGCAAACCTGTGTCCACAACTCATACCCGTGCCACACGGGCATAGAAAATGACATTCGGTGGCGAAAGCATTCAGTTCCCGAATGACATTTTTTTCGGCGGCGCTGCTACACGTCCAAAGTGAATGACATTCGACGTGATGATGTCGATCGCAGCACCTTCCAAGTGAGCATTAGGTGAATAGCAATAAAAAAATAAACAAGCGTTTACAAGCTTCATACACATCAGATAATCATTAAATGTAGAAATAAGCATATTACGCTGCCCTAAGTTTTAGTTTCTTGCTTTGTTTTACGACGTTGCAGTCGAACGTAGCAACCTAAGCCAACACTAGTCAAATCCACAGCGTAAATAGGGAATGCGCCTGTCGCATCTCTCAGAAGAAGATGTTCGCAGAGTTCATTTTTTCATGGCAGCACTTGTGTGTTTCTGTGCAAAGCATCGTGCTCAAGAGCGAATAATTCTGGAGCAGAGACGAGTTATTATGCACCAGCTTCAGGACATTTAACTTCAATTAATTTCAAACCATTTCAACCTGATCTTCGTATAACGTTCAAAGCACTTTTTTAAATGTTTAGTGCAAATAAAAGACGGGAAGTTTTATTTTTAGCTGAATATGATTTGTTTTATATACTTTAATGTAAATTGCACTTCGCGAGCTGTGTCGTCGAGAGTAGGCATTTCTCAGTCAGTGGCGAAGGCATTTGGGGGCGAATGGCATTCGGACGAATGCCATTTGGTTCGCCCGTGTGGCAGCGCGCGAATGGCAATAAATTTTAAGGCATTCGGGAATAAATGCCATTTTCTCTGCCCGTGTGGCACGGGTATCAAAGTGACTATGGTCGTAGAACTACGTGTCAGTCGAACACCAAAGAAGTCCTTCAGCTGCCTTCTTCCTCTTGAAGTCCCGAGTGCGTGGCACACATCAGCAGGGGCCAGCTGGGTTCTCGTGCTATCATCATCGTCTCTGCGCAACACTAGACGGCGCGCATGTACGTCCCTGTGCGCGCGGTGATGGGTGCGTTGTTTGAATGCAGGCAAGATGTCGCGGCATAATCCCCCTCCTCATACGCATCGTCCCGATGCGTCAGGCAATGAATAGATTCCTGGTAGGCGTATCTGGTTTTCCGGTGATCTTTCATGGTAAGGCTTCATCCGGACTACAAGTACAACCTCTGTAGGGTTGCGGCGTTTTGAGCTCCCGTGTATAGCGGATCTGACTTAGTACGTTACATAGCTTACACGATGAAGTACTTTGTAAGGCCCGAAGTATCGGCTAAGAAGTTTTTGAGAAAGTCCACGGTGACACACTGGGGTCCATATTCATACTATGATTATGCAATATTGTAACGGTAGGATGAGAACGACGAAGAAGACAAAGAGAAGGACGATGTTGTCAGATCTGTGAGCCAACTGGGCGCCATCTTGTCCACCACCGAGTTTATTCCTCGTTTTATAAAGTAAAGTTATTCTCCCGTAACATCATTGGTGGGAGGTGCGGGGTACTCACTTCACGCAAAACGGAGCTTCGTAGCGGGCGCCTAGTGGTCTCCCCCATGGCGACTGCAGTCAACAATGCCGACCCTTCCCCGTCTACCGTGCCTTCTCCAACTACGTCCGTGCTTTCTCCAACTGGACCGTCAACCCTCATCTTGGAGCCCCCGAGAGATCCAGGTACCTTTTCTGGCACTGATGGCATTGACGTAGAAGCCTGGCTGAAGTCATACGAACGAGTGGGTGTACGTATGCGATGGGATCCAACGCTCATGCTGGCCAACGTGATTTTTTATCTCAGAGGTACCGCAAAGGTCTGGTACGAGACGCACGAGGAAGAACTGACTAGCTGGGAGTTATGCAAGCAAAAGCTCCGGGAGCTATTTGGCAGGCCTGTGGGAAGTCAACGCGCCGCCCAAAACGAGCTCGCACGTCGAGTTCAGACGTGCACCGAATCATACCTCACGTACATTCAGGACGTGCTCGCTTTGTGCCGCAAGGTAGACTCGCAGATGTCCGAAGCCGATAAGGTTGGCCATATTATTAAGGGCATAGCAGATGACGCCTTTCACCTTCTTGTGTTCAAGAATTCATCTACGGTCCACGACATTATTTCTGAATGCCGGCGCTTTGAAGAAGCGAAGAGCCGCCGTGTTCTCCACCAGTTTGCCCGGCTTCCAAACACGGCTGCAACGTCCACATGCGAAGACCCTCGCCTGCCTTCTACGGAAAGTCCCGGTGACGTTGTCCGTATTGTCCGTCGGGAAATAGAAGCCGCAGCTCCACTCGTGTCAGCCTCCCCCAACTCCGAAAGCTATCACGCCACCGTCTCTCTCATACAGACCGTCGTGAGGCAAGAACTGGCCAACGCCGGCTTAAACGTCTGCTCCATTCATCGTCCAGACTACGCCACACCAAATCCACCCGTGACTGTCCCGCCCAACCGACGTTTTTCTGCCAGCCCACATTATCGCGACCCGGCGGTATGGCGCACCCCAGACGACCGGCCGATATGCTTCAATTGCGGTCGTATAGGCCACATTTCGCGTCACTGCCGTGCTTGGTCCAGCTCTGCTCCGTGGCCTCACCCTCCGCCCCATCGCCCACCTGTCTGGAATTCACGCTCATCACCGAAAACAGAGCCGCTAACGCCTGAGAATTCCTCGCGCCCCCGATCCAGCCGCTCCCCTTCGCCACAACGCCGTTTCTCCCGCTCGCCCCCATCTCGCCGATCGCCGTCCCCAAGCTCGTTCCGGCGTTCACCTCCGGAAAACTGACGGGAGCAGCTCTTGGAGGTGATGCTGCAATACCGACCCGATCCCAAAATCCTCTACTGACCTTGCCCGCACATCAGAACCTTATCAATGTTGACGTCGACGGTGTACCTACTACAGCCCTCATTGACACTGGCGCACACGTGTCTATCATGAACGCTGACCTTAGAGCACGGCTGAAGTCCTTACTCCTGGCCCAACTCCTGTGGTCCGAACGGCCGATGGTGGAAAAGTCGCCGTAATTGGTGTGTGCTCAGCTCGCGTCAGCGTCGCCGGACACCACACATCAGTTCTGTTTTATGTTTTAGAACACTGCCCTAATGACATAATTTTGGGCCAAGACTTTTTGTCTGAACATTCGGCCTTGATAGACTGCTCTGCCGGTATAGTGCAACTCGCTCTACCTAATGTTGTTGATCCTCCAAGTTGCCCTCCAAGTCGGCTTTGTTCTACAGAACACCTACGTCTCCCTCAACGAACAGTAGCTTACATAGGCGTCTCCCCTGTTCCACCTGTCCCAGACGGTGTTTATATTGTGTCCCCCAATGTTGACGTCCTGCTTTCACACAACGTTGCGTTTCCTCACACCGTCATCACTATTACGGCCAATGCATCCTGCCTACCCTTAGTGAATTTTTCACTATGTACACAAGTCCTCCCTCGTGGTATATCTCTAGCCGAGATCGTGCCGGCGGCAGAGTGCCATATTTGCACTCTAAGTTATGACAGCATCCCGAGTGCCGAAAAAACTTCGTCTACTCCTCCATCAGACCAAAGTGTGTTAACCAAGATGATTGCCCCCGACTTGCCGAAAGAACAAGCTAACGACCTGCGTTCCCTGCTTGCATCTTTTTGGGACATCTTCGACCTTGGCGACCGCCCACTCGGCCAGACGTCCGTTGTTAAGCACCGGATTGATACAGGCGATACGAGTCCAATCCATCGGAGACCCTACCGTGTTTCCCATGCAGAGCGGCGCATCATCCAACAGGAGGTCGACAAAATGCTTTCTCGGAATATCATCGAGCCTTCATGCAGTCCCTGGGCGTCCCCTGTTGTACTTGTAAAGAAGAAGGACAACAGCTGGAGATTTTGCGTCGATTATCGCCATTTAAACAAAATAACGAAGAAGGACGTCTACCCTTTACCACGCATAGACGATGCCCTGGATTGCCTTCACGGCGCAAAATATTTTTCCTCCATTGACCTCCGCTCTGGGTACTGGCAGATTGCCGTTGATGACATGGACCGTGAGAAGACGGCGTTTATCACTCCCGACGGCCTTTACGAGTTTAAAGTGATGCCATTCGGTTTATGTAATGCGCCCGCCACATTCGAACGTATGATGGACGCTCTGTTGCACGGCTTCAAGTGGTCCATCTGCCTGTGCTACCTGGACGACGTTATCGTTTTTTCGCCTTCTTTTGCGACGCACCTTGAAAGGCTATCGAAAATCTTATCTGTCTTTCGTAAGGCGGGCCTGCAACTCAATTCGGCAAAGTGCCACTTCGGCCGTCGTGAAATTTCTGTCCTCGGACACCTCGTTGATTCCGTGGGGGTTCGCCCTGATCAAGATAAAATACGCGCAGTAAGAGATTTCCCTGTACCAACCTGTACCAAAGACGTTCGCAGTTTCGTTGGCCTCTGTTCTTACTTCCGCCGCTTTGTTAAAAACTTCGCCGACGTAGCACGCCCTCTCACTCAACTTCTCAAAAAAGACGCTGGCTTCATCTGGGGCCCTGAGCAAGCAGATGCGTTTCAAAATCTAGTGTGTCTGCTTACGTCTCCGCCTATCCTCGCCCACTTTGATATTTCATCTCCAACAGAAGTTCGTACAGACGCAAGTGGCTATGGCATCGGTGCAGTCCTCGCCCAGAAACAACAAGGACGAGACCGTGTTGTTGCTTATGCCAGCCGCCTTCTTTCGCCTGCTGAAAGAAAATATTCAATAACCGAACGGGAATGTTTGGCACTTGTTTGGGCAGTCGGTAAATTTCGTCCCTATTTGTACGGCCGGCCATTCACAGTAATCACAGATCACCACGCCTTGTGCTGGCTTTCGTCCCTTAAAGACCCTTCAGGCCGTCTTGGCCGTTGGGCGCTGCGCCTTCAAGAATTTGATTACTCAGTCCTGTATAAAACCGGCCGCCTGCATCAAGATGCGGACTGCTTGTCCCGGTATCCTGTCGACCCTCCAGACGGCGACTCCTCTAAAACCACCCTTCCTATCGACGTTTTCTCTCTATCCGCGTTTCATGACATTGGAATCGAGCAGCGACGAGATACTTTCTTGGACGGTATTATCCGAAGGCTCACATCGGTAAGGCCCGACCCTTCCCTTCGAATGTTTGAAATACATGATGGTGTATTGTACCGTTGCAATATGCGTCCTGACGGCCCCGAAAGACTACTCGTCGTTCCCATTCAATTGCGTCACACTGTTCTCGCCCAGCTTCATGATGCACCTACAGCGGGTCACCTCGGCGTGTCACGGACCTACGACAGAGTTCGCCGGCGCTTCTTCTGGCCTGGCATGTACCGCGACGTCTGCCGTTATATTGCAGCCTGCGACCCTTGTCAACGACGGAAAAAACCAAATGCCCCTCCGGCCGGACGTCTTCAGCCACTGCACATCCCACAAGACCCATTCTACCGTGTTGGCGTGGACCTGCTTGGCCCTTTTCCTACGTCAGCTGCGGGTAATCGGTGGATTGCAGTAGCAACCGATTATGCTACCCGATACGCGATCACACGGGCCCTTCCAACCAGCTGTGCAACTGACGTGGCCGATTTCCTTCTGGAGGACGTCATCTTACATCATGGCGCCCCTCGACAACTCCTTACCGACCGAGGCAGCTACTTCCTTTCCAAAGTGGTTGATGACCTCCTCCGCTCCTGCGCCACTAAACACAAGCTCTCGACTGCTTACCATCCACAAACAAATGGTCTAACGGAGCGCCTCAATCGCACTCTCACGGACATGCTCTCCATGTATGTCTCCGCCGATCACCGCGACTGGGACACTACGTTACCGTTTGTAACATTCGCGTACAATTCTTCCAGACACGACACCGCTGGGTTCTCTCCTTTTTTTCTGTTGTTCGGCCGTGACCCTGCGCTACCTTTCGACACCCTCCTGCCGGCCGGACTAAATGACAAGTCTCAGTACGCTCGTGATGCAATAATGAAGGCCCAAGCGGCACGCCAAGTTGCTCGACGACGCTTACTGGACTCCCAGGACAATCAGAAGAGCGTATACGACGCCCGCCATCGTGACGTCCACTTCACACCCGGAGATCTCGTTCTGTTATGGTTCCCCTCGCGCCGCGTTGGACTTTCGGAGAAGTTACTCCCACGCTATTCAGGTCCCTACCGTATCTTACGCCAAGTAACTGACGTCACATACGAAATCACCCCTACGGACCCCGCCATCCTTCACCCTCACACTGACGTAGTGCATGTTACGCGACTCAAACCGTATTACTCCAGTGCCTCCTGATTAGCACCGGGTCGGTGCTCCAGCCGCCGGGGAAATCATGTAACGGTAGGATGAGAACGACGAAGAAGACAAAGAGAAGGACGATGTTGTCAGATCTGTGAGCCAACTGGGCGCCATCTTGTCCACCACCGAGTTTATTCCTCGTTTTATAAAGTAAAGTTATTCTCCCGTAACAATATGATTATGAGAGGCGCCTTTGTGGGGGGGCTCCGGAAATTTCGACCACCTGGGGTTCTTTAACGTACATCCGAATCTGAGCACGCGGGCCTACAGCACATACGCCTCCATCGAAAATGCAGGTTCCGCAGCCGCGATTCGATACCGCGACCTGCGGGTCAGCTGCCGAGTACCTTAAGCCACTAGACAGACCACCGCGGTGGGGTGACCTATGCGCTTTCATGAATATAGATGGCTTGCGCTGACGTCACTGAAACAGCCAGGTTGGAGCACTAACGTGGTGGGGCGGGAACTTTGTGACGTCACGTTCGTGTTATCAGTTCACATCGAGTGTTGGTTCTTTCGTTTTTTTCATGCACAGCGGCCCAATACCGTTCCAGCGACGTCATTACCACGCTGCAGCAGGTTAATAGCCGAATGATTACACTGCCTTGACGTCATCTAAGCCCTCATTTTTTAGCTCTGTCGTGCGTCTGTAACGTCTCGTGCAAGCTATCAATACTCGGTCTGTTCCGGCCTCACGAGTCCACTGCAAAACAATGGCCTCCAATAACGTTGTCCAATTTGGCGTGCACTGCGCAAGCTTATTCCATTTTATGTCTCCAGATTTCTTAATTTCGTCGCTCCAACTGACCAACGGTTGGTTAACTGTCCTTTTCCTCTGCGTCACCTGCCCATGGAGGTCTATTTCGCGCTTGAGTTGCAAGGTCCCCCCCCCCCCCCCCAAGGTTGTAATAGGAGCGCTGTAAACGTATAGCCGTGTTGAAATGTTCGAAAAAAGAGAAAAAAACATATATGTAATCTTACTTCGCTGTATGTGACGTTCTTTTTTCAAACACTCGACTTAAGCTTGGGTATTGATTTCCACTGAAAGGTATGCGATTTTTCCGTATACGCAATATATATACACATCGTATATTTTAACATACACTTCTCGCTAGCATGCATCAACAGTGAATCGTGAGCGGGTCACCAGAATCGCCTTAAACGTCGTTGGTATGCAGTCACATTAGACGTGCAAAACACTTATAACCATATCCAAGCTCCAAGAAAATCCCATCGTTATCCCCGGTTATGGTTATAAGCGGATCGAGAAAAAAAAAGACGACAAAAAAAAAAGCCAATTAAGGCATTTTGCACGCAAGTAAGACGGTGCTACTATGTATACCTGTTTGCAGACAAGCCATAGTCTGTCAGCGTTGATTGCTTCAGGCGAGGCTGGCGCGCAACTTTCTCAAGGGCATCTATAGGTGTGCGCCGCGTAGCTGAGCGGAAGGTCTTTGGCGAAAACCAAGTTCCTGGAAGGACTGTATTATCCGTTGAGCCTCTATGTATGATAATGCTCAACCACGTCGTCGGAGTCGTCGCTCTCATCACTGTCTGCTGCAGGTATATGCGCAATGATCTCATCACTGGGGCCCCACTCGGGCGTTTTTACAACATCGTAAAACTGGGCCATGGGCTACATGGGCCGGGCATGTAGTACGTAGACAGGATAACCGCTGGTCATTAAGGGTAACTAACTGGATTCCCAGAGAAGGCAAGCGGGTTAGGGGGTGGGCAGATGAGATTAAGAAGTTTGCGGGTATAAATTGGCCGCAGCATTCAGGCTGCTGCTGCTGCTGCTGCTGCTGCTGATGATGATGATGATGATGATGATGATACATGCATGGAGAAAGTCATCCGTGCAGACCCGACGCATCTTTGCTAAGCGCAGACCACAAACAACTCCGGCGCCCCTTCGCCGTGGGGCACTTCGCAGGCATCTCCTGGTGGCGCTTACTTTCTTTTCGCGACGTCGTCGAACGACGCCCGCCCGCCTGAAACAGTTTTGCGGCGCGGAAAGCCATTTTCGGTGCGCGCTTTAGCTAGATTCAATCGCTATATCCGATGTCTCGGCGTTGGAGCATCGAAATAGGCGGTTTATTCTAGCTTAGAAAATGAGCCGTGTCTTTCAGCTTAGAAAGCAGACAAAGGTGACGGTACCATCGCTGTTCATCGTTATATCCGATATATTCTTATAAACGGTATCGTTGTAAGTGTGTTCGACTACAGATTACGTTAGCTGCTGTGCGATGCTATAGCATCGCCATCTACCATCAGACGCTGTGCGTCTGAGATCTGTGACCCGGGTAACGTGCGGTGACTCTGTGCAGTTAGCGTGCCGATGCAAGGCGCGTGTCCGATGCACGTCCGTGGAGCTGTTTTCTACCCGCGCACGCGTGCCCCGCATCGGTCGCCCGAGGCGGCCTCGTTGCCAAGCGGACCGTCGCGCACTGGTCTGGGCTATACGGGTTTTCTATGCGCTTCAGAACTGCGCCTATCAGTAATTCATGCCAACCGGGAATGCGCTTTTTTTGTGTGTGTGTTTAGAGTGATGTGACGGAACGAACAACCGATTGTAGCTTCTCTAATTGACAATACAGTCTCATATGGCATTTTTAAAAAGAAGATACAGGAACACTTCCTATTTACACAAACGTAATCACCGTCACCATCTTTGTTTCATATTCCCTGAAGTATTTTCTTGTGTAAATCACATTAACGATTGGTTATGTTATCCAAACTGTGTTTCATTTTTCGGTCAAACATATTCCGTTTTGATGTTGTTGTTTTTTATTGTTAAAACCTTGTATTCAAATTCAAAGTTTCTTCAGGTATTTTACATGTCTTACATTAGTGTTTGTTTATGTCCTCTACAGTTTGCTTCATTTGTCGGACACGCATATGCTTTATTGATTTCATTGCCTGCGCAAATTTTTGCTCATTTATGTTTTCCTGTACATGTTTTGCATGTAGAAACTTATTTTTGCTTAATTTCTTATTGACTCTCTACTTTACACTGAGCACTGTGTTATTTTGGTGGGTTTTGGGTTTACAGGGGGCAGGCGCTTTGTCAGGCTTTTATGCCTTTTCGCCGGTCCCCTAGGCAAATTGTACTTTTCTTCTTTTTTTTTTTGCTTTTGCCTGAAATAAACTTCAACTTCATGTGCGCTCTTTGCAGCGTAGGTGGTGTGTATTTTTTTATTATTGCTTTTCGCGCACTAGTCTTCCTGGGAACTGGTCGTATAAATATACCTTTCTCCGTGTGATCGATAGAGTCCCGTATAGCCGGCCTCGATCACCCACTGTTTACGTTCGTGTCATTTGGTGACTTGTTCGCGGCTTTGTTGCCCGACTTGCAGCGTTTTCGTCTCGGGACTGTGTTCGGGGTTCTGCGATGGTCAATGTGGTAACCTACCCTCTTAGATATAGTAGTCCAACGAGCTGTTGCTACATATCGCTAGCACGGAAAGAAGCCTTCTTAGTGTTACTGTCATAATCATCAGCCGAGAACGCGTATGCTTGAGGAGATTGTCAGCTATGGTGACAACCATCCTGTAGCTACGGACGGACGCAGCCGTCCGAACGCAGAAACAAAGTGAAAGGTCAATTTCGTTCATTACTTTGTTCGTTACAAAAGTTACATTCATTTTCCGGTTAATGTTTTTCACTTAAACCACAGTCCTTCAAGACGTTGAAGGACTATGCTTAATTGGACTAAGTGATTACGCTTGTATGGCCTTCGTCTTTGCACAACGCGCTGCAGCGCTATTCGAAACATCACTTCAAATGGGGAATTGCTGCATGGTTTATACGTATATGCGCTTAACATCGGCAGCTGTCACCTGAGGTTTTCCTGATTTCTTTCTCCTCCCGCTCATCTTTGCAGAAAAGGCGTGGAGCATTGTACAAACCTTCCTGCACCAAACTTTCCGTGGCGTATATCGGCGGAACCTTCCTGAGAAAATTCAACTCATGAATGACCTTCGAGAGAACGCAGTGCTGTGGTATTCTAGGAACCTTTTTTTTAATCAATACCGGAGCGGCCCCGCTGTCTTCTTTTTTTTCCTTTTTTGAAGAAAGAAAACCACCAACGGCGGCTCCTTTTAGATGGAAGCACATCCAACAGATGCCGCGGCTATACCATCAATCATTCGACGTACACTTCCCGCCTTTATTTTGCCCTCAGGGTCTGTGTTTGAAATCCCGTTTGTCAAACGCCAAAGAAGCCGGTCGAGATCCGAAACGTTAGGTATTAAAATAAAGATTGTTTAGGCTTTTCTAAAAGCCCCAGGCAGGCAGATCAATGCCGAATGTTCAAGCTATGCAATCTACATTGCTGGTATAGCACTTATAGAAGTGCAAACTTCCGTCGATGATCACTCCGCTGTCGCACTCAAGTTAATAGAGGAAGTCGTCTATTCGATCTGCTGATCATAGAGCCACGAGGTTGGAACGATTGAGAACTGGGCTAGATGGTATTGGTTCACGGCGAATCTAAGCAAACAAATCAATCGAGACAATGTACGAGTCTTTTCAGTCCTCGTTTTATTCGCGCTGTTTGCTTATATTCACCATAGACGTGGTTTAAGCGCTCGGTGACTTGGTTTGGCTCGCTGTCTGGCGTTGGCTGAGCAGTGTATACCCTCAGAACTCTCAGGGTCGCCCTTCTTCTAAAATAACTTCATAGTGTGAACGCAATCTTTTTCTTCCCGGTGGATGCGCTGATCACCCTGTACACCTTTTCCCCTCGGAAAGCTTTCTGCACTCAGCGACTTATCTTTGCACTGCCTACACAGAATCGGAGGCATGACACGGTTTCTGCGCCTGACATGGTCGTGGACTGTCCAGTACAAGATCGGTCCCCATCTGACGAAGCGACGATGTCATCCGATGACGTCGTGTTACTTCATGGGGACGTCAAACATTTTGGCGGTATGCGACGTCATCATGACGTCGGTGTGCATTGCGTGCATGCGTCTGGCCAGGTCTGCGCTTTCGGTCATTGCACTCACAGGCGGTGTGGGGCGCTTTTTCTGGCGAAGGGCGCCGCCATTCTTGATGGCTGAGCGGGACCGCGAGATGCGTATCGAAATTCGTCGCGAACGAGAGCGGCGCACGCAAGACTCCGAGGCTGGCTTCTAGCGTCTTATTCTGGAGGTCATCCGTGCCACCCCGGAGATGTCGACACGCTCGTTCGCCCTGTCCTCTCGGCGTAACTATGTCTCTGGAGGCAGTGATTGCCAGATTTCTTTTGAGAACAATGCCGGCCTGCGTGGCTACAGTTATTCTGTTTTCTGTTTAACGTGGCTACAGCTGTTCTGTTTTCTGTTTAATTTTGTAAGGTACATGAACGAAGGGATGGAGGGTGTGTCTTCACTGTTCACAGTGATTGCTGTTCGACACAGGGCGCTTATGGTGTGAAATGAAATTCCTTGCTCCGTTTTACCGTTTCTTATTGTTCTGCTTTACGCGCTCAGCAAAGACACAACCACACGAGACGCTAGCTAGCAAGGGACTGTTTATTGATGGCTGCCGCGCCGCGCGCGCGCCCTCTCTCAAGGTGGCCAGGTGAGGTGGGATCATCCCGATTTATTAAGCGGTGGCCCGCCTGGTACATCCTCCTTTTTCTTTAGGTGATGTAGTCGGCAAAGCGCGTCGGTGCTCTACGTGGCCTAGTTGATCTTCTGAGACTCGAGTCGGCTGCTTCTTGTGCCTGGCAAGTGACCTTATGCTGGGACGGGACCACGTCGGGGTCCCTTGATGGTTGACTTGCAATGGGTGGTGCACGTGCAGCTGACTGGTTCAGTAGAGCATCCGATGCAGGCGCCTGTTGTGACGGATGTCGTTCCTTTCGTGATGCGGATGCTGTTGTCAAATCGGGCGCTGTATCTGATGTTGAATGTTGTCTATGCTGTATAGGCGACGGGATTATCGGTGCGACATCCTTGTCATCCAGTGGGTCTAAGTGTTCGGGCGTCCTTTTTAGATGCTGACGATTCCTTCGATAACGCCGGCCTTCATCTGTACAGACTATGTAAGATCTAGGGCCAGCAAGTTTCTCTACTCGGGCTTTCGGAAACCACCCCTTGTCGTTTCTTATTCTGACGACGTCCCCTTCGGAGAGAGGTGTGAGAGGTATGCCTTTGCCGTGATCCTGTGGATGTTTCCGCACTGACGATGTCGAAGCCGATGAGAAGTCTGGAAGTCGTCCCCGAAGCATCCGTCCCATAAGGAGCTGACTTGGTGTGCGTCCGTCTATCAGGGGCGAGATTCGATAATTGAGCAGTGCAACCCAGAACTCCTCGCCAGCGTACTCACTTTTCTTCAAGAGGCGCTTTACGACCTGTACCCCTTTCTCAGCTAGACCATTGGCCCTGGGGAAGTGTGGACTGGATATGGTATGAGTAAAATCGTATTTTACTGCAAACTGTCTAAACTCTCGCGATGTGAACTGTGGTCCTCCATCGGTACAGACTTCAATGGGTATACCGTGGCGAGCAAACATGGTCCCTAGTGTGTCCACTACGACCTGACTTGTTGACTGAGGCAACTGTTCCACTTCTGGGTAGTTGGAGTAGGCACAGTACGCAACCAGGTAACGCTTGCCCCCATGGTCAAATAGGTCGACACCAATTCGCTGCCACGGCCGCGTTGGGATTTCCCTCGATAACAGTGGCTCTGAAGGTTGCCGGTAGGCAAAGTGCTGACATGTGGCACACTTGCTAATGAGTGACTTGATGTCAGCATTCATCCCAGGCCAGTACATCAGAAGGCGTGCTCTGGCTTTGCACTTGCTCATTCCCAAATGGCCTTCATGAAGACGTTGCAGCATGGATCGCCTCAGACTCTTTGGGATTACCACCCTGCTGCCCCGCAAAAGCACTCCATCAACATATGACAGTTCTGACAAACATGGAGCTAGTTCGCCTGAGACTGGTCGTCCTTCCTGGAGTGCCTCCACCACTTGCTTGAGGTATGGGTCCGCCAGGATTGCAGAGGTCAGTTCAGTCTTCGTGTTCTCACTTACGATGCTGGCTAGCACGCGAGTCGCATGGATGCATACGTCTTGTTCGCTTTCTCCGTCACTCGGTTGGGTTCCTGGAATTCGGGACAGTGTGTCCGCCACTAGCAGATGCTTCCCAGGAACATATTGCAATTTGATATCAAAAGGCATTAGCCTCAAGAAATAGCGCTGCAATCGTGGCGGCATTTCACTCAGGTTCTTTTGTGAAATAGCAAGCAAAGGTCGGTGGTCTGTTTCGACTGTCACTGATAACCCCAGTACGAACTCCCGGAAACGCTCACAAGCAAACGTCACGGCCAGCGCTTCCTTTTCAATTTGGGCATATTTTGTTTCAGCCTTTGAGAGCACCCTTGAAGCATAACCCACTGGGCGCCAATCTTGGTCATGGAGTTGAAGAAGAGCAGCACCTACTGCAAAGCTTGATGCATCAGCTGAGAGTTTCGTTTGCTTCAATGGGTCAAAAACTGCGATCACTGGAGCCGATGTCAAAGCCTTAATAAGATCTTTCCATTCTTTGTCATGGTGAACTTCCCATATGAATTCAACATCATTCTTTATCAATGACCTAAGGGCGTCAGTTCTTTTTGAGAGATTAGGTATGAATTTGCCAAAGTAATTCATAATACCTAAAAACCTTTGAACTTCCTGTTTACTCGACGGCTTTTGCATGTTGGCAACGCATTCAATGAGACTAGCATCGGGTTTTATTCCTTCTTTGCTGATACAATCTCCCAGGAATTTAACTTCGGCCTTCGCGAACAGACACTTTTCTTTGTTCAGTGTCAGGCCAGCCTTTCTCGCTGCCATCAGTGCTGCACGCAGGCGTTGATCATGCTGCTCTTTTGATGCACCCCAAATTAAAATATCATCGACATATACGCGTGTGCCCGGCAGGTTTTCAAACACTTCCGTCATTGCCTTCTGAAATACTTCGGGGGCGGACGCGATACCAAATGGCAGGCGCAAAAATCGGTATCTTCCGAACGGCGTGCTAAAGGTGCAGATCTTTGAAGTGTCTTCGTCTAAGGGGATCTGGTGAAACCCGCTATTGGCATCAAGCTTGGTGAACATCACCGCTCCTGCCAGCTCTGCTTCTATTTCTTCACGTGAGGGTAGCTGATAATGCTCGCGTTTAAGGCTTCGATTAATGTACCGCGGGTCTAGGCATATTCGCATGCGGCCATTCTTCTTCATAATAAGAACAAGTGGACTCACCCAGTCTGACGGCTCTTCCATTTTGCATATGATGCCCTGCGAGACCATCCGGGCCAACTCCTGCTTAAGTGGCGCTCGCAGTGCGTGTGGCACTTTCCTCGGCGGCATGATCGTGGGGCGCGCATCATCCTTCATTGCCAGCGAATATGGTCTACGGATGCAGCCCAGACCGTGGAATAACTCCGGGAACTCGGTGACCCAGTCGGTGCTAACATCACTTCTTGAAGATACATCGTGAACGCGGGAAATCAGCCCGAAACGTTCTGCTGCATTCAATCCGAGTAGGACTTGCTTGCCTCTCTTGACCACAAAAAAACTGATATTCTCTTGCTGCTCTCCTAGACGTAGTGGCAGACTGATAACGCCCAAATGATGTATTTTGCTTCCTTCGTAGTTAGTAAGTACTGTGGTCGATGGCCGCACCATGGTCGGCAAACGCATCCTGCGAAAGTACGAGTACGGCAATATGTTCGCTTGCGCTCCTGTATCCACTTTCAGTTCTGTCGGGTGCCCGGCAAGGTCCCCTGCCACCGTCCAATCCTGATTTTTGGACACGTTTCTGATTTGTACCGTGAGAACTTGAATGTCTTCATCGGTAGCGTCCGAGGACTCCTCCAGTGCATCTTCTGTTGCAGCGACGCCTAACTCATGAACGCCGCGTCTACTCCTGCAGCAAGCTGCAAAATGGTTTCTTTTGTTGCACAGCGTGCACGTTTTTCCAAACGCTGGGCAGCGTCTTGGTCCGTGAATCTTGCCACAGTAGCCACAGCGTCGACGTTGTCCGCTCGTACGAGACTGTCCGGCAGCGTTTGCAATTTTTTCGACTCTCTGCACTTTCGCTTCGCTTTCAAGAGCCCGGTTCTGCGTTGCTGCCAGTTCCGCGGCTTTGCAGATTTCTACAGCTGATTCTAGGGTTAAGTCCTTCTCCTGAAGCAGGCGTGCACGTAGCTTCTTGTCGACGATACCGCACACTATCTGGTCCCTCACCATCGAGTCCCTAAGTTCGCCAAAATTACAAGTCTGTGCTTTCAACTGAATGTCGCGCAAAAACTGTTCGAAAGGTTCACCATCCTGTTGTTGCCGACTGCGCAGAACGTACCTCTCGAATGTCTCGTTGCACCGAGGCGTGCAGTAGTCTTCGAAGGCTTTGACGATCGAGTCATAGTCCTCTCGTTGTTCTGCTGATAGAGGTAGGGTGTTAAACACTTCAATTGCCTCTGGGCCCGCGACGTGTAGAAAGATGGCAGCCTTCTGTGCTGGCGTCCGTTTCTTGTTGGTCTCAGTAGCTTTGAAGTAGAGTTCGATTCGTTGGCGGAACTTTTTCCAGTTGTCGGCCGGAGTATTTGTCAGTACAAGTGGCTCGGGTGGTGGTAGGCAGTCCATCTTCAGCGCAGGGTTCGACTGTTACACTTCTGACACCATGTTCTGCTTTACGCGCTCAGCAAAGACACAACCACACGAGACGCTAGCTAGCAAGGGACTGTTTATTGATGGCTGCCGCGCCGCGCGCGCGCCCTCTCTCAAGGTGGCCAGGTGAGGTGGGATCATCCCGATTTATTAAGCGGTGGCCCGCCTGGTACACTTATAGACTGCACTGATCTCTGTTTACAGTGTGCAAAGAATGGCTCGTCCGAGAAGATGGCGTCCTGGCGTACCGGCTGCAGTCGCAAGAGAGTATGTCGATCCTCACACCTTCCTGTTTTGATTTGCAAGCTTTTGTTTGGGTTTCCATTTTCTTCCGCACATTATGTTCTTTAAATTAAGGCAGGCGCGCGCATACGCGATCTACCTTTTTTACCTTATTTTATTCGATTCGCCGATAGTGGGTATGACCCATTTATAAAGACAAACAAAGCAAATTAAGTAAACCAGCGTTCGTGTTTTGGTGTTCACTTACTCTGCAGTCAACCAGCGGTACAACCTGAACAGGACAAACAACCAGCTCCTGCGAGCCGATCTTCCGGTGGCAAAGACGGTGCAGCGCACGGAGGAAGAAGAGGCTGAATTCATCCGCCGTACCTACGAGGAGATGCTGAGGCAGCAGTGAGTTAAGCCCCTCTTGGTGTGGGTTCAGGCAGCAAACCTATTCATTCCCGGTTTAATGAAAATTGTACTCCCTTTCCAATATGTGTAACTCGAACTGTCGGTGCTCACGAGAAAACACAGGTATACGTTGATTCGAACTGGAGAGCGCGCCGGTCGCGATAAGTTCGGATCACGGCGTGTTTCGAATAGATGGCGTTTGTAGCCACGCTTCTGTAACCACGTGCGCTTTCTTTCTCTTTTTCGCGAAGGGTGCTAGCACGGAATCACTGTCGCCAAACGGTTTCTCAGACTCCTTCAGCGTGGTTACCCTTGAGGCTCCGTCAAGCCGGTGCATTTACATGCATCGACGCACGATGTTGTAAACGTAACCGCAGTAGGTAGTACGCATATACTTAGAAATTTGGCGCAACCTCGACTCACGCAAACACTCACACAAGCACACACACTTACACCAGAGCAACACACACAACACGCAGCGCTCACTACCAACTGTTTATTGCTCCTATCTGACCTTCTTAAATACGTACATCGAAATGCGCAAAGGCACAAACTAACAGAACTGCGCCAGTAGAAAACCAACATGGCGTCACCACACCACTAGGAACAAGTAAAAAGTAAAAAAAGTAAAAAAAGTAAAAACAGTAAAAAAGGGGGGGGTTAACACGAAAAGGAGATATAATCGCTAAACCCTCGCATCAAGGAAAGATATTTCTTGTTGATGCAACACCAAGGATGGCTCGCTGACACATAAATCTTTATTCTTTTCTATATAATATGCTTCTAACAGCAAACGTGCTGATAAATTTGAGCTTCTCCCAAGAATCCTTGTATCAGAAAATCGTGGTTCACACCCACATGCGGCAATATGCGACACAAGATGTGCGTACTTGTCCTCGTTTTTCTTAACCTTTAGCGCATGCTCCCTAAGCCGGTCATTGAGGCATCGCTCGGTAATGCCAATGTACACGTTACCGCAGGAAAAAGGAATGGAGTATACAACTCCCATGGAACATTTTACGAAGGCATTCTCATGTTTTTTCACGCAACCGCGTCTCTTGCCATTGCAAATACGCGGACATAACTTGGCGAGCTTTTCTGGCGCAGAAAAGACCACAGCCACACCATGCCTTGCAGCAACCTTCTTAATATTATGGGAGAGCTTGTGCACGTAAGGCACGACTTGAAGCTTGGAACCCGAAGGATCCCAAGTAGCTCTATCCCTTTGTGTTCCACGTTTCATCTTCTGCAGTAGTGACTCGGTGACCGCGTTTAGGACCGACGAAGGGAAGCCCGCCGCCGTCAATCGGCTGATCTGTTCATAAAAACTAGTACGCATGTGGTGTGGACACGACTTAATCAACGAGGATTCCAGACAAAGCGAAGCAATACCTCTTTTAACTAATTTCGAGTGCGCAGAATCATACGGCAACAGCCCCTTCTTCACTCTAGGCCGGTAGACCCAACAAAAGTGTTCACTACCCCACAGTAGCTTGAGGTCTAAAAACTGGAGACAAGACTCTGTGGGTACCTCGGTAGTGAACCTAAGTCCTATGTGTCAGCGAGCCATCCTTGGTGTTGCATCAACAAGAAATATCTTTCCTTGATGCGAGGGTTTAGCGATTATATCTCCTTTTCGTGTTAACCCCCCCCTTTTTTACTGTTTTTACTTTTTTTACTTTTTTTACTTTTTACTTGTTCCTGTGGTGTGGTGACGCCATGTTGGTTTTCTACTGGCGCAGTTCTGTTAGTTTGTGCCTTTGCGCATTTCGATGTACGTATTTAAGAAGGTCAGATAGGAGCAATAAACAGTTGGTAGTGAGCGCTGCGTGTTGTGTGTGTTGCTCTGGTGTAAGTGTGTGTGCTTGTGTGAGTGTTTGCGTGAGTCGAGGTTGCGCCAAATTTCTAAGTATATGATGTATAACCAACTAGCCCAACAACAAGTTTTATTAAGGTAGTACGCATGTACCCCTTGACCCAGGCTATATCGTACATGGTGTTCCTCTTCAATCGCCTCGACGAGCTTCCTAGGCAGCAAACCGTTCTCGGGAAAGCGGAAAGCCGGAGTGGAGAGCTTGGCATTCGCGTGCGTCTATGCAAATCGGAGCAGATAATTGGCGATGGTTATAAGCGCTCCAGTTCCGTTGGGTGTGCACGGCCGGCAAGCAGACGGCCAATCGCACATTCAACCTCTGGTGAACTCTCTGGTGAGCATGCAGCTTCTGGTGATCTGAGAGAGTAAGCGCACCATCTGCGTTGACAGAAAGAAAAAAGAGCTTCTCGACAGGTTAGAGCGAAATGCACGTGTGCAGTCTCGGCCATCACGAATGCCCGAGAAAATGAAGCAGCGCAAGATTATGGAAGGAAATTTTCCGCGGTAATTTCAGTTACCGTGTAAACAAAACAAAAACAAAAGACAAAGAAAGAACGCCCGCAGGCCTCACCCTGCCAATCTCCTCCCATTCTAGTTCACCGTATACCACTCACGCCACCTGCCCGTCTTGCCTTCTGGGGCCCATTGCGCGATGTCTCGTGGGTAGGATTATGCCCACGCTACCAAAGCGAGCCGACCAACAGTATAGAGCTTGCCTATCACGTCAACAAGGCCTTTAAATTTGATACGACCGCAATATTGTTTCGTGATGCTCACTTCTATTTTTTTTCTCCCTGCACGTTCGAACGCCTAAATCGGCTAGACCTTGAACGATCGGGGATGGAAAAGG
The DNA here is from genome assembly GCF_043290135.1 of Rhipicephalus microplus. Lineage (NCBI taxonomy): Eukaryota > Metazoa > Arthropoda > Arachnida > Ixodida > Ixodidae > Rhipicephalus > Rhipicephalus microplus. Next base: position 11,119,659 of record NC_134702.1, on the reverse strand, counting down.
GGTTCGAACTCTTTCCCTGAATTTTTTTTTTCAATTTTGCAAGTGTATGTATGCTCGCACAAATACAGACACGCTCACGAACATACATGAAGGGCGATTGATCCCTTCCTTCCCCCGTGAAAAATATATCTGGCTACGGGCCCTGGCAGGATCGCCTCCCGTGTGCTCCTCACCGCGTGCGCGATAAAGTCGACCGAATGCGGCCCGCCTCCAAGTTGCTTATGTTCTAGAGAAAGCCGTTCCTAATTGTCGCGCGTATCCATGCTTTGTCCATACGGCTCTCTCGCCGTCAGGTAGCGCCACCGCGTGAACACCAACGCTATCTCTAGCTTGATCTGTGTCCCGCGGTGAAGCTGACTTACAAGGCGCACGAGTGCCGAGCGGTGAAAACTCCTTGTCAGGGTGTGCGTTCGTCTTCACACTGTGCTGAAGAGCATGTTTCCCAACTAATCCTACTACTTTTGTAGAAAAGCGCGATCAACAAATGTGTGTTTGTAATCATTGTGGCTGAACTTGTTCTTAAGTCTAACATTACTGCGTCAGCAGACAAGGTCATTGTCCTCATATTTGTGTCATTGAAATATTATAGGAGAATTTCATAGCATGTGTGTGCAATACTCTGCAGTTTCATATGTTACTCTGTTGTCTCAAAGTATTTATGTACTCATTTTCGTGTTCCGGCCATTCTAGGTATGCTAGATTTAACATGTATGAGTAGATAACTCATTGTACTGAATTGCCTGTATTATAAAAGCAATTGTCATCATTTTGATGAATACATTTTTTTTTGCATCTGTTCTGACAAGTTAGTGAGGCTATGCTGTGTAACCAGGCGTGAGTTAGTTTTGCCAATGAAATGACTAAACTTTTATCTATGCAAGTGTTTTCATTTCAAAACTTGCTCCCCCAAGTCTGTATGAAAATGTTTTTGCACATATTTACATTACACAGCATACATTTGTTGTGTCACATTCTTACTCACATGGCAAATAGGGCTCATTTCTCATGTATTGACGACTGAATGTTAACGTAAAAACAAAAGATTGGGCCAGCTCCTTTTAGAAAGGTGAGGTCATTATAGCCAACAGTGGTGCTTTCAGTTGTTTTAATTTTACACCTGTACCAGCCAGGCCGTGAATTTATTGAATTCTTGCAGAATACAAAAGAGGGAGGGCCCCAAAGTGGCTGGTTCCCATTTCTTCTTGTTTGTTATATATGCCAAGATTGTAACACATACTTCAACATCTGTGCTAATATACAAGTACTACTCTATACGGTTATTTCCTTGAATGTTCACATTTTTGTCATGTCTCATTTTTATTTTTCTCTTTCAGAGAAGAACACGATGCGAAGGTTGCTCTGGAGTTGCAACAACAGCTGCAGAGGGAGGCTGCCTTACATGCGGCTGCACAGGAGGAAGACCAGGTGATACCTTATTTTGAATGTCTCTCCTGACATTCAGCTTAAAGGGTCCCCGCAACATTTTTTTTCAACATGATCAGAAAAAAGAAAACACTGCCAATCGGTGGTCGAGGCTTTTGACAACACGTGGGCCAAACATTATTGTGCAGCGTGTGGCCTGGAATTTACTGTTATTTCTCTGTCAGGTAGAAATCATTCTCTGTTCTTTCTGCAAATGATGCCATTACCCCCCAATAGCCATGCCATACAACCTAAATTCACAGCCATTAATTGACTTGGGCATCGTAAGCTATATTCTTACCATGACTGCTCGTACATGCGTGTGTGCTTGGGATCACACTGAAATTAAGGCGCGCTTTTGAAGAGGGGAGAAAGTGCTCAAGGTAAATCCTTTTCTCGATAGAGTCCTCGTTTGCTTAGCTTCCAGCACACTCGTCGAGACGACAGGAGAGAGAAACTAAATACGGCGTGCGACAAATCTCTGTTTACTCCGTTCGTACTCGATGAATTCTAAAACCTTTGCGGTTGTCGACCTATGAGGTAATAAACTCCTTTAATCCAGTCATTCGATGGTGCCTTTAATACCCGTCTTATTGAGAAACTCGAAGTGTTCTATATCACGTTCTGCTACATGTCATTTTCAAGCACGTTTGTCCTAAATATCATGCACTGTCACACGCCCTACATGGACTTTGCCCAACAACCCACCATAGCCCCGCCTGTTAACAAAGGACACGAAAAAGTTTTGGCGTACCATCAATCCGAGTAGTAGGGAGCACTTAACACTAATCGACACTGTTGGAACAGCTATATCCCTACTCATATGTGCGCAGCTGCTCTTAATGCCGCGTCTACAAGCAACTTTTGCTGGAACACTAACCCTCCCTTACCTGCCACCACCTACTTTGACTATGTTGCAATGGCGCCTATCACTATCGACGTGGGTGGCGTAGAGAAACTTGTAAAATCACTGAAACTTTCCTCTGCTCCAGGTTGTGACGAAATATGCCCAAAATTTTCAACTAACACATGTACCTATTCCTCAAATATATTAACGAAAGTTTTCCAGCAAACTCTCAATGAAAGTATCCTTCCTGCTCAATTCAAAATTGGGAAGGTGGTCCTCCTACACAAGTCCGGTAACAAATATTCCCCGCTCAGTTACAGGCCTATTTCACTAACCAGCATTCCATGTAAAATTCTCGAGCACATCCTCTTTTTTAATCTCGGCAAATTCCTGGAGTCCAATTCCTTTTTCTCTAAATCGCAGCATGGCTTTTGAAAGACCTACTCATGTGGAACACAGCTAATTTCCTTTACACATAAGCTCAACCTCAGTCTCGACAACTACTCTGTTTCTGATTGTATTTTTTTAGAATTTTCTAAAGCTTTCAATAAAGTTTCTAACAAATTACTCTTACATAAACTGCACTTGCTTAACCTAGATGACGAGCTACTAACATGGCTAGAAGTTTTCCTTACTTACCACTCCCAGTTCGTCTCAGCTAACAATTATGACTCCGAGCCCAGCAGCATTCACTCAGGTGTGCCTCAGGGCTCGGTATTGGATCCTCTCCTGTTACTAATTTACTAATTTATATTAACAATTTGCCATTTTGCATTTCTTCCCATATCAATTTGTTTGCCAATGATTGTGTAATTTATCGTCAAATAATCTCTGACAACGACGTCATAACATTACAAGCAGATCTAAACACTGTAATATCTTGGTGTAAAACCTAGTGCATGGAGCTTAACACTAACAAGTGCAAGTATATGCATGTGTCCCAAACTCCTCAGGAGCTACCTTCTTACTCTATTAATAACTCCTTTCTAGAAAATGTTTCATGTTATAAATACCTAGGTGTTCACCTTTCAGCTGACCTTACCTGGAACACTCACACCAATTACGTCGTCAACAACGCTAACGGGGCATCAGGATACCTTCGATGTAATTTTTCAAGAGCACCTTCTTCACTAAAGCTACTACTTTACAAGACGTTGGTTCGTCTGAAGCTTGAATATGCGGCATCACTCTGGGATTCAAGCCAAGTCAACCTGACGCAAAAAGTTGAATTAGCTCAGAATAACGCGGCCCGTTAGATACTATCCAATTATAACCGTACCTCCAGTGTCACACACATGAAATTGAGGTTTAACCTACTATCTCTAGCGTCTCGTCGTAAAGTTCTTCGTCTGTGTCTTTTCCATAAAATATTCTATCACCCTGAACAACGAAGTGAATTCATTCAAGTGCCTCATTACATTTCTGCTCGTTTAGACCACTCAAATAAAATCAGGATGCCCCATGCACGGACTAACCCCTTCTCACAGTCATTTTTCCCGCGGACAGCCTCAAACTGAAACCACCTTCCCGGCTCCATTGCCTGTATAAAAAACAAAGTATTGTTCAAAAACACCTAAGTTAACATTGTGTGTTAGGATTTTTTTAACTTACCTGTCTCTAATTACTGTTCACTATACTTATTTGCTTTGTTACCTAGCTAACATTGTGTAATTAGGAAATGTTTTGTGCTTTATATTGCCTCTAACTTAGCTCACTGTATTTGTGTATTACCCACTCTCCTTTGTAAGCCTTCGGGCCCTGAGGGTATAATAAATAAAAAAAAATAAAAACTATATCTGCTTATGGGAGAAATAAAATTTCTGCAGCAAGTATGGTAGGGCGTGTGTAGCTGCTTATGCAGCTTCAAAAATGTGCTCATTTTACAAAAGGACTTCTTTTTAGGTGGGTCGAAGCTTAATTCGCTTAGGTACGTATGATTGAGGCACAAAAAACAGTTGGTAGGCGGCGCTGCTCTTTCTTCTCTTGTGCTGATCTTGTAGTGCTCAAGAAATCACTGTCGCACAACTTGGTTTCTCCATTTTCTTATAATTATTTCCTTTTTCACTGTGCTGCAGAGACTTGCTGCGGAGTTACAGAAAAGAGAGCTGCCCAAGAAGCTGGACAGGATAGAACGGAGGCGCAGAGGTTTGTTGTTGACTGATTAACTTGGTTCTGACTTGCCACAGCAATAGCGTAGCGATGAGAAATGCCATAATCGAGACCTCTAGACTAGTTCAGACCATTTTCGTATTCCCAGTGCGCAGCAACGTATCCAACAAATACATGAATGTTCTTGCATTTTTGGCAAAGCCGAAATTATGACTTTTTACAAAATTGGACATTGAGTCATTCCAAAATAAAAGGTGAAATATCAAAAGTCGCAAATAACTACTAGCATTTTATTAAGTAACACTTATTACATGCTTCAATTTTTACTCTGTCATTCTTGTTTCTCCATATTTGCATCTCTGTCCTTATGTTCTTGCACAATAATGAGGTGTCATTAACTAACTCGAGCATTGTTATACCAGTGAGCAACCGAGTAGGATTCATTAGTCTTTGTATCACTAAATATGAATTGCATTTGGCTGATTGTCGACAGACATTTTCTCACTGAAGACACTTTTATGGGCATGTAAGTACTTCTCGTGCTTTTTTTATTCGTTCTCTGTGCTTAGCTTTTTTTCTTACTGCTCCTTCTCTTTCTTTTTTTCTTGAGGGCAGTGGGGGGCGACTTTTATGTGTTGTAGAAGCACTTTATCTGAATCAAAGGCAGAGATACTCTTGTTCATAATTTCTCTTTGAATGTATATGCAGTTTTATTTTTATCGCAGCATGCTTTGACATAGCAAGTCTCACATGTACAAGTAGTATTGTACAAGCATCTGACAAGGAGTCAACTTTTGTGAAATCTCGGCACAAGCTAAAATTTTCTTTTTGCCTTCCAGCGCAGCATTGTTCTACCAGTGTTCTTGAACCATTTCTGCAGATGATGCACTACCTTCAGTGCTGAAGAGGCTTTCCATTGGCGAGGATACCTCCGGTGCCTTTTTTAACGACAGTGAGAGCAGGGATGAGGACTTTTCAGACTTCTGTCTGCAGCCACCTCCTGGACTCAGTGGGGAGGAGCTAAGAAAGTTCCAAGAGGAACAGGATGCGGTATGTAATACAGTCGACTCCCATCAATAGGAACTTCACAGGAACTGCAAGAAACTTTGAAATAAACAAACTTACAATTAAGCAAAATACACAGAAACTGCCTCTTTATTGCTTCAAACTTGGCAGTTCTCTAAGAAAATAGTCGGCCATCTTCTCTTGTAAAACCTGGCTGTGGCTAGCAACTTTTTCAACAACTACATGTGTTAAAGTGCTTCTTCAGCATTGTCCTCTTCAACAAAACATGAAAGCCATAGCGCAAGAGTAAGACCCACACCAACATTGGTAGTCCATGTGCACAATTTTTTTGTTCATTTAGTAGACTGCATGTATCGACGTTGCTGTCCGTGGCAACGAATTTTTCAGTACAGACATTGCTAAGAACGGCCCCAAAACTACCGTCGCTGAGTTCATCTCTCTAGTCAACTTCTTTCGAGACTTTTGACTCTCGTCGCCAGGTCAAGCGTTTAGTAGGGGCTGTGAGTTGCCATTATCAAACGTCACTACGACAACACTCAAAACCAGCTGTGAAAACACATGCGAAATCGACCCACTGTGTGTTGGTGGGCTAGTTGGTTTACCATGTTAGGTTTGAACAGCGCAACTGGTCGCGGACAGAGCAGAACATGCAAACACATTCAAACACACGCACAACACTGTGTGTGTTCGTGCGTTCTTTCCCGCCAGAGTCCAGTCGCACTGTTCTAACTTACACCAGACTTCAACCCAGCGTGGGGCTGAAGCACTTGACACGTCGCAACGAAAGACCTAGTTAGCCAATGCGATCAATGGGATGCCCCAGCGTTGACTAAACAAGATGACTGCTTCATGAACCATGGCACTGCGGTCAGTTCCAATGGCAACAACAGTGCGATCCGACAAGCTTGGCTGTCTTAGCGCATTAAAAATTCTACATTTTATTGAAAAATTATGGATGTCCCGAGGCTTTTGGCTGGAAAATAACTTCTTATTAACCAACATTACGGGCTTCTTGAATTATCGAGCATTTTTTCCTATAAACGTAAATTCAAAATTGATAGGACCGCTTGTTGACTTTGAATTAACTGAAAATTCAAATTAATTGACTTTGAATTATCAGGAGTCGACATAGATATGACTTCATTGATTTTTCCTTTGTCATGTTTACCTGCTTGCCCCTATGGCTGTTCGTTCATTATAGAAATGAAGGAGTAAAGTATGACTTTCTAAAGGCCAATCATAGACTTACTTAGTAGACTTTATTTTCCTTCAACAGATACAGTGTTCTAATATTCTACAAATGGTTCTACGATGTGTACTAACTTCTGAAAATGTTCTGTATTTCACCATCTGTGCTTAGCCATTCATTGACCGCATCATTGAAAGTTTGTTGTGTCATAGAAGAAAGTGGTGCAGTGACCATGTGCCTGCTACTCCTGATGCTGCGTGTGTGCTTGAATGTTTTATGGCAGATTATTAAGTGGTGTAGTTTAACTTCAACTCCGATTTGACTTTTTCTCATATTTATTAATGTCTTATGTATTCAAAAGCTCCATCCAGAAAGCTCAATCGCTGAGCTAAACCTCACTGTATATTGCTGCTCATGTTTCATCCTCTGGACAAAGCAAGCAACTTTTTTCCTGCAGTTCTTATACTAGCTATGGCCTTTCCTGGAGGTAGCTTGCTCTGTATTGTTATGAATATGTGAATAAGTTGTTTATGGAGACAACTTGAGAAACGCATGAAATTTTTTTCCCGTTATGTTGTGAAAATTATGTAGCTACACATACTTCAACAGTAGCTCAACATTAGTCTTTTTTTAATTACAGGAGCTAGCAAGGCTTCTTCAAGAACAGGAAACTAAAGTGAGCAATTCCTTTCCCTTGATTTTTCTTTCCTTCATGTGGATTAGGACACTGCACGACAAGTGTGGGTTGGTACTTGTGCATTGACCAAGTCCTTGCTGGAAAGGCGAGTGTCAGACATATCAAGATTCTTGCTTCTGGTGTTTTGATTGGGCACAATGGCTTGCACTTTTAAATGACATCATAAAGTGATGATATGGTTATGTGCATGATTTGTACAATATATGCATATTTTTGCAGATGTCTCATTCACCAGTGGTAAGTTTTCATGTCAGGTTTGTTTGCTGTCATGCATGCTCTGGTGGATAGACCCTGCAATGCAAGGCTTCACTTACATTTTCAAGTAGTTTGTTGTATACTGCTCTACAGCTTGCAGTGTATTACTTACAAGAAGAGATTTATCTAGTTTTACTCAATGTTCTATTACTATAGAGGCTGGTCACTGATTATTTCTTGAGCCAAAGTGCTGAGTTTTCTTATTACATTTCGCTGGGGCGGAACTTTGACAAAGTAAATTTGTATAATGTTGCATGACGGCACAGTGCTCACCAGTTACAACCGAATAAAGTGCGACTGTGTGGTACTTACGGTGGCAGTGCAGTAAGCTACATTTTACTGCAGCACTTTCAAGTGGCACCGCTGTTCTGTTGCTGAAAAGAAAAGTACATTTATCATTCTCAATTTCTGCGTAATGCTCGCACTGCCAATGTGCTCTTGGCTACAACAAATAGTGACACTATTGCCGCAAGCTGTTCAAAATTCTCTGAATATGTGTACTGCTTCATGTATGCGAAAGAGCCGGTACACGAGGTTCAAGTTAAGTGCTTCATTACAACACCACACCTTGTGTCACCACAGCAGGTGCTGGACGACTGGTGGCTTGCGGGCACAGAGCAAGAAACTTTTACTAATGGAAATTGCACTTCTTAAAGTGAGTTCATAAGACCACACAGCAACCATCATGCTGGCGGCTTGGAAAAAAATTGTGTTGTCGCCAAGGAGAAAAAAGCATTTTGCCACAAGGTGGCACCATTGCATGGGCCTCCATCAGTGTACACTATTCTTCTGACATTTCCTGGTCGCTTTGTGCTGATAAAGAGTTTCAGCTGATTATTCTTGCCTCATGGTCATGGGCGAGAATGGAACGACTAGAGTGAGACAGTTGGTAGCGAGCAGATAATGATGATTTAAGAATTTGATGCAAGGGACATTTTTTGTTACATGTTATGAATTAAGCTTACGGTTGCACGTTCACTTGGAATAGATTAGTTTCTATAGAAACAGTTGCTGCATGCATTCGTTAGAATCAGCTAAGTGGGGACAATGAAGCTGCCCTTGTGCTCCAGTGTACATTCTGAACTAAAAGACACATTTGCTTTCATCTTTAACACTGCAGTTCCTCAGTCTCTGTCATCTTCTATTTCACATACTTACGTGTGCTGCTGACCAGACACTTATTCGTCAAGCTCCTCTGCCACACTCTAAAATAGGGTTGCTTCTCTGGCTCGTGCCACATGTGAATATTGTCTCGGTCATTCTTTGTCCAGAGGCGGGGTGCCAGTGCAAACGATCGCCAGATTGCTATGGAGGCTCAAGACAGGGAGCTGGCCAAGATGCTGCAGGACCAGGAGAAGGCACGACTGCGCAGGGCGCGCGAAAAGGCCCGGCAGAAGGCCCTGCTCCAACAGCAGCAACAGCACATGGTGCGTATACGGTGCAGGCATGCAGCAGATAAGTCATCTTACTTGCATGGTTGAAAATTTCTCACACAGCGGGCAATAAGGTTGATTAGAAACATGAAATTAGTGTGAGATGTTCTCTTTTGTAGCTTATCTATACATAGGGTCCTGATGTCCTGCAGAAATATATAAAATTCACAGTTTTAAGCCCTGGAGACTGCACAAGAAAGCACATTTTATAAGGGAGAAAGGTAATGTGTAAATGTGCTGCTTAGTATACTGTCATTCCCATTAAAAGGTGCTGCATATTAGAAAATAATGCTATGCACTCAATATAGCGATGTTTCACGATAGTGGCCTTTGGTTCATGTGTCTTTCGCACTGCAAACATCTTGAATTTGCATGCTGTCATGTATCAAAGGGGACCTTCAACACTTTTCTAAGTAATCACCACATTGCTTCATTAATATGTAGGTATTTATCTAGGACAACATGATTTGGTCAAAGCTTAGAGCATCTTCCAACACCTTTATAAGTAAAAATAAAATTATTTCACTATCAGAGTTACAAAATTGAAAAAAGCCTTACGTGCCCTACCGACAAGAAAATTGATCGCTGGCAGTGGCTGGACCAACACATTTGACGCAACGAGTTATCACATGATGACATCACAGATCGCCAAAATTTGTTAAGTCATCATAATGGCACTATGACACCATCACATCATCGTTGCTTGGTCAACGGTGGGCCAATCACAGAGGCAGTGCAACACCAAGTAAGGCTGCAAAAAACTTGCAATGCGTCCAATCCTGGAGTCAGTACAAAACTGCATCATTTGCAGAAAGTTTTTGGAGGCTTTCTGCACCTTAATTCGCAGTATTAAAAAAAAATGAAGAAAATGAAGGACTCTGGTTTGAAATTTGTTTACCAAAGTACTCTTTCATTGGATTCTCCTGCTTTTCACGTTTGTATTAACTTTTAGTACTCACAGGTTATGTTCAAATGTCTAGTTCACAAACACTTTGTAGCTCTGTGTCAAGGCAGTTTATGTAAATAACAGTTTAAATATGGTTACCTTACAGAATCCTACTGAAGAACCAAACTCTAGTGGCCATCATGAGCCCTCAGGCGATTTGAGTGGAGAGCCCCTCGAAAAGTAAGTCCCAGATTAGACACAGTCTATGCATCTGTCCACTGATACCACCAGCTATAGTATTTAGTTTTAAATAAGCATGGATCATATGTACTTGTAAAATTGAAAGTGAAATTAAAAACAAAGTGTGATGTTTACAGTGGTTCTCAACACTGTATGCTCCTTGAATGGCACGAATGAATCCGCATTGCTTGAAGCTTGCACACTGGTCGCTGTGTCTTAACACTCTGTAACTGACATTTTTACCTAAGAAATTTTTTTTAATTCATGCTTCATGCTCTTTTGCTTTCCCTAAAATTTTGCTTCTAGATTGTACTTGCTGATCTGTGTCATCCAGAGTAACATTTGGAAGTGTTATTTGCTTGTCTCATTTGGACTTCTGTAGTTGGGTACAACATTAAAAGACAACAGCATTTTTTCCTCAAAGATAAATGCTGCACTAGTGACCGTACCTCCTGGACTGACGTCATGAGCTGGACTGCTGATGACTGTATCTTCTTCATCACGACTGGCACTATTTCTAAGCTGTGGAGGTAATTGGCAAATGGCTTCGGTAAATTGGGCGAGTCCTTGCCTTCCTTCTTAGGTTGTATCAGTTTATGGTTGTCCGTAGCCTCTAATGCAGCTTGCTTCCTTGATAACTGGCTGCTCTTATAATTTTGCTTTCTGCTCAGTTCATCCAATCCTAACTCTAGTTGGTGGTTACAGTTGTGCCCTCTGCATCAATTCATCCAGTTTTAATTGTAGGTATCTAACACAATTATAAACAGAGTGAGGACTTGATATAGTCAGGGCATATTTGTAAAGGTCACATTTTGCAGAGATGAAGCTTGTAGAAGAGGGTGTCATTGTGTGCTCCCATCATTCGGTTTTCTGTGCGCAGTTCATCGGCAGCCAAGGCCGATGGAGAGCCAGCTGGTGCTGCAGCCTTCCTGGTCGGTCCAAGTGGGGTGAAGAACATTGCGACAGAAATAGACCCCACTTTCAGCCGTCGAAAGCCGTCTCTGGAGCGTCATGGCAGTGGACGACGCAGCAGCTCACGTTCTCCTCACGACACGCTGGACCCTCTTGTGGGTACTGCCAATGCCATCACCCCTCCCGGAACCATCGGAAGTGCCACTAGCACCATAGGTGGGCCCGTGTTCTAAACTCTGAAGAGCTGGCTGACAGCCATGTCAGTCGGCTACTCTGGTCACATGAGCTGACTTTAGGTTCGTAATTCGCAAGACTACTCGGATAAAGCAGAAGGCACACACATTGCGCATTTATTTTCCTTGCTCGTCATTATAGTGCTGGCCTCCTGTAAGATCTGAAGTATGCTACACCAATCAGCATGAGTTTATTTTTTCTCAAAAGACAATAAGCTTGATAGCGTGTAATCTGCTTTTACTTGTATTGTACATAAGTTTTGTTTGTGCTTCTTAGAAATTAATGTTTTTGGTAGCTTCATGGCTACTGTCAGGTTGAATACTTTGAATACTTTTTTTTTGTAAATTGTCTCTATTTTTCCCAAAACAGTAAACCTCGGTATGACAATGCGAGTAAGATTGTCAGTTTACTTCTCTCCGTAGCAACTTCACTACGTAGTGAAATTCAGCTTTTTATGTAAGGAAGCTTTTGGCACATTGAAGTGTCTTCTGAAGAATAGTGCAAATTTTCGTGCCATTCACACGGTCATTGCTGGCAACAAATGTTGAAAAAGCAACTACTTCTCCTTACCATGAACTGCCACTGTAAATAGAGGCTGGCTGAGGCAAACAGTAGACGTTTGACCGTGAACTCAAACATGGCAGCATGCATTCTTATAAAACTTCATTCCTATGAGTCTATGCATTCCCATAAGGCTTCATTTGATAGACTGGTTTGGCAACATGAGACTTCAGAAATGTTTTGCATGCAACTGGTTTCTTTTTACCAGTGTTCAGCTCATAATATCTTGCAGTTGCATTTCAGAAAGTTTCCATTGCAATGCTTTTCTCCTGCTTTCCTCTGAGTAGACATCAACTAGAATAAGTTAAAGCCCTACTTGATTTTATCTGTTTTAACTGGTTGCCATTTGAAAAGCGATGCTTGTGGAAGTCGGAGGGTCTCATCTGGCTAGATAAATTTCCAGTGCTGCTGTCATATTGGGTTTCTCGTTATACTAGTCACTCGCTTTTCACGTACCCTGGGCTTCATGTGAACATGAAGGGGCCATGCAACACTTTTTTTAAGTAACCATCGTATGTCTTAAGTCAAGGAGTTCATTGCCTGACAAATTAACTGCCGCAAGAAATCTTAAAACCTGTCAAGTACGAGTGGAGATACAGAAATTTGTAACATGCTTTAATTGCTTCCTCTCTTGCCCCAATGAGCGCACTGGAAGCTAAGCATGTATGGATGGTGGAGGAAAAAAAGTTCCGCTACACGCGTGTTATATTTTCTTTCTTTTTATCTACATGCACGGCTTACTGTGAGTGTGATCGCGAGTGCATGCATTGGCTTGTGCTTGCCATCTGTGATGGCTATTGCGACTATTCAGCTCATGATAGTCAAATCAGCCAGTGGTCGTAAATTTGGGTGTATGACATCATTTGTAGAAAAAAAAAAGGGAACGATTTTCGACTGACTTTGAGAATTGATTGGGAATCACAGGCCGCTTGCTGTTCTCTTATGTTTGGCTCGTGTGTTCTCGGGAAACTACCTCGACAATTGATCAGCAGCATTCAATGACCATGCTGAAAAATTTTTGGAGGGCCCCTTTAAGGGCTGGTTAAAGAGAATGTCTTGGTGATTATTGTGCAGCTTATTATGTACCTGGAAATATTAAGTGGGAGTTAGTGATGATTACATTATTGAAGTCAACACGTCTCGGGGTATTTTTCTAAGGCTTGGAGTTGAACGAACAGAAGTGGCAAGTGAGAAAGTCTATGATAGTGCTCTTTTTAATGTCCAGAAGAGAACAATGCTGCTATATAAATTAGAACAAACAAGCCTGCAAATATGAGTACTACATGATAGTCTAGTTGAGGAGGAAGTGGAGAAGAGCAGGCCATGCTGTCCATAGTAGCTAGTGGTCAGCTACACGCAGTAGCATAATGAGTACTAAGAAAAGGATGAGATGCATAATCGACATAAGGAAATTCACTGGCATGTAAGTGAGCTTGCTTGAACGGAATTGTTTCAGTTCTGCGGTGAAGTTGTTACTATGATAAGGTCTGCGGGGAGTTGTGTAGGAAAAGGCTAAGTTGTGTTTACTCAAACAGTTAGCACTATACTAGGAACGTTCAAAAGGTTCTCAGAATGGTGGTTCGGCATTTAACAACCTAATCACCTTCAAAGTAGGACCTTAGCATGCAAACACTTTTGCTCCTGCCATTGTTACAAGCAGTATTAGAAGGCTTTTTTCGGGATCCGTCTCAGTCGCCTTGATGTCCTCCACAGTTGCAACACGTGTCCCCATGAGACCTAGGAGCATTCAAAAGTCGATGGAATTCGGAGATTGTGAAGGTTGAAGGACGACCGAGATGTTATTCTCAGCAAGTGATCGCTGCACTATAAGTGGTGTGGGGCCTGGTGTATTAGAACGAATGCAATGGCTGAGCTCTGACATATTTTGAGAGAACCCTGCTATCACTGCTTGCAACAATAAAAAGAGCGATGGAGCAAGTGTCGGTGCATTTAAGGGTCCTACTTAGAGGATGATCAGGTTGTAACATTAGCATGCTGAACCACCATTCTGATAACTTACATCTCTTCACTGTTTTTATCGTAATCACAGTATACCTAAGTTCACTGTAGAACTGAAATAACTTCTTTCAGTAAGTAAACTTGTCTACTTCCTGTACATTCTCTTATGCCAATACTAGGCTTGTGTGAGTAGTAAATTTTAGGTTTTAAATTAATTTTAAGTTAATTATGATTTGGCCAAGATAATTTCAAATCGAATTCAAATAGTTGGTATCACATATTATACAGAAAAATGAGTAGTATATTTGTCAGGACCCTACTAAACCTATACATATATATACATACATACATACATATATATATATATATATATATATATATATATATATATATATATATATATATATATATATATATATATATATATATATATATATATATATATATATATATATATAAGGAATGATTTGTGTACTTAAGTACTTAAAGGCTCGTTTTTCTGTGTTTAACACAATATTAATGAGATCTAATGGACCATAATGCCAAGAAAAGTATAGAGGAAGTTATAAGACCGAATTGTAATATAAATGTGAAGAAAGAAATGTTGGTGAAAAGATAACTTGCGGTGGGCAAGTTGTGTGTGTGTTTGTGTATGTTTTATTTGAGACAAAGCATGAGCAAATGTCATTCTTCTTGGTTCAAAGAAAGTAGAAGCAACACTGAATAGTGGCTGGATTTGATTTTCGGTAGAGTGCATGTGTTAACATGTGAAATGTGCTACATTTTAAAATTAACTGTACTTAGAGCATATAAGCTAGTATAACTAGCTTTAAACACAAAACAGTGGATACACTATTCATTAACCTTAAAGTAGGGCTTTGCGGCAGTGCAGTTATTTTTTGTAAAGGTGTATCAACAGTATAGCACCTTTTCACTGCAGTGTAACCACCTTTACAAGCAGGTTACACACTGGCTATCATGCATTTGTTCGTTCATTTCGAGCCAAAGCGAATTCGAATACGTTATTATTTGTTCAAATACTCAAAATCTTCAAATACTCGCACAAGCTTAACACGCAATATCCCATCTCATTCTTTCCTTAGCGCCCATTATGTGACTGCTTGCTGCAGACCACCGTCTACTGAAAATTACATGGTCTGCTCGGCTTCGCTCTTGATCAGCATTAGTATGCTAAACCAACACTGCAGGAACTTTTTCACTGCCCCTCATGATTATGGCTGTAGTAGTTTTCACTTGTGATCCCAAGAAAGGGTTGCGCATGCTTCCTGTTTATAGAATGCGAGCGACATTGGGAGGTGTATGTTTTCAATTTGAAGGTGGATCAACGTCCAGTCCTGCGTTAGCAAATGCCTGCTATGTTGACCTGGATGATGGCGAAGGGGCCGTGCCGCCGTACATGCCAATCCAGGGCCAGCGGAGGTCGAGCTCATTCGAAAAGGGCAAGAAAGGCAAGAAGGCGAGGGACGCCTGCAAAACACAGTAGCTGCTCAACAAGGCTCTCGCTGCACACTAGTTGACTTGGGAAAGTTGACCCGTCCTGCGATTCCTTCCATATCTGCTGTCCAAAGGAAACCAGTGATGACTGCACCATCTTCTGGAGACTCCTGCATCGTGCAAGTGCGCTTTTGTAAAATTGTTTTTCATTCATGTGCTAAATTTATCATTACACTGGAGCAAAAGCGAAAATTTGAGGTATTCTCTACAGAGGTAGGAACACTGCTGTCACCAGTTTGTGCCGCAGCCACAGGCAAGATTTTATGTTGCTCTGAGGAAGAAATTCAACGGCACATACCTCTAACTTCGATTGCCTCATTCCTTTCCCTGTGACGCCTACTACTGTGTTTAATTTATTCACGTGTTCAGGTTGTTGGTAGGTCATAGTGTAAGGAAGTTGAGAAGTCTTTTCAGTGCTCATTGTTGTTTGATTATTTTTAAAAGCAGGCTCTTTTATAAAGGACAAAAGTTCTCTGCTGTCATAGACTTCAGTTATTTGTAATTTTTATTTTTTGTCTTAAATGTTCGGCCCATATTTGGCTTTTTTGACTTGTCTTTATGAGTTAGAAAGAAAAAGCCCTCTGTGCCATCCCGCTTTATTTTTTTCAATTTGAAGTTTTTGCTATTAAAAAAGGAAAAACACTGGAGCCACATGTGATTCAAAATTTCAAGCTCGAGCATTTTTTTTTTCAGCCTAAGTTTTAGCACTAGACTGATGTTTTTCGTGGCAGCTGCAAAACTCGAACTCATCATCAGTAGTACTGTAAGCATATCTTCTCAGTCCATCATATCCAAATAGAGGCAATATCACGGCATGTTTGACGAAGCTCAGAGGCAGCTCCTTACTGTTGTGCCTGGGCAGGGTGTACAAATGGTGTCAGCTGGTTTATAATGCTCATTCAGTATTTTCTTTCTATTTCTTTTCTTCCTTTTTTGTAATCACTTCTTGGGGAGCGGTGAAATACTGCTCATCAGTCTAGGGCCAACTCAAGCATATACATAATTCATGTTTATAAACTGAGCTAGTTTAGTACAGTTTGTTGCTAGTCCCACAGTTACAAAAGAGAAAAAAAAGAATTACAGATATATACACATATATAGATACATATACATTCCTATAGTAACCGTTATGTAGTCCCAGCATATAGATAAACTGAAGATGCCTTTAGGTGCTCTTGAAGGGAGTGGCAGTAGCACTGCCTTTCGAGGCCAGAGTGGTGCAAAGCAAAATGCGCTGGTCAAGAGACAAATTGTATTACACTCCATAAATGTTGTAGCACTTCAGAACAGAGTCAAGTATAGTTTGTTCAAACCGCAGCGAGACGACTGAAAAAGAAGGCGCACTGTTACAGTGAGCATGTGCACTATGAAAAGTGTTGTATTCTGTCGTGCAACGGAGACTATCACCATTCTCTGGTGCACTTGCCTCTTTCGAAATGTTGCGACTGGTACTTTCCTGGTGGCTTCAGTTACACGTGTACAGTGCAGCTTGCATTGCAAGAGCACCAGAGGTAATGGAGAGTTATTTGATAGTGTTAGTCTGATATGGTGCATTCAGCTTTAGAGCACTCGTACAGTGTAGCTTCCACTTAACTGGTCGAATGTCTTCAACGCACATGCACCTGGTTTATTCTGAACATGATGCTCCAGCTTGGAGAACCCGAAGCAGCTGAAAGGTGGTCATATTGGCTGGTTGTGGTTGGTTCATTGTTATGAGCAGAAAACAGCGCTAAAAGACTAGCCCGGAGAAAGGGCACTCGCACGTTTATTCTTTCAGGCCGCATTTACACTACGAAGTTTTGTAGCTGTAGAAGTATATATGTGTTGGAGTAGATATGCTAGTGCACCAGAGAATAGGTACTTGGTGGTTCTAGTTTGTTTCTAGCATTTTACCGCTGTTTTATGTTTGCTCATAATAGTGACGGTGTTCTGTAAGTGTTTGATGTGGGCAGCCTTTCAGCACCAGTGTAAAGAGAACTCCACATTGCTGCGAACCAAGTGAGTGTGTGTCAGGAACCAGTCAGGCGTACCATTGGTATTCCGGACATTGGCCAGGGCATGTTGTGTAGTGCCACGTAGTTTAACGGACATCCTGCCACTTCGGTAGCACTGATCTCAGTTGCTAGACAGAGCACTTTGTAAACTTCTGTACAGTATAAAGCTCACTACTATTAGTACCGTCATGCTAAAGATACTTCTAGTGTCTTCAGCCATTTTTGCTGCAGCTTGCATTCTCGTTACGTGCAGCCTTTTTTAGTACGACCAGTATTCTGGACACCTTAACAACTCTCTTCTCCAAACCTTCCTGGAAACCTTTCAGCTGTCCTTTGAGACCTTTAGTGTAAAATGCAGCTACTGTGTCGCTGTATCCATGCAAACTGTGTTCAGTTGTGTGCTCAAAAAAGAGTTTTAAGACAATCAGATTGCAATAAGAGGCACATAATTTAAAGGAAACATAATGAATACTTGTAATGCATGTAGATACCCCCACTGCTCGAAGGTTCTTGGTTACCGATTGCGAGCAGAGGTCTGGTGCTAGAAATAAGCAGTCTTTAGTAAGCTTTAGCAAGATTAATGCCATAGACTAAACATTCATCATTTTATTGCAATTGCTTCTATACCGAAGAGCACACGCATGGATGTTTTGTTATATTTCTGTGCATTGAATTATTTGTTGTTAAGTATTTGCTTTAGTACAGGTAAGTTGTGAATAGTGCCTCTACTGAGAATAAACACCCACAGACTAGCGATTCCCATTTCTTTTATGCAATTAGCATCACCATTCTGTTCACAAAATGTGGCAGCTATGCTTTCAATAAGTCTCTGCAAATTAAGTTTTGTAATCTCGCTAAAAAAATCATTAGACATATAACACGACTTGGTGATTGCAGCCATGTGATTTTTAGCATTGAGATGCCACATCTGATTTTGTATCTTGGCAGAGCATAATTTTCTTTCTCAGAATATGTTTCATCTACATTTTTCTTTTTGTTTCTTAATTTAAATGTCATCAAAAGTATGTGATTTAGTGTGGGAGTAAATATATATATGCTTATTGAGCCCAGAACATTTTATGTTGTTAAGTTAAACATTTATGGCCTGATTTACTGCCATATGACTTTTTGTAATTGTGCTCTTTTTGTGAAAGGAAAAGTGTCACAATATGCCTTGAAAGATCTTCACTTTGTGCTTGAATTCTCACGACGGCTTGCTAAAGCAACCGACTTTATGCAGCTTTGTTGAAGGTGTTGTTTCGTTTTACGTTTTTCTTCCTGAAAACATTTGCTGGGCTCTGAAAAAAAAAAGGGGGGCCCAAGACTGCCGAAAATAAATTGTATTTCTGAACCAAAACAAGAAGTGTCCTTTGTTGTATACCAAGGTCCAAACACTTAGGAGGCACGTAGGCACTGAAAACAAAGTACAAAAAACACAGTTGTTTTCATGAACACTACAGCTGGAACATTTTGAGCCATAGCTTTGGTTTATTTTTTAGCACGACAGGGTTAAAGAGCTCATGGCCTACGGAATGCAGTGTTGCTATCAGTACTGGTGGTGTTGATCACGAGTGGGAAATCCGGATAGATGGAAAGAATACAAAGTTATGGTTTCAGCCAGAATCGAACCAATATTGCCACAGGTGCATTGCTGCCACCCACTTCCTGTTTTTGGCCAAGGCTGTGGTGATAATGTGGGCATTTCATGGCATTCTATGTTTGCCAGTTGTGTGCCGAATAAACCTAATAACTTTATCACGTTCCAATCTTGAAAGTAAAGTTGAAGGGTCTTTTAAGTTGTTGTTTTTCAAAATGCAGTATTGAGAAGCATCGATATATTAACATATTGTCATATTTTTACTCATCACAATAAAAGTATCCACTTTCTGTGTGATCTAGGCAACTTTGCTAAAACAATGAATTTCATTGGACGAATACTCACAAAACCTGGACACACTCCCAGGAAAGTAAATTCAAACAATTCCAGTATAATAAATTTGAGCATAGCTTATGTATGACATTTTTTATTGTAGACTAGTGCAGTAAGTTATTACAGTGTCATTGCGTAGGACAAGGCATTTTGTGGTTCATCTCTGAGTTACCGTTTTTGAGGTGGCTGGTGCACCAGTGTTTACCACCGGCATGTTAATAGGGCAATGACACAAAATTTTGTGCCAGAGGTAGGCTGTGGGATTGATTCTCATGAAAATGCATATATCACCTGCCAAATATGAACAGCGAATACAGCTTGGAAGGTAATTTATATCAATTTAGAAGTTAGTGTGCCTGATCCAGCACTATATGCTGCACCTTGCAGCTTTGACATCATCCAAAGTGACCTAAGGGGACCTGAAAACTTCCACAACGTCACCACTGCGGCCGAGACCCACGCTGCCCAGCTAAATTATGACGTATTTGCCATTGCACTTAGAACATAGTGTTATGACTAGTACACCTTCAGCAATATACTGCAGCAGAAAAATGTCGCACCAAAATTTTTGTGTTCGTACCTGTTCTCCTTGTGACATTGCACAAAACAAAGGTTGAGAGATGCTTTACAGTGGTAACAGACAAACTTAAACCGTGTGTATGTGTCTGTTTTGGCAATGCATTCTCTACTTATGAGTAAGTAGTGTCTCAAAGGTTGTGTTTGAAAGCCACCTGAAATATGTTATTTGAACCAGTGTCATCAACTAAGTGCAACTCAAAGCACAATGCACATTTATTGATTTGTCATTCAGGTGTTTATACAGCACTTTAGCAGCTGGTTGTGCGCAATGAATGCACTTAGCAGTTCAAAATCAATGGATTTTAGCTAGTCTCAAAAACATATTTCAAAATTTCAGTGAACCACAAGTTTCACATTCAGTATGACCCGCGTAATCATAGCTTGGAGAGGGTGCTTTCTACTTTTGCACAAATGCGTCTGCGATAGCCATGGGCTCTTGCTTCCAGCATGAAAACTGGGAAATGCGGCTGATGGCGTCCAGTTGCCGATTTTTCTTCTCGATGGCCTCGGTGGGTGTCCAAGTGAAGTCAGACTCCAGTCTGTATCCCCCTAGGAACTCGTGTGGGCACTGGGGACCCCACTCCTGGCATAAACGGACAGAAGAGAGAAAGCTTGCTCATTGGGACAAGACGCAACAATACAAAATCTTGGTTGATTAAAGCAAATTTCAATATTTCAGTCAGTATGTTGTTTTCAATGTATGCTTCTCAAAGATATTGTAGTCAGTATTCACTCAGCACATTTGGAGCAGTTAAGATTCAGAAAGATGCTTAACACTTGAAGATTTTGCCTTTATTGTTGCAAAGAAAACAGCCCAGAGATATAACTGCTTTTAAATGTGTTACAGGTGATGAACGATGAGAATGATTGTGTTTCTCCAGCAATTGTGTGCATTGCTTTGCTTTTCTTTTCAATTTTTAAACTTGGCAGTGAGCAGTTTGTCTTTATGACAATGACATTAAGAGAGAGTCAAGTTGCACATTGATATTAGACAATTTCACCCTGGAATCTGATTAATTCTTGTTGAAGCTTGTCATAAAAAACGTGATATCCAAAGACGTCAAGGGAATACTTGAGCTGCCCTTGCAGCTTTCTTCCGCAATCCTTCCTGTGTAATCAACGGGCAAGTGAAGAAACTCATTTCCGAATATATGTACACAGTTTAGGTAAGCTGATTATGCTGTGGACATTGTTGCCAACCAATTACCGTTACCATTGAAACCATTACCACTGTAGTTTGTATTTCTCTGTAGGAGCTGTTTGTTTTTCAGCTTAGAATTTTATTGATACACAGCCTGATAAAATTTTGTATTTCTGAAGGGAATGAAATGCTGGGTATGCAATCATACCAGTTGTAGCTCAGTTCCTAATTGTGCTTTGAAGTTATAACATAGGCCTATAAACCTAGGCAGCTTTCAAGTTTAATTCTATCTCATGAAAACACAAGTAACAAATGGTGGCAAACATCAGCGTACCCTGCTTTTTTGAACAGGCCTGCATGAAAGGATTTCATCATCTAAAAGCAGCATAGCAGCTGGGAAGCGCCACAGAGGACTCCTCCAGTTCAGTTTTAAACAACTCCCAAAATGTGCTATGAAAGCTTGGCATGCAAGTGTTTGTGTCATTACCGTGAATTTCAGGCAAAACCACTAAACCGAATTCGAAGCTTCCAAAATGAATTCATTAACAATTGCGTTAACCTACCACTGAGCACACGGACATATAAAATTGGCACGGCTACTTTCTAGCAGGTTAAAGTTCATTACGACGCAAGACGTCACACCCTGAACTCATCCCAGTGGTCTCACCTCAGGCTTGATCATGCTAAAGTACTCTTGACCATTCGGTCTTTTGTAGAGGTAGTACACTGATCCAGGTACTTTCTTGAAGTTACACGCAGCGTGGTGAAGCCTGGTGTTGAGCTGAGCCTCCTCAAGGATACGGTAGGCTTGCTTTTGGAGAAACTGTACTTGCTCAGCTATCACAGTCAGCTTGTTGGAGACATTGGCCTTGATGAAGTCATCCGCCTGCCAGACAAACATGTGAAGACAATCATTTTATGAGTTATTGCGGTGTCATACCGAGATGTCAAAGCTATACAAGTGGCAGGCATCACGTTTGTAGACATTTAATTTTCAGCAACTCTTCAGGCTTGTATCAAGTTGATGGTCCAAAGACTACATCTTGCTTTAGGACATATGTGATGTACTAAATTATGAATTACATTCTTCCCTACCTCCTGTTGTTAACTTACATGCAAATCAACTATGATAGGTTGCAATGGCATGTTATGTTAATTTTGATCTGTGTGCATCGTTTCCAATTGGCAGCTTGCAAGTAAAAACACCTCAACCATTCACGCGCAGAGCTGCTGAGCTAGGGGCAAATAGGTCACATTAATTTGTTGGCTTTGAATCAGCTTGTAATAATTATTGGTGTTTAACATAGCAAAATTACCATATGATTATGAGAGATGCTGTAGTGGAGACGATAGTTATAGCGCGAGAATAAAACGACGACACAGAGACAAGAAGGACACGAAAGACATGAGCGCTAACTTCCAACTGAGTTTATTGCGCAGAGCGCAAAAATATATCGAAGAGACAGTAACCATGTGACAAAAACCATATGGCACAAAGAGCAGAACATGAGTAAGAGAAAAAACAAAAAACAAGAGCACAGAAAAACGGCAAAAAAAATTTATAAGAAAATGAAACAAAGGTAAAGATAATATAACTACTTGCCAGTGGTAGGCCGCACAGATGGCACGCGAACAGGTGCCTTGTATTAGCAAGCCCTCCATGGCTCTGTCCGAGAAGGAACTAAGGTTCCTCGAAGGTTTACCTTTCTGTTTGGTTTTCTTATAGATTTTTCTTTGCCGTTTTTCTGTGCTCTTGTTTTTTGTTTTTTCTCTTACTCATGTTCTGTTCTTTGTGCCATATGGTTTTTGTCACATGGTTACTGTCTCCTCTATAAATTTTCGCGCTCTGCGCAATAAACTCAGTTGGAAGTTAGCGCTCGTGTCTTTCTTGTCTCTGTGTCGTCGTTTTGTTCTCGCGCTATAACTATCGTCATGCCATACCAACTAGCCCAAGCTGCCACACTTCTATGTAGTGGAGAGTTCTGAAAATCTTAGCCACCTGAGGTTCCTTAATATGCACCTAAATCGAAGTGCACAGGCCTCAAGCATTTTCACCTCCACATTGATTGATATGTGGGGTTTAACGTCCCAAAACCACCATATGATTATGAGAGACGCCGTAGTGGAGGGCTCCGGAAATTTCGACCATCTGGGGTTCTTTAACGTGCACACCCAAATCTGAGCGCACGGGCCTACAACATTTCAGCCTCCATCGGAAATGCAGCCGCCGCAGCCGGGATTCGATCCCGCGACCTGCGGGTCAGCAGTCGAGAACCTTAGCCACTAGACCAGCACGGCGGGGAATTTTCACCTCCACAGAATTTGCAGCTTGCCAGTGATGGCAATAATGATGGGAATCAAAATAGCCACTTCTGTTATAGAGACAACCAAGCGGAATTTTTCTAACACATGAAAAACTCTATAAGGTACAAGAAAGTTGGGAGGAAGATTAATAAATTCCATTATTCATAAGGCAAATTATAAAAATAAATATGCTTGGCTACAAAGCATATACAGTAAATGCGGCTTGCCAGTGATGGGAATAATGATGGGAACAAAATAGCCAAATGGACAAAAAGTCACTTCGGTTATAGAGAGTATACCTAGTGTAATTTTCTAACAGGTGGAAAACTGTATTAGGCTCAAGAAAGTTAGAAAAAAGATTAATAAATTCCTTTGATAATAAGGCAAAGTATAGAAATAAATATGCTAGGCTAAAAAACATATACAGTAGATGCACGGCAGCCACAAGAGTGCAGTGCCTACCCTACGCAACTTGCTTCAGGGTGAGAAAGTAAAAAAGAATAACAAATCTTTAGATGATCCAGCTCTTTCTAATGCAATACAAACGTCACAATTGCACATAACATGCATTTACTTGACAGGGATTTCTGTCCAGAAAAGCACTCTGGACAATTGCTCAACTGCAAAGCTTCATAAAAAGCGTCAACATTGTAACTGGTTTTCATCATTTGCAGTACGCTTTTAATGCTAGGCGAATTCTGTCTCTTAAATGTTGACATGTCTCAATGCTGGCTTATGCGATCAATTTTGTACTGACAATAATGACTGCGAAATGAAGGGAGGACCTTGGCAGAACTAAGTGAGCAATGTAAACATGTTTATGCCATCTACATATTTCTTCAGCGATGCTTGATTTCAGATGCTTCCTTATCATGACAAGACACTGCGCACAGCTTCATTCAGCTTGATGACTGGTACAACTCACTGTTTCGATTTGACGAGCCAGCTCGATGAGATCGGTGCGAGGCATCTTTCTTGGAGGCATGCCAGCATGTTCACAAATCTGTTGTTCCAATGTATTTACACTGCATTCCATTGCTGTTCCTAGAAAAAGCAGCGGCAATTTGTCAAGGATGGCGACGATTACATGGTCATCTGGGCGCATTATATTCAAACTGCATGTGTGGCATTACACTGGCAGTTTTGTACCCAACTTTCTTCTGGCAGACCAATTTTTTTAATATAAGCAGCAGCTTGTAAGTGTTTACCCAAAAGTGCTTATTTTTTTGTGTCAAATACCAAATGCAGAGTTACTTGGTGGAAAGTTGCAGTTGGTGATATAAAGTTCCCGAAATAATATATTTGTTTACTTATGTACCAATATACACCTAGAAATAGCATGCAACAAACACTGTGCATAAACGTTGTTCATCTCATAATTGGCAGTAAGTCAACCAGCTTACATTCATACAGAGAAATTGTTAAAAAAAAAAAAAGACTACCCCCATCAGTTAATGATGTGCAACTAAAATAGACTATGATGAAAATTTGTTGAAAAAGAAATGTTGCTTGAGGCAGCATTCCGACAAGGCATCTTGCCCCGATGAAGGCAAGTTCCTTTGTGAAAATATTAGCAGGGGAACAAAAACAATGTATTATTCACAAAAGTTCCATTGAGAAGAGTTCCCCCCACGAACATTTTTCTCAAAAGAAGTTGTAACACTTAATGTTCCCTCAGCTCCTGCCTTAATACAAAAAAAGGGCGGGGTGTAATAAGTGAACAGACTGAATAAAAAGTGAGGTTTTGAGAACAACATTTATATGAAATAAACAACTTCACAAGCATGGATCCCAGCTTCGTAACTTAACATGAAGAGAGTCGCAAATTGTCTTTTACAAGCACCAAGATGTAGCGAAGTACACATGAGTCGGAAACAGTCACGGCTTTCGTTTCCTTAAGAGTACGTCTGTGTTCGGAACCGCCACTCCTTTAACCTTGTCTCGAATCAATGAGATGGTCCTCTCGTAAGCGTCTGTGACGAGCTGGGAACTTGAGCAGCTCGGCTCGTTCTTGGGTGCCGAGGGCCTTTCGCTGCTGGTGGCGTTCTGGCGAGGGGCGTTATTGAAGCTCAGAGGTTCATCGTTGTACATCGGATTCACGCACGAAGGCGATGACAAGACGGGGAGGCTGCTGGTCGACTGAGTCCACGAGTACTCTTGACCAGCCCAAATATAAGAGACCGATGCGGGAACGTTCGGAGCGCGCTTCTCGGCAGGAAAGCTACTGCCCAAGTCCCCGCTGCGTCTTTTGCGACCGCGCGATGTAATGAGCTTGAAATGTTGCCCAGTTTTGAATGCGACATACTTGCAACGGTCGATTATTTTGCGGCGAGTCTCGTCCAGCGTCTCGAACTCGGGCGCATAGCAGACGTGCAACACAGTGCCGAAGAAAGACCTCTCGTCCAGTTTCTTCTTGGCTATCCTGGCCGACTGTACGCGGGCGAACTTCACCAGGTAGGTCTCGGTGAATTCTTCAGTGTCGTAGCCATCGACGGCATGAAAGTCATCGATGTCGCCATACTCTAGGCAAGCGTCCTTGAGGTCTTCGCCAGCGCCAACGGCGCTGACGTTGCTTATCAGCAGATAGCAGGACTCCTGGTTGATTGTGAACACTTTGACGGCAGTGGCCTTCCTACCTTGACGGTAAGCAGGCCTCGAACCACAAACATCCCTTCGAGCATGGTGAGGACGCGGCTTTACGTCGCTTATGTGGCTTGTCATATTTACTTATAGCGGTTTATAACGCTTCGCGATCAACCGACATCAATATTACAGAACAAACAGAATTATACCGAACCTGTGTCATCCATACATGCATCCATTTTTGTGCTCGTTTGGTCTAGATTGGCTCGGCCGCAGCTTCAGCTTGGCTTCGTACACTTTTGTTCGCTGTCGATGTCACTGAAGATTTTGAATAAGAGCAATCAGCAGACAGAGGAGAAATACGTGTTGCGTTACTTACGTATCTGCAGTATTCTGTAGCAGTTCTTGTTATATTTCAAGTATTGCTAAGGTTTCAATATTCAGGCTCTGATAAACAAGGTATTTACGCAGAGACAATGAAAAAAGAGAAGCCGCCTACGCACGCAATGCCGCTGCCTCACAGGAAAACAAATGTCTTGAAAAGTTCAAAGGTCATTGCGTTAAATTGTTCTCAGCAGCGCAAGTAAACACGTGGACCGTGGTATAACCAGGACATGCCTGTGCCACCGACTCTGAGACTCCACGGCACAAAAGAATAGTAGCAGCACGGAGGAAGGCATGTTTTTTTTTTTGTTTTTTTTTCTTCCTCCGTGCGTAGCAGTGACGAAGGTCAAGTGACGTGTTATGACGCGTCCGTGAATTTCAACGTCACCATCAATGTAATAATAAAATTACAAGCTAATGTGCGTTAATTTTTTTCATAACACGAAATAACTCGGGAAGTTTGCATCACG
Organism: Rhipicephalus microplus; assembly: GCF_043290135.1. Lineage (NCBI taxonomy): Eukaryota > Metazoa > Arthropoda > Arachnida > Ixodida > Ixodidae > Rhipicephalus > Rhipicephalus microplus. Next base: position 11,092,989 of record NC_134702.1, on the reverse strand, counting down.
AATCGCCACTTGCCGAGTCGGTACGAAGCGTGTTCATACAGTTTCGTTTGTGAAATGCCAGTGCTGCCAGAGGTTGGGCTTCGCCTCGCAATTTTGGTGCAATGTGTGAAGCACTCTTACGGAAGCAGTTCATGTAATTTGCATTGTGCTACGGGTAAGAATGCACGCAGGTTGCTATGCGACTTCAGCCAGGTGTAATGCGACAACGCGGGGCGTTTAAAAGTGATTGCACTTGACAAATATGCAGACGTAGATGTTTAGACTTTTGACTTACAACCACCCTGGCCCATAGTGTTGGGCTAAAATCGGCGAATAGAAATAAAATGAAACTATTAAAAAATTAATACTTTTATTAATAGTATTTTGAATTAAATTCACATTTAGGAACAAAAAAATAAAGTGGGCATAAGTTCTAGCTCTTTGAGCATAATATGCGGTTTAAGAATACAATGAAATGTGTAGATGGTGTTTCACGTAACGAAAACCAAGAATTTAAGAAATGTGGTTAACCGAGTATGAATGAAACCAACGAAATGTAGTTTGCAACAATAATAATAATAATAATAATAATAATAATAATAATAATAATAATAATAATAATAATAATAATAATAATAATAATAATAATAATAATAATAATAATAATAATAATAATAATAATAATAATAATAATAATAATAATAATAATTAAGAAGAAGTTTATTTACCATCTTTGTGAGGTACAGAGGGAGGGATTATAGAAAAAAGGTGTCCCCGGAGAGTTTAATAGACTACATCTCGCGCTCATTAAGGAGATCAATTATGCAAGATTTATTTATCGTATTTTTATTGTGTGTTTGCACTCATTTCTGAACTATCTTGCTGTGCATGATGGCACTGTATGTAAATGTATAAATAAATAATTTCAGATGGTCGCTATTCAATTTAATGCCAAGTGCATTCTTTTACATTCGGGAGGGCATTCCGGAACACTCGACCTAATTTTTTGCGACAATAACGGAGTTCTATAGTACTAAACTTAACAGCGACAAATAACAACAATTTGTGGTGATTTTTTTCTGGCTATATAAAAGAAAAAGCACGTGAAATGTGAAATGAGACCACGTGACTTGGAATCTTGGCGTGCGCGTGCAGCCGTTCAAATGGCTGACGCGCAGTGAAGCCGATGCTGCTGCGCATTGATCCACCCGCACGGCCGTTTCCCTCTCCTTTTTCTCGAATAAAGGAAATTCAATATGTCGCTACAAGAAAAGGAATAACGAGAAACGTCGCACGTAATCGGCGGTGCCCACCCATTAGCGTCTAAAGATTGCGTTCACGTGACTGAAGACACAGACTCGACAATCCTATTCACCCTTTCCCCCCTCCAATTGGGAACCGGTGGCAGGATCATGAGGGATCTTCGTGCCCGGAACATTCATCACGACGGGTTAACGAGAAAAGAATACTTTATGTATAACATTTACTTGGTGCGATCGAAATGAACAGACACGGCGTGCTCTTCAGTGCGCTGGAATAATTGGAAGATGGGTGCCGCCCCCCCCCCCCCCCAATTCTCCTATCCCCGTGGTGGCCAGGAGTCCATCGACGCTACTAGCCAGAGCATGATGGACGGAGCAGAGCATAATGATAAACACGACTGTGCCTCCAAAGGTCAATGGTCAGTTGACGACGGTTGGTTGAAGGTACACCTAGACATAGGAGAGCGGAAAGGGGAAAGGGATGGGGGAGCGAAAAATTAGCCCCATACATTGGCATAATATGAAGGGGGTGCTGCAACTACTGTAGGAGTTGGGGGGGGGGGGGATTTGGTCAGCCCTATGACATAATAGGAAGGGGGGCGCTACGAGGAACCCTAATTGGCCCCTTCCTGAAGAGGAACCCGGCCTGCGCACGTATTTGTGCCCAGATGATCTTTCTTTAGGAGAATCGGCAGCTCGTTTGAGATGCATCTCGACAGAAAAAACCAAATTCAGCACGGCAGCGGCGTGTCGACACTTCAGGTGCGCTATTGTCTTTCCCCTGCATTATTCCACTCTGGAATGTTGCTCTCGGTCGCTGAGACGGGCGGGTGAACGACAACCGGAGTCGTCAGAAGAAACCGGAAGGGCGAAGACTCCACGATGCTCCATATTCTCTGATATTCTCTGATTCTATTCTCTGATTCTAATTCTCTGATTCTAATTCTCTGATTCTAATTTCCTAACAGTCATTGAAACAGCATTTTGAGCTGCTGAAATAACCCATATATTTAACGTTGGCTTTGTACTTCTCTTGGTTGTTGATTTTTTTATATGTACAATTACTGCTTTCGTTGTATAATCCTGTGTTTTGTACTTTTGTTCTAATGCTGTACTACAAGTGTTGATTTTTCCTGTATACTGTAATGCACGATTTATTTGCTTTTAATTTTGCTGTTTTGTATTCTATTTTCTACTGTAAACCCCCTACAACAATGCCCAATGGGCGATGTATGTATTTGTAATAAATAAATAAATAAATAAATAAATAAATAAATAAATAAATAAATAAATATATATATATAAATAAATATCCGTCGCTGTTCGAAGGACAATGTGGCATTTGTGCGAGGCACTACAATGTCGAGCGCCGCCGGTGATCCATCGGTTTTTTTCATGTTCAGAGGACATATATGTGGCCTCTCTGAGGGCCTGCATCGTTTCCCCGCTTGAGGTGTGGCACTCAAATTAACTTGCGCTTTTATCTTTTATTATTTTTAATAAATATTTTTACGCCATGAGAAGTGAATTCACCGTTTCACTCCAGAGTAATTAGAAAAGTAAGGCGCATTATTTTCTTGAAATTGCTCACTTGAATTGATTAACATTACGTACATTCCTCGCTGCAGCAAAATGCAGTTTGATTATCGTAATTCGATCACTGCCAAGATCTGTCATTGGGCGCAACCGGCCGCAGTGCGGGAGGAACCGCGCATGTCGACCGGCAGCACGTGGCACTCGTGCACGTGTTATATCCGCCATACCATGTTGCTCCGAGGTGCTCTATATCGTATTTCAAAAAAAAAAAAGAAAGCGAGGTAATATCTTGATTTGTGCAAGTTCGCCTGACTAGTCGTAATTGTCGTAATTAAATATTTTTATGCTGTGGTGAGTCATGCTTTTAGTTTTGCACAAAAATAACGAAATATCGATCTCAATATGCACGCACTTTTTTTTTTCGTTACATCTGCTTCGGACAAACAAAAATTATTGCGGACTGTCAAAACTTCTGAAAAAAAAAACAACGTGATACAACATAAAATTGATACAACATTGAAACAACTTGATACAACATAAAGATTGTTCTGTCTATTCAATAGCTTACCGCAGTAGAAAATTGTACGCTTCTCCTTTCTCAGTTCATATGTATCTATATGGTGTTTATTTGTCTTTATTTCATTTAAAAAATATAATTAACATATTCGCTATGTTTCTTTTGTCACTCGGTCCTCCTTTCGCTCTTCTCTCGTATAACCACGCTGTTTTTTCATGATTGATTCATGCAAACAAGTTCAAGTTTTTTACCCTTTTAAAGTATGTTGTTTGTGTTTTTATGCGCGTAGAAGTATGTTCATTTTTTGTGAAAACAGAAAAAAAATACCTCAAAGTGTACAACCTAAATAAAGTGGTATTTGTTAACACAAATGCGTGCATATAGCTCATATATTTTGTGACTTCCGTGATACGTGACGAAAAGTGAAGATGCTAACTTCATCGATGGCAAGCGTCGGACGAACGCCACTCAATGAGAGCTACATTTCGTCAGCAATGTGCCACCAAACAGTGTCAGAAACTGCTACAAGGGCTGTTTTCATCATCATCATCATCATCATCATAATCATCATCATCATCATCATCAGCCTGACTACGTCCACTGCAGGACAAAGGCCTCTCCCATGTTCCGCCAGTTAACCCGGTCCTGTTTTAGACTATAGGGCTGTTTTAGACTATATCAAAGGCACTGAACCAGATACTAAGCTGTAGGGTGCTATCCTAAGCGGCTTCTGTACCTACGCACCACCTCTTCTTGTCCCCATCATCACCCTTCATCCCTCTTTCCTTCCTCCTCCCCTTATCCCCTGTGTGAAGTAGCAAGCTAGAGCGCACTATAGCTCAGGCCGACCTCTCTGCCTCCTAATAAACTCTCTCTCTCTCTCTCTCTTTCAAATGCATGCATATTTTTTTCGTACCGCATTATTATTTGTGTGTGTGTGTGTGCGTGTGTGTGTGTGTGTTTGTGTGTGTGCGTGTGTGTGTCAAGAAAAATATGAAAAATATTGAATTGAATTATTTTCACGTGTCTGCCGAAATGCGGCACTCGTCGAACATTGTGTTGAGCAAAATTGCTTGCCGGCGAAGAAGCGTGTACAAATGGGTACATCGTGCCTTAATCCGGTTGAAGTAACAGGTGGCGCGTACTTGAATGATGTGCACACCACGCCAGTGAATAGGGTATTCAGTTCAGCAATGTACGAACCTGCGTGTGTACAGTCCTATATTTATATCCTCCGTGAAAAGCAGCTCGCTTCGGAGAAAAAAAAAAAGAAGAGGAACAGGGGTGTTGTGAAACGGGAGTTGGGGCACCCCGCCGCTGGTACCAGTGTTGCAAAACGAGTGCCGCCGCATCCCGTCTCTTTCATCACGGTTGGGACTTTGGGTAACGCGGTCCGAACCGGAGCCATTCGAGTCTCAGGAGAATTAAGACGAGTAGAAGAGCCGAGGCTGGTAATAGAAACGTTTATTTACACTATGTTCATATAGTAGCGTCATACTACATGAAAAAAAAAAAAAAATGAAACATCCTTGAGCATCTGCGTGCTCACGTTTTACAGCCCGAGTCCTCGCAAGGTTTACTGCAAGGGAAAACAATTGAGCCCAGGGCCCTCCAATGGAATTGTCGTCTTCATCTCCGTGCATGAAGAGGGAAAGTCAACCACCAACTCCTTCTCAACCTGGGAAAAAGTGAAGAGACACGCCCAGTTCGTTCGCGGCGGGAAAGCGCGACACCAAGCGCAAAGCGATTACAAGGCATGACCCAGAACAGAGCGCACATTCCCGGAATTCACATTCGGTTGCCCAATGACGCAGACAATGTTGTTTGCTTATTAGATGCAACTCAGAGAAAAGCCTGCTACTCTGCACTGTGATGAAGAGCATATAAATGATTTGTTGCGCGCTTGAGCATATGTCGGTCGGAAAACATTCTGCATCCTACGCCTTGGTTTATTTGTTTTGTTTTCGATGTTGTTGGCTTGCAATTGCTTCGCTTCGTATATTATTGGTGCGTTAATTTGTACATTTACGAATATTGCGCAGTCTACATTACGGGTGATCGTAGAGCGGTACACATATAAGAGAAATATTTCGTATTCTCCCGATTTATCTAATTTTAATATTACCTTCACACTTTATTCGCTTTTTATCGCTTTCTTATTTACTTGGGAATAATTTATCGCACGTATCTTAAAGATTTATTCTGAACTCGTTCCCTCGAAAAAGTGTGCGTGCTACAAGTTTCAAGGACACACCAACGGGCAGCCCAGCAATGGCACAAAAACTTTAATGTTTGTAAAGATGGATACGAGAGTACAAAAAAAAAAAAAAAATGCCCGCCACCCACCGCCTGCCACCCTTACCACCGTTAACTTACGCCTGCGCGTCGCTTTTCCGGACTAACTCCTGGTGTAATTTTCGCTGATGTGCACAGTCCTCCATGCAGGCTTTGCATGTTCCCCTGTAGCGAGGGCTTTCCGCAAAACTCAACTAATCTTTCACGGACAGTGTTCTCTTCTTGCAATCATTTGAATCGCGTTGCGGGTAGAAGTGCGTTTTATATGGTATGCATATTCACATTCTGCAAGCGCGGAGGCGTACACCCTTCGCCCACCCCCACCTTTATTTAAATTATTACTTACAGTGAATAAGACATTCCGCATTCGGAGAGTGAGTTTCCGCGTTATTACCTAGCCATGCTTAGAAAATTTATTATGTTAATTCACTACGCAATCGCGCATTACGCAATTAGAACAATCAGTAATGCAGCCACGTGAGAAATTTCTCATAGCCATGAGCACTGTCTCTATCCACGCAGATGCTTTTGTAATATAGTGTGCAGCTAGACCATTGCAAAAACATAGATTTATGATGCTATCGATATTTTTGTACAGGAACAAAAAAAAAAAAAAACGCGGGTGGATCATGCGGTCATATATAATGTGGTGTTTCATTTCAAAACACGAATCGCAGAAAGAAGGATCGGGAAGGGGCCTGTCGAGTGAATGAAAGATAAGATAACACGTGCCCTTTGTCTGAGGCTTATCGCTACATTGCGCGATTGTTGGAAACGACGAAATACGCTGGTGTGCGCGGCGCGGCACTTGTTGGTTATTATGTGCACCAGTGTTTCTTTATAACTATTATTTTTCCCCGTGAAAATGCAGGCATGCACTAGCGGAATTTCTTCTTTGTCTCATCACCGGGACTACCTGTGAATAGTTTCGCTTCATTGCCGCCTTGACAAGGAGAATTTTCTCCACGTATTTATATGCGTATTGTCGCTCTCTTCGAGGTGAACTTCTGAAACGCTAGAATACGCAATCCGCACAGTCGCACGTGAAAGCGATAGGGAAGCTACCGTGGAGTGGAGTCATGGTCGCAAATGATAGTATGTGACGCAATGGGATAAAAATTTGGGGGGGGGGGGGGAGGTGATGGGCCCGCATGCTTTGGGTTCGGAGTTCGAACCTCTCTCCCCCAAATATATCCCCCCTCTCTCTCTGTATACGCACATATATAAGCGTACTCACAATCGCACCTGATTTCCTTGCCCCACCAACGATGCATTTTCATGCGGTTAGTTACTACAAGTGTACGCATGGTGGCAAAATGGTCTTGCAATCATGGAGCCCCTTTAATTACACTCTCCTTCGACTAAGAATAGATAGAATGATTTTGTGCAGTCTGGCACTAATTTATACACAACGCCGAAAAGCGAGAGGGAATCGCACGGCTTTCTCCTTCACAGCGAATTCTAAAAACTGACCTCCTAATGTGATCGGCGCATGGCCCTGCGTGAGCGCACCTGTTTTCGCCTCGCGCGGAGCAGCACTTCCCGCAGTTTGTTCGAAGCGCGCAATAACGGGTGGCGATGAGCGGTCGCCGATTCGCACGGGATGCAGCCACCTTGGCTGTCACAGCTGTTTGTGAAATGCGCACGCGGCGTTAGCGTGTGCGCACTGATACGCGCAGCGGCTACACGAGACGCGACTTCGGGCGCGAAAGGCAACGCCGCCGCCACGGAATCTAGGCTGCGCATCGGCTTTTATTCGCGGCCAAAATGATTTCCTTTTAGCCCGGTTTCAGGCGGTGGCTAACGCGCGCACCGCGAAGTCGCACGGAGGAGATGGCCGCGCAGTGGAGCAAGCTCAGCAGCAGGCGCAGCAGCGGCTTCCCCACCCCGAGCGCCACCAATGGACCTGGTCCGGCTTGTGGACGGCGCCATCTCATTGGATGACGAGAGTTCTCCTGGTTGTGTGTGCTGGAACGCCGCGGGCCGAGGTCGGTCCCGCTTCGGAAACGGGCTGTTTGATGCAAAATTGCCCCGTCCGACATCGAAAACTATCGCTCCAGCATCGTGAGACCAACGCAGACGCGACGGGACGCCTGTGAAGCATGCTCGCAGGGATTTTCGGCGAGACCCGCGACTGCCTTGGTGAGTATCATTCCAAAGGTGGTGCCGTGAAGCCCAACTTACCGTCGCTGCTTTTCCTCTGCAACAAGTGGCACGTCTGTTTGTGATCGGTGCGCCGCATGCCTTGCCGACATGATGTTTGATTTCGTGGAGATCGACTTTTTCTGGCTGCCAAATGAAGGAATGTGTAGCTTCGGGCTGCGCGGAATCTTCAGTCGAGAGTGGCCCTCGGTTCTAAAGGAAACACTCCGTCTCACTATAATGGCCGATTTTGGAGCTTGAACGTGTCGGTGGATAAATACGTTCGCGCTGCTTAGCGCGGCCGCTAGTGTTTCACTCCTAAACTGCACAAATGGCTTTTCTAGTTGAATGTTTATCATTAGAACTTGCGCAACGGCAGCTAGTACAAACATACAAACTGTGTACTCGCGACTACTAGCGACAACCTTTGGTGATGCCTACGTGACTTATCGTAAGTAGGGTAATTTAGGGGCCGTGTAGCACATTCGCGCGCCGCAGAGAGTGGACGATTTCACGTTTGGCACGTTTTATTTGGTGATAGTGTAGCTTACGTTTCGTGGCGTCTCTTTCTGGTCTAGCAACCATTTTGCGCTTTTGCGAACTGCTGATGTTTGGTCGGCGATTCAATTGCTGATAAAGGAGAAGGCGTCTGCAAAGCCTAGTGCTGTCCTCTTGTGCTTCTCCGCTCCAGCGTCGTCGGTGGAAAAAGCTTAGCTCATCCTTGCGGGCACGTGGCGTGAATTTTGAATGCCCCGTGCTTTTTTCTCCGGTGGCGGATGCAGCTTTCGGTGTTGCTCTCGGAGTTTCCTGCTCCGCGCGGCCATGTTATCATATGCGTTGCGGAATGCCTTAGTCAAGCTTGTGCGCGCCCGGCATTACTAGTTATTCGATTTCTTGGTGTGCGAACGGTTATACAAGGCACCCATATCTTGCCAAGTAGGGTCAGTACGATCAAGATGCCGAGGTCGGTGGCGTAGAAACCGCCTAAACCACCCTACTTACGTGGCACCGCGCTAGTTTCGCGCATAATAGCGTATTTAGCGTTTCACTTCGGTAATGCTGAAGTCAATTCGCTACTCTAGAGACTGATAATTATTCTCTTTGCAGGCTGCGCTAATGTTGAAGTAAAGTCGCTGCTTTAGGTAGTGATGATCCTTCTATTTGCTTTGCAGGCTGCGTTAATGTCGAAGTAATTTCTGCTGCTTTAAATGGTTATAATTCTTCTCTATGCAGGCTGTTTGATGAAGCGCGCAGCTGGGTGGAAGCCCTAAAGCTACGACTGGAGCCCATCAAGATGGACCACGAGGAGGAAGAAGACGTAGACGACCCGCAGCAGGACAGCGGATCTGGACACAGCACTGAGAGTGAGGAAGTTACTGACCAGTCGCCCTCTGGCCGTTCCAGCAGCGCAGGATCTCCTAAGCTTGATGAGGAAATTGGTGGAATCTCCCAGGACAACACGGATGACAACACAGATGTTGACGATGGACAAGAGCCAGGGAGTGAGATCCGTGATGGTGAGTTCCAGTTCCATGTTCAGAGCTTCCATATAGTGACTGTGAATGCCCGTCAAGGGAAGAAGCAATACAAGTGCGACGTCTGCACAGGAACCTACCAGCATGCTTTCAGCCTCAAGAGACACTTTCTCAGGACGCACGTTAACTACAAGTACCTGTCGGAAGCAGACATCACAAACTGTAACATCAATCTTAATCTTGTGCGTCAGCTTCGTAAAGAAAGTGAATCCTTGACCTCCGGTGAATCCAAGTTCTTAGGGTTGTATCGTTGCCATCTGTGTTCCACCCTTTTTGATTTGAGAGATGAACTGAAAGCACATGTGAGCAGCCATGTTGATGATAATGGCCAGAAAGGTTTCAGTTGTAGCCAGTGTGAAATGACGTTCTCTCACCGTCAGAACCTTGTTCGCCACCAGTCCGTCCATTCAGGAGAGAAGCAGTTCTTCTGCAAGCATTGCGACAAGAGCTTCCCGAATTTAGCAAATCGACGGCGCCATGAAAAAATTCACGAGGGCTCGGACTTGCCCTGTTCATTTTGTGCAGCTTCATTTGCGCATGATGTGCACCTTCGGAAGCATCTCAGGAGTCACCACCCCGAGTGCTACTACCCATGTGAGTTCTGTTCCAAGTTTTTTCTAGAGGAAGGGCAGTTGAAGAAACACAGGGCCACACATAGGGCTTCTGTTGAGGGAACACCATCAAAGGGAGGCAAGCCACCCGATGGGCACGTTTTTGGGCGGAGGCGTGCAAAAGGCTTTGAGCCTGAAAACAAGTACCTCTGCAGTGTATGTAAGCGCAGGTTCCCTACGTTTATAAGTTTACGCCAACATAAGAAATCTACCCATGGCACAGTGCAGCAAGAAAAAAAGACGCGCTCTCTGCAGTCTCGAAAGGAGCAAATATCTGTCCGATCTCGTTCAGCAAAACCGGCTGCAAAGGAAATGTCTGAGGAACAATTCTACATGACCATTGCTCATCGCATCTCTGAAAACCTGCTCTACCACCTGGATGGTACGTCTACACAACTCAACATAAAGCAGGACCCCTGTGCCTTTCCCGAGGAGAAGAGTGAGAGGGCGAATGTTCAATACAGCATTCATAACTTCCCTGCTGCTTTTGATATCACTCAAATGATGCAGATTTACTCAAACCGAGTTCCATCCAACAACCAAGGAATATCCAATGATGGCTCAGACAACAGTGAAGAAACAGAGTGCATCTTCGTCGGAGGATCGCAGCAGGATCACACTTCACCTCACAAAAGCAACGGTGTTGCTAATTTTAGGTCCCAGAATGCTGGTGAGAATGTGATAGGACACAATATCCCGGTGACCTTTATATGCTCAGTATGCGCATCAAAATTTAGTTCAAGGAAGGCTATTGATGAACATAAGATTAACAATCACCCAAATGTTGTCTGCACTCATGTGGAAATAGAAGGAGAAAAAGAAGTGCCCCCTGAATTGTGTTGGACCTTCACAAGTCCCATCGGGTTCTTTCAGAGCAGCACTGCTACGACAAGAGTTGATTCAGCACCAGCACAGGCAAACCTGGTGTGCACCAAGTGCAGCTCAAGCTTCACCTGTCGCGTTGACCTCCACCAGCACATTTTGGATTGTGGTACCAACTCGGGTTTCCAGAAGCAGCTAACCAGAGGTTACAGTGTGCATAGCCGCCTCGGATGCTCTGCAAGGCAGCTCGGCATGACTAGCAGAGAATGCCATGTGAAAGGAAAAAAGAGACCACACATGTCTGAGAGTCCCTTAGCCGAGGCTAAACGAGCCAAGGCCAGGGTCTCCTCGCCGCAGGATGAAGAGCAGGCCCTTGATTTGAAAGTGCATTCTGAAAGCATTCCTGCCGAACCAGTTGCTGAGGCAGTTATTGAAGAGAACGAAGAGGCAGTCGAGCAAGTTGAAATTTTAGAGCACACAGAAAACACAGATGACTACGTTCCTGTTTCACACGATACAGGAGATGAACATGATGCAACTGCGCTTGGCACGACTGTTGAAAGTGCAGACACTGAAGAGAAAATAGCAGAATCAGACACCGGTGTACATTTGGATGAAGCTATTGTGCAGAGCCCCAATGATAAACAACAATCTAGTCCTGAAGAATTGGTTGGCAATGTAACCAGCAACAACACACATGACGCTTCATTAGATGCAGAAAAAATGGATGGCATGCCTCCTAGTGTACCTGAATCATCTCTTAAAGATGTCTCGCCGCAGGCTCAAGAAGACTCGTGCGAAGAAGTTAAGGTTGAAAGTGATCAATTTGAATTTGCAGAGATTGAGCAGGTGCCATCACCCATATTTGGCGAGGGCAGAAGAGTCCTGAGAAGCAAGACTGCAGCAGCCAGTAATGCCACTGGTGGTGCTTCATCTGCTCTTGTCAATTCTCACACATGCAGCACCTGCAAGAGGAGCTTCACTTATCTGGCCAGCTTAAAAAAGCACCTCAGAGATATTTGTCCCAATAAGAAAGTGGCTGGACAAAAAGTTGTAAAACGAAGAAAGGCTGGGAAGTTCTCCAAAAAGGAAGACGTGTCAAGTGAGACTCAGGTATGCACAGAGCCTGTGCAGGACAGCAAAGATGTTAAGAAAGAAAACTCTGAAATTGCTAGTGCCTGCTTGTCAAGTTCTGTAACCTTTCCTGAAGAAGCAGATACAAGTGGCCTTGAACTTCTTGCGAATGCTTCCAGTATGGCAGTGCCCAATTGCTCCGATGGGACATCTTGGTCTCCCAGCAGCTGTCCTGTGAATCAGCCAACAAACACTGTGCAGACTAAAGAAGTTGAAAGTAAAGTGCTGGCTGCACCAGCCCGCAGGCTTAGAGGGAAAGAGCGCACAGATGAAGACAACGTCGACCATAAGCCGGACATCAGACCCCACTCGCAGGAGCATACGTGCCCTTACTGCCTTCACTCATTTGCCTACCTTTCTAACTACCGAAAGCACCTCCGTGAAGTGTGTCTTCTAAAGAAGAAAGCAAAGGAGAATGGAGAAGAGCCTCCCCTGTTCAGTGCCAAGGCATCAGATGAGTCTCGTTCTCTTGTGGACAGAGCTGATGGCCCTTCAACGGTTACCATGTCTTTCAAAGGGCGCATTGAAAATTCTGTCATCAATCTGCTTAGGAATCAGTCAAAGCAAGTAGAACTCATCGGAGCCCAGGCAGCTGCAGTAAAAGACCAGCCGGGTGGAGCCAATCATTCCTCGCCTAATTTTATGACTTTTTCGTGCCCAGTGTGCCACAAGATCTTCCTCTCCTATGTCAAGATGCTACAACATCGCCTATCACACAAGCTCCAAACAGATGAGCCATTGGTAAAGGAAGAGAAGGCAGACACTGCTGAAGCATCAGACGTTCATGATGGGGAAACGTCTGCCGACGACGCAGGACAGGTTTTGGAGGGTGTTCAACGAGCAGATTGCTCTCACTCTCCAGCATCCACTTCCATTATGAAAACGGACGAAGATCAGCGCTTCGATGAGATTCTTACTGGTGCACGGGGCAGTGACTGTGTTTTAAGTGAAGCCCTTCAGGAGGAACTCAAGAGGGAAGAGCACAACTATGCCGTTTCTCTTGCTGAGCTGGACAGTCTTCCCGATGAAGATGATGGCGACGATGTGGCTGAAGCAGAAGCAACCAAGGAGTCTCCTGTTGAAGTGGTGGCACCTTCAGAAGCCACTGCTGAAACAACCAAGGCAGCAAAGAAAACTGGTGCCGGCAAAAAGAGCGCTTCAAGCGTCAGCAAGGCACCTGTCAAAGACAAGGTGCGGCGGGGTATGCGAAGACAATCTGGCAGGACATCAAAGACAAGCCGGGACAAGCAATAATTGTGTGAAAGAGAACCAAGCCGTGCTCAATCATCTTTTTTTTTTTTTTTTACCCCAGATTCATGGCTGCATCTGATGCAGCTCTGCATCACACGTTGGAACTTCCCAAGATTATGACACAGGATCTGTCTTTTTTTTAGAGTGAGAAAGCTTGTGCTCAAGAAAACATTTGTGAAGTCGACACATTTGGTCATTGTGTACCTTATATGATAAATAATTTTAAGGCTGCTCAACTGTGGTGTGTCACATGTAGCTCAGAGAATTTATGGAGCAGTTATGTATACATTAGTTGGTGCTGTTATGTTTACAAGCTGAAAAGGATTTAATATTGAGAAATGCTTGTAAATAGAAACATCTTTATTTATGTTGAATGTATAAGTGTCTTTATTGTGCTATGCATGACATACGTTTATTTAATTGTGAGAAAGTGGTGTGTTTATAAGCTTTTTGTGTGAACGATGATCGAGATAATTGTTGACTTCATAGTGTAATCATGTGCCTTATTATTGTCGATCAGTGTTGATTAATTGCAGAGTGCAAAGGTAATAATTTGGATAACAATTGTTGAATAAACTTGCATCTGTGCCTTGCTATTATTAACTGATCATATTGTGCATGTCAGCAGAATTCTCATATTTTTGCGAGTCCAAGTGTACATTTTTGTACTAGCTGTACCCACGAATGTGCCTTGAAAGAGTCAGCGAATATTTTATTGTAATCATGAAAAGTAAAAAAAAAGTGGTATTACAAATGAATGTTTTATATGATGCCACAATTATTGATGTTGTTTGGCAAATTAGGGGAGAATATTTTGCAATGTATAATAAATGACATTTTCCTGTCTGAATACCTATTGTGTACGGTTTTTCTTTGACCTGTGTTTTACAGTGAAAGCTGTTATGAGATCACAACATGGGTCGTGTGTAGCACCTTAGCTGCCGCTGCTGCCGCCGCTGGTGTGCGCAACCACTGTAGCACGAATTAGGGGGGGGAAAAAAAACCAAGAACAGAGGCTATAGTGAGATTTAAACACCGATCCACTGCGTGCCAGCCCAGTATTCTACTGCTGAGCCACGCCGGCGCTTGGGATTCGTTCGAAAACTTGCCTTAAGCAGGCTTGATGTCAGGAAAGAAATTGTGTTAATATGAATAATAAAACGTTTTAGAATAGCAAAGGAACAACAGGTGTCACACAATACAAATGGCGTAACGAGTTGGTCGTCCAATACTCCAAGCCATTACAAAAGCTTGTTATCACCTAGTAACTGTGGCACATACTCCAGGCATAATTCTTAACCATCATCAGCCACTGCATGAAAAACAAAGTTTGTTGCAAGTGTTTAGCGGATACCACGCTTCTCCGAAGGATGGCATTGTGAATACTTGCCTATTACACAATGATCAATGGCGTAGCGGGTACCCTGCAAGTGTACTTGCAGTAGCTACCCAAAGAGTGTTAAAACAGGGCTCTTAAAGACCTCTCCTAGTTTTTCCTGTGACTGTGCTGTGCATTGAACGCAGGCCTAATGTTTTTTTTTTGTAGCTCCTGTTGAGGTGGCTTTTCTGCATGCTTTAAATGCATTGAAAGAAAGCTGCCCCTTCTCCTAAGAAAAGCAGGCAAGTGTGTTCAAGGCGGCTTGTTTTGCTTGGGTTGCCAGCATTCAACAATTGCTTCAGTAAGAATCTCATTCAAATTAATTGATTAGATGGATAATTCACTAATATTACATTGCACTTAATGCTTGAGGCAAAAGTTCTTGAAAACAATGCAACCTTTCTGCACAATACCAGTCTGCCAAACTATTCGGCTGACGTCATCTAGGGTTAAAAATAGTGCCGACTCGGAGCCTCCTCCCATTTTTGAGCGAGTTGCACACATCCTGGAAATAGGAAAAAGTATGAGGGTAACTGGATGGAGCAATCTCGGTAATTTCCGCGCATTTTTTTCACTGGTGATATGCACGGTCATGATTTATTTGACTTGATCTATAAGTGGGGTTTAATGTCTCAAAACCACCATATAATTAGGAAAGATGCACAGTTTAACCTCAAGCAAGTAATCATCTGTTTCACACTGATTTTGATGATGAAGGCAGCGAATGTCAGTGGGTAAGAGCTTGTTTATTGTTCCACTAGAATTATACTTGGTTTTGTAAAATATGCGCTCCTCATGCGAAGCATGTCTAGCTGTTGTTCCTGCAGCACAGCTATATACATGGTACACACAGACTGCTCAGCCAAGCACATTAAGTCACGTCTAACAAGGAAGTGAGCCTCTTCAACCTTTTGTGCAACTGGCTCACTTTATACACTTCCTACCATCCTCCCCTGTACAGAGTACCAAGACAGACATTTCTGCCTTTATTATGTATCTTGTCTACACACTTTAGGATACCTAGCCTAATAAGTAAGGTGCTCTGCTGAGAAAAAGGACATGGCTCACATGTAAGCCATTAAGACGTTTATTCTTTTCGGCAGAGTTCTGTTGCTGGCCCTATGAAAGGGCATAGGCTCCTTCCAAATTTTGCTGGTTTTGATCTTTCTGCACTCGCTTATTTTTGAACCTGACCTTGGCTGGCCTTCTGGTGCAGCCTGTTTCAGTGTAGTGCAGCTTGAACTGTCAACCCTTGCCTTGTCAACCTCAACGTATGTGATGAGGAAACTTTCACTGGTAATTCATAAGTGTGGCATTACACATATTTGATTTTGCTTTAGCACACCTCTTGAGAATGACCAGCGGCTGCTTAGTAAAACTGAATCACTTTATAGCTGTATGCTGAGCCATTCAAAAGAGATCCTAAAGATATACCAAAAGTGAAATATTAAATCTGTTTGGACAGATGAGTCATAGAGCCAACTCTCATTAATTCAAACTTGAGGGGACCCCTGGATTTTGTTTGAATGATCAGAAGTTCTTGTTTGTGTGTATATATATATGTGTGTGTGCGTGTGTGCAAACGTGTGTGTGGCTATATGACTTTGGGCAAGGTGACAGGACACATTATGATTAGGTGTTACTTTTTATCAAATTTCTAAATTTTTAAGCATTCTCAAGCCCTAACTGCTCAATATAAGCAGAAAGTGGAGGCATAAGGTCCACAGGGTTATTGATTGTTTACTGCTTATCTATTGAAAAAAAAAAAATGTGAATCAGCTGCTTATTTGCTATATGTGCCTTCAACACGGAGCTCTCTGTGCCAGTTGAGAAGCATCATGGTCTACCACGCTAGTGCTTTGTTTCGAACATTTGTTTACTAGCAAAGCCTTTTTCCTTGAAGGCACAAAGTGCTTATTTTTAATTTTTCTGCTGTTACGATTATATAAACATGCAAATTTTCGAATAGTAGAGGAAAAGCAAGAGATATATGTTCAGGTATTGACTCACAAAAAGTGCGTATTAACCGAATGATGGAGTTTGAACTAATCAGCTTTTGAATATATTGAAAGAATAGCGGGCAAACCGAAATTTCAAATTTTGTTTGAATTAACCAGAATTACAAATTATAAGAGTTGGAATTATTACGAGTCTACTGTACTTTGCTAATGCTGTTGTCATAAATTATGTCACTGGTTAAAAATAGCTGGAATTAGAAAAGGAAATGAAGGCTAATTTTTTATGTTAGAATTTTGTGCAGTAACTTCCCCTTATGAACGTTTGTGTGACGTCGGTAATTTCAAGGTCTTTTTGCATAGTTTGGCCATATTGGTTCAATGAAAATTCTTGAAACTTGCTATGTGAAGATTTCATGTTTTTTAGAACACAATGTACATGCTCTTTATCTATAAGCTATTATGTAGGCCCTTGCAGTCACTGTGAAAGTGTATGACATTGTGGTGAGCTGATGTGAGAACTTCGAGCTGGCATCACCAACCACATTTTCATTTTGCGCATTTTCTCACTGGCGGGGACCTGGCCAGCGTTCATCAGGTTGGAGTCTGAGCAGCGCTGGCCAGGTCCGGCCAAACTCCTGAATGATGAACGACAGCGTGACTACCGTGACAAGGACGAAAGGAAGGTTGTTCATTCTTTCTTTTGTCCTTGTCTCAGTAGAGATTTTGATGAGTGAAACTTTATTGTTGATCTGGCATAAAGGGGGAAGAGGTAGGGAAATTAAAGCAAGACTCTAGCATGCTCGGACATCCTGGAGCAGCAACATACTCACGTCAAACCCATGAGGGCGCCGCTTTCGGTCGCTGGCATTCCAGGATGCCAAGCACGTGCTGGACCACTTCTGTTTAGTTGCCTGGTTCTTGGCTCACGGTTTTGCTGCTGATGTTAGTTGACATTGCTTCTTGATTACCCGGCGGTGGCGCACACTCCCAGGGAAAGAGTCTCTGTGTGGCTCGCGCCTTCTTGCAGTGTTGGCATATTTTACAACGATAACGAAACTGGAAGCCAACGTTACCGTCAAGTGCTTTCCTGCGCATGCTGGGGAGCTGGACGCGGGCCCGAATGCACCAAGGAGGCAGATAGAGACACACATGCTAACTAGTCGCGGGTCTTCGTCAACACATTCCTCGAAGCCGGAATAACCCGAAGTCGAAGACGAAGAGTATTTCGTCACAAGCTACAGTGACGTTATGCGGTGGTACAGATTGAGCAGACGCCTCTACCCACTGCCTCACTGGGACCTACAACGCAGCGGAGTAGCCACACTACGGCAGTTGCAAGCAAGTACATGCCATATGGACCCCTGTCTGGGCAAAGCACGTCTGCCCAGAGATATACCTATTTCATAAATGTTGATCTCGAAATTTTGGCTTACACCCACCATTGGGGGTTTTGCAAGAGTCGGGTAGCTTAGAAAAAATATTTATAATACAGAAGAAGAATAAGTTGTCATTTGTTTAATAAGAATTCTTTTAAATCATAACTGTTATCTTAAAAATAAAAAAGCGGGTCTATTCATTTTTATAAAGCAAGAATGATAATAATAATATAAAAGGTATAACCATGAAGATTTGGAACCGTAGTCATTGTGTAAACCTTAGTGGCCATGCTATCTTGTACAATGTCAGCACAAAGGGATGGAGCATGAGAAAAAAACAAAACAGATGTGCTATTGTTTTATCTTCCCTTCAATAAGAAGATGAAAGGGTGCCACACCAGATCTGTATGTTAAAATTTAATGATGGTATACGACAGCATAGCCTAGTAATTATAATTTCGAATTCTCTCGTATGACATGACAAACTTTTCTACTGCATTATTAGGTGATTAAAAATCTGGGAAATTTCTTAGAGACAGTACACAGAACTTTCATATCATTCGCCTCTGAAATCTAGCCACTACGATAAAAATTGTTGTAGAGATAATATTAGCTAGTCCATCTAACGACGCTTTTGCCACTGCATCAACAGTTTCATTTAGAGATAGGCCTCTATATATGTCCAGGTACCCATATTCAATCAGGTACTGGGAATTTGAACTCTTTCAATACCTACGAGTCACCAGATGTGGGTCCACTGCTAAAAATTCTTCAGTAAATATGGGTGCAAAATCTGGAAGGCAGAGGGAAAAGACCAGTCGACATAAGAGCATGCCACTCCCCTTTTCTTTGCAATACTTTCGTCGCAACGTTTCTTGCAGGTGTAGCAGATGATGTAGTAGTGCCTAACATTTGCTCGGTAGGTGTTTGGCATTATTATAGAAAATGGCATCAAAGTAGATCTTGTTGCGCTATGGTTAATCACGAATCGCCAGTGGCGTAGACATGGTCAACGGCGTGCGCAAGGTTCCATTTCGGGGGCGGGGGGGGAGCACCCCCAAGCCTGGTTCCCCCTATTACATACGTGATGGGGGAGGCGGCCGCCCCCAATGCCCTACCCCGCTCAACCCAGGGAGTGGCACACCGCACATTCGTCTTCCCCCCCTTCTTCCCGAAATTTTAATTTTTTTTTTTTTTTGTGCCATGGGCTACGGAAAAACCAACACTCGGGCACATCTGCCTGCTTAGCCCCCACTAAAAGGTGCCTCTACCATTCTCCCCTCCACTTATGAAAAAAAAAAAAAAAACGCTTTGCAATAAATAGTTTTGCAATGCATCACCAACACGCCCACGTTTACACGCTGTCTAAACTTCTGATTTTTATAATCTTGCACAAATGATGCGTGAAAAACAGCAGACCGGCTGCGGCCACTCCTTGATCGCGATCAAATGTTTTCCGTGCATACCAACGCGCGTGAGACTGGAATTTTTTTCTTTCATAGATAGAACCAAGTACTTTACTGCAAGTTCTCTCTAACCCAAGCCACCTCCCGTTTAGTTTAGCCATGTTCAAGCATTTCGCAAGGGAGAGGTTTTCAAGTTCATAAAACTAAACTAAAAAGGCAGGTCGCGCTTCGTCTACTCTTCCACAAGCAGCCATTAAACAGCTGTTACGCACCGCAGTCGCGTACACACAGTTTCTTACATTTTCAAACATAGCAATAGTTAGTTAATAAAAAATAGTTGATTGATTAGCCGCAAAAAATATTTCTTCCACTGTATTCAAGGATTACCGCGGAGTTCATCGCGTGCGCCAGCCGGTTGTTTATCTGTTGCTTGCTTCACTGCACAGACCGTTGGCACCTCCCGTGCGTGCTGTGTGTGATCTTTCGGTGAACTGTTCGAAAGTAGCGATTGCGCTCCAAGGACAACGGTCCTCGCACCCCTTTTGCTGTCAGTTCGTTGACATCGTTTCACCTTCAGAAGTTACAAACACGATTGCATCGGCCTCGCGCCCTGAAGTGTGTTCTGCTACGTTGCTACTGTGAACAAACATCGAGTGGCTCGAACAGGCACACGTCAACGCCTCTCAGTTTAACGTGGTGCTGATCGTCGGCAGGAGTGATGTACTGTAAGGCTGGGTGACTTGGGTCTTTGGTGGTGGCATAACGTAATCAGCCAGCGTAAATTGACGTCAGAAACGCAAACTGGACAGAAGACTTCAAGCGATCTAAAAGCTGCATATTTCTTTTTAGAGACTTGAAGCGCGAGCTCTGAAGGAGTCTCTCAGGGATGACTCAGACGTGAAACAAACTCACGTGGGAAGTTCTTGCTTTACGAAACACGTACGACTGGCCTTTTAATTCACACTTTCAGCATGGAACAAGCATCTCTCAGTGGAAAGGCTAGCGGTGGTACTTCGAATGAGCCAGTGATCGAACTCGAAAGTGAGAATATAGCTGCGGCAGCACGTGACAAACCCGAAGGACAAAAACCATCGCAAGTCCCTGTGCGCAGTGGTCGCCTTGGCCACGAGGTCAAGCGCAACGCGCAGGAGCACACCTGTCCGTACTGCCTTCACCCGTTTGTCCACCTCTCCAACTACCGAAAGCACATCCGCGAAGCATGCCTCTTGAAGAAGAAGAAGAACAAGCGAATCGGAGACTGCAACGAAGCGGTGATTAGCACAAGGACACCTGGCGCAGATGATTGTCGTTCTTTTGAAAGAGCAGATTGCTCTTCTGCAACGAGTGTGTCCCTTAAAGAGCCGGTTGAGAATTCAGTCATCAACATGCTTAGAAACCAATCAAAACAGGCTGAACTGATTCGAACCCAGGTGGCAGCAGCCAAAGATCAACCCCGTGGGGCCACCAACCAATCCCCACCGAATTTCATGACTTTCTCATGCACAGTGTGCCACAAGATATTCCTCTCCTACGTCAAGATGCTGCAGCACCGTCTTTCACACAAGCTTCAAACCGACGAGCCGTCGGAGAAAATTGATGTGCCTGATGAAGCAGCTGACAAAGAAGCATCTTCAACAGCCACAGCGAGACACAGTTTTGCTAGTGGGGCACAAACTGACCATGGGACTGCACCTGCAGTACAGACAGGGAAGTGCATCAGCAGTATTCTTATAGATACACAAGACTGTGAAGTTGTGGAGAACACAGTTCAGGAGGAACTCCAGAGTGAAGACCCAGACTGCATCATAACTCTAGCTGAGCTAGACAGTCTTCCTGATGATGATGATGATGATGGTGATGATGATTCTTCAAGCCTTCTTGAAAAGAAGCCTTCGCAAAGCAGCCCTCAAAATAAAACGAAGGCAGCTCGTGCAATCAGGAAGTGTAGTCGTGGCAAGAGGAGGCCAAGAAACAAGCCCACTTCATCCAAGGATATAGCGCAGAGCAAAATTTCTGGCAGAGTGCTGAAAACCACTTCCCGGCGCCAACATTAACGGTGCTGAATGAAGGTGGCTCTGTTTTCTACTATATGTATTTTTAAACAGGATAACTTAAGGATGTATTTGGTGTGGCTATATGTTGATTGCCCTGCGGCCAACCAGGACTTCCCAAACTACATTGCAATGTCTGTTAACTGTTAAGGGATACTTTTTGGACCCTCATTTGCTGGTCTAGTGGTGTAACGCTTCTGAACCATTAGTGGATGTGCTGCTATGGAATGTATGGGGCATTTGTATAAATCACAGTTTGGTGTTACAGAGTTTTCCTTAGAAAAATGTTTTTCTATCTAGAAATGTTAGCAAGTGAAAACTATTTCACATAGATTTCCTCTTTTTTTTTCCCCATTTGGGTACTGCTTTCTGCTTGAAGGGACACCAAACTGGAGCCCCTTAATCACTTTATACTGAAAGGTTATTTCTAGTTGATTTTGCCATCATAGGTACATTATTAGAAGAAAATGGATTTCAAAGCTTCAGTTTCAAATTTCAACACGATAGCATTAAATAGCTCACTTTGCTGAAATCCCGGTGTTGGCGTCATTGGCTATGAGCCAAAAATCATCTTGTGCATGACCTAAAAACTGATGAAGGTGCAAATAATGTAAATAGTAAAAAATTACGTGTCCCAGTGAAGAGTGAACCCGGGTAGTTTGCGAGGCAAACAAGTGTTCTACCACACAGCCATGCGTCAGCTTGGAAATGCAGTGAAAACAAATTCCTCTGCTTGTAAATGCAGGCAAAGTAACTTTTCATGCAATACAAACACACATGTCCTATATACATGCTTCACAACACAACATTAATTATCGCAGTAATAATGCGTAATACAAACATACATTGCTATCGGGCATCAGAACATGTGATTATCATATTAACTGCATGGTTCAAAGCTGGCCTCCCACTACAAAGTCACACACATTACAGCACCTATTCCTTTAAGGCCACCTAGCAGGTGCGTAGCAAGTTCGAATAGATGAATTCTGTGTAATGGTAGTAATGGTACCCATTACACAGAATGCGTTGAGTACACACAGTATATCGGGATCATGTTCAACTCTTAAGGTGGAGCCTAAGGGTCCCCCAATTTTCATACCAAACTTGACTGCCTTTTTGATGTCGAAATGAAAGATAAATAGGTCGACGGGCGTTTCTGTGTTGCACACATTGCAACAGACGTATTGCAATCCGAGGAAAGACCTGGCATTGTAATTTTCTCTGAACATGACTAGTCTTTTTCATTCTGGATGCCTGATTTTCTTCCTGTATTTTTTGCTGAATTCATGGTAATAATATTAGCTTTTCACAAGCCGCTTCAATTACAGTAGCAAAAGTTACAACTTACTCATTATGTGCTTTACTTTCTCCGCATCCAGTGATGCGCTTAAACTGAAGCTCTTTAAATTACTAGTTCCCACTCATCTACAGTTTATTCATTTAATTTGGGTTCCTGGCCATGGATGTTTGTAATTCAATAAAATGGCAGAATCTCTTGCAAGGACGCCATTTTTTGCACTGATCATCTGTGTTTCTCCACTAACAGCACGCATCACGATGGTGACATGTTGCACACTTACATTCCGGAAAAGGTTATCATACTTAGTATCGATTGTTGCTCCGAAGTACAAATACCTTTCTGGCACGGTAATTTATTTAATTCAATGATCTTAGTAGCTATTGCCATCACAAAATTTCGTTGCTGTGTTGGTTCCCTCAGTTTTTACTTGCATAAATCAGCTTTGGCGACTTCCCCTCTCTGCCTCGTCTGCAATCGGGAGGAAATGGTTGTTCATTACTTTCTATCATGTGTGGCCGATGCACTACATTAAGAAAAAGAATTTCCGAACTTCATCTTCGAAAGCTGTGCCTGGAATTGTCAGAACCGGTCATTGTTTATTTTGGTGCCACTGCTATGGGATATGACCATAGGGGTGTTTTCTTCACCATTGAGGAATTTGTCATTGGTTCTAAAAGAATATCTTGCTAAACTCCGCAGGCATTCATTATTTTATAATTGCTAATTGGTACTTCAAATTAATAGAATAATTAACCACAACATCTAGGAATTATACACTACAGAAAATATTGAAAAAATTCACCTGCTACTTGGTCGATTCCTTGCAATGTGTACCTATGTGCCATGCCTGGAGGACAAAAAAAACCACCCAATCAAATCAGTAGGTGGGGGCCGAACTCACAGCCTTTCGATTCGTATCCTGTAGGTTCGGCCCCCACCGGTGGCTAGTACTGCTTTCATCTTCTTTAATTCCTTTCTATTTGTACTATAATTACCACACTACAGTTAAAAACTACAAGTGCATTCTATGATGTCAGCTGTGACATTGCTGGCACCTTGGCTTTATTAGATTGTGGTGCCAAGGACTTTAAATACAGTGTCATAATTTAACAAGTCTGATATAATAAACTTGCTACACCAAGTGTTGCTGCACAATGTAAATAATTTTATAGACATAGAATTATGTAGGTCCTAGGAGATGCCATCAAAATCTGTGACATCACGAATTGTGGGAATTGCAAGGCAGCTTTGCCACCTGTGCCTTCTTCTTCTTACATGTTTTGTCACTTGACACACTCCTTCTAGCAGCAAGAGTAGTGTTTATTGTGAAGACATAATATGAAAAAATGCATTCTTCTCTTCAGTGTCCCTTTTAAGTGTAAGAAAGAGGCGTGCCATATCAGAGTTGATTATTAAACCATTTTCCAAATGAAGCAAATGCACAAGCTGCATTTCCAGTGCACTTAAAATATTTGTTTGTCAGATTCGCAGAAGCATTTAAACTCACAGAAACAACAGAGAACTTGCGTTCAGAAATGCTGACATATAGTTTTTGTGAAGGCGGTTAGATAGGCGCCGAGGAAGACGACGTGATTTTGGTGTAGGGCACAGCTCTTGTTCTCCATCTTGGCTTGCGCGTTGGCGCTGTGTAAATATATCTTCAAACGCTTAGTTTCCCGTGTGCCTTCACGTAACAATATCTTCAATTTGCAGAAGGTGCTACAAGATCCTTGTGCAAAAGATGATGGCATACACATGATTTATTCTGACACTAATGTTGATCTCCAAATGATATGCCAAGCATCATTCACATGATGACATCATTATGCAGTAATATTTGTTGACATCACACAGCTATTGTGGAATTTATTGTGCTGTGTTACTACTCTCTGGTGTTGACGTTGTATTATTGGGCAAGGTTAGCTCGCTGTACTGTGATGCTTTGTGGTATTGGTACTGGAGAGATTAGTCATTTAAGGAACTTTGATGGCAGTGAGTCTTCCAATCATTCATTTTATGGTTTAAATGGTTTGGCATTTAATTAGAGATAAATTACAAGTTTAGCATAATACAGAGTAGATGTCGTGCCTTTCATTGCCTCTGCAGTCATTAGCTGTCACTACCTCAAAATGCCTTGTGCAATTCTTCTGCTTTGTTTCTGAAACATTACACCCCACTGCTTCCAGTGCCTCCACTGCTAATCATTATGTCTAGTTGCCCTTTTCATGGCTTCATTTTTGGAGCTGTACAAATTCCTTCTCCAAGTCATTGTAGCAATATGATTTCGAGATTCTCCGCAAAAGAGAAACACATGATGTGCTGTGCCTTACAAAAATCTTGTCTGACATGTGCAGATAAGCACATTAACAAATCTTGTGGGTGTACTGACTGTAGACTTTTGCATATAAAAGCAGTTTTCTTGTTCTAGTAATGTTAATGTATACTGCATATATAATGCACCAATTATAGTGTTTTGCTGTACTTTGAGCCTGTATAGAAGAGGTGTGAGTGAATGTTTTTCGTGCATTATTTTTGGTCTACAGATTCCGAGCTAATCATGAAAAAAAAAAGGAAGGCCTACTTGCTCATTGCTTATGTGCTTAGATAGAGTACACCGAAAATAATTTTTCTACTATGACTTGACTGTGGGCGTTTCGAGCGGTCCGACTGAATAAGGGACTAAACACTATTCACACAATTTCAAGAATCTGTGCCATCATCCGTGTACCTTGCTCATATTCACCATTGAAGCCTGATTGGTGCTAACATGGCTTCTTGTTTTGACCCTAACGTTTACTTGCCTCAAGTAGGGCTTGGTAATTTGTAAAAGCTAGGAAAAAAGAACAAATGGCTGGTTTTGAGGAGATCTGGTGATTGCATTCATTTGCAATGTAGGATAATTGAGGCACCAATAATATTCTTTTCTTGGCATTTTTTAGGTATTTTGTACTCGGAACATAGGGAGGCTTGCACTGTACCAGGGAGTGTTCTTCTGGTCTACGTGGTGTAATGACACAGATGTTCAAACTGGAGTCTATGATCTGTGTTAGCACTTTGATTCATGTGCTGCAGTCTGCAGTTGAAGTGGAGTAGTTGTTATTATTGTTTGCTGAGAATGCTATAGCTTACAAGTGCAATACACTCTTAACAGATGCAGTGCAAGACTTGGGGTCATGTGATACTGCGTAGCAAATGTGCGCAAGTATGCTTAGTGTTCCACATTAAAGAAGTGTGTAAGGGAGGGGGGCACAGCTTGACAGCAGCTCACGTCATTCGGCAACCATCTCAAAGTAAAAATAGCTCACTTGAACAAACTGCATGATTTTTTTTCTGCAAAACATAAATTTCAATTCGTATATTTGCTAAAGTTGCTATGCTACACATTGGAGCCACAGTAAGCATTTTCCTAAAGTGGCATCTAACACTGTTTTACATGCAGTCATTATCTTCAGGGCTCTCTGTCATCACTTCAACTGAGATGGCCATGTTCTCTGGAGAAACGTAATAAATATTGCAAGACCAAGCTTGTGGTACCTAGGCAGTTAATGCACAAATGATTAAATGATCAGGTTAATAACTATACCATGAGTGATGAAGTGTGTACAAAGGCATTATATTTATCATGGAGGCATATGCTTTGAACTTGTTGGTATGGCATAAGTAATCATACAGCACAGACAGGATAGGATGACCAGTTTGAGACAAGTCTGCACAAAGCTTTCGATTCCAAGTCTTATTTGGCAAACATGCAAAGGGAATTATTGTTTGCAAGTGAACTGTGGTAGCAGTGAACCATTCTACTGAAGTGAAGTGTTTTTATTTCTAATAAATTGTAATTCTTTAGTGAAGTGCATTCAAAATGTATAACGTGGGCATCCAAATGTGTACTATTTTTGTCTTGACGATTTGTTGTGCAAAGTGATTTCAATTGTCACTCTGAATAGTGTTTTGTTTTAACATAGGTAGACAACTCCATGCAATGAGTTGACAGACAGCCCCTGTTTGTATGCTTGAAATCTATAGTAGTATTGTGTCTCATTGTAATCTTAGCAAATGGGGCAATGGCCACACAGCCCAAAATGGCAAATATGAGCTGTAATGGGCGTGCAATTGTACACAATGTTTTGCATGCACAAATTTTATGGTGTTTCACGTCAGCACTATATGATATGCACTATGGTTGCTCGCACTGCAAGTAGGCTTTTGCTTGGCACTAAAAAAACAACAAAAACAGCCGTTCACTCTATGCGTAGACAATATTCATAGGAAGCTTGTGTAGCTCTCGGGTTATTAGCTCGAAGTCTTTTAAAGCTTTTGCTATCTTTCTGCTACAAACCTGGCTAAAACTGATAAGGTAGTCAGGCTACTTTTGCTCTACTGCTAATCACAAATGGGTCAAATTCCCACGAGTCAGATTTCACGTGTTAGTCAGTGGGGCCAAATGCGAAAACACAAGTGTACTTGTGTAATAGAATCCTTAGTGGTAAAAATTAATCTGGTGTCCCCATATATGGTTTTACATGTACTCATAACATGTCTTTGGCACACAAAACCCCAGGCTTTTTTTGTTTTAATGCAAAAGTGCATGTGTGTTGGAACATTGCATATATTTGCTTTTTGCGTGTCTCTTTGTTTGGCTACAAACTATACAGATAATGTATCAGTAGATCATGAACACTAACAGTTTGCTGTAACTATTTTTTTCCGTACATAAATTCACTTCTATCAAAGAATGGTGGCACCTAACAGAAACTCATTTCGTGGTGTGAGGCTTGAAATTTTCTGCTGTGTTTGACACAGGGTATGCAGATTTTTCTGCATACCCTGTGTCAAACACAGGGTATGAGGGTATGACACAGGGTATGCAGATTTTTCTTTGCGATTTCTACTTTTACATCTGTTGCTTCTTGACAGATCATACACGGTGATGTTGGTAAACTTTTACAATTGAAGTTGTGTTTGGATCTTCAAGTAGTATTCTGCTCTACACTGTCTATTCCCGCTGCATTAGTCTTCCATCTAAATATGCACTGTAACTCTTTGGTGCTGCTGAGAAAAGTAAATAAAAATATTAATTTAACTTTCATTTAATCTTTTAATAGGAGTATTCATCACTTGTACAGCAGGTAGTGCTGTGCTTTTGTTGCTTATTCGAGTGTAAGTGAATACAGAAAATTGTTGATGGCATATGTGGCCTTGTATTGATCACTTGTCATTAATTTAGGCTATTGCATTCCTTCTGGTATAATTGTCATGTAGTTGTATCTGTACACCCATTATATTACTTCTTATGCAAAATGGATGTCGCTCTGTACATGAAAATAAAGGTTATAAGCACGTCGCCTTTTCGAATGATTTTAAAATTGAGGGAGTGTGTTTATTAATGTGGGAAAATGTGCTGTCCTGCCCGAGTTAAATCATGCTGTTACGTTTTTCTCGTCAAGATGGCTTCTCTGTGTGGCTCGTGTGTGCCGAGGAGAAACCTGCAAATCCAACGCTCGAGCACGAGGCCGCAGTTAAGCTGTCGCCGCGTGTGACCGCAGTTAGGCTAAATTCCCGTGAAAGTGCGAAAGCACAGCGGGGACAAGAGGACGCTTTACTTTACGTTTTAAAAAGTTACTAATTAGCTGCGCGCGTCACAAACGAAACCACAGAGACGAATTATCGTGCGTCATACAAGAATATAACTGGCGACTGCACTGCACGTCCGCAGTGCGTCCTTTTAAATGTTGGCTGCTTTGGTCAGACAACCGCGTTCGGCACTTTTATAACCAGGGGCGGCAGAGCGATGTGACCGATGAAAACTGTGACAGAGACACGGGCGTTGAACGAACGCCTGCATCTAGGCCGAGGAGACGGAGGTACTGCACGCAGCCAGTGGCGAAGCGTGTGTGTCGACTGGTTTGACTGCTACTGAGCAGCTGGTACGAGCAGCCGCGGAGAGCCCATTCTGAAACGAAACGGACGGGCCGATCTCCCGGCATGCATCAGTGGCCGTCGTCGTCCACGTCGCAAATGTTTACGTTGATTCGTGTTGTGTCAGCTGTAAAAAGAGTCGCGTCGCTATTCCACACTCGATGATCTCCAGGCATCTGCGAATGCTGTCCGTCGTTCCGCCGCTAGTTTCAAACGATGCAGTCTTCCTTGGAGTGCAAGCGGCCGCCTTTGAAATGGTATTTGTAGTGCCGCTCTGTGTTGTCATGCCTAAACACACGCCTACCGAAAGCGGTCATCGTGTATCGTAGGAAGGCGTTGAACATTTGCCGAGAAGAACATTATTTTGTCTTGGTTTAGACGTCATAGATTGTTAGTTTGTAAAACATATTTGCTTCGTGCGTGACAAATTTCGTCGTACTTCTATTTCTTAATACCTTGCTGCCCTACATTCTCGCATGGACTCTTTTGAGCTCGTGTTGTAGTTTCTAATGGCCCGCTGTTGAAGAGAACGGAAGCGGTTAGCTCTTCATGTCGGAGAAAACCGCGGTTGTGCACGCGAGCGCGCGCTCGTGTGGTCGAGATAAAAAAGAAGGAAAAGTTGCCTGGTCGTTTTAGAACGCTTCGACGGGGATGAATTCGTTGCCGACAACACGCTGTGTAACGTAGTTGCTCAGTTCACTTATTTCTTTCCCCTGTTTTTTGCGCTCCACTTGCAGTGAAGTTCGGGCAACATGAACACGGCCGTCATCATGAGGAATTCGAAAGTCCGTACATTTTTGTACGTGCTTTTAGGCTGCTGTATGTTGTTCACGGTGTTCCTCTTGTCTTCCACGCACACCAAGTTAAAAGATTCGCAGGAATCGAACGACAAGTGCCAGCAGCAGAGGGACTCGCTGTCTGCCCAGCTACAAGGTGGATATGCACGATATTTGATTCTCACTTTGCCGAGTTCTGAATGCCATACCTCACCTTGTTCCGCCACGTCTGCTGGGCGTGTTTTTGTGTGCTTTCTTTTTATTCACCGCGCGCGTACGAGCGTGGTTGCTGCATTCGCGCCTATGCTGACGGAAATGCATAAACCGTTTACCTGCAGTTGCTAACTGCTACTTTATTGCTACGGCCTGATGCGTGTAGAAGTCTATCTTACTCTATGAAATATCTTGTTTGCCCATCCGATACTTCGATGGTATTGTAAGAATACCTCAAATAATCTTGATCTGTTATTAGAGGAGTCTTGCCTTTTCAGTGAGCTGATCGTGGTGTGATCCAAGCTGAAAGCACTCTATCAAGCGGATATTTTTTGATGCTGCAGTTACACAACCTTCGCCAGGTTCATTGTGTGCGCTTATAACAAGGGCATTTGTCATCGGTAAATCGCTTCTGCTATAGCATAGTTACATTTCATTTCCTTTATGACTGTAGTGTCTGAATCTTGGATGGCCTATCTGTTGTATTCATTTATTTCCTTCAATTGTCAAGCACTGCAACAAGACTGGATTTCTAGTTGTGTAACTTGGAACAA
Organism: Rhipicephalus microplus; assembly: GCF_043290135.1. Lineage (NCBI taxonomy): Eukaryota > Metazoa > Arthropoda > Arachnida > Ixodida > Ixodidae > Rhipicephalus > Rhipicephalus microplus. The sequence goes on along the minus strand of NC_134702.1, from coordinate 11,062,974 downwards.
GAACGAAAAATTGGGCTTTTGTCAAGACCCCAGTGAAAATTTCTTATTGGTTCATGCTGATGAGCTTTCTAGTACACTTGGTTAACAAATTGTGCATTTCTGCATATACTTTGCCTAAAAAGCTACAGTGTATTTGAGTTATTTGAGTTACAGTGTATTTGAGTTATTTGAGATTTTATATAGCTTGCTTATGTGCTGGCAGACATGTGCATACCTGGAACACTTGAGCACAGTGCTTTGGAGCCAATAACATGTGCATACCTGGAACACTTGAGCACAGTGCTTTGGAGCCAATAACAATACGAAAGCAGCTGCCAGGCTTGGAACACTGTGTTTAACATATGTCCTACTGACTGCTGTTACAATCATTTCCTTTAAATTGAACAGCAGTGTAAAAATGTCCTTCATCTCATACTCACCACTATGGCAAGCATGTGGCTTCTGGGAGATTTTCAGTGCACTGGGAGGAGGAGGAGGAGAAAAACTTTATTTCAACAAAGGAGTTTGGAGCACACAGGCTCCTGGGCCCCACACGATCCCGCTGCGCTCAAGCGTTCCTTTGGTGGTGCTCTATGACGCTGGCAGCAGCCATTGTCGGCTCGACCGGGTCCTCTGAACGCAGTAGGGTCTCCCAGTCCTCTGAGGTGTTGAGGCGTTCTAGGGCCCATGGGGGGAGAATCTGTCGGGCAGTGAGAAAGGATGTTTATAACAGACGCATGAGATTCAGAGCAGAGAGTAAAGGCTGGTCTAATGAAAAGGGAACATTATGTGAAATGTGTGCTTCCTGGACATCTTGTCTTTTTCTTTTTGCAGTTGTTTATGAGCACAAAAGTCGTTTGGAAAAGACGCTACAACTGGAAACAACAGATAGAAAAAAAGCCGAAGATGGTAATATTTTGTTACCATAATTATTTTATGCATTTCAAAATGTGTGTCAAGATAATTTGTGTTTGTGTTTAGTTTGGGCTTTGCAAGCTTAAAAGTAGCAAAGATTAATCTGACCTAATGTACAGGTGGAATTCATGTTTACCATGAACGTTTTTTTTCTGTTGTGGAAGAGATGTGTGTGTAGATTCAGTGTTGTTGAAGTACGTCATATTTATTCTGCCCAGCATTTGAACTTTATCTTAACACTCTGAGTTTATTGTTTTTGTGTGATCTTGACCTTGGGCCTTGGGTTGCTTTAGAATGTGCTGTATAGTTGTAAAAGGTGTACACCTGTGTTTTTTCAGTAATCTTAGCTAGTAATCATAGCAATGAGAACCATGGGAACCCCATCTTGTAAGGAAAGAGCATGGTGACTTTTATTGTAACCAAGGAGCCGGTACAGACTCTGAAATTGTGGTTTAGCTCATCTAAATTTTAAAGTTTTTGTATTTTATTTTTTCACCATATTCCCCGCTAGGTGTTAATTAATGAGCTGTTTGCTTTTTTAGCTCTTGCAAAGCGTGTTCAGCATTTGTTGATGACACCTTGTTTTATCTTCACAGCTGTAAAGACCGTCAGAGATCAGGCCGAGCGCGACCGGGTAAGGTGCTTTCGTTGCTTACGGCATTGCTTTTTGGTATTAAAACCTATACAGCTGTCATCATGGTGCATCCCGAAACACGTACCTCAATTCTTAAAATATCACAAATCTGTGCATGTTTGTACTTCATTTCAGCCATTTAATGTAGGATGTGATCTTGAGGATATGGTATAATTGCACTGTACTTCTTGTGCCCGGTACTACATGGCTGGAATTTGTATTAGATACAAAAGAGTTGACTGCTGTGTGAGTTGGTGCTTTGACATAGAAACCATCGTGAGGGTGCAACTAAACACTACACACAGGAAGAAGGAGACGAGCACAAGCAAGTATGAGATACCTTAGATATACAGGACATCCCAGATAACCCTAGCCAGCATTTAAACATGTACCAGTTCACTGTATAGCAATGCCACATAAGGCATAATGCTGACTGACTATGGCGATGCCACTTAAGGCATAATGCTGACTGGCTGCATGGAGTAAGCTGGCAGTGCTTTTCTGGGTTCTGCATAATCATTTCATTAAGCAAGACTCCTTAACCATTTTGTTTTTTTTAATGCTTATTAAGTTTTTGGGAGTTTTTCTGTCTGAACAGTTTTATTGTTTTTCAACCTAATATTGAATATTTTGTTCTGAAATGCATGTTATGACATAAAAAAAAAAAATTTTTGGTGTGGTATTATGTCGAAGTAGCATAATGAAGTTTACTGTCATCATTGAGAAACTGACAAATATAACATGTCATCGCACTAAACTTAACTGTCTAAACAATTAGCGCCTGAAGACCTGTATGATAACCAAAGGCTTCTTTTCTGCGGCGATGCACGAGCAACGCATGTGCCGCCTTCACTGTGCAATCTTTCTTAAACACAAATTGCTAAAAATGTGTGATGGCAGTTGAATAAATTGCCAAGCAAGTGCTGCTATCTGCGAAGTGACATAGAACTAGCTTGGAAACAAGAGACTATCATTGAAAATGCTTATGTGGAGATATCGCAAGTAGATAAGCCACACTATATCAAAACAGCTTGGCAAGGACAAGTTATGCTCATCTAATATTGTTAAGGGATTAATCAGCTTTAAAAGCAATGAAGATTGGCAAGAAATTCTATATAGAAAGTTGTGGATGGGCTTGCAGATATGTTATGTCCTTCCCAGCTCCACTGACAGGGTGACCCTTGTGCAAACCCATCTTCACAATTGTCATGATTGATTCATACATTTGCTTGATGATGATCAAAACATTTTTTATTTGTATGCAAGAAAAATGGGGAAGGTCCCTATTCCGGGACACCTCTGCGACACCCTGTGCCCATTGAACAGGACAACCATGTGATGGTGCTATAAATTAGCCACTAAAGGGTGAATTTGGCTTTGGCACAAGTTTAAGAGCCAATCCCACTACTGCCACAAGGCAGTAGTGGGACTGGGGCAATATTTTTATGCATCACAAAATAAAGACGTTAGAAGCAAGTGCATTCATTAATTAGCCATAAGTTGGTCATTTAATTCTGTGAGTAAACATTGCTGCTGTGTTATCTTTTTAAGCAGAACTTGTTGAGAAAAAGAGCGTTAGTATTAACATGAATGTGTTATTTGAGGTTATGTCATGCTTGGTGCATTTTCTGCTTTATGGTAAAGGCAAATAGCTAAGCATGAGGCACGTGCTGAATTTAAGTGTAGGTGACATCGAAACAGAACAGCTCTGCATACACATCAGCCAGAACCCATTTGTTGGTGAATTTGCAGATGGTGTATGCAAAATTAAGTGAAAGCTCTTGCAGCAGGTTGATTGCTGCTACTTCAGCTAGCTCACCCACCTTGCAGAAAGGCAACGTTTATACTCACAGACATTGCTGAAATGTTTTTCAAACATTGGTAATAATGCATTAGATTTTTTTACCATGAGATACTTTGGGTCAAGTATGCACTTGGAATGGAATGATGCATGTTTTTGTGCCGATTAACCAGAATAAAAGCATCGCAACACAGAAGCTATAAATGAGGCATCTCATCACTGAGCTTGCGTAGGTAATCTTTTGTGTGTTTGACCAGTGCTAATGCAGGTTACCCATTCCTTATTTGTTGCTGATTGTTTATATGCGTCTACCATTTCGAAGTTGTAACTTTTTTAGGGAAGATCCCGTAATAACAAAGGACAGTAAGTGATGGCTGATAATCTGCAGTTATTGTGCTTCGTCACGCTAACTTGCACTGTGTTGTGCTGGAGTACAAAGAACCCATAAGTGTGCTTGTATCTAAAGTGTGATAAAAGATGGACAGAATATATCCCATTCATAATTACATTGCATTCATACTCTTCATATCAAGCTTTTATATCTGCAGGCTGATGCTCGAGATAAGATCAAGAGCTTGGATAAGGAGCTGACCGAGCTGAAAGTAAGCGTGTTCACCTTATTAAGGCTGATTTCCTTAGGATGCATACCGAGAATACGCTAAACGAATATACTGGGGATTGAGGTTGTGTGACTACTTATTAGCTATTGTAAACATGGCTATATATGACGGAATATATATGATTTAAAAATGTAGAAGGTGCTTTGTTTTAAACATCATGTCCACGGTGAAATATTTCCTGATTGTTGATTCCGACTCCAATTTTATTGCTAGTAAACTGTGCTACATTTTTATGAAATAAAAAAAAACTTGTAAAACAATTTGTGCACTTTTAAATGTGCCAGGGAAGTACTCCGTGCTACAATATGGTTAAAAAGAAACAAAGCTCTTGAAAAAGGCTATTGTGCCATTGAGAATGTACATACTCATTGCATGGAATAGCATTATTGTCACAAAATAACTGAAGCTGATGACTTGTGCAATCAAAATTCAAAAGCATTGGAAGTGAGGCAGGCTCTTTCATTTGTGGTTCTTGCACCATGTTTAAGGAGGGCCAAATGTGCTGGTGTATGCATGTCCAATGTACAATCTTTTTCTGATCACTATATGTGGTGTGGGTGCAAATAATTTGTTCAGTTGTAAGCGCTGATATTTTATGTTTCTTCTTTGGTGTCCTCATTCTATTCGCCCAGCTAGTTGAGACGTAGACGTGCCAATTCACTCAATGAGCTACGATACTAGAAGATTTGTGTTAACATTTCCGGAAAATCCCACTTTTGTGTGCAGTAGACTTTGGTAAATATTCGAGAACTTTGAATATTTGGCCGAATATATTACAGTATTTGAATGTGCTTTGATTAGAAGTTGAATTAGAGAAATATCATTATCAGAGTGGCTGTACATTAGACCGCATGTAACCTTCTGTAAAGGTTGTTTTACTGCAGTGGTAGTGTGCCGTACTGTGAATGCATCTATTCAAGAAAAGCCGCTCATACGCCAAGCCCCACTTTAAGGTTAAACAAGCTTATTACCATGATCCTTGAATACTTTTTTTCTGGTAATGAAACTCCCAGGAAAGTTTCATATGGGGACAAAAGTGGCCACCAGAGGCGCCACTGTAAGCAGGAGGGCATCAATCGGCCACACTTAGCAGGGCTGTAGCATGTTTGCGGAAGCATTTCTTATCAAATACACTTCTTCAAATATTTTCCTTCTCCATGTTCTTATTAACAAATCATAGCAGCTATTAGTATTGTCAAAGTGGCCCATGATGCGCGTTTTCAAATTGCCCAAGTTCTTGATTGCTGGCAATGTTCTAACTGAGTCCGTCTTTCAAGTGATGCACATTCATAGCGTTCATAAATTTCTTCATTCCTTCATAGCCACTTTCGAGCTTAAACCAAACACTGTGACTGATTCTAGATGACTGAGAGGCTAATACATTTTGCTCTAGAGATTGTGGAGCTGCTATGCTCTGGCTGCACGTAACATTCAGTTTTGGAATAGTTGCCATTTTATTCTGTTGGTCACCACGAAGCAGCCAATAGAAGTTCACATGCCAATAAAGAAATCTGTGTATCGGGGTGACTTGGCATTAATAACCTTGAAGTATCTCTTGAGGGATATCGTTTGTGAAACATACCGTATTTACTTGATTCTACCGCACCCACGATTGCAACATGCACCCGGTTTCCACGACGAAAAAAAAAAGTAAGACATCGATTGCAACGCGCACCCATTTTTTTTGTTGGCCCACATGATCACACCACTCGGGAAAAAGACTCCTTTCGGGAGCGTCTTCCGTTTAAATATGAGGTGCGGGGGAAGCTTGTGCCTATCTTACGTGCAAGGGAGCATTGCCGTCACTCTAGTTTTGCCGTGGCCCGATGTCAGCACGCGCTTGCTTCGCCCCCTTCTTCTCGACGGTTGTGGTGCCAGGCATGTCGAAGTAAAGATGCGTCTGATCGGCATTCCGGATTTGCCAAAGCAGGGAGCCGTTGTTGTGCCGCAAGTTTAGGACAAACCTCTGAAAACTGAAGCTTTTCTTCGTACTTCTCCGGAAACTTTTGGCATATGCCTGTTCGCCTTCAGAGGGAAAAGCCTTTCCTCTTCATAAAGTTAGTTAGCCAGCACCTGCTCGCTTCAAACTGGCTCTGCATTAGCCCTTTTTCTAAGGCTAACTGCATAGCTTGCGCTTGGAGCAGTTCTGTCGTCACGGGCCGCTGTGCCGCTCACTGCTCAATCACATACTCGCCGAGCAGCTCTTCAATTTGCGGAAACCGACCCTGCTGTGGTCCGCTTAAGCCTTTGCGTGAATCTTTGCTGTCGACAATATTCTGCTTTTGTTTCTGCCAGTCCCGCACGCATGTTTCGGGAACTCCGAACGACCGCGATGCAGCCCGATTTACGTCCGTTTCGGCATACGTGATGACTTTTCTTTTAAAAGCGGCATCGTGGTGCACTCGTCAAGTTTTTGGAGTTGGCCCTTTCATGTCGTCGATGCTAATGCACACCAAAATGACGAACTTCTCAGCACACGTACGAAGTGCCGCACATGGGAAACACATAGGGAGAAATGGCTAACGCGCCGTGCCGACGCACGTAGGGGGCGGCCATTTTGGAATGCCGATGGGCATAGAATGATTGTATTAATTTTTTTTTCGTGCTAGATTCTAACGCGCATGCAATTTATGAACTCGCTTAACCGGAAAAAAGGTGCGTGTTAGATTTGAGTAATTACGATAGCTAAAAATTAAAAGCTCGTCCGTGTGCTCAAATTTGGGTGCACGTTAAAGAACCCCAGGTGGTCGAAATTTCCGGAGCCCTCCACTACGGCGTCTCTCATAATCATAGCGTGGTTTTGGGACGTTAAACCCGACAGATCAAAAATTAAAAGCTCAGAATAAGACACCACAAGAAGGAAAATTGGCCTAGAAGGATTGGCCTAGAAACTGTAGCACCACCTACACTGGGGGATTGGCCAAGAACCGGGTAGTTCTAACAAAATAATTTTATGTTAGCTTACAGCTTTTAAAAGAATGAGAGGGATCAAAGGAAAAAATATATATTAGAAGTTGACAAAAAAATTTGCAGATATAGAAAATGAAGCAGGTAATTTCAGCAATAATTGATAAATGAATAAATAAAACAATTTGAAAACAAGTAATTTAGTAGTAATAATTGGTTCTACAGTCTGAATCTCTTTGAACCATTAATAAACTCCTGCAATGCATTGCCAACTTTCCCATCACTCAATCCTAGGGACAAAGCCCCCCAAAAAAGTACATTTGAAGTATATAACTCTAGTCTTATGAGACGAAAGGCGGCACCTAATGTAATTTTGTGCAATGCGGCGCATCTTTTACAAGATATTAGATATTGGTCTGTTGTCTTAGGCACTCCACAAAACCAACAATTAGGGTAAGCAGCCAGACCAGCTCTGTGTAAATAAAAATTGAGATGAGGAGTTTGACACGGCAGCAGTGATTGCGGCTTCAACTGCACGCGTGCAACAAAAGACGGAGAGGGGTGCTCGAACTGTGTTCTTTTTTTTCTTTGATGTCATAATTTGCGTCTTTGATTTTAAATATTAAAAATGAGATTAAGCTGTTGTGGAGCTGCTAGATATAGGAACTACGTGCTATGAGTAACAGCAGTGGGTAACATTTTAAATTTGACAACTATGCTACGCCTTGCAAGCACATGTAGGCAAACATGTCGACATGTTTATTCATTTTTTTTTGTGCTGAAATTACTGGAAATCGTCGAGAATTCTAAACTGCCATGAGCACAGGCACATAAGAGTTTATTCAAATCTGCATTTCCTAAAATGTGAATGAAAGTGGGGAGATGAAGCGGACGGCACAACGAAAATCGCAGAAAAAATTTATGACCCTGGTTTGCTCCCTCCTTTGGCCGGGCAGGATAAACGATGTTTGTCAGCACGAAACAGTTTGTGTTGCCACGGCCGCTCGAACCCCTTCCGAGGTTTTGCTCACGCGTAAGAAAATGCAGACGGCACCTAATAAAAAAAGTGCACTTCTTCCGTAGAGCTCACAAAATGTGTTTCACAGCCAAAACTGACCAAATAAGTGCGGTCATCCAGCAGGATGTTCTCAACAATGTTCATGTAAACACTGGCACAGGCTATTTTGTCCACGGTACCAGACTTTGTGCTAGACTTACCATCGGTTTCTTTGTCGGCTGCAGTGGAGACGTCTGCATTCGCGACTGTCGCATCACAATCCGGAGAAAGCTCTCTCAACCTTTTTAAAGGTGGGCCCTTCGTTACATGCGAATGCTGTTTTGGTTTGGGGAGGTAAGAAGGCAAACCTCCGAAAATCCTTGGTACGGTGTCTTCCACCAGTCTCAGTCGTTCTCGGTACGGCGAAACAAAATCTCCATTTACTGTGTCGATGTCCGCATTACAATGTCTGCACGCGCAGTGTCACTGGCATCAAAATGTTTTTCACCTACGCGAGCATACTTTTAGTCGAACAAAAATCCGGCAGCCCTGTCGCGGGATCGTACGTTTCTACCTGTTGCGTCGTTCAGCGTTGGCTGGCAAACAGAACAGGGAAACTTTTTCGCCGGTGCCCTTGTATCCAGAGTGATAGCCCGGCATGCAGCAAGTGTTGGGCATTGCTGTCAACACGTTGCGAGCCTGAAAAGCAAAAAAAAGGGGGGGCGATCAGCACGACCACCTCCGCTCCACGCCAACATTCTTCTAATGGTGGCCAGCAGAGCAGCCGGCCGAGCCGGCTTTCTCGTCCCCCTGGATGGATGGATGAATTGATATGGCTGTAACCATTAGATATGGTGGTGGCTAACGCCACAAGTCGTAATATTTAGTGCACCGAAAACTACATTTATCTTTTTTTTCCCTTTAAATAGTAAGGTGGAGGACTGGTACTTTGTGGTGAAGGCGTAGCTGGTGTAGCCCCTACTAGCTATGCCAGCGCCGCAGCGTGGAAATTGCGTGAGCGATATATGAAGCTCTCTCATTGAGTGACGCAGGAGTTTTATGACCAGAAAAAGTATTGAAAGACCACGATAATACCCTCTCATTGATTCATCACTTTTTAAGTTTAAAAGCCTGCTATTACCAGCTTATCTTCTCTAAGTACAGTAGATTCTAGAACACACCATATTTTATAGGTTATCACTTGCATTCTATTGAAAGTCAAATCCTGCTACTATTCAAAGTTTCTTCCACTCCTCTTGAACCAAAAAGAATTCCCTATATTTGCACATGCCTTGTTTCAATTCTAGAAAAATATTGGGCAGCTTAGTTGGGTGATGGAAAATATGCTCAATTTTTTTTATAAGTGATATATACTGTTTGAATTCAATTTAAAATTATTTGACCAAATCACTATTCCCTTCGAATTTGCTTCAAACCTAAAATTTGCTATTTGCTTAAGCCTAGTGTGTAGGTTATGGCTGTCTCTGCATTAATGGTGGGCTGCCTGCCAGGCCAGTTGGCCCTCCTTAGACAGATGTGCATGTTAACACTTACCTTCAGTGACATAAGAGATGTAGTCGTGTAGTGTCTTTTTGCTGGTATCTCGAGGATTTGTTAGACTGGTTCCACTGAAATTTTTGTGTTACATGTAACGCAAGAGCCACCACTTTATCCATTCTACACCACTTGAATCGGTTTATGTGTAGCCCAGTCTTAAATACCTCTGTGTGCTTACTGGATGGCAACTATTCTCTGTGGCATTGGGAAGTAAATCAACAAATCGTCTACTTGAATAGCTAACTCTCTGTTCAACTAGTATGCTGCAAATTGTTTTGCATGATACAATTATCTCAGAAATCTATGCATGTATATGACAAATCCCAGGTGAGAATTTCTACCCAGCTTTTTGCAGATCTATGTGATCATCCTTGTCGGAAAATACAAATCTGGTGTCATCACTAAAACGCATCGCTTGTGCTTTGGCTAGTTTAAGCTGAGGGCGTTAAATATGTGATCGAGTTGTGTGAGAACTTGGGCGGTGGCAATAAAAAGTGTGGCTTCAATTTTCTCCTTCAGAATGCTACCTCAAAAAATTCCACTCACAATGACACGCAAAATGCAGTAAGTCTGAGCAGACTTTGTCTGCGGTGTGGTGCTTGAGTGAGTGGTGTACTGGGTGTGTGTGTGCTGCTATCACTGTGTTGTGAATTGGGTGAAACATGCATAATTGTCCGCTTGTGAAGCTTCAGTGTGTCGAACTCAGATTTAGCCGCATACCAAGCCATACCATATGATTTTGATGCTGCTATGACATTTAATGATGTGTTATTGTACTGGTGGATTATGCATTTTTTTCACTGTACATGTAGGGCTGAAACTTAGGGTTGTAGGTAGTGAAATTGAATATGAATCTGTACTTTTAAGAGACAAATATACACACTATAAAGTACAGATCACTAATGAATCTGATGCTTCAATTGCTGTTAAATATTCAAATTGGGCAGTTCATGTAATGCATAGAACAAATACAGGGTAGTTTGGGGACCAACGATACTGGGACGTACGAAGTAAAAAGTTAAGGAATCCTAGGGCTCTGATGAGAAGACGATACCCACTGACGCAAGACACTGTAGACTGCTGCCTTCATGTGATCATAATTATGTGTTGAGTATTATTATTGGACTGGGAGCAAAGGAAGCTGTAATGTAGGATAATACATTGTCCCAGCCGTATTGGGGAAAGTCTCTTATGTATTAGAAAAAAATCTGTGCTTATTTACTGCATTGGAAACTGAGATTTGCTTGTATATTTTGGATAGAAAAGATGTTTCATTATCTGGGAGCCTTCAAAATTTTGCTCATTGTCCCTCAATAGATGTTCATCAGAAAGTTTGTTCTGTAGGAATTGTTCTTTGTGCTAACAAAAATCCAGTATACAATCAAGCCATGATGTAACAAATGTTAGCTTAATGAAATTCTTAGTTTGATATATTTTTTATTTACAGATATTTGTGTTTTTTTAACAAAGCAATTTTATGCTGCACTTTCTACTTAACAAATTCCTGGCCTATCATATGCCCGTGCTTGAAAACTTCTCAACAGTCACATTGAAATGAGAACTTGAGGAGGGATGAACACCACTTTGCATGCGCCACTTAATACATGAACTTTGCTGGTTCTATCCCACACTGAAATTTGAGATTCAGCAAACCAAATATGGCTTGTTTAGGGCTTGCAAGGTAGCCATATGCTTGCCTTTTCTCCAAACCACTGATAACATTGATCTAATGATGAGATAGAAATCTTTTTTTGGCCTGAACTGAGTGAAGAGACAGCAGCACAAATAAAAGGGCTCGCCCTGCCTGTGTTTCCGTGTTCTTGTTCATTTAGTCCTTTTACAACCGAAAGTTATACAAGAAAAGCATGCTAAAATTATAGTTTTTTTTTGCTCAATGTGTAGAGCTTTTCTTCTATGAATGAAACTGCACCATTCTTTTAAATTTGTGTGGTTCCTTTATTTCACTTAATGCTAAGAAAAAGACAACTTGGCAATGCACGGCAAGAAAATTAAGGCAGAGATACAAATGTCCCAATATGGGAAGCTGGCCATCCAGCATCAAGAAAAAAGTATGACTAGTATAGTTGACGACATACTATTGAGCGCTAACAGACAAGGACACGAGAGAGACAACACAATGTGCTAAATTCAACAAATTTTATTTTCAGGAAACGCCAACCTAATATATCTGTGCACAGTGGCGCCACCAGTCTATCCACTATCCAAGTAGAAAAGCCCTCTTCCGATCTAAAAGGTCCACTGACGGTGCGCTCACACACGTGTCGCTATTGCGAGAGATAGCATCAGTTTCAATTATCTTTCGGACGTCTTTATCTTTGTTTTGTTTCGCCATTACAATGCAGGATTTGTACATAGGTGCACAACCACATTCCAAGCAATCTACTGACAAATGGCCGTAATTATTCTCGTTTTTAACATTTAGCTTGTGCTCGTGAAGACGATCGTTAAGGCATCTACTCGTCTGACCAATACATATATTATCACGTGTCAGTGGAAGCTTCTAAAGAACCCCTTGTACACAATCCACAAAATGGTTGTGATGGTTCTTGGCGCACCCAACAGCTTGCCTGCGGTTCGGATCCGTCAAGCGACTTATCCTGCCAAGCTTTTGCAGTGCTGAGAACACTTCTGTGATGTTCACTCGACTAGCTATTTTCTTCAGATTATGAGCAGTTTTGTGCAGATAAGGCACTACTGCCACTCTGCTCCTACTTCCCGTCTGTTGGATGGCCGCTTCCGGGAAGTAGGAGCAGAGTGGCAGCACAGTGTGTTGTCGTCTCTCTCATGTCCCTGTCTGTTAGCGCCCAATATGTCGTTAAGTTCTGTTTATCAACATGCCCAAAAAATGGCATGACTAGTATGGCCTTAGTTTGTTCCGTGTGGGTTCAATTTTCGTTGAGGATGAATTTAGTCGGCAATCATTTTGTCAGAAAATTTCTTGAAGACTATTCTCTCCAATAGTCGGGAAAGGGTTAAGGAAGTTTTCCTCAATTCTGACCAGCTAGCTCAAAGCAACATTCTGCTTGAACAGATTGGTGAAACTTATTCCCCTATCATTAGTATAATGTGTACTGTGGTTTTATAATCTTTGTTCAAGTGGACAGATGCCAATTCAGTTGTTGCCTTACGTGAGCAAAGCCTTGAATCACTGCTACATCCATCTATTGCAATACATGAAGCACGCAACCGTATCTTCATTTTGTCACCCCACTTTCTGCGTCAAGTTTTGGTATTTACTGGGATTTACTGCAGAGGAACGTAATAGGACGAGGCTCTACAAAAGCACTCAAGTTTTATCACTAATAAGTATGGTAACTTTACAGACTGCAAATGGACAGTGCGTAAAACTATTTTAGCAGGTTTCTTGAAACTCCTGGAAACATCCTCGAAGATCGTGGTTCTCGTGTGGCCCGAGTGCAAGGCAAAGTATACCTGTGAATTTTTGCCCATAGAAAGCGCTGTCTTAGCTCTTTTTTTGGGGTGTGGGGTGTCGTTTACTGCTTAACCCAATCTGTTTGTGCGCTTTGCATGTTTTTAGTTTAGTATAATGTCATTCTTACTTTCTTTCCAGCTACAGGTTGATAACCTCTTTGTTGACAATGGCGTGGTGCCAATGTGTGTAATGATGGGCCTTTGGTTAAAAGCAAGCTTTTAGGCAGGGTGAGATTACAATATGCGAAATTGTCTTGAAACATCGTAGACAAACTTCTATAATTAATGCACTGGCGGTGCTGGTCTTCAATTTCTGTGCAGAGCTGTGCTGTGCCACAAATGAGTGGTACGATTGAAATTGTGTTACAAAAAATTGTTATGGAGCTGTATTCAGAACTGTTTTGCTGTTTAATCCTTACCTAAAGGCTTCCCAAGCAGAGGAGTTCAAAAATCTCAAGACCAGCTTTGACACCCTTCATCAGGAGAAAGAGAAAGTCGACAACGAGTTGGCCAACCATGTCACTCTACTTCAGCAGGAGAGGGACTCCAAGGCAAAGTTAGCAAGTGAGTCGCAGCTTTTTATACTCATAGGTAATGTCAATGCTATGCTAAGTAATCATTGAATGACCTCATTATTAGAACCAATTGCCTTGCACATCTGTTACCACCAAGGTTTTTTTTTATTTTTGATGTTCAGTAAAACCTCGTTAGTTTAGTCACTGCAGCTGTGAAAATTTTTTGAATTAAGTGGATTTTCAAATTAAGGAAACATACAAAAATTGGGATGCAGGAAACTTTAAATTATTGAAAGTAATTATAGGTGGTCGTCTGCTGTGCCGCCAAGTTTGCAGCCTAAAGGGTTATGTTTCCCAGCAATACCTGGTTTCAGTTGTGCCGAAAATAAGGGAAAATGGCGGGTAATGCTGCTGTCGGCATAAAAATAAATTGATAAAAATAAAAAATTTAGACGACCAAGCCATCACACTACTCACAAAAGACATTAATTACATGTGGGAAACTGGCCAGGTACCTGAACAATGGCGCACGGCCACGGTAATCCTTCTCTCAAAGCCAGGTAAACCACTCAACTTCGACAATCTACGCCCGATTTCCCTAACCTCATGCATAGGAAAAGCAGCTGAACATGTCATCCTAAATCGTGTATCGCGCTACATAGAGGATCACGAACTCTTTCCGTTCAACATGGTCGGGTTCCGTCCGCACCTTTCAACACAAGACGTCATGCTATTACTAAAGAAACAGATCTTCGACTCAAAAACGAGAGATGTTCGTGGCATTCTCGCCCTAGACCTCACTAAAGCATTCGACAGCGTCTCACACCGCTTTATACTGGAATCCATTGCCAGCCTTGGTCTCGGTAAAAGATTCCAGGCGTACATTCGTTCTTTTCTGCAAAATCGAAAAGCTCAGCTGCATTTATCGCAACTTACATCCGACACTTACACATTAGGTTCCAACGGGACACCACAAGGGGCAGTCATTTCTCCACTCCTTTTTAACATAGTAATGAAGGGACTATCTGACAAACTCCGCGAGATCCCAAACATAAACCATGCTATATACGCAGATGACATCACCATCTGGTGCCCGGGAGGCTCATTGGCGGAGTTGGAGCGAGCCCTTCAAACTGCTCTCAATACCACAGAAGCCTACTTAAAAAACACTGGACTTCGTTTGTCGCCCACAAAATCAGAGTTGCTACTGTACCGGCAATCTCGCCAAGGCGTTCGTAACTTAACACCCTTAGGTGATCTACCCATAGCGCTACACGCCAAAGATGGGCAGCGAATACCCCGCGTGGACTCCATACGCATTCTCGGCCTCCTCGTCGAGGCCACTGGCTGTCATGCAAGAACAATTAAACATATCACAGCTAAAACCGAGAACATGCTCCGACTCATTCAGCGAGTCTCGGGTCGTAGACGAGGCCTTGGAGAGGCCAACCTTCTGCGCATATACCACGCGTTCCTAATGAGTCACATCAATTACGTCGCCTCTGCCCACAACTGGACGAAGGTAGAAAAGACGAAACTAAACACACTCATGCGCAAAAGCATTAAACAAGTCCTTGGTTTGCCTCAAAACACGAGCACTTCCCGTCTCGACCAACTAGGCATGCACAACGGCATCGATGAAGTGATCGAGGCCCAGACCACGGCCCAAGTGATCCGCCTCTCCTCCTCCAAGGCAGGCCGCCGACTTCTAAGCGAGGCCGGCATGTCCCCACACCCCTGCCTTGAACGCGCAGTAACCCTCCCCAGAGTTGTCCGAGCTACTTACATGGTAACCCCATTTCCGCGAAATGTCCACCCACAACACAACAAAGGCAGACGGCTGGCCCGCGCTCGCGCGATCCTAAACCGTACCGCCGCGAATCGCAACTCTACCGCATTCGTCGACGCAGCGCAATACGGTAACTCCTCCTCTTTCGCACTCGCGGTAGTAGATGGCGACGGAGCCCTACGCTCAGCCGCCTCGGTTAGGCTATCAACAAGCGCCATAGCCGAACAAGTTGCTATAGCTTTAGCGATGACCGACCCCTCACTCACTAATGTCTTCACAGACTCTCGCGCCGCCATTCGGGCTTACGAAACCGGCAACATCGCTCCAGAAGCAGCCCGCATTTTACAAACACGGAAATATACGGGCTCGCACTACCTCTCTTGGTTCCCTGCCCACATGGGCAAAGACGTTCACCCACAACAACCCAACCTCAACGAAATGGCTCATGATCGAGCACGAGAACTGACCCGCCGTGACGATCAATCAGCCACCGAAGAGCTGGGCCCAGACGTGCAGTTTAATGACCCACTACTCACCTTCCATGAAATTACCTCCCACTACCGACACAACAGAAGCCGATACCCTTTACCCCATTCAAAACTCGAACGCGCGCAAGAAGTAGCCTTTAGAATGTTACAAACGAGATCGTACCCATCACGGGGCCGACTCAGCCATTATAACTCAGACATAAATTCACAGTGCCCAGATTGCACAGAAGTGTACTGTTCACTCGCGCACATGCTCTGGCAATGTCCCGCGTTACCTCAGGGACCTCTCACCAGTGAGTCCGACTGGGAGGAGGCACTCAGGAGCCCCAATCTCCGAAACCAACTTAAGGCAGTCCAGAGGGCCCAAGAACTGGCGGAACGCCACCACGTTCCAGCCCCGACTCGGGCGTCGCCTACGGTAGCGGCTGCTAGGATGTCCCACGTGGGCACCCTGGTGGCTTAAACTCCTCAGGACCATATATTAAAGTTCTTGACTGACTGATAAAAATAAAAAAGTGATCTCGTGGTCAGCTAAAATGTGTGCCTGCAGAAAGGAGGACATACTTCACTGCAATACGGTAGCGACATGCAGGCAGCATGGTCACTTTCTTCTCGCAGCCTCAGGTACCGCCCATTCTTTTCGATAAAATAAAGAATTTAATAGCAGCCAGTGTGACGGAATTCCCTGTGTGTTTTGGCTGGAAAGCATGATTTTTTTTTATTGTTCTTGAACTGAGTTTTAGAAGTAGGTGTCGCCCTGCCGCGGTGGTCTAGTGGCTAAGGTACTCGGCTGCTGACCTGCATGTCACGGGATCGAATTCCAGCTGCGGCGGCTGCATTTTAGATGGAGGCGAAAATGCTGCATGCCCATGTGCTCAGATTCATTTGCACGTTAAAGAACCCAGGTGGTTGAAATTTCCGGAGCCCTTCACTACGGTGTCTCTCATAATCATATGGTGGTTTCGGGACGTTAAACCCAACATATCAATCAAATCAATTCGAAGTAGGTGTTGCAGGCAAGAACTTTGCCAGCGGTGTAGTGTGCAAATTGTTGCAGCAACCGCCAATCGGAGGATCGCGTACATCTCAAATCTAGTCAGCCTTATCTTTATTAATATTCTTATATTCTCACAAAGAGTGGGTAATTTATGATGGAGGGCACACATTCTGCCTATGGCAAGATGGCGGTGTCAGCTTCACCTGAGGGGCGTGTGCCTCTTTCACTCTAGCAAATATTACTTTAACCTCCTTGGGCCATATATTCTTCCTCAAAATTTAAGGTGTTTAAAGGGGCCATGTGACACTCTATAAAGTAATTGTATAATCATAATTGCTTCCTCAAAAGACCTTATCGCATCATGAATCCACTGCCACGAAAAGTTTTAGAATCTGTCAAGTATGAGTGGAGTTACAGGGCTTTGTCACATGCTTCAAGTGCTTTCTTCATCTTTTGTACCAGCGAGCACACTAAAATCTATGCAGAGAGGAATATGAAAAGGGGGCAAGAAGATGCATGTTGTCATCAGCACACGTCGTGACCTTGAGTACCTATTAATTTTTGTGTTTGAATTTGCAGCCTACTTTCAGTGCAATTGCGCTCGCGTAGTCATGGGGTTGCATTCCATGGTAACGATGCAAATAACCATGCTCAAATCAGCGAACGGCCATGGACTTTGAGTATATGACGCAGTAATTTAGGTGTATGCATCATTGGTTAAGAGAGGAGGAATCGATGTCTAGCTGGATTTGGAAATGAATTGCAAATTCAAGTCTGCATACTGCACTATAATGCATGGCCTGAGTCTTCTTATGAGCCTTGACTACTAATCGGCAAGTGTTTTCTGGCCATGCTATATGAGTGTTGCAGGGCCCCTCTAAGAACGAGTCCATCAGCTGAAGAGAAAAAGATGAAGTTAAGTCTTCTTTGCCATCTATCCCAGTGGGATTATAAATGTTCAGTTTTGTGTGATAGCAATGAATGGGGCAGTAGTGAAAATGAAAAAGCAGATAAAATTGAGCGCGAGGTTTTCATAAAAAAGCACTTCCTTGTCTTTTTCACACTGTTCTTATGGTAGTTGGATTTATGGCTAGCACGCATGTAGCTTGAAAGGAAGTTTTTATAACATGTTCCACCATGGTTTGAGCTAGTAGTAACATGCTTGTCCCGATTGTAGGGCAATTGGAAGAGGTACTGCAGGCCAGGAAGACTGAAGGACAGTTGGATCTGATGCTTCAGGTAAGCAGCACGCAGAATGCTTTGAATATGTGCGACTGCACTCATCTTTTACCGTTCCCAAATTTAAGATGAAAGCTTTATTTCTTTTTTATTTTGGAGGTACTTGTAAGGGCCCCTAGGGAGGTCATCGCTTAGGGAGATAGGTCAATACAAGCACTCGCATTATAACGACAACAAATGGTTCACACTACAGGTAAAAAAAAAAAAGGATTACAAAATCAGGAAATTGGGTTACAAGAACAAAACAGTGTGTAGTTGAAAAAAGAAACATGTTATAGTGCATGTATATAAGATTCTGGTACATTCTGGTACAAGATTGTTATGCACTAGTTAATATAAATTTTGTATAATTTCATAACTGACAAACGAGTACCTCAAAATTACTCTTCTTATAAAAAAAAGTGATACATCTGCACTAAAACATCAGGACATAAATGTTGCCAAAACGAAAACGGCTATGTTAGGTCTGCCAGGATGTTTCTTATACAGGAGCTGCTGAAGTTTGCTCATTTGTAGAGTGTGGCAAAAAGGAATGACGAGAGCAGCACGGTCCTCCTAGAAGTTTCTTCGCAATTCTGTTTTTGGTTTGGCAGTGCATTAATTGCAATACTTGTAAAGATAGCTAGATGTCTTTGGGCTACTACATACGTCTTGTGTGGTAGGTCTGACTGGGATATCTTTGTTCTAAACCTCACATCATGCTCGTGCACTCAAAAAACACCAGACCTGCACAGAACACACAGCACAGTCAGAGCCTTTCTACTATCTGTTGTTGAGAAAAGTACTACAAGTACATTTGTGAGGTGCCCACCATGCCATAAATCATTATAATTTTGTAGAGTACGGAATACCTTAATGCCACACTGAGTGCCCATGTTCAAATCCTGCTCGATCCCCCCCCCCCCCCCCCTCCTTTTTTTTTTCATTGTGTGCAATACCTGTTGCAGACACTGGTGGTGGCGGCGGCCAACAATGCCACCAAAATTATTGTTGTTGTGAACTAGTTAACAACTTTCGCTCTAAAATAAATTTTGGAGGAAACAATTAGCATTGCTGAAAATGTTCAGATGGATTGTACGTTTGTCATTTGTTAGAGATGTTCTACTTTTTCAGGCATGCACATATGTTGTGTTGGTTTGAAAATAAGGCTTCTGTACTGGAGGCCCCACTGTGTTCAAATCCAAGCGTTAGAGCACGTTAATCTGTTTGGTGATTTACTTAGTAGTCTCAAACGTGTGCTGTATTGTCATATGCACCGCTTATAAGACTCCGTACGTTTTGTTATGTGATCTATTATGCACATATGGATGGACCTCAGTTTTGTGTGGATCCAATTACCGATTATGAAACCTGGCAAGGTGGTTGCGATATCATAAAGTAAAATACATGTTGCTTATCAGAAGAAACAGATAAGGCTTGCTTGAGTGTTCTGTGCTTATGTAGCAGCAGTTTGGTGTGAATTGTGTAATTAATGTGACCAGTTAAGCATATGTTATAGTAAACATTAGGCTTGTGTGAATATTTGAGCACTTTGAATATTTGAACACTTTGAATATTTGAACAAATATTAATAGAAACGGATAGGGGTATAATAAATCGCACGCGACCTCTTTATAAAGGTGGTTTCGCTGTAGTAGTAGAGTGTTGTACCGTGAAGCTTCACTTCAAGGTTGAATGAACAAATAACTTTCACATTTATTCTTCCTTCGTTTCTCATGGTAAGTTTAAAAGCTTGTTATGTGGGCTTATATGATCTGAGTAAAGTGAATTTTAGAATGTAGTATATTTTAAGGTTATCGCTTGCATTCTAATGAAAGTAAATTCTGCTACTATTCAAAGTTGCTTCCACTTCCTTTGAACCACATGTCTTGCGTCAATAAAAAAAAATATTCTGGTGATTAGTTGAGTCATGACAAATATACTCATTTATTCTTATAATATGTAATATAGTACTATATTCAAATTTGATTTTCAATTATTCAAACCAAATCACTTTTCGCACAAGCATGCTTCTGTGCCAGCTTGCTTGTTGCGGTATCACAAGATGTACTAGAATAGAGTGCTGCTTTTTCAGAGACAACTTGAAACCTGCCGTGCTGAAACCACTCAGCTGTACGCAAGGCTGCAGCAGCAGCAGCAGCAGCAGCAGCAGCAGAATGTGGTTCAATCTCAGCACGCAGTGGCAAGTGTAGGCAACAAGCAAATTGCCAACAACGCTCCAGCTTTCTCGGCTGGTAATGGACCTGTACACGCTGCTGCCCCGGCACCCTCGCTTACGCAAGGCAGCAGTGATCAAAAGGCCAATGCAAAGGTAAACTCTCATAACTTTGCTGACACTTGAAGTGTACAGCTCTGTGTGAATAGTAATGCTTGATAAGACGGATGCTTGGGCTAGTTGGTGATTTGGAATCAACATATTTGCGCAGTGCAAGGAAACGAGTAATTATGGCATAACTATTCATCAAGGAAAGAGCACAAAACTCTTTTCTGTGCATGTCTCTTCCTTCTGTATTTACACCATAGCTACTCATTTTCTTGCGCTGAGCAAATATGTTGATTCCAAGTAATGCTTGCCCCCTTTGTGAGATATTCTAAAGCATGGGTGCACAAGCTAACAAAACTCAATGAGAATCCAAAGAAAATAAGTTCTTACCTGTGCAGTCACATCTAATTTAATAACAAAGTTGCGTCCAACATAAAATATCTGTGCTATGTCAGGTATTTGTTAGAATATTATATGCATTACATGCCAACATCAGCAAGAAACATTTTGTATGTTTTATATCCAGCTGGTTGATATACTTTGTGTTTGGGATGTAAATATTTGTGCTTGTTTATGCTTTGACCACTTGTATCAAACTTCTTGGTCTAGATATTTAAAATATATAACCCAAGAGTGTGTGGAGTTCAAAAAAAAATTAAAAGCAGTTAAAATTGTTTTGTGTGGAAGTAGAATGCGTAGACGATAGACTTCTGAGTTATTTGCTGAATGGGCCCATGGACTTTTGCATGTTGCAGTATGGGTTCCTTTTAATGTGGTTGCGTTCTCATTCTATGGTACATTAGTGGGTTTCTGTATTGTCAAGTTTTCATGTTGTATACTGCAAGCACTGCACTGTGATACGGAAGAACTAGACAGAGGAGAAAATTGGTTTTTCCTCTGTACACATAACAAAATGACAGTTATGTACATGCAATATGTTCAAAATCTTGCATCTTTGTAAGCAGTGGCAAGGCAGTGATGGCTACAGAAGCAGAAGGCTGCACACTTTAGTGTCAACATGCAAACGAACAATCCGTACACACATTTAGCAGTGCCACTGGTGTTGTCTGGTGTTGCATCAGTTTGAGCTGTGCAAGAAAGGGAAATACTTCAATATGTATGTGCCAGGTCTTGGTAGTGGTGCTTGTACCATATTGTGGTTTTCAAAGTTTGGCATCGTGCCACGCCGAGGGTTGCTTCAGCCTGTATCGTCAGTGCGTCTTGAAAATAGGTAACAACACCATCAGGGAATCATGCAAAGTCTAGGCGGATGCATTCCATTGTCCAATGCTTTATAATAAGAGTAGCTGGTTTATGATGCACCTGGGTGTAGGAAGCATTTAAGGAGATAAGCAGAGAATTTATTGGTGTATTTAATTAAGAAAGAGTTGCAGGAAACATGTTTACAGCAAAGTACATTGAATCACTCGCAAATGTTCAACATCCCATAACTTTTGATCAGATTAATTCAGAACATACTTTTATTTTATTGCATACGGTTACCATTCTAAAAACTTTTGATATGCTGATTTATACTTAGTAACTCTTTCATTTGAGGAAGCCCCGCCGCGGTGGTCTACTGGCTAAGGTACTCGGCTGCTGACCCGCAGGTCCCGGGTTCAAATCCCGGCTGCGGCGGCTGCATTTCCGATGGAGGCGGAAATGTCGAGGCCCGTGTACTCAGATTTGGGTGCACGTTAAAGAACCCCAGGTGGTCAAAATTTCCGGAGCCCTCCACTACGGCGTCTCTCATAATCATATGGTGGTTTTGGGACGTTAAACCCCACAAATCAATCAATCAATCATCAATTCAATTGAGGAAAATCTTGCTCCCAAAAAGCACATAGGGCATTGACATTTTAAAAGCTATATATTGTATTAGGAAAGTAATTGCATGTTTTATACCAATGCACAAATATACATAATCTCGGCTACTTCAATAGAAATTGGTAAAACTTTTTAACAAAATGAGAAAGAGCAGTGTTTCTCCTTAATTGTTCATGGGCTCTCCTTATTGTGGTACTCACATTTTTTACAGTGTTCGTGATGAATGGAGCCTGTGAACTATTTCACTGGCACTTAAATTGGCATGTGCTGTTATCTTGAGTGACTTGAATAGTAGAGGGGGGGGCGGGGTAGGCCAGATGACAGGGGCTATTGTTGCCACTGTACATATGAATTCTGAACAAAGTGTATGGTGTACCACCCCACCCTTCTTACCCCCTTTGGCTCCCTCAGCCGCCTACGCAGTCAGAGCGAATGGTTGGAGGTTCCAACCTTCGTCAACAGGTGGCACCACCTCTGATGAGACCTCAGCAGATGAGTGCTCCACAATGGGGTGCTCAGTTGCACAGGCCGCACATTCCACATAGCGGGGCGGTAGCCAGGTTTGAGCCACACAATGCCATCTCCCACTTTGATCCCCGGAGTGGGGACCACCTAGTGCGGGCTTTTCTGGAAGCAGGACAGCACCATCCACTGCAGCAGCAGCAGCAGCAAGACCACCAACATCACCCGGAAGAGTATCAGCTAGCAGCACCAAATCTGCAACAGCGTGATGGCAACCATGCAGCTTTACAACATGTGCTCGCTGCTGCTGATGGTTGGCGACGCGAGCACTGATGGCAGTGTATTGAAATGCTATGAGAGGGATAATTAGGATAGCTATAGATTTCATATGGCACAAACTACTTTCTGTGGCAGTGTAGAGAGAGTTATCAGGGTAAAGTTTTGCATGATGGGCCTGTCCTGTATATTTTTGTTTCGTGCATCTTGCATTATTTTACGCTAATCAATAAGCATGCATCCTGTCTGACTTGCCCACCTTTCTATCTGTCTGCTTTTGCAATGTGCATGTGTTAGTACTGAGTTCATTTTGCATTGATTCCTATTTAGGTGTAGCAGCTTGCTATGTGAAACACCTTTTGATTTAACAAAACAAAAAAGTGCATATTTTTTCTTCCCTAACTAAAGCTTATATGTGTCAACTAAGTAGTGGGATTAGACTTTGTAAGCATTGTCATGCTTCCCGTGCTCCTCCGGTGCTTTCCTGTTCAAGTCACAGAAAGTTGTCTACGACTATAATGGACTTCGAACAAGGATTTGGGTGAAGAAAACAAGGTGCATACATTCACTGGTCAAGATGTATTCCGCACGTATGCTGAATATAACATTGATAGTAACCTCGTATTAAATTGCTTTGTTGAGGGCCGCCACTGCTGTGGTTGTTTCACCCAAAAGGAAGCTTGGATCGTGTCTGCTGCCATCACAGTCAGTGCCTTGATTTATGCATGGTCTTGTGTTATACATTCATTGACTTCAAATATGTTTGCCCCGGGTTATCTAGCGTTTGTCACCTTTCTTAATGCCGAACTTGAGATTCAACTTAATCTCTCAAAGGGCACTACAGGCATAAGCTTTGCAGAACTTCCAGGAAAGGAGGCGTGTGATGCGCAAGTACTGAACATAGGCACTCATGCGAGCTGCTATAGCGTGTTCAAATGCTATGGTTGGCTATGCAACATAGTGTGCACTGGAGCTTGTGATGCCTTTGAAACTTACGTGTGGCTTAGGCAAGCAGATGCGAAGCGTGAAGTGAGCGGGATACTCATATTTCATTGTGGCTGCTTCTCAGTTGGTTCTTTATGGCCTTTTATTCTGCCTGTGTTTCTTGAGTACTGCAAGCTTTGGCCACTTCCAGCACGTTCTCTCTACTGGTTGTTCATACCCTACCACAGTCTGGACACCCTTGATAAGGGGAGACAGCATAGAGCAAAGGAACATTGGTGCCATGGGAAAGAAGCAATGATACTTTATATTTTTCCACTTACTCTTTGCTGTTCCTTCATATGCACTCGTGTCTTTGTATGAAATACAGCATATGTGTAAAATGGGGTGTAGTTCAGGCTGCCAGCAGCATTTGTGGCTTTTGTCACTACTATTATGCCTCTCCATTTTTTTATCCTTGTGAATTTAGATAGGTGCAGATGACTGAGCCCAAGTTAAGCGTTTTAATGGTGCTGGGCTTTGTGGCTGCAAAATATTGTTGCACCAGCTGCATTTTATGCTTCTGACACACAATGGCTTGCATTCCAAGCACTTGCTGAAAAATTGGCAGTGTTACTAGCACTTTTCTTATTTGCGAAGTATCTCTTAATTTCTAGCTTTGCAGTTACAGCAAAGTGTGCACTATTTATATTACTCTGTCGGGAAAGAAACGTTGAGTTTTTTTTATACCAAAATAATTGTTAGCTTTTTTAAACTGGCAAGCTTTTACAATGCTTTCAGGGTTTTAATTGCTTAAAATAATACTTTGCTGAACACCATTGTAAGAAATTATTCAGTGAGGCATTTTGGGAATGTGATTGCACCCCCTGCATACCCAGCATTTCTCTCAGCAGTGCTGTTTATGGTTACCTTGTACAACGGACAAACACTATCACAACTGCCCTAACCGGGCAGCACTCGTTGTAGCTGCCTCCTGAGAAAGATAGGTCATGCTTGAACATTATGCCCATCAGCATGTCCCAGTCTGCATCGTATATTAATTAAATAGCCCATTTGTGCATACAGCCTGTTTGATGATTGCAGCATCCAGCACTTGGATGGAATCAGTATGAGGTAGTTATACAGCGGAGGTAGCTAATTAAATGCCAGTTCTTGATGGACAGCTGCATATTTTGTTTGGCCGTGTGTGCTTGAAATAAATGAAAACCAATTGCTGTCTAAGACGGAAGTTTCTGTTTATCTACTTTGAAGCATAATTTAATATTTTGAGTGAATAAAGGTAAACTGGAAGAAGAAAAAAAGCAAGGATTGGTAGTAACAATAGAAAGCTGTGCAATGTTTTTGTGCAGCAAGCTATAGTTGAGGACACTCATGTTATTGCTTTTAAACATATTATAGTACTCTTCATTGTTGCTCACTGTGCTGTGATTTTTTGGAACTTCTTTACAAGGGTAAACTTATTATTGTTTACACTGCAAAGCCAACCACCCATATCTTACAGAATTTTTTATATGACTGTAAAATACAGAATTTTAGATGCGGAAGCATCTTATACTCGCGCCTTGTAGTGCGCCGTCCGCGCCGTCCGCACCGCTTCTCAAACATTCGACAGCTGACGCGCGCGCATGCGCCGTCGCGCCGTCGCCCACTCTTCCACCATCTGTGCATCCCTTCCTCCTCTACACACCGCGCGCGCTTCACTCCTCCACCATCTGTGCACCCTTCCTCCTCTACACACCGCGTTCGACATCTACAATTCTCCTGATTCTCCAGTGGACGCGCATGTGGCGTCGCGCTTCGAGAACATTCAACAGCTGACAGTGCATGCGCCGTCGTGCTGTATATATACTCAAGGTCGGCGCTCGCTCGCTCAGTTGCCGCTCGTCGGTTGGTTTGTATGGCGCGTCGACGTCCAAGGTCGCGGTGAAATGAATTCCAACGAATCCACAAACACAATGATCGACGTCCCTTCGACCAGCGCCGCCCTTTCGCATACGTGTGTACGTGTTCACTCATTTAACACCCCCTCCTACAACCACGTTAACCAATTTAGCCATCGACCCAAGTAAGTCGCAATTTAACACCCCATTTCACAACCTCGTTAACCAATTTAGCCATCGACCCAAGTAAGTCGCACTTTAACACCCCATTTCACAACCTCGTTAACCAATTTAGCCATCGACCCAAGTAAGTCGCACTTTAACACCCCGTTAACCAATTATATGGTCCGCATCCTCCTCGGTGTTCCCCCGAGGGAAGCTGCGGGCAATTTTTTTTATATGACTGATAAAGCTTTGTGTTGGACATGCCTCTACTTCATCATAAAAGGCGTAGAAAAAGTGTTTGTAACTGTTTGAAAAGTATACCACAAAAAGCCACATAGAAGTGGCTGGAAACATTGCCTCACAGTAAATGGTGCTTTGCTGTCTGTTTGCACTTATACTTTTATGACTTATTCTAGCAGCCTCAGTTTATCTGCTATAAACATGCTGATGCATGACTGCATATATCATTTATCAAATAAATGTAAGTCAGCTGTTGCGTAATGCTTATTTTCGATCTTCCGAGTAATATTTTTGTCTCTTAATACTTTGCTAGTATGTAGTTATTTGTGTTGCAAAGGCAGACCATTTCAAAATGTAAAATCTTGTATTGAGTCACCCTAGAATAATTGTAAATTTATAAAGTAAAATTCTTGACATTGACAAGTCTAAGTCGAGTCAATTTTTAAAAAGTCGGCATTAATGCTTTAGGTGCTGCATGCATCGAATTTTTAGCTGTTTCTTCTTCCTTTTGAAGGGTGAAAGATGTGTGTTCTCACTTCACACTATTTATTTTAAAGGTACACTTGTTTATAATGTATTCATTTTACATTTAGATATTTCATGGAGGATGTGTTTTTACAGTATTCTCATGTTAGTAAATTTGAAAATTATTACCACTTTTATCACAGTATTTTTTGTTTGTTTTTGTATGTTCACATGCTACAAAAGTGCATTGTCTTGTGTTAGGCTTTTCTAATCTACATCATAATAGGTAAAATTAGCGCCAGAATTTGTAAGAAATACATGGTGTGTTTATTAGTTGCAGACTGTTGAAACTGCTATGTTATCTTGAGAGCTTCAGTGGCAGCTTTAAGGGCAGGATCGTGTTTAGTGGCTGTTATAGCATTAATCATTTAACATGCCATAGTCTTACGATTTACATTGACAGTAATTTTGATAGGTAAGCTCCGAAGAACAGTGCAGGATTGAGTGCAAATTATTGAGAGGTAACATAATCTTTTAAAACACTTTTTCTTCCAATAACAAATATAGTCTTTACTGGAATCTGGAATTTAATATGATAATGGGCCTAGTTTTTATGTGCAAAAATATCTTGCCGTATATTTTGAGTGTATCCATCAGCCAGCTTATGATTGAAGTTTTTATTCAAGATGTTAGTGTTAGCAGCATTGGAATAGCTTTTTCTTTATCATGGGATGCTTGAATGCCTATCTTTGAAAAGATGACTGCTGGCATGCCATATTTCTGGAAAAATCATTGAGAAATTTTTATACTTTTTATGCTTTCACTATGAAGAAGTACATGGCAACTTGTGCGCTGGTGGGGCTAAAAGTTCATGGTTAATCTTCATTTGTGAGATTCTCAGCTTTGTATACATAAATTAGTGTTGTGATCTGCCCCCAATCGTGAGCATTTTCTTTCACCATTTCTAAGATTATCTTTTACTCTTACGGCATTAATTTGTTCCTGTGGCTTTCAATGGGTTGTGTGTTATGTTATAGCTGCTTATTTAAGGCAATGCATAGTCTTTTTTTTACTCTTCAGTTGACACCGAGAAAGGGCTAAAATGGCAGGGGTGGTTTGCTGCTTTTGCACACTGTCTTCTTAATAACGTGATTTACTTTTATTTAAAATGCAGTCTTTGTATGAGAGTCATCTTTTGAGAATGTGTTCGTCATCTTGTACAAAGCACAGTTTTATACCTTCGATAGCTATAGAATCTGAAATAGAGATATATATACTATTTAGATTCACATTTAAACTTAAGATAGGCTATTTTTCCGAGGATTCATTGTACTTTATTATGTGTTCTTGGCAAAGCGGGAGGCCTTTTATACTAAGGGTAAAGCAAATTACATGCCCATACATTGTTACTTTGTATTTAAGGATCAGTTTATGAGAAGACGAGCTATAAACTTCATTTTTTAATGTTTTCTCGCGTTACTTTTTATGTCGGCATCTGCTATCATGTTGTACCTTGAATATGTATTATTTTCTCTGTGCCTTCATTGTGTTGAATGCAAAGGTGGTGGTTGCTAGTAAAGGTTATTGATTACTCGGCTAATAATAAAGTTAGAATTAGAATGGCTTGTGTCTGGACTAGTTGGCGATTTTTCATGTCGGAGTGGTTGCAGCCGTGTCTTTGTTTCAAAACTAGTGTGGCACATGTTGTGAGACTTTTTTGGATTGGCACTCTCACTTTTTCTGGTTTGTGAGTGAATGATGCAGCTTTTTTAAAATGTGTCCGTTGTATACCTGTTGCTCAAAATAAGTAAACAAGAATAAAGATATTTTTCTTACAGTTTCCTTTCTCAATGGTTACTTTTTATTTTGTCGTCACAGCATCTTTCCGTTTTCACTGTAGCACACACTTATTTTGCAGCGTCACGGTCTGCCCTGGTGTGATGCAGCTGTACATAATTGTCGATTCTTATGCCTTTGCATGCGGTGGTCAAATTTTCCTGGGTGTGTGTGTGTGCCTTGTTTACCATGCTCTCCTTTTGCAAGCTTTCTTCTCTTGTCACTACTAACCCAGGAGTATTTTCTGTTTTTGCTGGAGCTTTCTCTTTCGCACTTGATGAAGTGATAACAAGGTAGTAACAGATTTCCTACTTATTCGTGTTATTCAGGAGGACAAAGGAGCTGGAAAATTGGGTCCCCGATATCAGGTGTCTGGGGCAGAAAATTGGCTGCCAAAGGTAAACAACTGTTTAAAAAAGAAATCTGCGTTTGGCTTGGCTGACTTTCATACTTGCGTTAGACATACCTTTTACACTTTTTTTGCCGTTTAGGCAAGGCAGGGTCGCAGGGGTGGCGTCAGAATATTTTCACCGGGGGTTAGGCTCAGGTTATCAGGACAATAAAATCTCTTCGGGTAAAGGGAGGAAGGGAAGGCAGAAAAGTTGCACTTAATTGTTGACTGTCTTTGGTTCAGCGGTTTGAAGAGGAGGACTGCTCCCTCCCTTTTCCATGTTTTCTGCTGGCGCCGCCCCTGACTGGAGGTTTAACCGAGCGCTACATAGAAGTGTCCTGGTTTCAGGCAATTATGCTTGACTACATGTACACGTTTTGTGCAGATGCTTTCTTCTACTATCATTATCGTAGTCCAGTTGCCAATAAAATCCCAACTAATGTGATTTTCTAGAGATAGAGCTTTTTTTTCCCCATCTACAGTCGGGCGTAGTTGATGCTAGCATGTGGCATGGTCTGTTTGTTGGATTGGGTCAAATCTGATTTCCCTACAGTTTGTTTTCTGGCCACATTAATGTGATATTATTGGTTGCAGTCACAATCACTGATAATGTTCATTTGTGTGGCTTGCATTTCACTAACATCCTTGAGTTTTTGGTGCTGTGGAGACTTTAACGATTTTGGTATAATATGCATGCTTATATGGATGTTCCATGCCACTCTGCACGTCTTTTGGCCTTTTTGTTTTTCTTTGGTTCTGGTGGTTTTTTTTCTAGCCTACAGTAGGCCTTGAACAGTCACTTTTTGAAGAAAATGTTGTTTTTCATGACATTTAGGTATCTGTAAAGCCCCTGGACAATATTTTGGGGCACAATACAAATCTGGATAATCATCTCCAGGCCTGTACATAGAGTGGTGTTACTCTTATTGGCAGAGCTTAAAATGGAACTGCAGTATGTTTTGAACATAGTAAAAAAACTTTGTTGATGTGTAGTCAGGCTCCCACGAACATAAGTATAGTGTCGCATTTTATTCATTGGGGAACTTGCAATCTTGTGTTCAAAACTTTTAATAACTCGCTTTCTTTCTGGCAGTGTTGTTTGCAATTGTGCAGCCAAATCATAGCGATTGTGCTTACAGGCATTGGCTGGTCTCATGAATGGCGCACCGGTGGACTATCTTTCGGGTCACGTGCCTCATTGGCGCATTTTCTTTAAAGAGCACATCGGTGAAAACTCGGCTCACCGTCCCTAGCAGGAGAGTCTTACGACCCGAGCAGAAATGTCATGTGATGCAATTGGTAGAGTGGGACATCGCTGTGAACTCTGGTTCTGGCAATAGGGATTCCAGCAAAATAGTAAGAACCGCAAAGTAGCGCGGCATAGGTTGCCGGCTTTTCAACAACAGGGGCCAACCACTACATGGTAAAACAGCGAAATTAATGCAGTGCCAGGCAGAACGTTTCCCTCTCATTCAAATTTTTGCTGTAGTATGACTTTATTCATGACATTTCTTCCCGGGTCGTGCGCCTCTCCTGCATGTAACGGCAACTGGAAGTGCCACTGGTGCACTCTTTAGGGTATGGAAACACACGGTATCATGTAGATTATGGTGTGTCACCATATGCCAACATCATGAACGCCTAAAACAAGAGGTTAGTAGCCAATAGGGTAAAAGAAAAAAAGAGAAAATGTTCTAGGTTATAATGTACAGTAACTGTAACCGTAAATGTAACTTTAGGGTGGCCTATATTGCCAATCGGATGTATGCACTAAGGGACAAAGAAAGTAAAATAACTACCAATATGGATAGAATAGTTAAAATAGCGGAGGAGTTTTACAGAGATCTGTACAGTAGCCGGGACAACCACGACCTTAATACTCTAAGAACTAGCAGTAACCCAGATGACACCCCACCAGTAATGATAGAAGAAGTCAGAAAAGCTTTGGAGAGCATGCAAAGAGGCAAAGCTGCTGGTGAGGATCAGGTAACATCAGATCTGCTGAAAGATGGAGGACAGATTGTGTTAGAAAAACTAGCCACCCTGTTTACGAGGTGTCTCCTGACGGGAAGGGTACCAGAGTCTTGGAAGAACGCTAACATCATCTTAATACATAAGAAAGGAGATGACAAGGACTTGAAGAATTACAGGCCGATCAGCTTGCTCTCTTTAGTATACAAGCTATTTACAAAGGTAATTGCTAACAGAGTTAAGAAAACATTAGATTTCAATCAACCAAAGGAACAAGTAGGATTTCGAACAGGCTACCTAACAATCGACCACATTCATACTATCAATCAGGTAATAGAGAAATGCTCAGAATATAGCCAACCACTATACATGGCCTTCATAGATTACGAGAAGGCGTTTGATTCAGTAGAAATATCGGCAGTCATGCAGACACTGCGGAATCAGGGCATCGATGAAGTATATATAAACATCCTGGAAGAAATCTACAGGGGATCAACTGCTACCATAGAGTGCTTCATAAAGAAAGCAACAGAATACCAATCAAGAGGGGTGTAAGGCAGGGAGACACAATCTCCCCAATGCTATTTACTGCATGCTTCAGGACGTTTTCAGAAGCCTAGAATGGGAACAGTCAGGGATAAGAGTTAATGGAAAGTACCTTAGTAACCTGCGCTTCACCGATGACATTGCATTGCTGAGTAACTCAGGGGACGAATTGCAACTCATGATTACGGAGTTAGACAAGGAAAGCAGAAAGGTAGGTCTTAAAATTAATCTGCTAAAAATGAAAGTAATGTACAACAACCACAGAAGGGAGCAGCGTTTCGAGATAGGTAATAGTGCACTTCAAGTTGTAAAAGACTATGTCTACTTAGGGCAGGTAATAGCCGCGGAGCCGAACCACGAGATTGAAGTAACTAGAAGAATAAGAATGGGGTGGAGCACATTTGGCAAGCACTCTCAAATCACGACAGGTAGATTGCCACTATTCCTCAAGAGGAAGGTATATAACAGCTGTATCTTGCCGGTACTTAGCTATGGAGCAGAAGCCTGGAGACTTACAAAGAGGGTTCAGCTTAAATTGAGGACGACGCAGCGAGCAACGGAAAGAAAGATGGTAGGTGTACCCTTAAGAGACAAGAAGGGATTAGGGAACAAACGGGGGTTAAAAGTATAGTTTAAATCAAGAAGAGGAAATGGACATGGGCCGGGCATGTAGCGCGTAGACAGGATAACCGCTGGTCATTGAGGGTAACTGACTGGATTCTTAGAGAAGGCAAGCGGGTTAGGGGGAGACGGAAGGTTAGGTGGGCAGATGAGATTAAGAAGTTTGCAGGTATAAACTGGCAGCAGCAAGCACAGGACCGGGTTAACTGGCGGAACATGGGAGAGGCCTTTGTCCTGCAGTGGACGTAGTCAGGCTGATGATGATGATGATGATGATGATGATATTGCCATTTTCTCCCAGGTAGTATCCAGTGTACAGTACTCACAGATGTAAACAGGACAATTACTGGCTAAGTAGTGCACATAGTGCTTGCATTTTTAGGTCATGTTAGAGTAATTCTGACTCGGACGCATAGGTCACCTCCATCGTTTTCTTTAGAAACCAGATTTGTCACGACATAGCGTGGCTATCTCGAAAAATTGCGCATACCGTTTTTACTGTATTGGTGGACGTTGTGTGTTAGCATTGCTTAAACTTCACTGATGAAAAAAAATTGCATTGAGATGTTCATGAGGGGGTATAGTCCACCAGCAGAGCCATTCTGCGATAACCTTATATGATGCTTGTGGGCCCCTCTATACTATGTTTCATACGTCAGGTGCAATAGTGCATAAGCTGTGCGTGAAGTTTGGCAAGCAAATTGTGTGTGTGTCTCGTGCTCGGCTTTCATCGTGTTTCAACGAGCCAGCATGGGATGTACCGTGGCGGGCGGCAATTGCAATACCGGAAAACGAGACAAAAGAGCTGCCAGGCAGTCCAGAGCGTTTATTGATAGCCATATAATTGGATTTACTCGTATCTGAGGTACAAAGCATCTTCGTTTGTTACTGGGCCTAAAGGCATAAAGGAATCATATTATGGGTGGTAAAAGCATTAGACCATTTCTCGCTGTGGATGCATCTACTGCAAAAAGGCACTCTAACCTCCATAGCATTGCACCTGATGTGTGAAATGAAGGATAATGTTGCATCATCCGAGCTTTGAAATGTAGTAGTAATTGCTTGGTCAATACGATGAGCAAAAAGCATAACCTGAAGGAAGCACTTACAACAGATTGCGCTGGTTTGTTGTTAACTTTTTGCTCTTGTGTTTATTTTTTTTTTTGCAACTTATTCATTATTTTACATGAACTCACCCACACCAAGCTCCAGCTGCTTTAGTAGTAATCGGCTTATGGCCGCTTTATGTATGAGCATTGGAGGCAGTTATTTGCCCCCAGTAAAATAGTGCAGTCCTAGTGATGAATTCAGTGGCATCTACAAACACTGCGGGTTACTGTACACACTATAGCAGGGCTCTCAAACTCAGCTCTTCTAGCAGGCCTCAGTCAGGAAATCTTGTCTCAAAGGGGCCGGGGCAGTCAAAACGGTTGAAGAGAAAGGGGACATAGAGAAAACTTCACCTAACATTGCTGGAAAGGACAAATTTTTCATATCCGATATGCAGATAATTTCTGAATAGGATGTGGCATCGGTATTTGAGATACATATCAATACTGATCTCCAGAATGTCTGAAAGGTGATGCTGTGTGATGATGCTGTGGGCCGCAGGCTAAACATCCACAACACGTTCAAGACCCCTGCATGATAGTCGTAAATGAGAGCAACTATAGTTGCACGAAGTTTTGTCCAGTATTTTGTGCGTATTTCTCATTATGGATTTTTTTGAGCCACAGCTGGTCATTGCATTCTGTACAGTTAATTTTAAATGGTGTGGCCATATCTGCTGACCGAAGCTTGCTTAATTATGAAACTTGAGCGATTCAGGTAAGTTACGGTCTAGGGGAGATAGATGGCACTGGCGCAAGGTGATGCTACATCAATTTGAGGTGGCAGAACACAGAGCATGGTCTTGTCCTAGTGACGAACTTGAATGACACACCTTGGGGTAGTTAGTAGTTTATCGTGAAGCAAATACAGCGCACACCTTATGAAGGTGAACAGAAGGAACACGGGGCATAGGCGCTTTGCCTGGTGTTCAAATGGGCCATAATATACAGTACACTCGGAGACATGAAGACAAGCGCTTGTCTTCATACGTCCCTTGTTGATGTCTCCGAGTGCACTGAAAGCTATTATGGATCTTCACCGACAAGCCTGGTCGAAAACCTTGTTGCAGTTCATATTGGCCACTGGCATGGTGGCTGGTTCTGAACATATTGCTCTGCAACATGATCAAATGGGAACGAAAATGCTACATAAGGCTCTGACAGCATTTAGGAGAGGTCAAGATTGCGTGATTACTACATGGTCTACACAGGATAGCATCAAGGGAAGTTAGAGGCTTGAAGAGGTGAGAAGAATCCTTGGACAGGGGATGTTGGTAGAGCCAAAATTTTGCAAGTTTACTAGTCTTCAACTAGGAATCAACTGCCTTGATGCTGATGTCTTTAGTTACTGTATAAATGAAGTTTGATGATTTGCCTTGAACTTCGGTGAACTGCCTTAACTTCCACGCTTGCTGAAGACAATTCCACTTGTTGAAACTGTTGTTGTTGCTCTAGAAAGACCCTGTTAAGGATTTTTTATGGTGCACACATAAAATGTGTGAATTGAAATAGCATTCAATGAGTGTGAGAACATAAATATAAGGGTTCCAAACTTATTGTAACTGGCAGCTCATGCTTAACAGTGCAGCGCTAGGTATATAAAACAGTGCATAAAAACCCGGGCAAAAGTGTGACAATATCAACCAAAGTGCGACAATACATTTTACTTTTTTTTTGTACTTTAAGATGAATCCAAATGGACTGGCCCTATTTGCCATATTGCTGCTAATGCAGTGTATCTTATTCTGGGGCACAGTACCGGCAGTAGCACCCAATATCATTGCCTAACAGCTAAAGTGTTGCACTGCTTGGCTTGATAATGCGAGTTAGATGTATGGCCATGGCATCTGCATTTTAATGGTGATGAAATGCAAAGCCACCCATGCACTTTAATACACGTGTAATTTAACCCCAGGTGGTCAAACTTGTCTAGTTATCCACGACAGCTTTTCTCACATCATGGTTCTGGCACTGAAAGCCCCAGAAGTTTTAATGATTATTCTAAAACAAATTCTAGCAGTTGCAAGGAGACATGCAAGCACCACTTCTTGTCTTGTGCCTTGCTATTTTTTTCCTGCCTGTTAAGGCAGGAGAGGAACCTGTAAACATATGCTTACAAGCAGTGCTGCATTCTCGGATATTTGTAACTGAAAAGGTTGTTCTATGTATTCTTTATAGATTGAAAATTAACATTTTTGCCACTATAAATATTATCCAAGCACACATTGCAGCACAGCAAATCGTAGAAAACTCCAAATACTGTTTCCAAGCACTACGTATGCTGCAAAACTTGAAAAGAAATTTTTGGTAATGTGGCCAGTCGAAGAAAAAAAATTGGGATGAAAGTGTAAAGAAAGTCTAGGAGTGGCATCAGAAAATATAAAGGCTCAGTATACTGCCATTCTTTTATAAAGAATGAAGCTGTTACAGAAAGACTGTAAACTAGGAATTCCTTCACTGCTCTTGCCGTGTAATGAAACATTCTCCTGTTTTTATGAGGAACATGGCCCAAACATTTATTTTTAACTCGTCTTTGTGAATGATATTTGATTTCTTTTGGAATATCTGTAGGGTGTGCTCTTACTGGTAGGAAAGTTGATAAAAGTAGGGGGTCCAGCAATGTTCTAGTGTCGAATGCAGTTCTTATAAGCTTCGTGTAGTGCCCACCCTACTGTGCGAGAACAAACACATGTACGAATTATTTTTTATCTCGTACAATAACCGAATGGAATTGTATAATTGGATCGACACCATAATGCTGATTATTATTAATTTGTATAGCATTTCACCAAACATATTGACTATTTCTGTATTAGTGTCCTTGTTTTGTTTGTTCTTTCTTTTTTAACATGTTCACTCTTGTACCATTTTATTACCCTCCCTGCTTGGACTATGTGCCTGCAGCATTTGATAAATAAATAAATAAAATTTAACATAGGGCACAGGGATAACGTACACACAGGACAAGTGTAATAGCTACATTTTGTCATGAAATGCATCCCCATGTGCATATGCAGTCGTGTAGGTACATGCAGATGGACGTCCATAATGTGATCATAGCAGCCGTCCAGTATGGCAGATTATGAAGAATTCAGATTTATAACCATCATTCCAAAGACTTTTTTTTTGTTGCACAGTGCAACAGATGTGTGTCTGATACAGTTGCTCTCTTTATTTCTGTGTCTCTGGCAAGTGAAATCGCACTCCTGCCCAGAATTCAAATACTAGTCAGCATCGTCTCAGGGGCACAGTTTTTACAGTTGACAGGTAAATGAAAATAATTATTATTAGCATACTGGTAGTGTTTCCCATACTCGATCGTTGCTGCAGTGACCTGTTTGTCCAATTTAAATCTTTTCTACAGTTTGGTGAGACTTCTGCAGTTTTACCTATGCTCAACTTGGGCATCTTTTGAGCTGTCTTGATTAAGTCAATTATTCTCTGTGAAGATAGTGAGTGAAGCTTTCGAAGTTGTACTTGAATATTTGTAAACTAGCACGTGAAAAGCAGGTGCCTCATGGCTAATGAGCTGCATATTTCTGAGTGGACTTTCTTTACAACACGGTGGCATGTGCCATTGTCATAAGAATGACTCTTGCTCCCACACTTACAGCAAGTATCTCCGTACGCTCAGATTTTACAAGAAAAAATGAAACTCCTGGAATGTAGCTAAATAATGCCAGGTCTATAAGTTGGATGTGTGGCAGACCTTCAGAAATGTTCTTTTGAGGAATAAACTCACCAGCTCTCAAAACCAAGAACCACCAGTGAACAGCCAGCATCGCTGTTGTGCTACTATCACTGCTCAGCATTGTCAGATGGTTGAGTGGGCAACACTATTTGATGCTTTACTTGCTGGCTGTCCTCTTGCGCATAAAAATGAATGGTTATTTTATCGTAATAAAGTGACATGCTTACTTTTTAAATGAAGCAGAACGTGACTGTTGCACTTTTGTCCAATAAATGTTTGTGAATAAACCTCTAAAAGATCTGAATTATGCAGTAGCAATAAAATGTAAACCTACTCTAAGTAGTCTAGTGATTAGAATAACCACTGAGTGGTCATGAAAGTACTAGCATGAATAGTCGCTGCACAGATGCGAAAGCCGTGGGTTTTAAAGGGGTTCTGCATGCAACCCTTCTTTAAGCAACCATCTAATGTCTTCACTAAAAGAGTTTTCGCCTTGTGAATCAACCTCCACAAAATTTTTTTTAGAATCCGTTAAGTATGAGTAGAGATGGAAATTTGTAGCCAAGAAAGGGAAAGAAGACAACGACCCTTCCTAGCTTTCTGGTTAGCCGGTGGGGTTGGCGTTGGTCCCGGTTCGAACTCTGGACCAGGACGAATTTTTTGGCGACTTAGAGGCCTGAGCGGGTTTCCGTGTGGCTTCATGCTACAAACGGATGGTTGTGCTCTTTCTCTTTCTCAACCCTTCCACCTACTCGCGGGCTTCCGCAGACTCATTTGCAATAAATTTAGCTCGAGCACACCATGCTCAGATCACCATGTGCTGACACTTGACCTGGGACGTAGTGATCTAGAGCCTGTAGCGTCATTTGTGGAGAAAGGAGAAAGCGATTTCTAGCCGGCTTTAAAGGTAATGGTGAATTCCAGGGTTTGTGCTGTGCCAGAATGCTTGGCTTGCATGATCTCGGCATCGACTGCTGGTCGACAACGTTCTTCTGACCCTGCTGAAAAAGTGCTGCAGGGCTTTATTAACCTTGCTTGGGTCTCTTGTTCACATAAATGTATAAATTATATGATAATAAATAAACAACAATAAATATACATAACAAAGTTTTGCAGAATGGGTGCTGTAGGGAAGCTGTGCACTGATTGGCAAGTGTTATTATTTCAGGTGTTTGAAGACAAGTATAAAATGGTAATGACTTAAAACCTAAAATGCAGAATAATTATCAGAAGGCCAATCATGATTGCACTTAACACTAAGGTAATGCTGAATATTAGGCTTGTTCGAATGGCGAATTTTAGGTTTGAAGCTAATTTGAAGTGAATGTGGTGATTTTGGTCCAATAATCTCAAATTGAATTCGAATATAATATGTATCACATGTTATGAAAAAAAATTGGTATATTTGTCATGACCCAACTAAGCTGTACAATATTTTTTAAAAGTTAAAAGACTACCTGTGCAAATGCCTTTTTTTTTTTTGGTTTGAAGGAAGTGGAAACAATATTGATTATAAGCAGAATTTGACTTTCAGGATAATGGAAGTGATAACCTGTAAAATATGTTTTAAAGTTTACTTTGCCTAGAGCATTTAAGCTGGTATGACAAACTTTTAAACATAAAAATCTTAAATGTGACGAATCGATGAGAGGGTATTGCGCTCATTTCACCCTAAGAAGAAGCTTCGCCGCAGTGCAGATTTCTCCTGGATAGTAGTTTTCATGGCTTAGCACCACTTCAATGCACTAAAACCACTTTTACAGGGGGTTACATGCGAATTAATATACAGCTTAATAAGTGCTTTCACGGCTTAGCAGCCCTTTACTGCAGTAAAACCACTTTCACAGAGAGTTACATGCGGGCTATTATACCTCTATTCGTTTATTTCTAATACTTCAAAGCTTTCAATAACTTTTTATTCAAATTGTAGTAATACAGTAATATTCGTTCAAATGTTCGAAGCTTGCGAGTATTCGCACAAGCCTACTGAATATCCTAGAAAATGGAGCATTCACGATTGGCAGCCAATCTATGAAGTTGGTGCTCGAATATGCATACCTAGGTCAGTTACTGGGGAGCATACTCGTGTAAAGGAAATTCACACACACAAAAAAAAACGATGGGTTGTGGCGCATACGGCAGGCATCCCCGTATCGTGGTATTCATATGCGGCTGCCTGCAGATGAGAAGTTCGCAATCGGAGCATATTGCCAGCTGTGAAACGTGGGGTGAAACAGGTGCCAGGATTTTTTTTATTGTCTGCTCACATACTGCATCAATGAGACATGGAGCAGTGCAAGCTTTGCTTAAAAATGTTTTCCATGGTGACATCATAGTCTCACGAAGTGC
The DNA here is from genome assembly GCF_043290135.1 of Rhipicephalus microplus. Classification (NCBI taxonomy): domain Eukaryota; kingdom Metazoa; phylum Arthropoda; class Arachnida; order Ixodida; family Ixodidae; genus Rhipicephalus; species Rhipicephalus microplus. Next base: position 11,024,049 of record NC_134702.1, on the reverse strand, counting down.
ATTCAGTGTGCTGCTCACTGTTAGTGTGCCAGCAGTAGTTTTATGACATCATTTCTCTTGCTTTGCAAATGGGCAAAGTAAGCTTGAATTGCATGTATTCACAGCGATAGCAGAAGTCTTGTAGATTGTCTGTGTGACCTTACAAACACTGCTGAGGGGAGAGGATACCACCGTTAACTACCGATGAGTCCAATTTAATGATGAGTCTCACCGATGAGTCCCACCGATGAGTCCCACCGATGAGTCCCACCGATGAGTCCCACCGATGAGTCCTACCGATGAGTCCTACCGATGAGTCCCACCACTCGCTACTCGTCACTGAGAGCCCTATGTATATTTTTCAAGGGTTCTGTCATTGTTATTCAAGCCACTCAGGAGGTGGCTTGAAATCGAATTTTCTAATTGACCCTAGAAATGTTATATATTTGCTCCTAAACCGGAGAAGTGTGGACCACATGATATTATTATATGGCATTTTATTCAATGCTGTATTCCTCTGGTTGGAGCAGAGAAGTAGGATAATATGCAAGGAGCCTGCTCCCCCCCCCGTGTGTGTGTGTGTGTATAGAATTTCAACCTTTCCTAGACAGAAATTTCAGCTGTGCTAATGCATTGTAGACCTAGCTGCCATAATCATATACTTAGCTGTGTTGACTCTCTCTATGCTTTTTTTGTCTAAAGGTTGTTGATGTGGAGTCAAGTGATGGTTTGAGACCCATTGCCAACAGTGCCAAGAATCCAGTGCCTGCCGCGCAAGTCTTGGCACCTCCCAATGGCTTGGCCCTTCAGCAGGCTGCCAAAGCGAGCCCAGAAGTCTCCCAAGCCAAGGGCAAGATGTCTTCCACGCCGGGAAGTGCTGTTCCGGATGCCATCCTGTCACCTCTTCAGCAGGAAGGCAAGGCCAATCATGGAAACAATGAACTGTCTGGGTTGCCAAAAAACCAAGGCCAGCAGCCAGTTGGCCAGAAACCTCCAGTTGTGTCACAGCCAGGAGTACCCCAAGTTGCTTTGCAGCCTTCAGCTCAAGTAGAGTCTTCGCAGAGGCCACCTGCTCAGCCTTTGGCACGGCCTGTCCCGCAGCCTGCAGTCCAGGAAGAGCAGAACTTTCTGCATAAGCCTCTGCAGCAGCCGGCACTGCTCGGAGTAAATGCAGATCCCCTGTCCCAGATCAAGAGTCAGCTTTCACAGCTGAATGTGGACCAGCCTGCTGCCGCGGAGCATGGTTTCAAGCCTGGTGAACAACCTCCTATTGGAAACCAGGCACCTCCAGTCTTGCCAGCTCCCAGCATTGTAAAATCACCGCCACCAGCAGCCGGGGTATAAATTTTGCTTATACATTAATAGTTATTCACTTGTGCATTTTAACAGCCATCTGATTCCTCAATTGGAACATCAGCTTGGTTTCTAACAAGTGTCTATCGTTGACCTCAAGAATTTTTGTGTTGCACAGATTTGTTTCGGCATTAATGCACATTGTTTACGAGTTCAGTCAGGTAAACTGTAGAAGCAGTAAATCTCTTTTTAATCTTCACTTATCAGCAGTGTAATGTGTACTGTATGTTGAAGGCTTTCTTTCTTACAGGCTATGCCATCTCTTTGTCATCAGCAGCATAATTACTATTCTTTTATCTTCAGGTGGGTGCCAAGAACCAGGGTATTGCACAACCTGGTTTGCCTGATAGCTTAAGAGAACTTGTAAGTACACTATTGCTCGAAGTTGGGTTGACAAATTTCTGAATATCAACATATAGACCTTAAAGGACCATCTTGGTAATGCACAGTGCTTTAGACAGTAATCCATGTTCAGTGTCGCTTTTGTTGGCTCATGTATTTGTGTGCTGTTTCTCAGTATAACATCACAAAATAGCTCATGATCAGGTTAACTGAGTGTTATGGGCAGAAACAGCGCACAAACTCACGGGACGAAGAGAAGAGACACAAACAAACGCTGGCAACTTTTTTTTTCTTTCAAAGACTCAGCAAGAGATAGTAACCGCATGCTTTTCTTTTACCTCTTGCTGAGTCTTTGAAAGAAAAAAAGTTGACAGTGCTTGTTTGTGTCTCTTCTCTTTGTCCCGTGAGTTTGTGCGCTGTTTCTGCTCATAGTGTATCACTAACTAGCCCAACTTTCAGTCTTAACTGGGCATACCAAATTCATTTGAAGCAGTGGTTAAATGTTAAAAGAAACACTTGAGCATATGATGCTTGCCGATCTGCACTGTTAATCAGTAGCTGCAATAAGTTTGGCACAGATTGATGGCTGCTGATTGGTGATGTTCGTCAAATCAAACCAAAGCAGATCACTTGCATGTTTCTCACTTTTGCTGGGGACTTGTGTATGTGGCTGAATAGTCCTGTTGATTGTTTTCAACAGCCTCCATGTTGATTGTAGTGATGGTTGGCTAGCATTCTGCATGAGGTGTGTGCGTGTGTGCCATAATATTCAGAGTAAGCATTCCCTCCAATTTCATGCTTAATATCAAATTTACACACCATTTCGGAAAAGTGTTCCCTCTTTACTTTGTACCCTCACATACATTATAACTAGCCAACATCGTGTCCATGCTAGAATCCAGTCCAGCTGAACAGCCTAATTTCTAAGCACTTGCACCTGAAAATTGTCATGTAAATTTGATTTTATTTTCTTTCCGCATTTTGATTGCTGCCTGAAAATTTTCTGAATCCCGCAATCAATAGCGTGGCCTTTGTAGTCTGGATTTGCAATTTGAACAGGGTAGCCGCAACATTTGTTGTGACCCATTTTTGTGAGTTATGTCCGAGAGCTGGAAAACGTTTGAGGAAGTCCTCAAGTATTCCGTCTTAATTTTTTTTATCAAGAGAACTTTGTCACTGTCATGTTGAATTTGGGGACAGTTCCAAGAAACCATCCTCCTCCATTTTGCTGGTAATATTCACTTGCTGAGGCTGGGGAAGGAGGGTGGGGGGGCCTGCCGGGAATTTTATGTGTGTAAAATTTCCAGCAATTTCACATGTGCATAGGCACCGGATAGATAAGCATTTGCTAAACTACTGCACGATTTTAAATAACAGTGGTAGAATACCCGTGGGCTAATACTTCATAGAATAGGCTCGTTGTCATCATTTTAAGTGTCAACTAACAAAAGCAGTTGTTACACGAGTGACAAGTCCACATGTCAGAACATTGGTTTCACTGACATATGAAATTTCGTAAGGTTGACAATTGGGTTGGGCTAGTTGACGAGGTTTCATTACAGTTAAAGCAGTACATACAACATGGACGAAGAAAGGAGTCACTACAAGCACTTACTCACAACTTAAGTGTTTATTATTAGAACCATAAAGAGAAACATGAAAAGGAGTGAACTCTAATGGACTGTGCAGTCACTGCTACGTAGAAAATTTGTGTGAACTTGCAAAAAGGCAAGAAAATAAAAAGTTTACTAAAAAACAAATATAACGTCCTAAAATCGGAGTTTTTGCACATAGGTAGGTATGACTACATATCGTCGAAAACCTTCAAAATTCCAAACCACTAGGTATGTACCTACTGTGAGTTCGCTCAGCGATAATGCCACTGCAGGATAGCTTTCACCAGCATTGCTAATGCAGAGGATTCCATGATTTCATGTGCTGTGTCATCCCTGTGTTTATACGTGATTGTTCGCTAATGAAAAATAGGTGTGCACTTGCAATGCTTGGAGTGGGCAGATCACAGCAAGCCATAATTGGCATTCAGAGTATTCCTATGTTCTCTAACTAGGTGTCTTGCTCTGCCGCTGTGGTCTAGTGGCTAAGGTACTTGGCTACTGACCCGCAAGTCGCGCAATCGAATCCCGGCTGCGGCGGCTGCATTTTTGATGGAGGTGAAAACGCTGTAGGCCTGTGTGCTCAGATTTGGGTGGACGTTAAAGAACCCAAGGTGGTCGAAATTTCCAGAGCCCTCCACTACGGCATCTCTCATAATCTTATGGTGATTTTGGGACATTCAGCTGCACCTATTAATCAACCTATCCAGGTGTTTACCGTGCGGTCTGCCCTATGTATACAAGCCCGCAGGCCCTTTTGCAAGTTGGTAGAATTTCTATGTGGCAGCGACTGCACAGTTTGACATCACTTTTTTTCATATTTCTTTATGCTTTCTCTAATAAACCTTTCAGTTCGAGTAAATGCTCATGTGTCTTCTTTCTTCATCCATGTTGCTTGCACTGCTTTAACTATAATGAACGATCCCGACTGCGGTGGTCACATTTTCAATGGAGGCAAGATGCTATAGCCCCGTCTACTGTTCAGCGTAAGTACACATAAAAAAAAAAAACACTGAATAGTTGAAATTTCCGGAGCTCTCCACTATTGCATGCCTCAAAATTATATTGTGGTTTCGGCACATAAAACCCTAGTTATCATTACTATTATTAATCATTGCAAAACCACTGTTAACCTCTTCAAGTCTTATATTCGGTGTTACTAATTTGTGTTTGAATTGATGGGAAGTTATTCTCCCGGAGTCCTTACGTATCCTGGTTGTATGACACAATACATCATTGACAGCCGGACAATATGGCTGGCCTGGAAAAGAAGCCAGCAGGTGACAGGCCTGCGCCAGCCAAGGCTGCAGGTTCTCGAGGAGGAGCAGGAGGCATAGCTGGGGCTTTCAAGAAAGCTGCAGATGGCATGGGCTTTGAGGAAGGAAACGAAATGGAGCTTGGTGCAGAGAAGGTGCTGTCGAACAAAGGGCTGAACAATGGTGATGATTTGCTGATCGCTGGTCAAGCTGGAAAGGCATCACGAGTTAAGCTGGCCCGCCCCAACCAGCCGCAGCAGCAACTGGCTGCGGGAGGAATTGGAGGTGGTGAAGATGACATGGACTATGGCAATGCTGGTAAGTTTGTCTTCTGAGCCCTTGCAGAAATTTCCCACTGACATTGGGAGAAATGCTCGCTGTTTGACTGGCTTCTCTAAAGTGCAAAATCAATTGCAAGGCTTCTTTTCAGGCAATCCAAAGTGAAGGTGGGAGCCAACAGATCGAAACTCAACACGCCGTAGAGGGTGTATGAATGGGAATTTCAGACAGGCTGGTTGTCATTTCGATTGTTGAACCTATTTTGGTCAAAGGCACCTTGTTGTCTTGGGCGTGTTAGCTTTAAAGAGGGTTAGTCATTGACGATGATTCATGCAATATCGCTGTCGGTGACTACAATCTGTCAAACAATAATATGAAAAGGAAATTCCTCTTCATACAGCCTCTATTGCATATTCCCCTCGGTCAGCGTGTTCTAAAGTGATGAAAATGTATTAAATAATTGGAGCTATTGTTCATTTCTTTAAATAGTAAGAGTAAAGAGAAAAAAATGTGCCAGTGTATAGGTCATGTAGCATGTGGTAAGTTTTTGTTATAAAAGTGAAAAAAAAAAAGAGAAAAAAGGGACAGGATGGCAGGTGACGTTTGCGTGAAAACAAAAAGAAAGGAAAAGGAGCTCAAGCAGTAAGCAAAGTTGGTAGCCCCAGCTCTGTGTGCTCCTGGTCTGTATTTCTCAGGAATATTTCTTATAGTGTGTAATGTGTCACCCATGGGCCAGCTGATTGTTAGGTTGGCATGTCAGGACACTTTAATCAACTGAGGTCCTGTTTAATGCACTGCTAGTCATGGTAGCTGAGTTATGGTTGCATGTTGTCAAGTACAAGGTTCATTTTACCCATGGTGGCATCATATTGATAAACTTGTTGTCAAAATAATACCACCATGGGCAAAAAAACATTGTTGTCAAAATGAGGCAGTCAAATCAGACTGAAAGGCAAAAATTGCAATATGCAGTATAATATCGTTGATACATTTTTCATGATAATTAAAAAGTAAAACATGCAAATATAGCATTAATTAAACTGGTTAAAAAAAAGAGAAGGAAACCACGTAAACTTCGTCAGCAACTCAATTTTATTGAGCAACATTGAAGTAGCGTGTCCATTTGTGCCGTACTTTTTTCTGTTCAAAGTCTAGAAGTAAATTAGCCTGAAAAGTGCAGTTTGCTTACTCAGCTCTGCATTTGTGACAAAGCTACAAAGTGTATCTACATGTTTGAGTGCGTCGTTTGCTGTCGAACACTGGTTGCCATGTCTCTCTGGCTTCTAATGTATTGTCGTCATTGCTTGAGCTAGTATACCAAAGAGTGAACGTAGCGTTTCTATATATTGATGCGGACCAGAGCCTCACCTGGCGCATTCCCGCTGACATGGGTTGCCGAGATGTCAGGGTTATGCCAGACCTGGACTCCTGTGATAGCTTGGAGAAACTCCGGGTGGAGGAAACGATGTTGATAAGTTGGGGAAACGAAAAACAGATTTACTGGCAGTTTGATGTCACAACATAGCAGGCTAGATTTCAGCAAACCACAAGTGTGGTGGATGAATCGTTGAACCATGGCTCAAAGCGACCTCCTGCACTTTGCAGCGTTGTTTTAAGCTGTGTCAGGCTCCTCCTCTTTGATTGAAACACCAATCACACACATGACACCACCCACAGTGGCATCAGCCAATAACACACGGTCACCGAATAGTCATTGCACCTGCTGACACAATGTTCCTCTGGTCAGTTGCACTGAAGAGGGGTGAAGGGGAGTCCTTCACGAAGCAAGTTGGTGGATAAGTGCTTACTGCCGTCTTTCCGTAGAAGGGTAGCAAAGGATTAGCGACTTAATCGCTTAGTCATGACTTGTGAGATCAGTATGCCACGCTGCATCCCTAAACAAGCCATCATAGAAAACATGCCTGTAGGAACGTTGGCTTAGGACCGTCGAAGATGCCACATTCTTATTCTTTCGTTGCTTACCACTGCTTGAAACTCATTCTGAGAGAAAAGTCACGGAGTTTCAGGTTGTGGGAACTTGCCCCGGCTATGCTTCTCATGGACAGCATATCGGCAACGAACAAAAGTCACAACAATATATCTGTCAAGATCCACTTTTGCAGTTTTGTTATTCAGTTCTAGGCGATATTTTGATTGGATGAAACCCATCAAAATGCATCGTGTTTAAGGGAAGTTGGATCTAAATAAAAGTAAAAGTAAAACAATGTAGTTTTGCCATTAAAATGGGCATTATGCAACATTATTAGTGGGGCACCGATGGGGGTCGGTTTATGCGGAGCTGTAGCCCTCACCTCCCCATGAAGTTGATATGTCCCCCACTGACCTTATGTCATAACGTCCTTTGCATCTGAGTCCAATGTATACCTTCGAGAGTTCTGTTGACACTGTCATTGAAATTTCGTCGGTAGCTTGAAGTCAACTTGTCCCAATTTGACTTCCAAATTGATGCAGCATGAACCGCATGCTATTACTATTTGACATTTCGATTTGTTGTTGGAATCCTTCAGCTGAAGCAAGGTAATCTCATACCTACTGAAGCAAGGCAGTGGCATACCTATAATGCTAGGTTTCTGCTTCCTCCCCCCCCCCCCCCTTTACAATCCCACAATCTTAGGATTTCTGTCAGTTGACTGAACATGACTGCTGTGATGCCATTACACAACTGATATGACCATTTGTCACATTCAAGTTCATGCAGTGACACAGTACTCTGTGGAAGGACTTGTCTGATAATTTCAATCAGTAGGAAGCCTCAGGTTAAGTACACATTTCAAGCAACCTAAGATGACAGAAGAGAGGGGGGGGGGATGCAGCATTGTCCTAGTGACCCTATTTATTGCTGGAGCCATAGCATACAGCAGCCAAAATGTCACAGAAAAATGGTGCTTGCTTTCTTTGCTCTGAATTATCTTTGGTCCAACAGAGATACAGAAGTCTTGTTGCACAGCCATAAGAAATGCATTCTCGTTATGTTGTTAATCTGAGACTGAAATTGCCAGGTCTATAAATCAGTGTGAATTCTATGTGGGGCATTTTTACTGGCTCTTGTATATTATAAAACTGTCAGGAAAAACTGTACATTTCATGTTGAACGTAGTGTGTACATTCATTGCTGGTTTACCTATGTAAGAGAACCAGTTGCAGCTAAAACGGAATTGCACTCAGGCGTTTTGCAATCTAAGTGTGATGATGTAGCATAGAAGCGGTGTTAGTCATTCTTGTTCTGGTATGGCAGTTCCCGTATCCTTGAAGGTATTCTATGTTTCTTTGGTGTTTTGATATGCCCTGGACTTTATTGAGGTTAGGCACCATCACGTATAGAAATGGCTGAGGACTAAGACTCTCTTACTGAGTTCCTTGCTTGGCCAAAACAGTTGTCAAGAAAGATGATGCAGCAGAAGACCAAGAAGATGATGGCCCATTTGGTGCAGATTTGGGAAGAGGAAAACCAATGCCAGATGCTGCCGATTTTGATGACCAGGTGATGAAGCTTGTGGCTTCCACTGGCACGGCAGAATGCTGGCATACACCTCCTTGCTCCTTGCTTTTCTTATTGCATGGTCTTTGGACCCATCTTTTACTTTGGTGTTCTCCTCATCTAACCATTATATTGTTTCCTTCATTCCACTGACCCTAACAACCTTTTCCATATGTACTGAAGAGATCTGGCACTCTGCTTGCATCTTTTGTTGAGCCCAACCTGGCTGTGTCTTATTTTTTTCAATACTTGTGTCAACAGCTGTTTGTTTCTTTTGAATGCTGCTTCCTTGCAGTGCAAGGCATCCTTTTGACTTTATCAGGCTTGTACTGGGCTCCACTGACACAGTATTTGCAGGCTCCTCCTGCTTACCTTCCAACTTTTCTTTTTGTCCATGTGCCAGTGGTTGGCATGCACACCTTTTGAAGCTTTTAATCCCCTTTCCTATGTAAGATCATTCCTGCGGTACAGTGTGTCACATGAAATAGAAATCGCTGTTAATTGGAGGTGTGTAGATATGTGAATCCAAAAATATAAATACAATATAAATAACTAGCTCTGTACCAATAATATTTGGTCTAGAAGTTCGCTGTTCAAAATTGTCAAATATTTATTTACGGCGCTATCATTGTGTGCCAGATAATTGAAAATAATAGTACAACTTTGCGATGGTGCAACAGAAAATGCATGTACATGAATGACAAGTGATACCTTTTTTATGCTTTTTGTCATAGTTTTCATGCCATTGCCTAAAAATTAATATTAGTAAAAGTAATAGTTCCTTATTTACAAGCCTCTCACGTAGTCTAATAACTAACTAGCAATAGGCATAATGTGTAGATGCAGAGAAGCCTTTGTTTTAGAGGCTCACCAATGGCCAAATTTTTGTTTGTGACATGTACTTTTATGAGTAGGCCTGTGTCCCATAATAATAGTCTCATTTTAACTGCTTTAACATAAGATATAATCAGTGTTGGCATCGCTAATTACGGTCAATTTCATCGTCACTTCAAAATACACTAATTCAAGCCTCCTCCGCAGTAGGCCACATACACTCAAACTTCAGAGGTGTTGAGCCAACACTTTTCTAATCGGGACCAGGCATGTAAGAAGGAATGAGATGATGTGGGTGTTGTATGAGCTAGAGTGGGGCATACCAGGCATGCTTTTCTGCTGAAATGTTCTGCTTTAGGACACCTGCCCCATGAATACAAGCGATAAAATGAGTCAATATTATATGTATGATGCTTTAGGTTGTGGCAAAGTCTCTTTTTCTTGATGCTTTCGATTTCTGCTCACTGCTACAGGGATTTTTTATACTTCTCTTTCGTTTTGTAAATGTTGTGTATTTGCGCTAAGGGATAATATGCTAATTGGGCCAGCATATGAGCGTCGGACAACATAAGGTGTTGCAACCTTGACTATGTGTGGACTTGTAATACAGCTGGGTGTTGCAACCTTGACTATGTGTGGACTTGTGATACAGCTGGTGAGTGAATGTCTCGTTGCACAGCATTATAAAATTTCCTGCTCCAAGGAAAGATGACATCACATGTGTTGGGGCAAATATTACACTATGTGATTTTTACCTCTAAACTTGTGCTTTTTCTCGCACTAACCTAAAAAATGTTTTCAGGTTATGACAAAAGCCACGTAAGGATTTTGTGCATTTTCATTCGATATCGTAGTGTTGAACATATTAGGGGATGAACATAGCAGGTTGAAATACCATAAAGTACTTAATGAGAACTCAGTGATAGAACTTTATATATGAGCCAGACAAAGGAAGTGCACAGAACGGCATGGCAGTCTTATGTTAGGTTGCAGAAATTACGAAGGATATCTCCTTACTTGCCATTGTGGTTGGCAGTCACACTTTATGGAGACAATAACACGTCAACATCTATGATGCCCATGTAATTGTGTGTTGTGCTAATAATTGGTTCATCATAAAAACCACAAGCATTGCAGACATGTGGGTCTCAGAACATGATCCAATGACAGGGCTAGTTTTTAACTGATGGTTGCTCCTTTTTGTCACAATACAAGGTAATGCTACAATATTGTGAAAGAATATGGGCCTGGTATGAAGGGACACCGAAGGCTAATAGGAATTTATGTCAGAGTGAAAGATCAATGTTTGAGAATGTCTAAAATATCAGTACATATTATTAACAGTAGTGTTCAACTAAACAAATTAAGGTAAACATGCGACACCATATGTGCCACGAGTGGGACATTTTGGAATGGTCTCAATGACGTCAGGAATCCCGAATACAATAATTCACTAGTAATCAAATCAGTTACAATAAAAAAGAAACGTACTTGCAATACAACACATAATAAAGATGCTATTTGTCTGTTTCTGTTTAGTTCCTGAAAAAAGAACCGCCTGGCATTACAATGGGGCACGAGTGATTCAAAGGTTTCATTTTCTGTGAACGGATCCTCACTCTCGCTGTTGCATCTCAGTAGTAGTTTCGCTGCTTCTTGGTGCTGCATGTGCTTTGCTGGCACATGGAAGTCGCTGCGATAGAAAGCTTGACAAAATGCTGCATCATGCATGTGATGTTGTCCGATGCCCAAATGTTGATAGTGCTTGAGCTGCAGCTAAGTAACAAGCGCGACCTTACACTGGGTGCCACAAAACGAACCCCTACGCTCAAAGTGGGTACGGTTGTATGCAGAACAGCCAAAACATCTGCGTGTGTGCTCGCTGTGCTTTCGTATGGAGTTTTACGAGATTAACCACGACTTAGGCGATGCTTACAATGTGCCCATATGGGCAGTAAAGGCGGGCCATGTTAGGCAAGGAAGGTGCTGCAAGGCCTGTTGAAGCGGGTGATTTCAAATGGGCTAATTCAGTGTGGACCACTAAAACAAGATATTAGGCATGAAAGTAGCACTACGAGCTTTTTGGACCGTTATTTCAACCATCACTGACGATGTAATGTATGCCTTTAGTCTTATCAAATACCAAGAATGTATATCTGCACTGAATAAGTCTCTCTCCCAAATGCATAGAAAGGCTATTGAGCTTAGCTAGTTGAGCTTAACGATAGATGTTCATTGTGAAAGGAGGTCAAGTATACAGGCAGACATGAGAAAAGTGAGCCTGATAGCACAAACACCCGAAATGGCACACACACTTAGTCCATCAGGGGAGGCCGTGGCTCCCTTAGCCCCCCCTTTTGTATCATCTACTATCCTGATATTTGAGAAATGACAAGCTTGAGTTTATTATTATTTTTGTTCACCTACACAACAAGCCCTGCCATGTTTTTGTAATACCATGATATGCAACCTGTTTATTGCAGAACAACAGTGTAAGTTGTATGATTTTGCAGGGCGCTGAGGCTGACCAACTCCAACAGCAGCAACCCAACAATTTTCATGAAGACGGCATTGCAGCAAATCCGAAGTAGTGGCACAGCTTTTTTTTTTTCTTGGTCTCCAGTGGACTGAGTACAGACACCTTTGGAGCATCATAATGATTTGACTTTATATGTGGAACGAGCCAAACAGAACTAAGCAGTGTTTTGCAAGTTTGTCCTTGTGGTGGTAAGAGGGAAGCATGTTTTCGAGTGCCCTTGTGATGCGACAGAGATTGGTTTCTCAACTGTTCACCACGAAAGAAGAGAGCAACGGTGATTTCCAAAAGCCACATTGTCTTCAGGAAGCCGGTGTGCACTGGAACGGACATTTTGATGCCACCCAGTTTAAATATAGGCATTTGTTTTTTGAGTCGGATTTATCAGCCCCACCAGTACGCTTCCATGCTGAAATGTGGTGGATTGCTGAATGCATTTCATAGGTGTGGTTCCTTGCTTCTACAGTTTACTAGTTTACTTCTTTTGTTCCTTTTGAGTGTTGACTGAGATTTTCCTGGGCAAATGAACAGGAGCTCCTTGAGAGCAGTTGTATGCAATAACTGTGTGCTTGTTTGTCCCTTGTTGTGCTTGTTTGTTCCTTGTTCTCTTGTTCCTACAAATGAGATTTTCATTAAAGGCTTTTTTCAGTCACATGAAAATTGCATCACTTTTATCGAACCTCCTGCTTGCAGCAGCTCTCAAGCTTGAGTGACCTCTAAATACCATCAATAGGAGGGCATTTTTTTACATATGTAAGAGGTGTGTGCACATGGAACTGAGCTCAATCGATACTCATTAACTGTGGAGATGTCTTTCATGAAACAAAATTTTAATTGAGAGATCTGTAGAAACAGACGTCTGGAAAACTTAGAACTGACATGTTTACTTAGAGAATTGTATCAGTGGTTTAGGTTTGAGATATGTTGTGTGACTAAAAAAATTTTCTAGCAAGGGTTTATAGCATAACTGGACCATTAGTAATGCAGTTAAAAGTAACTCTGCCCAACCAGAAACCCTGGGCAAGTATGTACCACAGAAATAGAGTGAACCCTACTAATCTCTGCCATAAATGACCATGAAAAGTGCAAATAAAAAAAAGAAAAAACTTAAGCTGCCCAAACTTGTTGGTGACTACAGAGGTACTGGTCTAGCAGTGTTTCTTGTGGTTAAGACTTGCAAGCTAGTGCCGTTCTGTTCCAAGTGTACATAAAATGTGGCAGCAATAGTTGGTGATACCTGCTTTGAGATCTTCACTAGCATCACTTTGAACACTCGTTCTTCATGAAGAACATGCTAGAGGTGAATCTAGAAAGATTACTTCGCTATTTAGTATCTGTGTTTCTTAGATGTTGTTGACCTGTTTTAGTCAGTACCACACAGACTTGTTACTTGCATCAGAGCATGCATCGAGAACAACAGGATTGTTTTCCCAGAATTCTTGTAAAGTAAAACTGCTAGGCGGGCTTGTTGGTACCGCATATTTGAATAACAATGGTAGCGCAAGGCAAATGGAACACAAGAAGAGCGTGGAGACGCACACAGTGCTACACTTACAACAAATGATTTATTTCTGGGCACCCAGTGGTTCTTAAACACTTTTTTGCGCACAGCTGCAACTAACAAGCAAGTCTTCTTCAGCTTTTTTTTTTTGGTCCGATAATCTTGCAAGTGAACCATATCGCTTAAGGAGAAACAAAATTCATTCCTCACATTTTTTCAGTTTGTTCAAATGTGTAGCAACCCCTTTCTTAACAGCACAGTTGACGGACTGCTGACACATGCACCACCAGTCCCATTTATCTATTCCATTTCTACAATTAAGCGTGTTACTTCACATCGACTCTTGCCTAAGATGACGGCACCTTGAAAGCTTGGATTACATTTGCATTTCTTGCAGTGCAGGGACAGGAATCAATCTGCTGGTGTCTAGTTCATTTTGTTGCTATGCTCATGCAGCCTGTCCTCTATAACCTGCCCATCTACCCTATAAGTTTTTCCACAACTTAGCGGAATGTGGTATGCAATATCCATACAACAATCCCTGTATCTGTTAGTGTACCTGCTCGAGCATACTTTGTGTTACTGAAACGAGGACATGACTTGTGTAGACAGCCTCCTGAAGCCTTGTTGCTTGCAACCTGAAGCTTGCATTCATTGTATGTGGGCATGAAATCTGCCAAGCGTTCTTACAAAAAATTATTTGCCGCTTCCCTTTTTAAGAGTTTGAAATGTTTTTGAATGAAAAGCGGCTTTTAGCTCTAGAATGATATGACCAGCACGTGTGGTTGTCAGCAAGCAGAAAGTTGATGTCAAGAAATGTGTTTCTTCAGGTTGTGAGAGAAGTAGAAATGTACGAGACTACAGCGATCTTGTTGCGATAAGCCTCCTCCCTCGTCGAGGACATGTCTTCAGCCTAATGTACCTGCTTGAGCATGCTATCTGTTACTTAAACTAGGACATAACTTGGGTAGCCAGCCTCCTGAAGCCTTGTTGCTTGCAACTTGAAGCTTGCAACTTGTGGTTCCATCAGTAGGCACTTCACATGACAGTTCAAGTGGACTAAAGCAGTGTCGCGTACAAAGTTGAAAGCACCAGCACCCTCATTTCGAATGCTTTCCAATGTGCAGTCAAGAAAAATGCAGTGTTCTTCTGCATCTGTTAATGTATGTGCATCATATTTGCTCTAATTGGAAATGAACGCCGTGCAATCAAGAAGCAAAGTTCATCAATGATTGGTACGACGATGCTCACTCATTCTGAATGTCTTGAAAAAGTATGGGAGTTACGTTCTTTCAGGTCTCTGTTTCGGTATCGCAAGCAAAATTGATCAAATTTCATTACTTGCTAATAATTTCGATCTGCTGCTCTTGTCAAATCTAAAGCAGCAACAGGCTCATCACACATCGGGCTGCAATTTTCTCATTTGACTCAACTGCCTGTCTCTACAAATAAAAGATTACGCATAAGCTTTTTTAGCCCCTTATATGCTTTGGACGAGCAGAACTCATCCAAGCGGAATAGGTACTCTTCTCTAGCATTAGGCGAAAAAGCGTGCATTTGTGGCTTATATAGCGTGTCATGCACTAGGTGGCAGCATTTGCTTGAGAATTTAGTTTCTTCCTGTGGCAGGAGCATGGTTATTGTATGGAAGAACAGCGTTCGGTGTCGGCGACCCTTGCATAGCTGGCGCGCAAACATGAAAAAAAAAAAAGCTATTCATTTCAGGCATTTTCGAGTGATGATAATTAGAGTACAGATATTTATATTGTGTCCGTAAGTGAAGACAGCAATGACGGTGAATTGAGTAGCTCCTCCGGTAATCATGAAGACAGCTCGGACGCGAACAGTGCGAATGCTTGCCAGTGAAGCCGCTTTGCATTATTCAGAGTTCTAATATTTTACTCACAGCCTCAAAGCTTTAAGAGTAAAATCGCACAAGGGTGCTTACCCTACACAAGTGAAGAAAAATGTGGTGTCTGTAACTGTTTTGTCTATAAGGTTTTTAATTTTATTAGCAGCAGGTTGATGGTTTCCTATGTATTGGTCAGAAATAAACTTTATTCTGTCCATTTGACTAAGAATGTGGGGAAAATATTTTTTCAACATCGACTAGCTACATTTTAGTATAATGGGATCTAAAATAATAAGTAAAAAAAAATAAGCACTTTTTGACCGAAAATTTTTTTAAAAATGAGCAGGTGAGGAGGTGACTACTATTATAACTGATGACTCTATTCATCTTAATATGCCTGCCACCGCAAAAAAGGGAATTATGAAGGCAGCGCAAAACTATACAATTTTTCTTATTTCTGATGATTTTCAACTACGTTTCTCGAAACGCCCTTTATTTTTCTGTTGTTCATTGACTCAGACTTGAATGAAACGGTGACACAGAATTATTAGATATATATAGGTATGTTGACTTTCTTGTGATTATATACACATGTGATCCCCCGGGAACACCACATTGCCATTAAAAAGTATTGGCAACTGTTTAGTTCTCATGGAATGTACCTGGTTCCTAATCTTGAGAAACTCAATTATGAATTGTAATTCTTAGACACTAATATATTCTTCAAAGACAATCTTGCATGCTGGTCATACTGTTCTCTTGCCAAAAAAAAAAAAAAAAAAAGCTGCAGTTTAAACTTCATCTAACAAAAACTGATTTTACGAAGTTCTGGATGTCACTAAGAAATAGCGGTATCCTACTGGCACCCACAGAGTTCAGTGTTGTCAACTTGAGTTAACGAAACTCACCTGGCACAAAATTCAGTGTAGCAAAATCATTCTTGAAATAAATTGGTAAAACAAGTGATTAACTAGTTTTGATGCAGATGGGTTTTTCTCAGAGTGCGTGCTCGCTTTCACTTTAAAACTAGTAGATGTAACTGCGCTAACCATGAGCCTAGTTTTATTTTCATGAGGCTGCAAGCCATGTCCATACACGACATAGCTGACCCAGCTGTCTGTAGTGCTAATAAACGAGATGGTGTAGCAGCAGTTTATTGTTTATTGTGTAGCAGCAGTTTAAGTTCTCCCGCTGCGCCACTTATGCTGGTTGCTTTCGTTAATTCACGGTTTATGTGACAGGTGGCACCGATAGTCCTGCAGCTTTCTTGCTCAGGTTTCTCACACAATTACTTCATTCATTCTCTCCGTCTTTGTGTATTGGCAGCCATGTCATGGCTTCGTGTGATCATAAAGCATTCCTACATTGACAGGGTATGAGAGGCTGTATGTCCGATATTTACTGCGAACTTCTCATGAGTGTGCAGAGATGGGTTAGTAACAGATAATATGTCACAGTAGCGTTTGAGCAAGCTTAAATTCACCATGCCTTGCCGATTTATCCTTTACCTTAAGAAGTTGGAATAACAAGTATGTATCCAGTTGGCATACAGTCAGCACAGAAGACGTGCAAAGTACACTTTAATAATGAAAGGCTATCAAAGAGTATTGGAAAACAGTGTCGACGGCAGGAGTGGTGTTTTCAACAGAACTATAACGAGACCTACACCTATTATCCTGTCCTAATTAAATGTGCCTCGTAATTCTTGGCCAACTTCTATGTCTACTTTCCTGCTTGCTTCTAACATCTCTGTTTGCCATTTCTAATGTGTCTCTGTCTGCAGGAAGACTGTGACCGGACGATGAGTGTGCGCTTGTATATTTTTTTACTCCACCTGGCTCTGCCACCTACCTTTTTGGGCAGGGTCACGTTGCAGATTTTTAATTGAGCCTCCTCTTGCAGTTTGTGCTTTTTCTGTAGCCAGGTAACTGCCTGTTATATTTGGTGAAATAGTCTAGCTGCATCGAGCACCAGTCATTCAACAGTGCCAAGATGTGGTGTGTATATTGCTTTGCTGGTTGCCATTTGCGTTTCATCTCATTTGAAGGTTTAGAGGCATATAGCTCTGTCAGTGCTGCAATCTGTCATTCTGCCATGCAAAACTTTTGCGAAAATAGCACTTCCACACCATCAAAGACATCTATTAAATATATTTGCTGCTGTACAGCACAGTTGCATTCTTTGAGTTTTTAGAAGTGCACGAGTGGTGATTTCGACTGACATGATGATAGGTGCTGCTTTGCTTTAAGGTGCAATTTAATGCGTATAAAAGCATTCACGTGTAAACATTTCGCAAATGGCTGCATCACGGTTTGTTGTCTAAAGAGAAAAGACCATGGGTTTTTTTAACAGCTATGTTCACACAGACACCTGTTGTGCAGTGTCGTGGTCCACCTCGCAATCGCTGTGTGGGAACACTTGCAAGATAACGCCCACAACTGGTCAGCACCAGTACAGGGAACCTCTATACTCGTTCAAATGGCTTCTCAGCAACACCAGGATTTGACCAGAGTATGTTCCTGTATACGAAGCTTTACTTGAGGCTACAGTTGCACACATCAAATTGCATTCGCCATAGTGTGAAATGTTCAAACAAGCTGAAGAAAGACACGATGTGGCAGAGTGAAATCGCGAAAAAATTAGTTTATTGCACAGAACATGTATATTTTGAGCATGCACAAGTATGCCACTGTACACTTATTTGGAATAGAGGTGTTCAGCAATTGGCAACAATAAAACAACAGGCAAGCAACATTGTTATGATAAAAAACAAGCGAAAAAATGTGCATCACAGTTGATATAAACAAAGTCAGTAACGAAAGTAACAATTGAGATTGCTGGTGTACTTTGTGCAATTGCTATGCACATAGCTAAGTACTTCACATAAATGTGTAAGTATATGTTACTTTGGGTTATGTGTTAGACCACAGTAATAAAGCATGCTTCATTGGAATTCGCTGGCGTTTGCTTAAAGGGACCCTGAACCACCTTTTGTTGCAGTACCAAAAAACTGTGGAATGAATGAACTTGCTGCCAGCGATCTATCGCTGGCATGACTTTAAAAAAAGGACGAGCACTTACATAGCAAGTGCTGTCTTGGCCGAGCATGAGCAAGTAGCAGTTGGTTGCTCTCGAAAGTAAACCAAAATTTTGTACTTCTGCAGCTTGTTTAATTAAGTGTGCCCCACAATATTGTATGCATATTCATGAGAAGGGGTGCACTGATCCAAACATGCTACATTCTATTTGACGTCATCTTGACATGGTCACTGCTAATTTGCAGGGAGCAGGCATTTGTTTCATAAAAAGGATTTCACTTCGTCCGTTAACTTCATGTGGCCCACTCGGCTGAAAAATTCAGCTGGCATGTTCCCAGCTACATCATTTACCCATGGAATGCGCTCTCTGATCAAACCCACACGAGGAGTGGTTCAGAGGCCCCTTTGTATTGCGACTGTGGAACAGGAACATGCAGGCACTTGATCATTGAGGAATGTAAAAGCTTGTGATGGTGCTTACAAGCAACAATATCAGTGGTATATTAAACATATGGGAAACATGAAGAAGCAAAAGACAAGTGTAAGTAAGTGTTGCCTTCGAGTTAGCAAAGGGTGACATTCCAAACCACCAACGGTAGGCAGCTTGGCATTTTGTTCAGAACTTCTGGAAGCGACCAAGTGTAAAAGGATCATAGCATGATATTCGCCTCAATGAAATATGAGAAAGCTGTGCCTCTGAAAGCTTGGTGTGGATATAAGTTTTTTGGGATCAACATCAGTTTTTTATTTTTACAAAATTAGTAAATATATTGCAAAAATTAGCAGCAACGTAAATATGACTGCTTGTTATTACATTTCAGTAAATACACTACAGCACTGTTGTATTGTTCGCAAATATAGGTTGTGTGTTGAGCACTAGTGAAAGCAGAGCAAGAAATGAAAATGTGTACGGTATTGTTCCTTTCCAGATTCACTATCAATCTTGCAAGGGAGCTTAAGAAAAGTTACATCATAACAAAACACAGTTGAGGCAAGTACCTGTAAGATCGCTATTAATAAGATATTTATTCAATATTCTACATAATTACTACAGCTGTGCAGGCTGCTAGAATAGAAATTATTTTTAAAATTTGCTTGAGCTTTGAGCTTCCCGAAAACATCCTTAGAATGTTTTGCGGTCACGCCGCCCTATTCGAGCTCCGAAATGTGTGCTCATGTTTCCTGATGAAGTAGGTCAAATATAATTAGTTACTGCAAAGCATAAGTCGTCATGGTACATTTTCAACATCTTAATGAAGTAGTTCAGGTGAGATTTAAATGCTGTAACAGACACAATTTGCCAGTTCTTGTGTGATATAAGGTTTCAAACTGGGTCGGAGCTAGGAAAAAAAAACTTTTTAATGAATGTGAATTTCGCCACGATTCGGAGCTTCAAGCTGTAAGCACACTGCCACATTTCAAAGGTCAAGAGCTGCCTTAATTGCACGTTCAAGGTGAAAATTTTGCTTAGACAACAACAAAATAAAAAAAAACAGTAATCTTAGCCACCTCGACTGTTGTCAGAGGAGGTGCTACTGGGCCCTTGGCATGACTCAGGACTTAGTTTAAAGCCATCCAGACCTTCATAAAAAAGCATGGCTCTGGTTTTTTGGCTTTAATTAAGACGGCTTTTCCGCTATGGACTGCATCTTTCTTCTCTCGTCATTGCTATCTATCGTGTCTATTTTCTTAACACAGAGTAGCTTGCTGAAGTAGTTGAATTGGTTTCTCCACATTTAAAAGCTTTAAAATTGTGTGTGTGTGCTGTTTGTAGCAATGCTCTGTACAGGCAGGCACACACGTACTGTGAAACTGTGATTTTTGACCATATTTTATTTACAGCGAATGTTGGGTTCATCTTTGTTCTGTTTTACATTGACTGTACTATTATTTGCGCACACTTCTCAAATACACACAAACTTGTAAGGTGACCTGCTGGAAAGCATCTACAAAGAGCAGCAGATAAAATATGCTTTTCAAGCGGTACCGGTACACAGCATAATTTGCCTACCATTTGCATGGTTCAAGAAATGAAGCAAGCTTGTCAGGTTCACCATTACACATTTCAGGGCTTTGCTCTATTCGTACTGGCGGTATTTGTTTAACAGCCTTTTCTGTAAAAACGAGCTCGCCATACTTTTATGACTGCTTATTTTGTTTTTTTTTTATTACAATGCTTTTCTGGCATGCTCTCTCTTTTAGATTTACTACCATGGAAACAATTCTCTCATTAGACTTTTCCATAACCATTATAGGAGTCGTACACAAGTGTGGCGCACATTGCCTCATATGAAAGGTGAGAGGTGTTTTTACTAAATATTCTCGAAAATTATTGGTACTAGATCTGTATTCTTCAGTGAGCTTATGCAGTTCTCTTGTGAGCCGCAAGTTGGCGCGTGTGCAACAGAATGCTCTTTCTTGGCTGTGAACGAAAGGCCGGGCATCTGTGATTCTAAATTAAAAAAAAATTGTCATACTTGCGCTCTTGCGCGACCACCATTTGAAAATCTGGCCACGGGCTGTGACTGTGACCATTTAGGGCTGGCAGCATGCCCTGCAATCGTCATTCATTGCTGGCTCTAAACACTCACAAGATTAGTGTATAGTGCTTCCCTAAGTTCGCCCGACTACAGTGTAGTTGGCGCAAGCATGTTTTCATTTTATGGTGTAATCAATCAGCACGTCGCCGTTTGTAAAACGGGAGTTCACGTTTGCATTTCACAGCTGGTGTGGCCGAAGAGTCGGTGCGCGATCACCTCCGTTCGGAGCAGACGCCATCTTTGCAAGCCTGGCACAGGTCGGCGTTGTGCGGGTTTCGCGGCTTCCCCGGCCGCCGGTTCTTGTGAATTGGTGGCTGCTGGAAGCCGTAGTAAACTTGGCCCACCCGGTTGTAGATGTTGACCAGCACCTGCGAGCCATAGGCCAGTGACGTCACTGTATTCGCTTCTGGTAATAAGAGGAACGTTTTGTTGCAGAAACAAACGTACAGCACTGTTAACGGGGACCTGCTACACTCTTTCAGCGCAGCCAGAAAACGCAGCCGATCGGTAGTCGAGATTCCTGAAAACACGCGAGCCAAACATGCCATAGGCGTGCACACGAGGGGGGGGGGGGGGGGGGCAGCGGCCGCCCCTGCTTGGTCACCTAGGAAGGGCGGCGCAAAATCTGCCCCATCTATTGACTCAGGGATGGCAGGTGGGAGCAAATTTTGTCCCCTACATTGTCTTTCGCATCCGATATCAATGGCGGGGGTGAAAATTCTTGTTTTTCCTTTTCGCCCAGTCATCCGCTAACAATAAATGTTTCAGTAATTTCATCATCTGGCGGAAATTAGCTAGGTTACAGCC
Source organism: Rhipicephalus microplus (assembly GCF_043290135.1). Taxonomy (NCBI): domain Eukaryota; kingdom Metazoa; phylum Arthropoda; class Arachnida; order Ixodida; family Ixodidae; genus Rhipicephalus; species Rhipicephalus microplus. Next base: position 11,002,620 of record NC_134702.1, on the reverse strand, counting down.
ACAGAGATGTCTGTTCTACCGAGTCAGCATACATAAATGAAACAAAATAATTACAATGTTGGTCTATTTATTCTGTTCGTGTTCTTGGTTTGCAACCTGTCAATACTTCTGTTAGAAAGCTCGTAGGAAAGCCTGACCGCTTGCTCGTTAAGCAATTTCATGATTTCATTTGTTTATCTTTAATCCATATTTCCAGCTTGGTTTTGCTTAATAGGGCTTCTTTACCTTGAAAATACTGCCGCTCGGTTCTAGGTTCAGTCCCCTGTGGGTTAGCTCAAAAAATCATCATCATCATCGCCATCAGCATCATCATCATCACCGCCATCGTCATCAAACGTCGTTGTAGTGAACTCCAGCGGCTGCCATTTTCTGTTTCTTCAACGCTCAACGCCATGCATTTGCTTTTTCGCGCGACACAAAAGCTTTACAGAAAAAAACCCTTCTGGGGTCCGCTGAAGTGACTTCTGGAAAAAGGTCGCGAAGTAATAACCTGATTTCAAGTACTTGCGCCACTAGTGAGATGTCTTGTGAAGTTTGTTGGCAAATACGGATTTGTAGCGAGAGGCGGAGAGACGTGTGGGGATCTCGCCACTTTATTTTCCCGGATCAAAGCTTAGCGGCGATGGCTGCCTGCGTCTTAGCCACCAGGCGAGAGGACTTGATCTGTTCTAGCGCGCGCCTCGAGCTCCGACAAGAGCGGCGTGAGAGGCGCAGCGCTGTGACTAAGAAACGATGATTGGTGAGGCTGAAGGCGCTACAGATTCGATGAAATGACCAGCTTTTACGCACTTTGTTTCGTCGAACGAAAGCGAAACCGTTTACAAGTGCTGCTCAACACTTTTCGTACGGCCGCCGTGCGTCGGAGTCCTAAATTTGCTTCCGAGTGTAATTATCTATGATTATTATTAAAAGTCACTTGTCGCGTGTCTTATACAAGCAACAACTTATACTGAATAATTTTTAAGCCAGTAACCTGCTATGCTTTTTTTTTTGTGGTGTCGCATTTTATGAACTCCACTTTGAATCAAAGCTCAGGTAGAAGTTGAAACTGTGGCGGTGAAAGTTGACACCATACTGTTGTATTTACGTCTTGCGCGGTGCTGATTGATGCAGTTCTGAACTTAGACCATCTGCTGGGCAGACTGAAAGTGTTCGACGACGCAAGCACAAGTGAGTGACCGGAATATCACGAGCCTGCTTGGCATTACGTACCTTTCCTTGTCTACTGTTCGTTCAGACGATGTACTCCGATCAGGTACATAGACGATCATCGATGGGTGATCATGCACATCTCCAACATCTCACTGGGCATTGTTTAAATCGCAACCATTTTTATGTGTATACTGATTGTGTTTTACAACGAATGCTGTTGTGATATCACGACATCCAATTTTTATGGTGTAATTGTCCGCCGCCGCCACTGGTGTCCCGCTATCGGGCCATGTAGGGAAGATATTAAGGATTGGATGCAATTGTAATTAGCGTGCTCTGCGAGGTAGTTCATCGTCCTACCACAGATCCACGCCGGTGTCTGAAACTTCTTCGCAAAATGACTTTATAAAGCCGTCATGCTAAGCATGGAATCAGGTTAACCATGCGTGATATAACGCGTAGAATCAATATAACAACCAGCCATGACAGAATGTGAATCGCGTAGCGAGCGGGTTGTTTAAAGCCGGGGTCTCAAACTCACCTCAGCCAGCGGGCCGCGGTTACGCCATTTAGTCCCGCAAAAGCCGGAAGGCAGGGGGGAAGGGTCACAATTTGCCAGCAAACGCTGTCATTTGAAAGAAAACTCTCTCACATTTCACATGCTGGTTGGCCAAGATGTCGATACCGATCTCCAATATGAGTCAACTCTGTACGCTGATTGTAAAATATAATTTTTGTTTCACGGTTACATTTCAATACAAGTTAAACCCATCAGATGCTCCCCCCCCCCCCCCCCGAATACAATGCCTTAAACAAGTCAGGCATGTGTAGCTCACGAACGTACTTAATAAGATTATTTTTTTTTAATTTGGGGTGAAGGCAGTCATCTGCTGGCCGCGGACCTCAACCAAAAGCCTCATGGGCCGCGTGTTTGAGACGGCTGGTCTAAAGCCTTCAGCCCATTATTTTATTTTTTTTTAATTTATACATACTCCTACTACTATTATACTACTTATACATACTTCTAACAGGAGCGGGGCAGGGAGGCTGGAAACATATGTGTTGTGTTTTTGACTACGCTTACAGTTGGGGGGGCTCGGCGCGCTTGTCAGACTGAGATGTCACGGCTATCTCACTGCGCATGCGTGGGTGTCCCGTCCCTTCGCGTGAAAAGTGGACATTCACCTTGACCACTTCCTCCGGGTACCACATGGCCGGCTCATAGCGGCCCACCTTGCACTTGTCGCACTGCTGGCCGTACAGCTTGAAGGTGACCAGGCCCTCGCCGTGGCTCGTCAGGAGGAACCAGAACGAGATGCGACCCTTCATGGAAGTCCAGCCGTGGCCGCACTCCTGTGACCGCCAATAAAGCGACGGTTGAAGTTTACGCCGGGTGGTAAATTATCGTTTCTGAAAATTACGTGACTTCGCCACTCATGTTTTGTAAAGTGTACCGTTTTTGAATTTCCCGCCAGAATCAATGCACATAAACGCCAGGGTGAAGTCACGGATCCAACGTTCTTTTGAATCCGTGGCACGGATCGAGAAAAAGATCGTACTTATCTTTTAGCGTGCCTATACCGCTACGGAGATATCTGCAGCGTTTGCTTCACCAAAAGACTGATGAGATCTGTTGAACTCAAAGGGAGACTTTGGACTGTAGGATGATTGATATGTGGGGTTTAACGTCCCAAAACCACCATATGATTATGAGAGACGCCGTAGTGGAGGGCTCCGGAAATTTCGACCACCTGGGGTTCTTTAACGTGCACCCAAATCTGAGCACACGGGCCTACAACATTACCGCCTCCATCGGAAATGCAGCCGCCGCAGCCGGGATTTGAACCCGCGACCTGCGGGTCAGCAGCCGAGTACCTTAGCCACTAGACCACCGCGGCGGGGCACTTTGGGCTGTAGGAAACAGATCTTTTTTTTATAATTAGAGTTTTTGTTAATGTTATTTCCTAAATGTTTCGTAAAACGGGACCATATATAAAAGTTACTAACTTACCAATAAATAACAATATGAGTTAATGGAATAGACCTAAAGCTAAAACATAGGTGCACGCATGGGGTGTGGCAGGAGGGGGGGGGGGGGAGGGCTAGTCACTAAGGGACACAGTCAACCCCACAAACATTGACTTAATAAGGAGGGGGTACTGAGACTCGGGGAGGGGGAGAGGAGGGGGGCTGCAATGTCATCTCCACACATTGACATACTTAGGAGGGGGGTGCTGCGAAGAACCTTCGCCCCCTTCCTTTCCCTGAAGGGAATCCTGCGCACGCCTATGGCTAAGATATCTTGGTATACTATCTGTGAAATGCACAATTTGTGTAGGAACACGGCTTTCGCTATATCGTAGCAAGAATAGTAATATGTCTCGGCAAAATGTATCCTAATATTCAGGGCGTTGGACGATAACGCCCTGAATGGCACGAAGCTTAAATAAAGTGATACATTTACAGGTGAAACTCGGTGTCATGAATTAAAAAAAAGAAACACGAAGAAATGCACTATCGGGGTAGACATACAAGCCAATAACAATATCTGAGGTCTTACGTCCCAAAGCCACGATATGATTATGATGAGCTCCGTAATGAAGGGCAACGGAAATTTCGGTCATCCGGCGTTCTTTATTGTGCACTGACTTCGCACAGTACGCGGCGGGCCTGCATATCATATTTCGCCTCTACCAAAATGCGGCCGCCGCGGTTGAACCAGCGGCATTCGGTTCAGCAGTCGAGCAGTGCAATCACTACAGCACCACGGTGGACAACGTACAATGCAAGTTCATTGAAACATCGCGTTGTTTCGCTCGATAACGATATCACGATAGACGGCACTGGGTAATCATACGAAACAGGGTGACAGAAACGAAACTCTGCTGTACTTTTCTTTTACAGTTACGATATCGCGAAGTTAAGTAAAAAAAAAGAAAGGTGCAGTTTTCGAAGCGCACGTTGTAAAGGAGACTAGAGACGAGAGCGCTGCGACGAACCCACCTCGCAGCAGAAGCGCACTTTGGCCGAGTCGACGAACGTCTGCCAGTTGACGCCGATGGGGCGCTGCACGACCGGCAGCAGGTACCACGTCTGGGGCACGTACTGCGAGAACAGCTTCTGGAACTCGGCCTGCCACACCTGCTCCATGCCACTGCAAGCAGCGCGACATTGCTCGTGTAACCACCAGGTTTGCAGCTTACCAAAGCGAACATTTCGGGGAGGGCGCAGACCGATCAAGTCGGCATTCAAGTGCAGGCAGGGAAACTTTTCCGCGTGGCCGCGGTTCCCCGCAGCAGCACGCTGCTTTTTCGTTGAGAGTAACAGGATATATTCTTGGTGTAACTGCAGAGAAGGAGGCTTAACGCATGGAGGCAAACTTGTAACTGTATCGGCCCCAGAAGGCAGGGCTCTGTTGAATGAGAATAACCGCGTTCCTGTTGTTAATATTCCGAGCTACAACAATCAAACTGCGTTTCCGCGAAATGGTTTTGGGACGTTAAGCCCCACATATCTATCAAACGCAGAAGCTATGGGCATAGGTTCTGCGTTTTTTGGTGCTTTTTCTATTGTATGTTCTGCAACTTATAAACAAATTACGGCACGTCGTTGAGGTAAAGCCAGCTGGCTATCTTTGGTTATGTCGCCTTCATATGCTATAATGACTGTATTCGGTTCCCACTGTCGTGTGTGCACTATGAAATCGCCTTTTCTTTTTTCTTGTTATCGCCTGTTAACTTCAACTTATATTGCAAACCGCGTCATATTTTCATTGTGCTGATACGCTTTGTAACGCGTGAATTAATTTTGTGTGATCTGTAAAACTTCACCAATTACCCCCCTTACTCAATGCCCTGTAAAAGGGCCTGTAAGGAATTTTAAATAAATAAATAAATAAATAAATAAATCATTTCCGCGAAAGAGTTGACCGGCTTCTGTTCAGGAGTCAGTACACCACCAGACTTTTGAATGTTACAACAATCGCAAGGATGACGTTTCTTCTGCAGCGATACGGAATTAATTTGAACGCAACACATGTTTGGCGTTTTCAGTAAATGTGTAGACTACACAGAAGTATTTCTGGGCCTGACAGAGCCCTCGATTCCTCTCATTCCCAACACACATAATTTTTCTTCTTTGTGGTATTTAAACAGTCTAGGAAACCAACTTAGCCATACTCCGCAGATGCGCTAGGCCACTGGTTCAGTTCTTTTCCGGAACTACGCAAACAAACGTTAAACGCGGTCACATATTATCATTTCAAGCGCATCATTACATTTGTAGAAACTGACTGTAAGAATTATTTCGCTAAAACTGTTGAGGGATCGCTTCCTTGGCTGCACGGCAATGCGGTGTCTAAAAGCATGTGATGTACTACGAATGAGAAGGGCACGGCTTCCAAAACGACCGAATTCCGATGCGGATACCAAAAGCACGTCCAAAAAATCCATCAAGTGGTCAGAATTAATGCGTAGTTCCCCGCTACGGGGTGCCTCATGTATGTGTAATACCACATAATTTGTTGAATGCCATCATTATGAAGTAAAATTTTAAGCGCAAATAAACGGAGCAGTACTAAGATTCTTCTTGGCCTTGCGTAATTTACTTGCGCTTGAATTTTTACCGGTTTTACTTCATATTGCGATACTAACTGGCCCATCTAACTATCCCGCTACATTGCTGCCGTCAGTTGTACTGTGTCACGTTTCTATGCCGCTCACACGGCTGGTATTTTGTAAAGTGGTATTTGATAAGCGCTTCGCCGAATCATACCGTGTCGCCCGAAAGTTTTTTTTTTCTCTTTTCTCGGAGTATCCCACCGTGAGCACTGACATGACTAACATGCTTGCGTATGAAAGGGGAGGGGGTGGAGCGCAGGGGTACTGACCCTAATCATGTGTGCTTGTGAAGGTTTGTGACGATGATCAATCGATCACTGTACGTGTGATAGTCATCATTCGATGCCTGGAGCATAGCCGGGTCGGAGCGATAAGACAGGCGATAAACCAGACGAACGGCTCCGGGAATATCATTAAATATTGCAGTCCCTTTCTCTCTCTCTACCATAATTTTTTTACAAATGAATGACGGGTGACGGCCACGCTGGTTAGTTTATTGGTGATAATGGTAACCTAATGGTCGCCACGCTGAATCCCAAGATTGGTTCACTTTCCATCTTCACTCCCGGAAAGCCGGGATACCAAAGACAAGCCAAGCACGCCATCGCCTCATTTTCCTTTGGACTCGACCAAAAGTTTGAGGGGGAGGTGCTGCGATGAATCTTTGCGCCCTCTATCGGGAAGACCCGCGCCTATGATGGCCAGCAAAAACTTGAATAACCACGGAGATCGACAGCGTGACAGTGAGGCTTCTACGGCTCTGGTGGCACTCGTGGGCAAAACAAAACAAGACGCGTCACCGAATGCTAGCTTCCGGCACATACAATGCATGAACGAGCCAGACGCGTGATATTGTTTTGTCGTACATTAGTGCCGCTTTTTGGCGAGCTACAGAGGGAGAAGGCAAAGAGAAGTTGCAAGATGGACGAAATGAGGCGGGACGGTCGTGTCGAGGAGCCAGAAGACCGTTGCTGCTTTCCTCGTGGCTCTTCCAGCGACGGACGCGGGGCTTCGCTGACCTACTTCGAAGCGTGCACTGCTTCAACAGAGCCCGCCAGGTTGGAGCTACCGAATTGCGCAAACGTGGTACAAGCCGCATAAAGAAACAATACCAATGAAATTTAAAAAGAAATGCGTGCAGAGTCACTACACGCGACGAAAGAACCGACGAGGACATAAGCATGCGTTGCTCGCTTCAGTCCTCTGCGGGTACTGCTTCCTTCCTGTTGACACGTGAGTCGTGGAGGAAATAAAAAGCAACCCCCCCCCCCCCCTTTTTTTTTTCTCCTGCGCGCTGCCAATTCGACACTCATGCTGTACAGAGAGTGTGCACTGCAGTGGCGGGTCCAGAGGCGGGGGGCGGTAGGGGCAATCGCCCTCCCTCCCCCAAGTCTGTGTCAGCACCCCCCCCCCCGCCCCCCTCAGCTCAGTGCTTGTCGTCCAGCTCCTGTCACCAATTAGGACAAATGAGTGAAACCACTGTGAGCACACATCAACACTATTTATGCTATGAAGGGGTTTTTCTGCTAGTAAAAACAAAAACTCATGACCATGACCACTTCTTCTAAAATGTTACTTTAGGTGACGCCCCCCATCCTCCCTCTAAAATGAGTGGCTGCATCCGCTCCTGGTACAGTGGCGCAGTGGGAGTCACTGGCGTCACGTGCTACGTCACGCCAGCTGGAAAAGTCATTCGCGCCACCGTAACTATGAGTGGCGCTGCCTGCACACTTCCAGAATTACGCGCACACAGACGTCAGACAAAACTTCAACAAAACTCGTACGGCCTCTTACGCATTCGCCTCTGGTGACTCGCAGGCGAAGGCCATCTTCATTTTGTTCGTGTTCTCAGTTGGTGTATTGATATTCTCTAGATCACTCCGAAAGCTCTCTGCACAGTGGCGGCACAAGCGGGAGGCACGGGGGAGGGGGGGATGACGGCTAGAGCTCCATTTAAAATTTTTTCGTCTGCCTCCCCCCCTGCCCCCCCCCCCCAGAGCGAACATTATCATAATTAAAACAAAACGCATGAGTTAACTGCCTCCCTGTCACCTCGATGGAACTATATTATCGTGGTTGCCCCCCTACAGGAAAAAAAAAATCCTGGAGTCGCCCATAGCTGTTCCTAAATCTAACGTGGTTTTTACACTGCCTCCAGGGTCGGAAGCATTGCAAGTTTTCCGCACTTCACCAGCTTCTGTACAAGCTCCGTGATCAGCCTGTCTTTTACCGCGAGGATGTCATCCACTCATTACGTAACGTCAGATTGCGTCGTCCCTAATTTTGTCGATCTGTGACGCCGTATGGCGGCATCATCTCATGATGATCATTTTTAGCATCACTCGCGTTGACGACGACAGTACATTTTCATGTTTGAGGAGGTATCGAAGGCTTTTGCCTTAAAATAAGGTAGCGTGGTGGGCGGAGACCGTCGTCCACGGTTCTGTTAGATGTAGCGGCTCGGAGGTCCTTGTCGAGGGTCGCCAACCGAAACTTGAGTTCGAGGAGTCGCGTCTACAACGCACAGAAAAGCCCAATAAATATGGGCGGGGGAACGACCTCCGTCGGAGCACGGACGCCTTATCCGAAGGTTGTGGGATTGGTTCAAATAGATGGCAGTTGCTTTTCTTTTCCCAACTTCAATAAAGTTTCATTTATGTGATAATTGGTGTGCTACATTAAAAAAAGAAGAGTACAAACATTGGCCCCATAACTTTATTGGCTTCACAAGGGAATAAATTCGGCCTTCCTGGTGTGAGACATGGGCAATATTCAGCGCAAAGAAACACAGGGATGAGGAGAGACCTAGGACACAGCACATGCGCTTGGCTTCATCAGCTCGGGCATAACGAAGAAAACGAGCCTTCGAGTCATTCACGTTCTTTCAGTCGAAGCAGGGTTCACTTGCGCATCTCGTCATGCGCTTGCTGAAAAGCGCAGACAACTATTTCATTACATGGAAAGTTTTCAGCGCGCACACAAAAAATTGATTGATTGATATGTGGGGTTTAACGTCCCAAAACCACCATATGATTATGAGAGACGCCGTAATGGAGGGCTCCGGAAATTTCGACCACCTGGGGTTCTTTAACGTGCACCCAAATCTGACTACACGGGCCTACAACATTTCCGCCTCCATCGGAAATGCAGCCGCCACAGCTGGGATTTGAACCCGCGACCTGCGGGTCAGCGACCGAGTACCTTAGCCACTAGACCACCGTGGCGGGGCGCGCACACAAAAAATCGAATGCGTGTTCAGCCGTTCGCGTTCATGCAGTGCTACCGAGACTTCTGAATCGCTGTCTCTATATGGTAGCTGGAAATAATTAACCAAGAGGTCACTGTGTCGACGCGAACTAGGAGCTAAAAGGTTCGCCCACGATGCTTCGACTTCCCGGTGCGTTGACAAGAAAGGCTTCCCTCTTTCGGTCTACCAGGATGTTATAAAAGTGCGCTCGTGAGGACTGTCACCTCTGTTCGTGCGCGCCTAAATAGCGGAAAGGCTGAAGAACACCGTTGCACGCACGCACGTATTTCGTGAAGTACTTTTCTACACCTCCCCGAAATATTCTTGACACGGCAGACCTCACTGAAGACGTGCGCAGAGAGGGACAGTTTTCTTAGCAAATTGCACACTTCGTGTTTTTACAGCTGATGCCCAAAAATAAATAAAAAGGTAGACAGCACACTGTACAGCAGACTGAAGCAGACAGCTTCAGTTGTAAGCGGGCTATACCAATTATAGCCCGCTCCCACACCTTCACACTTGGCTTGTGGGTGTGTTTCCGTGATTGGTGGCCACAAGGAGTGCGCTCAATTGTGCATTTCCCTGCTGTATATTGGCCCGTGCCTGCTGCCATTTGTTGCTTGGCCGTCCGTTATCAAACACCGTATGTCTGCATAGTTTGATGATTGGGTTGGTTCCTTAGCGAGCTTCGCAGAGCCTGCGCCGCTCTGGCCCCTCTTAGACCTGTTTCCCCAACCCAAGCTAGGCTAGCAGACAGGGTGTCAATATCTATTCAGCCCCTCGACTTTCCTTTTCATCCGCACTTCTCTCTCGGGAACTATAAAAGCACAACCATTGCAGCACGTAGCCAGTGCTGAGGTTGTGGTCCAGCAATTGTGGTTGGTATACAAAGAATTGACATAAGAGAATGTGCGCGTCTTTAGAGAGCGAAGCAGCTTGCGTGTTGTCGGCTGACTTACGCGAAGCGAGTAGTGGGTGCACAGCGCGTACGATGGTGTAATCTCGACTGATTGAATGATTGTAGTCCATTAGTGCGCTTGCACACGTCCTTTTGTTCGAGGTCAGTAGGTACTGCCCGAGCAACTCAGTCCCCCCCTCCCCTTTGTCTTTTTCATAATCTTTCGCCCGACGGAACCGACCGGTGCGTTCCATCTCTGCTTGAACTACGCCCGTCTGCAGCTTACCCACACCGAATATACGACGCGCGGCGCGATATTATCGAGTTGGAACTTATAGGAAACATGACGGCGATGGCATAAGTGCACCTGTAGTGTCCATGTTGTTGCTATCGCAATAAAGTTAAAGCCATACTGCTACACAAATCGAAGCAAAAGGAGTCATTCTGCAAGCAAGATAGAATGTTTAGCGCGATGTGACGGCTTTAGCGTTCAAGTTTGGGAAGGCAATACTAAGTTAGAGAGCTTTCAATATGGCTGTAATGGAGTAAGAATAAACGAGGCTAGAAGCTTTTATAATAAAGTTGTTTGCATTCATGGCACAATCGGTTGTAATCAGTGGTATTATCAAAAGCACATGTTGCAATTCTCTCACAGCGCTCGTCGAAGTCACAAAAACTCAGCCTAAACGTGGCCCCTCTTTTGAAGGTTTGAAGAACAACCACGTAAACTTTTGAGGTCTTTCTTTCCTGCCGCACTTGAATTACGCCGAGATTCCCCGGTCCCCTCTAAACGATCAGACGGGGAGCATCCGGCGTTAGCGCGCTCCACCGCAACTGTTGCTGGCGTTCATTGCGCTTTGCGCGACCTCACCTGGCTGCCAACGAACCCCGACAAACAATGGCACAAAAAACCCATCGGCGGCACAGTCGCACACTGTAACGGCGCGGTTTTGCGAAGTGAGCAGTGCTCGGGCGAATATTACGGGTGCGTGCCTTGCCCCACGCATCAGCATACAATCGGAACCGCGCGCCACGCTCGGTGAGCCGTGAAAACGGTTGTCGTCCGCGCAAACGGGAGCGCTTCGACCACACGCGCGCTCCACTGTGCACCGAGCGGATGCGCACGCACGCACATGCACAAGCGCGATCGCTCTGCCCCCACCACCACAGCGGCGACGTCGGAAACGTTGTCAGTGAGGACGGCGCACTGGTGCTATAGGACATACCTCGGATCTCTCGGGAAACAGTCGAACGGCTACAGAAACGAACTGTGGCTCAGTCACACTGTGCGACTACCTGTTTGCAACAGTTCGCATCATCTTGCTGTTTTCTATATTTTATATGAATAACTGTCTGCGAATATCTTCACGTTCAGTAACGTTTCACTTGACTGAGGATTGACAAATTATCTAGAAGCTTTGCCGAATCGTGATATGCAGATTCAATATTAACACGCAGAATTGGGTGTAACCTGACAAGAGATCGGGAATCGACGACTAGCACTCGGCCACTGTAATATGTACAAGAAAAACCCTGATCATGAGTTAAAAAAAAAAAAAAAAACGCGCATTGCCAGCGGTTTACACGCTATCCTCGAAAAGTTCACGCCGTGGTATTCTACCGCTACTTACACAGAACCTTGGAGCTTAACAAGGATTACCGAATGAAAATTCGAGGACCACGCAACAAGAGATTTAAACGTGCTACAGTAGTGCAAAGGTGAAGATTCAAACGAAAAGAGTTGCGAGCAAACGATGAGTAGGGCACTGTCGTTGCAGTGCGCATAGGGTAGGTAACCAGCGGTCTGGTTTGCAGGCTGGCTACCATGGGAAATGCAGTCGATAAAATGTGGTCATCTAAAGCAAGACCTATAATAGCACTTGGAGATTGGTTAAAGAGCTAGGGCGTAATCTTCGTCTCGATGTGGCCATAAACAGACGGCGGCTGCTGCTTGGCGATGATGCTATCTCGAAAGAGGCATCTTCGTACTTCGACGTATGCCGCAACGCTCTGGAAACAAGAGCGACTCGCACTGTCACAGTCGTATACACTTCTGCGATCCTGTATGTGCGTGGTGTCTTTGTGGTATTCTTGCTTGAGCTGAACGTTCTTTAGCGCTCCTCGACGCAGAGGCGCTCGACAGCAGCGGCGTCACCAGCTTCCGCTCCCGTTGGGTGTGCGCGCGTGTCCCGCGTTCTGTCCCCGTCATCGGCGATGACACCGTTTCTGCTCAGTGCCGAGCACAATGGGCCCTCTACATGCGCATCCGTCGACGTGCCGACCACGGAGCCGCGAACGGGAATTTCCCGGAATCGGCACGACAAGCTCTTACAACATTCCGCCGTTTACAAAAACCAAACGTGTCTCGAAACTCGCGTGAAAACTCGGGAAAACAGACGGCGTTTCTGTACTCTCTCAGAAGAACCGTGATTCTTCTTTTGTCTGTGCACTGTTGCGCTCAGATGCCTAATCAAATACTAAATATTGAGCATCGGTGGCACCGATAACCCAGTGATGACGTCACCGTGACGTACCTCATATGCCTCATCAAACGCTAAATATTGACCATCGACGGCGTCAAGAACCCAGTGTTGACGTCATCACTTGGTGATTACCACGTCATGGTGACGTCACATACCATAAAAAAACTGTACCGTCATCGTGATCCCACACGAGGTGGCGCTACGTGATTACGTCATCACATAAAACTGATGCCTGGTCGAAAGTCGGCTGATCACGGAGGCAGAGCAAAACCACTTCAGGTTCAGAAAGCTTTCCGATCGATGCGTCGACTGAGAAGAAAAAGAATGATATGGCTTTCGCCACCGAGACGTTTTAAACGAATTTGTGAGTTTCTGTCGGTTCCAATTCACAAGTTAGCCATATTCATGAGCGTTGTTCACTTACTTAAGCATGCATCTTTGTAAATAATAATAATAATAATAATAATAATAATAATAATAATAATAATAATAATAATAATAATAATAATTCCACGGGGTCGTGACGTGGTTGAAGGCAGGAGACGGAATGGTCAGATCAACCTGTTTATTTGGGCGAACCTGTGCCCACTAAACGGAAAGTCGGGTTACAGTAGCACACTTGCACACTTCATAGCGGCGAATGCAGCATCGGCAGTCGATCAACTGCCAAGCGGTGAAGCGGGACGGCATTGTATACACTCGCCGTCGAACATTCTAGCGTTATCGATAGCAGTGGCGTATACGTTTACGAATAATCTGTACAGTTCACGGAGTGGGCGTGATCTTATCGAAATGATCTACTACAGTGCTGAAGCTTCTCGATGACTGCAAGCGCGGTTTGCGCTGAGAATTGCGTAGTGTACTGGAGCGATAACGAAACTTGAGAAAAGGAACGTGGCAATAATATGACGTCCCAAAACCCCCTTATGATATCGAGAGACACCGTAATAGATTGCGAGAATTTAGACCATCTGGTGTCTTTTAACGAGTACTGACACCGAACAGTGCACGGGACTCTCTCTCTCTCTTTTTATATATATATATATATATATATATATATATATATATATATATATATATATATATATATATATATATATATATATATATATATATATATATATATATATATATATATATAATCATTTCGCCTCCATCAAAATAATGACGTGGCTGGGGTCGAACCCACGACATTCGGGTCCGCAGCCGATCATCGTAACCGCTACATCACCGTGGCTGACGTCTGTGTGGCTGACGATTAATCTTCGGTGGTCACAATGCACATCGACAGACTATTCGTCTTGTACACAGTCCGGAACGTGTGCTCTGGAATATTTTGGTTATTGAGAATGGTGATGACAAGCTCGACGATGATGACGACAGGCTCGACGATGACAAGTGATGTTAACGGGAGACCTTCGCATTGAAGTTTCACGTTTGAGCGAAGCGCACGCTGATTATTGGCGAATAGACGAGCGCCCTGCAAGGAACCTAAACGTCTCATGGCAATCAAAAGCCATATGAGTGCAAAGAGAGAAAAAGTAAGACGTTACTCCGCTTTCAAAAATATATGATTAAATGTAACTGCATAAAGTATATAGCGTTCCGGTGCGTCAGGGTTGAGATATTGCCCAAAAGACGTTTTTTTTATGCGGTTTGTAGTTACATTCAAGCATCTAATTGTATTCCATGGTGATCTTGAATACAACAAATATTCGATAACTAAAAAAAAAGCGATACATCCAACAAATATACTGAAGATTGCTACGATCAGGTTAATTAGGCCATCGAGTCTACTAGCACAATCACACAGTGAAAACAGCATTTATTTGATATAATACCCCGTATTACTTTTTCATATACTTAATTGTTCTTCAGCATTAAACCTTGTTTAAATTACCCACTAAATTTATAAATATACGAAATATTGGGCCCCGGAGTGGGTATGTGCCATATTCTGTAAGGCTCCAACAAACAAGCAAAGACCACATACCGCACCAGCTGCGTGGTACCTAAGCCACGCCCACCGAGAGAGACACCGCGCGCAACCTGCGCAGTGGATAGCTTGGCCGCACTCGATTGTGCCGAGACAGTCATGGATCGTCCTGAGAAAGAGTGTAAATGCTTCCGAGGAGGAAGCCACGCATCTCGAAGCTAAACGTGTAGGTCGACGGGCCTTTTTTTTTTTTGCCGTGCCAAGTGTAGCGGAGCTTCCAGTTTCTAAAATAATTTTTAATTCAATAAATCTTCCGTCTCTTTCTTTCTTTTTAATTTTTTTTTGCGCTGCTGGGCGAATCGCAAGCTTTGCCATCGCCCGCCGCTTCTGCTACGTGAAATGACCGTTATACTCCGCTTTATAGGCTGTGGAACTGAAAGTTAACGTGACATTACACGTAGTACAGCTCGCATACGGCATGCAGTACACATCGCGCTCACGGACGCCACAGCTTCCTATACTTGGAAGCATGCATCTGGCGATCAGGTCGATGACATGCTGCTCGCTTTCAGTTCAGGGCTGAATCCGTCCGCACGACGGTTGCCTTGAGGCGCTTCCACAAGCAACCATGTGCGCTCATTTCTTGCTTCGTTGCCGCCCATACGCTTTACAATGTTACTTTGAACACACACGTCTTCATGTTGAACCATGCTTAGGTAAAAGCGACAGGTCCACGCGCTCACTATGCTGCGCTTCAGCTTCCTCGTCATGCACCGGAACGTTCTCGAAAGCAACTGCGCTTGTGCGAATTTATTTATTTATTTATTTGTTTTGTTTGTTTGTTTGTTTATTTACAGGTACCTTACAGGCTCCTCGGAGAGCATTGGGTAAGGGGAGCATCACAAAAGGAAATGGAAAATAATGCGATACATGAGTCTGAAAAGTGCAACAGTAACGTACTTGCGAAACGGCGAAACAAATTGAATTACATGGCAAAATAATACTAATAGTAACATTAACTACTAACTAACAGCACAATAATTCGATAACAATACTCAGAGGAAAAATAAAAATAAGTAAAAGTAAAAGTAAGGGCATGAGCAGCTGAATCACCCGTTCAGCCTTGCTGTTGCGTCAGCGAATGTCCACCCTTGAACAGGTTTTCGTACTTCAGACGACCCGTCAACTCAGTTACAAAGGCAAATTAACTATTGGCAAACCGCCAGCTTTTTCGCCGACTGTACGGCAAAGTTGCTCCACGCATCGCGTGCTCGAGTCAAAACACGAAGGGGGGGGGGGGGGGCACGCGAACAAGTGAAAAAGTCTATATAGCGGTTGTCGTAGGGCGAACTACGAAGGAATAAAAGATGCGGAACTACTGGAAACGCCTCCGTTAATTCCGACAAACTCACCGATGGGAAAACCAACTGAAGTTGTCTATATAGACGATTTTACGTGTAAGACATAAGGGTCAGACTGCAGTCAAACTTTTTTTTTTACGTTTATATCCCATGACGTGAATCGATAAGGTCATGGGACGTCGTCTGCACCAACCCAGACGTTTTCTTGCGTCCACCGAAGCTCTGTTCATTTAGTTGGAGAAAAAAAAAACCGGCTACATACAGCCTAATAAGCGCCGCCTACAACTAACGCGCCTCTATGCTCATATAGAGGAGGACCATCGAGACACCCTACATCCAGCTGCAAGATCAGAGTCCTTGACGGACTCTGGTGAAGTAGTTCATGGTCTTCAATGTGGGGTGACTTGCCCAAGAGTTTCATTACGCGTGATTGTGTCGCGGCAGGTGTTTTTTACCGCAATGTGAAAAGAAGTATATATGGGCAAGCGAATGGGTTTCGTTCGCAGTACTGATACAAGAATGGCCGGATTTTGTGAATAGCTTATCGGGAAGACGTCCGTCTCTAAAAGTAGCGACGACAGCTAAGACCTCCAACACGTGTCAGCACGTTCACTCGCACACGCGGAAGTACGCATTCGAGCGTTGAGCCTCGTATATAGCGGATGTAGGAAGCGTTGAAAGCACAGTTTGTCAGAAGTGCCTTCGAGACAGAACGATCGACCGCATCTATAGCAGGTTAAGGCGGATCACCAGGTCATACCGTCGCGTTCTGAGGCCATTGCAGAGAGCCACTGCAGAGAGAGCCACGCCACGGATGGAGGTGCATGCACTGCACGAAAGATCATAGCGCAGAGTGGCGCAAGTTTAGCTTAGGATCTCAGAGCGCAAAGGCGTCTCTTGTGCGCCCTGCAATGAGTGGAATTAGTGCAATGTGTAGATAACCACCCAGTTATACGTTTGGACGTTTGGGCACGAACCCATATGAAGCATTGGGTTTGATAGGAATAGGTGTGCGAAGGGTTCCTTTTCAGGAAGGACGAAGGTTGCACAGCCCCCCCCCCCTCTCTCTCTTAGATCAATGTATAGGGCTGACTTGTGTTGCATATTGATACAAGTTGCATATTACACGTGTGATAAATAGCGTTAGAGGTAAATATCGTGAGATTACGTAAATTAGGGCGACGCTCACAGAAAGTTACAGCCGATAGTAAAGGTGGACGTGAGAAGTGGTTATACATTAACTTTTACTATAAGGGATCACGATATATTCGTGTTATTTCTAACAGTCTAATATTAAACATGCGCAATAGGTGACTGTAATTGTAAGATACTCGGCGTTACAGAAGCCGATCGTGCACGATAAGAGTGAAACGTCAATGAACACGCTCATTTCCCTCGAAAGTTATCAAATCAATGTGGTTACTTCTAATACAACTTAGTAGATGCGAGAAAACAAGGGAAGAATACAGAATGCCGCAACAACGTTTGTAGACTGTTTTTCATTACATCTACGCTGCCAAACTTATTGTATGATGAACTTCCAGTAACGAAATCACTAATAGCATTTCATAATGCCAGACCATAAAATAAAATAAAAAGAAACCGAGAAAATATAAAATTGTACATGTATCTGATAGAGTGAAAGTGACCTCATAATGTTGGCGTTCCGCACAGCATGCAGTAGCCTCGGTAGCTACACCTCAGGGCCCAAATTCACAAAGGCGTTTGTAACGCCTTAATTGTTCGTTGGATAAATGCTCAGCGAATTGTTATGTTGAACGTATGGTCAATGAAACCTACTGGGGACCAACACTTACGGATGATTAGCTCTTTGAACTCGGCCCGATACTTTGGAAGGTTGTATTGGCATATAGTGGTTCAGTGGAAGAAAGAAAAAAAGCGCTAATTTCTGCAGCCCCCGAGAGAGCACGGCTAGGCGCCTTGTAAGGTGGAAGATTGTAAGAACAATTGTCTTTGATCGATGCATAGGCGTGAGCATGGGGGCGTGTACTACACATGCAGTGCAGCCCCCCCCCCCCCCCCTCCTCATAGAAAAGCCACTGCCTTTCAAACTTCCGAGCTCTTTGATGCTCATTACAGAGGGCCTAATGCAATTGAGGGCAGATTCAATGATAAAGTAAACAGCGTGCATAGAGTCATCTAAGAAAAGGCGGGGGGGGGGGGGGGGCAAAGCTTGGCCTATTCATTTAAAGATTAGGGAGTGAGCTAGGGGCTGCTGCGCAAACCTTTGCCCCCCTTCCCCAACCACCCCACTCCGAAGGGGAACCCTGCGCAGGCCCATGGATCAATGCGGGTGATAAGTACGTGTATTTGGGGAAAGAGACGAGTTACATAAGTGTGAACTGTGGAAGTGTTTTTACTTTCTTTTTCTGGGCAGTTCTGAGAGCTCGGATGGAGCGAAAGAACACCACCTTACTGTACAATGGCACGGGAGTTCGAAGGCTGACTTTACCGCCTGGGCAGTGTCTTTTCGAGGGGCTTCGCCTATTAACAACAGCCCAGAGGGGATCATGCCAACGCCTATAGGGAGCCTTCGTTGACAAAGTGCGCAGAGCGTGGGGATTTAGTCTCATAACGCCATGATGTTTTGTTGTTAGACTGACGTGTACTAAATTAGGCGAGGTTGACCTTCAGGGACGAAGTCTCTCTCCATGAACATGAATAAGCAATTACTTAAATTACTAATAATGTTAGTTTTTGGTTTTCCTAAACGTAAGTCGCGGTAAAGGAATCGCAGCAAGCCATAAAGCTGAGATCTGACATATTTTCGTGCCTATATAGTGGACGATGCCCCTTACCGGGCGTCGCCATCTTGCCTGCCCAGTGTCTGGTGCCGGTGTGAGGACCGTAAAGATTTCGGCTTGGCATTAAAGATAAGGGGCGTATAGCTCTGATCTCACTGCGGGTGTTTGGACACGCCACCTATGCGGGGTATGCCATGCAGCTCTCACGTTCCATTCTCAAGCATTTGTTGACACGGGCTTGGAGACACCGACTGTTAAGTTTTGTAGCAGGCGACTTTACGACTTCCCACGCTGCACGCATGCAGGACATTCATGCTGATAGAATGGCTTACGAGCCTTTCCATAAAGCTCATTATAGCGTGTTTAATGCGATTAAGCGCAAAGTGAATAGTAAGATATACAGCGTGCATCCCGACTTCTGCCAGGCACGATCATTTTTTTCGGATCGCGACCACTGGGACAATCTGACGCCACCGTGACGTCAGCGGTTTTTGAGCACTTACGTTCCTGTGATGAGACTGCAGCTGTTCAAACTCGAAAACAGGCCATCGCGGTGGCTTCATATGTTCTGGAACTATAGCGCTGCGTTATCCCTCTGGGTACAAAGTACAGTCACAATGCATCACGTGATGATAGCGACATAGATGGCATGAGCGAAACTGTAACCAGACTAACTTCATTGATTAATTGATATGTAGGGTTTAACGTCCCAAAACCACCATATGATTATGAGAGACGCCGTAGTGGAGGACTCCGAAAATTTCGACCACCTGGGGTTCTTTAACGTGCACCCAAATCTGAGCACACGGGCCTACAACATTTCCGCCTCCATCGGAAATGCAGCCGCCGCAGCCGGGATTTGAACCCGCGACCTGCGGGTCAGTAGCCGAGTACCTTAGCCACTACACCACCGCGGCGGGGCCAGACTGACTTCAGAAGCAGCAGTTTAAGTTAAGGGTAAAAATACCAAGACAGGAATAAGACAAGCTCTCGCAAACCCTCGAAATACTAACGAAACGACAACAGGTATATGAAAGTGACTACCTCCATGTACTGCGCATGTAGCTGATTAAAAGACACTCGGCTTACGTGTCAGAAAGAAATCACTACGCAATTTCCTCGTAGCGACATGTATTGCTCTGTTCGCTTTCATCAGATGCATGAAAAATCGCAAATGAATACTTCCTGGCACTAAATTGCAACAGACGATTGCCGGCCCTGGTGCCACTCGCGAGTGGCCCGAGAGAATATATACAGAACACCTCTTCCATCTTTGCCTTTACCGAGCCGTACGGGTGCAATACCTAACCCTGGTGGCGGTGAAGGCATGACATCGAGAGAGCAGGGCCCTATAGAACGAATTGACCACGTCGGCGAAGACGAGCGGTTGAACGCAAACACGCAGCTATTCGCATCAGTGAAATTTTGTGCGCGTACTCGAACACCAAGAAGCCGCACCACCACGAAAGTCCGACAAACGAGACGGAAAAAAACCGCTGTCGCAAAGCGTTTTCGTCTCTTTGAGCATACAGCACGTGAGCGTCTGTCAAGTTATCGGGCGCCTGACCGAAAGGTTAAGCGGATGAAACCGACCCAGAAGAGTTTTCTTGTTTCAATTTCTCTTGCCGTGCTTTTTCGCGTCACACTATATAGTATAGCCCGCTGCCTGCCTACTATTGTTTTCTTACTTCTTCTATCCGCCATTTCTTTTTTCTTCCGCGAAAGGTACTGCTTCCTCGTTACCAAAATGGCTGTCGAATTCGCGTCGGAGGGCTTAGATTTAGGTGCACGTTAAAGAACTCCAGGTGGCCGAAATTTCCGGAGCTCTCCACTACGGCGTCTCTCAAAATCTATATTTGAAAAGAGCAGTATTCGAAAATGCGCATTATCGTGCGAAATACTTCCATGTTTTTTTTTTCTTGCTGTTCAAGCTGCTTTGTGTTTCTGCGTGGTAGTCTAGTCCTAACTAGTTTTCATTATAGTATTCAATTTTTGTTTTGTTCCCCTTTTTATGATTTTTTTGTGTGACACTGTGACATGTATTCCTCCTGCAATTATATCGATCGATATCGTTGATAAATCATTCAATCAATTAATCGCCCATTCAATCAATCAATCATTTATTTAACGTGCCCTGGAGCAATCATGATGTCTTAGTGCAGGTGCACGCAAAATAAAACAACACAAATGAACAATGCAACACAGGCACACAGAAACAAAGAAATCAGCGCAATATGAAAAGAATAAAAAGACAAGACGAGAACCATAAAAAAGAAGTAAAAATAAAGGGGAATATACACAGCTATGTAGAAACCTTCCTGAAAGAAGGAAAAGGGAAGAATGTGTACATTGTGAAAAACTATGTTAGGATAGGGCAGAGCCGACATAAAAACAATAACAGTGGACTGCGAAAAACATCAAGATCATGAAAGTTAATTTTATATAGACTTTGAATAATAATAATAATAATAATAATAATAATAATAATAATAATAATAATAATAATAATAATAATAATAATAATAATAATAATAATAATAATAATAATAATAATAATAATAATAATAATAATAATAATAGTAATAGTAATAATAGTAATAATAATAATAATAATAATAATAATAATAATAATAATAATAATAATAATAATAATGAAATTGGTGGGTTTGAGACATTAAACCTCACCAGTTACTATTAACTCGCGTCAGAAGCTTGCAGTATAGTAGAGGAATCTGTATGCTGCTATGAACAGTTGGGCGTGGAGGCTAATGCATTACTATACAGAAGTTGAGTTACAGGAAGCGTTTTCTTTTAATTTCACCAATACTCAGTGTGTTCATTGAGTGATGCAAACAATACTGTAACATTTGTCATCCGTATTCAGCTCGGTATAAAGGAATTGTCTGGGAAATTTGTTTGCGAAGAGAACAGAAAGAATCATTTCCTCATAAAACGGCGAGATATACGAAGAAATGTGGATTTTAATAAACATTCGTTTTTTATTTCATAGCTAATTTACAATCATAAAATTTATTTGAGGGTATATCGTTAACGCAATAAAACGATGCTTTTGTGTGCCCACGATAATAAACGTTTGCTATGGACCAAAGAATTGCAGAACAAACGCGAAATTTCTGGGCAGTGGCGATGTGGGCGCATGTGGAAGCAAAGCGACGCTCTTCGTTTGCAGCATTGATTGATTGATATGTGGGGTTTAAGTCCCAAAACCACTATATGATTATGAGAGACGCTGTAGTGGACGGCTCCGGAAATTTCGACCACCTGGGGTTCTTTAACGTGCACCCAAATCTGAGCACACGGGCCTACAACATTTCCGCCTCCATCGGAAATGCAGCCGCCGCAGCCGGGATACGAACCCGCGACCTGCGGGTCAGTAGCCGAGTACCTTAGCCACTAGACCACCGCGGCGGGGCCTTCGTTTGCAGCAATGTTCCTGTGCGCAGCTACTGAGTGGGTCGGGGCTTTGTAGCCACGGGGGATTTCGCGGTTTCAGAACTCACCTCAAAGTTTTCCAAGCTTTCCCTCCCTCACTCGTCATTACTCCCCCTTACAAAATTCAACTTAATTTTCACCACTTATAGATATATAGATATATATATATATATATATATATATATATATATATATATATATATATACTCTTGAAAATAAACTGGCTACTCAGTTTTATACTATATATATATACTATATATATATATATATATATATATATATATATATAAAACTCTTGAAAATAAACTGGCTACTCGTTAAGGCCTCTATTCTTCACCAATACCCACCGCGGTGGTCTAGTGGCTAGGGTACTCGGCTGCTGAGCCGCAGGTCGCGGGATAGATTCCCGGCTGCGGCGGCTACATTTTCGATGGAGGCGAAGATGCTGTAACCCCGTGTGCTCAGATTTGGATGCACGTTAAAGAAGCCCAGGTGGTCGAAATGTCCGCAGTCCTCCACTACGGCGTCTATCATAATCATATGCTGGTTTGGAGACGTTAGAATCCACATATCAATCGCTGTGCTGAGGGATGTTTAACAGCGCGTCCCGTTGGCCGTAGTAAGCTAGGAAGGCCTGTAAGGCAGCAGTTTTGTTTTCACTGTTGTGCACGGCTGTCCCTGTCGAGGTTACAGAGCAGTTGATAAGAGCGCGGCTATATAGCTGTGCGCATCGGACACAGGTGCGCCGAACACATGCGGAACAGAATGTGCACGTCACCAGCAGTCCCGCGCGACAGAGCGCGAATTGCACGCATATAGACTAGAGTTGAGTGCCTGCCGCGAAGCCTGTTTCCCAGTACGAGCAGTAATTAACTGCACTAAGCTGCAAGCAGTGCTTAACGAGATAGTTATTACATACACGACAGCGGGACGCCGGCTGTATACAAATAAAGTTGTAAATTGACGCTAAAGAGAAGAAAAAAAAAAACGTTTTTTTTTCGCGTATATTCGTAAATTACGTTTTTGACGATACCGAAAACACCACTAGGGCCGCGACAAGATGCTTGCTATAAGCGAGAAAACGCGGGAAAGCTATATATATATATATATATATATATATATATATATATATATATATATATATATATATATATATATATATATATGTGTGTGTGTGTGTGTGTGTGTGTGTGTGTGTGTGTGTGTGTGTGTGTGTGTGTGTGTGTGTGTGTGTGTGTGTGTGTGAGAGTGGCGGCACCCCCCTGATAGTTCGCGCACTAAAAATTGTGTCGTTACAGATTTTTACACCATCTTCTAGGTACTTTCTAATCAGCAAAAACGATGGACATTGTCCTCTGATGGAACAGTATAGCTTTACACGCCGAGTTGAATTGATTGATCCCGATTCGGAAATATAGTTTCTGTTTCACTGCTATATCTTAACGTATGATGACCACATGGGGTGCCTCACAAAAGCATTGCTTTAGACCTGTCATGCCTGTGTAGCTCACGAACAAACCTGTTAAGAAAATTAAAAATGTGGGACGATGGAAGTCGTGTGCGGGTCCCCGCGTTTGAGACCTCTGCTGTAAATGATCTCGCTGGGACACCACGGTGGTTTCTTTAGCTATTTCACGGTTTATGCGACAGATGGCACCGATCTCGCAGCTTTCTTGCTCGGCCGGCTCAAGCAATGACTGCATTCGTTCTCCTAGCTTTTGCCAGTCGGCAGAATGTGATAGAATCACGTGACAGTCTATCTGTCCTAGCATGGAAGGCTCCACGTCCGGGGAGCCTCGCTGACTTTTCAAACACGCATGCGTTAATTAGCGGCGGGCAAGTGCGATGTCATGGTAGCGTTTCGGTATGGCTAAGTTACGATCCTACATTTCGCAGGACGGAAAAAGTCTGTTCTAGATTTTACGAATTTGAGTATTCAACTACATAATTTGAGCGTGAACATTACTTTGTTATACCGAGTTTCAAGTATCAAACAAGCGAATAAGGCAATAAAATAGTGTACCAAACATGAGTTTAAAAAAATAATAAGGGAACATACCGGAACTCGAAAAAAAAAAGCGATGGCATAAAATTGACAAAAAAAAAGGGGGCGAGGGGAAGGTTATGAATACCGAAATCGTTAACGAAGGTAAAATCGACGATATTGATCCTCATTAGGCTTCGTTTCGCACACTCCCGTAACACCGGCAACACTCCAGCACGCTGTTGAGTGAACTTGCAATGTGTCGTATAAACTTACACAGACACACCCACTGACAAACAGAAAAAACAAATTGGGAAGCAAGTCAGATTACGGCACCCAAAGAGGCACATGTTAGCCTCTCTACGCCACTCGGTGCTCTGTCCTAATGCCCTGCCATAAGCAACCGTGGGCGCGTTGAAGCGAAAAGCAAGCATAATGTACGAGTGGGGAGCACGCCGACGGCTTCGACGCGCAACAGCGCGGACACGGCTGCTTGCGTCGCGCAGGTTAGCGCGACTTCTCTGTCAGAACGTCACAAAAACCCGTCAGTCAAGACCGTCTCTTCTCGCTGACGATGGTAGACAAAAGACGGGCGCGTCTCTTTCACGGCCACGTCGCCTTTTTCCGCACTTGTTTTGGGTTTTGTAATTGGTGACGAGCGGAGGACGGGGTTCGGCTGCACGTCGCCGCTCGCTCCGAGATGCGCCGCCAAAGAACGTGGGACAACGTTCCCGAACTCGGCGAATCTATAGGCCCATGCAGTTTGAATGCGGGAATGTTCGGGAATGTGGCGCCATATAGGTATTCGCAGAATTCTCCGTTTTAGGTGTGGCGGGGGATGGGGCAAAGTTTTATACCCCCTTGTTGGTCGAGTACAAAAGACATGATTTCGAAAAAAAAAATAATAAGCGAGGCTGTGCTTCTCACAATAGCTTGTGTTTGGTCCTCGGTTATCCGGAGAATATAAGATGAGATGTAAACAGTTATAAAGGAGTGCGGCATCAACGCCCTTCAGCCGCCATTCTCGCCAAAAACATTGCATGGCCATGTAACCCCGCTTTTTAAGACTATATACAACGGGACAGGTCCGACTGCGTAAACGTATGGCGGCAGCCTTTTCCTGCAGTAAACGTATGATGCAGACTTAGCTACCCCTCCCCCAGGGTAATTAGAAGGGGGAGGAGGCTTCCCTCCCGTACGTACGCCTATTAGTATAGGAATCATTTGGAGATTGATCTTTCCCGATTGCTGCGACTGACCGTAATCCCGAGGTGTCGTTCGCGGGTCAGGTCGCGATTACCAGCTAGAAGCGTGCATCTTTTTTTGCCCAATGGGGGACGAGCAGTAAGAGTGCCTTTGTCAGGGCAAGTTAGTGCGACATCTTCGAAGTTAACCATGCAAGAAGGACTAACACGAAAGTGACACATTGGCAACAGTGCCAGTGCTGACAGGGCCAACGCTGGTCCCGTTGTCAATGTGTCACTTTCGTCTTCGTCTTTCGCGCTGGTTAACTTCGCGCAGGGAGAGGAGCCACAAACACTCATCTTTCCAGAGTGGCCTTGATGCCTCGATTACTTATACTATTCTAATGTATTTTGGCTCGAGCGAGTTGGTTCTACTATGGTGACATACTATAGTGACCTGACAAGAACTGACACAGAAAGAATCACACAATCGATAGCTCTTGGCATGCAGAAAATAAAGAAATAATCGACCGGGTAGGGAAGGACGCCGTTAAATACAGGACATATCTCTAACAGTGCCTTCAGAACCATCTCCAAAGAAGCATAGCGACACTCACTACTAATATTTGATATGCAGACATAGATATGTGGGGTTTAACGTCCCAAAACCCCCATATGATTGTGATAGACATCGTAGTAGAGGGCTCCGGAAATTTCGACCACGTGGGATTTAACGTGCACCCAAATATGCTAGCACACGGGCCCACAGCATTTTCGCCTCCATCGAAAATGCAGACGCCGCAGTCGGGATCCAATCCCGCGACCAGCCACGGGTCAGCAGCCGAGTACCTTAGCCCCTTAGGCTACGGCGGTGGGGCGATATGCAGACAGGGATGTGTATAGAGAGCCACGAGTAATCCTGTCAAACAACAAGTATCGAAAAAAAAAGTTCTGTTTGAACCTCCCCTACGTCATCAGAGCAATATTCTGAAAGTTCTGAACAAGCTTTTGGATGAGACGTAACTACATATGCGAAATACTGTAAAAGAGTTTTGGACAAGTTCTTATTTCATCAACGCCTTCTCTCTTATTTCTTTTCCAACCCTCCCCCACTCATTTCCTAACACTGAGCAGCAGGTAAGGGAATTGATTCAGGCCGACCTTTTACGTCGCAATGAACCTCTCTCTCCAGGAGCTGGTGGCTACCGTGTCGACGGATGTATTGAGCGCAGGAGGACATACCAAGATTTTCAGTGGTGTCTGCCTGTGGCAATAATAATAATAATAATAATAATAATAATAATAATAATAATAATAATAATAATAATAATAATAATAATAATAATAATAATAATAATAATAATAATAATAATAATAATAATAATAATAATAATAATAATAATAATAATAATAATAATAATAATAATAATAATAATAATAATAATTCACGATTTTTAACGATATGACTATACGAGGCACGCCACACTTCAGATTTATTTAGATCACTTGAGGTTCTTTACCGTGCATGCAAGTGGAAGTACACCAGTGATCCTCACCAAAATTCAGCCACCGTGGCCGCACCTAACAGTCGGGCAGCCGGACCATTCCGGAAAACTTGTCGACTCCCACACCCACCTGTACGACCCTGCTTCTTGGCTGCCAGTAAATGCAATAGCCGGGGGAGCCGACGACCGCATGGTGCTCGGCTGGTGCACGCGCCAGTCGGTTCAAAACGTCGTCGGGTTTCCGAGAGGCCAAAGTCTCTCTGGCGCTCCGAGATCGTGAACGGAGCCGTGCTTCTCCGAAAGCTGAGCCGCCCTCGAGTACCGAAGCCGATCGTGCTCCAGCCGGTCGCCGAGCGCGACCGATATCGAATTACGCGCTGCAAGCCGCAAGCGTGAGGCTGCACCCGTGTTCTGCTGTGTTTACATAACAACGAGTAATTGTCCTTTCGGTCAAGTGTTTGGCGTCCTGGAGTCTTGTAGGGGAAAAAGGAATAGATTGTTGGTGTCTTTGGCTGACTGAATTGAAGAATGAATGTGGCGTGGAAGACTGTTTTACCTTGTGAAGTGAACGGCGTGAAAGAGTTTCAAAGGAGTTTTTAAAAACCGAATACACAATTCTGAATATAAAACAGAAAAACGAGAAGGCTTGCTTAAGGCTTGCTTTTTTTCCAAACACGAAAATGACTCAGTTATGATAACAACAGTAGAACAGAATAATAATTGCTGAGTTTTACGATCTAGAACCTCGCTATAATTATGAGGTACGCAGTACTGGGAAACTCCGAATCAATTTCTTTCTTGCGTGATTCTTAAAGAGAAAAGAAGAGAAAAGTGAGCCCCGTAACTGTCTGCATCAGAGTGCGACCCCTCAACAGTAGTTCACGAGGGATGGGGGTAAGGGGGGATTAAAAGGATAGGATTAAAAGGTATATATAGAAAGAGGAAGGAGAGAGCGAGGTGCAGCGACAGTGAACGACAGAAAACGACGGACGTAAAGAGGAGATAGGAAAGATGGACACGGTCGCAGGAGTCCGAGGACGGGACACCACTGAGCGAGAGCTCTTGTCGGCGGCAGGAGATGGCGTAGGGCGAGTCAGTCGGCCAGAGCTGCGCTGTCGTTGGCGATCGCGGGGGCACAACCGGTCGGCACGAAATCCTGAGAGCGAGTGGAATCAATTTCGACCACCTGAACGCCTAAATCTAAGCACACGGGTACTCTTTGCTCTTCGCCCTCATCGAAATGCTGCCGCCGTGGCCGCTTCATCGCGCGCCTTCCAGCTAGTACAACGGGTAAACAGAAGATAAACAACCACGTTATCGATGTTTTATAACATCGGGCTTTTCTAAGAATAGACAAAAGATGGCAACTATGCAAAGAGAATTCGGCCAAAAATAGTGCAACGAAGAACAAACTATACAATACACAATCAGCTTAAAGCCACTTTAATGTCATGGCGTAGAAGTGACTCCCCGGATCCATAGCCGGCCTCGAGGACAACGTTGTTTTTGTGATAACTTAGCTAACATTGTATGCTAAGACAGGAAACAACGTTCTGTATTGCCTTCTTTTTATTTTTGTTAGGGCGTACAC
This sequence comes from Rhipicephalus microplus, assembly GCF_043290135.1. Classification (NCBI taxonomy): domain Eukaryota; kingdom Metazoa; phylum Arthropoda; class Arachnida; order Ixodida; family Ixodidae; genus Rhipicephalus; species Rhipicephalus microplus. The sequence goes on along the minus strand of NC_134702.1, from coordinate 10,974,442 downwards.
AGATATGGTTGTATAACCCATAAACATAACGCTTGAATGGTTGCATAACCCATAAACATAACGCTTGAATTTTAATCTTTTTTTTTTCAACAGTGCTGCAACAGTTTTTCTTGTCTTGAATTGCTTATGACCACTATTCTCCGTAATGCCTTTGGTCATGAGGGCATCAGTAAATACAAAATAAAATAAAATTCATGTGCGCATGGGGAAGCGGGGAAGGTCGGCGGGGCGGGGGGCACGAAAGAGGGGCGTGAATATATATAGTCGGACTTTAGAAGTAATTTTCCTTAATTCTCAGGGTTACGGCTACGAATTTTTTAGACAATAATGGCGACCAAGGAGACCTTATATTGCATTCGAAGAACTGCTTACTTTCCACATTTACTCCCCAACACCCTCGAACCAATGGCTGACTGCTGTGAGAAGCGCGTCATCGCGTCATTTTGGTTTATACATCCACTGTGGGCCTGTTTTCTTTCGGACTCCACCAATGGCTGGGGGGGGGGGGGCATCCCCTTTCCCCACCTTCTCTATCGGAGAACCCTGCGCACACATATGCGCCCCGTTTGTTCGCGTGATGATGTATGGGTACGAGTAGTGGACCTTCCGAACATACGACCGAAAATAAGGTGTCGTTGATCTGCAGTTTCAAGAACCCCACGAATTCCGAGCCAAGCAACATATATAGGGATCGATCCCGGCCGAATGCTGATTCGAAGGAAACGTTGCGAAACTAGAACTTTCTTACTTTGTCGTGGGCGCTGCTAGTGCGATGGAGCGTAGGTTAACCTTACACAAAGTGGACCGAAAATTACATGGTGCCGGCGAGCCAAATAAATCTCAGTGAAAAATTTTTAAAAACGGTTTGTGTGGAAAAGACGTTTCGACAAATGGACTTGTCTGCTTCAAGGTTGCAACTTAAACAAGTTCAAGGAATGATCTTGAAGAAGACAAGTCAGTTTGTTCAGATGCTCCAGAACACCAATACATATTCACACCGTTTCTTTAAAGTAAATCATAGTGGCGCTCATATAGTGTTGTCGGCAACTAGATCGTACCTTGAAACCTGACAATTACAAAAAAAAAATATTCATGGTGCTTTTTGTAAGGGTTTTTTCATGTCTATAGCGTCTCACGGACTGGCTATATACTGCTGCTGTGACAGCATTGAACGACAATCTAAAAATCACACCTGTCCGCACCGCGACGCGCTAACGTGCAGCACTCCAGCAGTATATACACACGCGCGCTTAATGAAATAAATAAATAAATAAATAAATAAATAAATAAATAAATAAATAAATAAATAAATAAATAAATGTGAAATGGTCAGTTTTAATGCTATGTTCGACGTACTCTTGTTGTCTGTTGCACGCACACTGATTTTTTTTTTTTTTTTTGTAAATGAAGCAAGCACAGCATTCCTAACTGCGGCCGACCCAGTGTTGAATAGATCACAGGCACTAGTAGCCAATAAGCATATAGTGGCAGGAAGTTGTATGCAGTTTTTTTTTTTGTGTGTTGGTGGGGGCCGCCTCTTTGATCTAAAGTGGGGGCCGGGCTGGTAGATGGTAATATTGCGCTATGTACGCATGGCGAAAAGAAATTTTGAGGGCGGGGGGGAGGGGGGGGTCTCGGGTTTAAAGGGCCACCCCTTGACTATACGCCAATGGCTCATGGCGTCGGGCGTGCACGCTTGATGAAACAATGGCAGCCAACTCGCCTTACTCAACAACTTGTTTCTTTCTAATTTAAAACACTGTTTACAAACAGAAGTTCTATATATAAGAGCGATTTGGACTAGTGAGAAAGACGGATGTTCGGAGGACGCATTTTTTTTTGTCAGTCGCAAACGTAAAACAAAGCGGGCAATAAATTAGAGATAACACAGCGGGCCAGGGATTGGAAACTAAAACAGCGTCCCTGTAAAAGATCGGGAGAAGAAAAGCAGATTCGTCTTATGCGCTTGGTCTTTCATTTTTATCTAGTTTACAATGATGTTCGAGCAACAACTTGGAGCAATAACTTGAAGATAATACCCCAGAACAGTCACGTGCAGCATGTGTAATCACACGATTTTACCATTTGTAAGGTGAGGGAATTCGCACCAATCACTTCTCATCACATCATACACCCTTCGATGGCGTGCATTTAAAATGCGAGGTATACGTGCAATATACTTTGTTTTACAAAAAATGAGCGCACACATCACCCAGTTTATTCCTTGGCGGCCCAACATTCAATGCCATCAGAGCTTGAAAGCATAGGGTGTAAGCTCATATAGATTCGCGTTGATTGATTGATATGCAGAGTTTAACGTCCCAAAACCACCATATGATTATGAGAGACGCCGTAGTGGAGGGCTCCGGAAATTTCAACCACCTGGGGTTCTTTATAACGTGCACACACAAATATGAGCACACAGACCCATTTTCACCTCCATAGAAAATGCAGCTGCCGCAGCCGGGATTTGATCCCACGGCCTGAGGGTCAGCAGCCGAGTACCTTAGCCACTAGACCACCGTGGCGGGGCAGATTCGCGTTAATGGGTAACAGGGAGGAGTTTCCCCCTTTTTCTTCGATCAGCGAACTGGGAGCGCAGAGAAAACACAAAGGACGAAGCGAGGAACCACACAACACGAGCGCTCAACTATCAACTGATTTATTTTCCACATCGGAAGGACATATATAAACACAAAATGCGCATGTCAAAAAAGATTATGACGAAATCAAGGGCAGCATGCGAAGCGTGTAATCAAGGCACATGTCTAAGGGTTATCTAGGTAGCTGAATTCACAGTCAAGTAGTGAGAAGGAAGGATGACTTATACATTGGTCCGCATTCCTGGAAATGTGATAGGCTTCAGAAATTTCGCGCGTAGTTTGATGAGGATGCCGGAACAGAACAATTGTATTCTCAAACAGAGGTTGGCACTTGCACGAAACGCAATGTGACGCTAAATGGGAGTAAGGTGTATTTTTCAACGAGCTTCTGTGTTCCCTGAGACGCACGTTCACACATCGGCCGGTCTGGCCAATGTACATACGTCCACAAGAAAGGGGTATCTTATATACTACTCCGGTGATGCACTTAACAAACTTAGTTACGTGCTTCTGGAGGCATCCTCTACCTTTAGATGCATTATGTGCCCTCCTGTGCACCATTGAACATATACTGGCCAATTTATTGGGTGCCGAGAAAACCACGCGCACACCGAACCGGTTTCCCACGTTTTTTAACCCATGGGCCATTTTATGAATGTAGGGGATTACTGCCGCGCGCTTCTTATTCTCTTCCTTGTTCTCTGAAGAAATACATGTGCGTTTTTCATTATTTTTGACCGTACGCAAGAGCTTTTCCCAGACTGAGGCTATTACGTAGGAAGGGTATCCCGCACCTATCAGCCGTTCCAACTGTGCTACGAAACCACTTTGCAAGGTATGCAGGCAACATTTTCCGAGGGCTGACCACGTTAAAAAACGTGGGAAACCGGTTCGGTGTGCGCGTGGTTTTCTCGGCACCCAATAAATTGGCCAGTATATGTTCAATGGTGCACAGGAGGGCACATAATGCATCTAAAGGTAGAGGATGCCTCCAGAAGCACGTAACTAAGTTTGTTAAGTGCATCACCGGAGTAGTATATAAGATACCCCTTTCTTGTGGACGTATGTACATTGGCCAGACCGGCCGATGTGTGAACGTGCGTCTCAGGGAACACAGAAGCTCGTTGAAAAATACACCTTACTCCCATTTAGCGTCACATTGCGTTTCGTGCAAGTGCCAACCTCTGTTTGAGAATGCAATTGTTCTGTTCCGGCATCCTCATCAAACTACGCGCGAAATTTCTGAAGCCTATCACATTTCCAGGAATGCGGACCAATGTATAAGTCATCCTTCCTTCTCACTACTTGACTGTGAATTCAGCTACCTAGATAACCCTTAGACATGTGCCTTGATTACACGCTTCGCATGCTGCCCTTGATTTCGTCATAATCTTTTTTGACATGCGCATTTTGTGTTTATATATGTCCTTCCGATGTGGAAAATAAATCAGTTGATAGTTGAGCGCTCGTGTTGTGTGGTTCCTCGCTTCGTCCTTTGTGTTTTCTCTGCGCTCCCAGTTCGCTGATCGAAGAAAATGAATTACCAACTGGCCCACATTTTGATCCTTTTGGAAGGAGTTTCCCCCGGCACTGATCCGAGCTATTTCGTTCTGAAGAAAGCATTGTCGCCGTCGTATGTCCATCTTTTCTTGTGAACGGGGAACCTGAAGACGCAAATTAAAAGTCCTGTTTTTGTAATATACATTAACGATGGCTCATGGGCTCAGTGCGATGCCTTCATTACATTTCATTTTTTTTTCGCCTGAAGGATTGCGAAGAAAAAAAAAAGGTAGGTGCACTCTTTCTTGACGTGAATATGCCCGGCTAAAGCAAACACCATTTAAAAACAATATACAGGAAAACGCATTTACAAGTGGAGCAGCAATAAGAAATTTTAAAGCGAGGAAGAGAGTGCGTTGGAGTAGATGGAAGAGTATGCTTCAAAATTATAGGCGAAATGGCCGTCATCAGCTTTTATTAGCAGTAGGTACAGCCAATGTGTGAAATCAGCTCCAATAAGTTAGCCATCGGTGCAGAAGCAGGCATTTATTGGAGATGCGCGGGTGTTAACGCGTGCTGTTAACTGAATTGTATTGAACGACTTTGTTTCAAGGTGAAAGACCTGCGTGTGAAGCGCAGCTAACGTGGATTTTAAGAATGACGAAAAGATAAAAAGTGTGTTGTTAGAGATGACGTGACAGGAGATGGTGCACTAGACACACATATTTACGTTATTTCGCCTGTTTCCGAGAAGATACACACTACAGGGAAGCCATACACCGAACAGCGGCGGTTTTAAGCTGCCGCTACGTCATTCACGAAACGGATTACGAAGGACGTCGCATGCCTTTCATTCTTTAGCGATTAGTATTTACAAACCTAACATAATTTGTCGTTTTTGTTTCACCTGTGGGTGATACCTTGTAGCGGTTTTTTTTTCAATTTTTGATGACACCAACGATGAGAGCATAAGATGGGGCCGACACCTGTTGTCATGGCAATGATGATGTCATACGCATGAGCTTCTCTTTTGCGTCGCGTCTATGTTGCGCAATCTACGACCAACATGCCTAATTTTATTGCAGCAAAAAATGTTACTCACTGAATCTGCAGGGCGACAGCGGAAGGGGACTTTCCCATGGTCGGCCATCGGTTGATGTTCCAATAACGTTCCTTTTTTTCTCTTGCTCTTACTAAATCTCTTAATTTCGGGTTGAATACTACGCAGATTATTACAAGCCTTGCATACGAAGCTGTTTTCGTCGTTTTCGCCGACTCGAAATTTAGTTTCGAAGTAACGATAACAGCAAGATATCTTAAGTATGGCACGGATAATGAATCAGAAAATTGGCGCATGCCTTGGAATGAACTCACGGTTTTTTTTTTTTTTTTGTAACTCTGCCGATCATGCTGTAGAGCGAACTGATGGGGATCACGGGTGACGCGTGGATGCAAATCGCAGATTTATCTGTCATCTGAGCTCCAGCAGGCGTGTCTGAGCCCCTGCATGTTCCGACGTCACTAGAGCCAACGGGCGACATCTCTTTCGTCTACACGCAAACCTCGCGAACGCACTTTCACAAAGCGCCGTTCGTGTAGGTTTTCCATTTAGCATAAGCCGCAATAACTTGCCGAAACTTCCTCGAAGAGACATTTGACGATAATCCAGATGAGTAGCGTGAACGAGTGTACCAGGGGATACAGCTCGGGTTAAATGAGGAATGCGCGCAAAACCGCAAGATCCTTGAACTTGCCTGTCCTGTGACCTAGGAGTAGGTGAAGTTGTTTTTCGAAAAGGGGAGAAATTCAATCAGGAAGAAGAGACGCTGTGCTGCTAGCGTTTCCATTCATGAGCGTAAGCAGTTTCTCTTCACGAACGCGTTCAACTAGTGACAGGCGATCAAGGAGTACTCACTACGACTGCTTCCAGGGGTGGATGGGGATCACGGAGCAGAACGTCGTGGTAGTCGTCTGCGGAGGCGGCGGAGGCTGCGGCGGGCCCAAAACCGGGGCGCACAGGGCCGCCGCGGGGGCTTGGCAGCCCCAGGTGAGGCACACGACCATCGCCGTCAGCGCTGCCTCCGGGCACAGCACCGAGCACTGCAGGGACACGGCACGGTGGTCCGGAACGTGTCGGACGCGAATGGCCTGGCCGCCACCTAGGTGTTCGTAGCGCCGATCATGGATTTCTCAATGCAGAGTTGGTGGAGTTGTCGGCATGGCCCTTTGACTCCCCCCAACGCCGTGTGCACGCGCCTGCCGCCGGGGTCTGAGTGCAGCGGCAGATTCGCTCGCCCTCTCTCAGCTGCCGCGAGTGATGTGCACTACACGCAGGCGGCGGCGCACATCCAGGCTCCGTGCGCGAAGCGGTACACGCCGGCGGCGCATGTTGGTTGGTTGCCGCTTTTTGACGGAGAACGAACGAAAGGTGCGCCCTTGTTTCCGCCGTGCTCCCTTTCCCCTTCACTTGTACAGCCTCCCTCACGCCTCGGGAGAACCGTTTTGGCTCAAATCTCCTGTCAGGTTTCGGTGTCCTCTCATCCGACGCGGAAGGGAGAGACAACGCATTTAACGGAGACCGCTTGCTGTCGGTAGCCGAGCACGACGGCATCGCTATTCGAGCGGACCGCTATTTGAGAGCACCGCGTTTTAACTGGATCGTCAAGTGTATCTTGTGGCTGACCTATGGGTGGCGGCTAAGTGAATACATGTATTCAGACATACAATGCACGTGTTGAAAGGACTCTCCACCTACACGGATCACTGTTGGATCGCATCGCACAAGCCGCACGCTAGCTAATATACAGGGTGTCCTAGGCAACTTTAGCCATAGTTTAAAAATATTCCGGCGCACGCAATTACGATGCCACCAAATGCATGTTGCTCACCGTTGCCTGGAGTTAGACTATTTCTTGTGTCCTCAAATATTGTTTAACTAGATCTGTTTAATTAATTAGATTTGTTTAATTAACTAACTTTTCAAGAAACGAAGATGGATAAAAAGTTTCGATGAGGAAGTTTTAGATCGGTTTGCTAAACGTCTGATTAGACAGTTTTGAACATTGTATCTGGTAGGTATTAGTGTTTTTCTGCTAATTACAAATGCCTGCGAAATAAAAAAAATACCACGCGACAAACCCGCTCTCGCGTCAGTGCGCACGATGATTCTAGTGCCCCCTAACGTTCCGCGTATGAACGACCATAGCATTTGCCCCATTGTGCTGTCTCGGCAGGGCCTCAACGATGGTGGTGGCTCTACGATGAACACGTTTTGCTATCGGCCGCGAAAACGATAACGGCTGTGACTTCTTATCGCTGTCATGAACCGGTGCGAGGGAAGCGTGTGGTTCGTACGCGGAACGTTAACTAGAACCATCGTGCGCACTGACGCGAGAGCGGGTTTGTCACGTGGTATTTTTTGTATTTCGCGGGCATTTGTAATTAGCAAAAAAACACTAATACTCAACAGATATATAAAGTTCAAAACTATCTATTCGGACGTTTTACAAACCGATCTACAACTTTCTCATGGAAATTTTTTATCCATCTTGGTTCCTTCAATTGTTAGTTAATTAAACAGATACAATTAAACAATATTTGAGAACACAAAAAATAGTCTAACTCCAGGCAACAATGAGCAACGTGCATTTGGTCGCGTCGCAATGGCATGTGCCAGCATATTTTTAAACTCTCGCTCAAGTTACCTGGGACACCCTGTATAGGACCCTTGTGGAGGGTGAATCCATATACAGTTCTGAAACTTACGTTGTTCGTTGGAATTTTCATAGTTGATCAGAAGAGTGACACTAATAATCGAAACAAACGGCAACTTGGCTAGCATTAGTCATACCATATAAATCATGTCATGGCTAGAAGTGTTCGTTGGAATTTTCATAGTTGATCAGAAGAGTGACACTAATAATCGAAACAAACGGCAACTTGGCTAGCATTAGTCATACCATATAAATCATGTCATGGCTAGAAGGCAGTACAAGAGTCAATAAGAGAACTTCATCAACTTGGAGACCTTCCTTTCGGGGAAATCAACATGCGTTTTTTTTTTTTGAGCTACAAACGTGTTGATGCCAGTTTTCTCTTCCGTAGTCCTTTCTCAACCTCGTTAGATTCCGCAAATTAAAGGGTCTCACTCAAATGCTTGCAGCATGGGGCATGTGATGTTGCCATCGTCAATCACTTAGCACCCCTGTGCCTCTGCCTAAGACAGAGATGGTTTGCTTAGTGGCTTACAGAGAACTTGCTCCGATAGCACCTGATTTAATCACGGGCACTAGGTCGAGAAGTTAACCAACAGTATGTGTCATATCGTACCTCAAGTATTGCATATGGCCCACAAATTCATTTATTCTTGCGCACCCAGTTTTTATACCAGTCAAGTTCACAGTGGTGATACGTGCGACGGTATGTGCTTCTTCTGATCACGTCACTTATGCAATTTTGCAGCCCTCAAAATCTCCGCCCGTAGCGTATCGCTGCGAAGACCCTTGACCTTGTAATACCAATACATCGCATGTGCTGAGCTAGATATTTCAAAGTGCTGATTGAAGCACGAGAAGCTTAAATCAATGTTCACATGGATGCATTCTAGATGCACAGCAGTTGTGTTTCAACTTTAAATAGATCAACATGTATATTTACCAATTAGCTGCTGAACTAAGTTAGCATGTAGTTAACCAATTTTACAATGTCTTTCATATATAGTGATGTTTTTTCGCATCACCAGAAATAGACAGGAGTTTTCATGTCTCAACTTTCTTTCATGCCGAGATGCCCCACCCCGGTGGTCTAGTGGTTAGGGTATACTCGGCTGCTGACTCGCAGGTCACGGGATCGAATCCCGGCTGCGGCGGCTGCATTTCCGATGGAGGAGGAAATGTTGTAGGCCCGTGTGCTCAGATTTGGGTGCACGTTAAAGAACCCCAGGTGGTCCAAATTTCCGGAGCCCTCCATTATGGCGTCTCTTATAATCATATGGTGGTTTTGGGACGTTAAACCCCACATGTCACAGGGTTAAATAATCGTGAAATTGTGTTTTGTGGTTCGATATTTGAAAATCGCGAGCAAAAATACATGATGCTTGAGTGGAACAAATAAAAATGATGACTCTGCTTCGGTAAGCATGAAGCTATAGCTTGTGTAATGCGCAGGCGCATTGCACATGGCGTCACTCATGTTACGCAGTGTTGTGTAAGGAGCCTTAAGCAGTAGAACTTTTGACTTTGATATTTTCATATTTCCACCTTATTCTTGGGAGGCTGCCAAGCCCACCACCAAGCGCCTTTTCGAAATGTCTCTCACTATATAGAACTTCAAAGATCACTTACGTCGCCTACGTGGGGGTCGAGAATAAGAGGGAAGGACTAGTAAAGGTTGAACGAGAAAAATAACCCCGCCACTTGTACTTGTACCTTATTTTTTTCTTTTTTTTTGGCAGGATATTTGGAAATTGCGAGCAGAAATCCTGATGAAGGCCAGACTATAGGCCGAAACGTCGAAATAAACCACGTTGTGACCGCTCACGGAGGGTCTACTTGATTACTTGCAACGCTATGGCCACTCAATCACGTGCCTGCCCATATATATATATATATATATATATATATATATATATATATATATATATATATATATATATATATATATATATATATATATCCCACGTCGTAGCACTGTATACACAGGGCTTGCTTTTTAGATTCCGTTCGCGTTTGTTTTTTGTTTTCGTTTCCTATGCTCTTAACACTTATTTGCACTACGCAATGAATTTACGGGAAATCCTGGTAAAATGGTCTACAGACCTAGAGTGATGCGAAAAGCCAAGACACTAACCGTCATGACGACACGCGCAAGTGGCATTATATGTTTCACAAGCTTAGCACCTTAACGCTGCGACTGCATAGCGGCAGACGAAAGCGCCTGTTGAGATGTTTGTCCGCATGCAGGCTAAGAAATTGCTCTTAAGACTGTTTAGACTTCACCTCGAGGATCACTACGTTATTTGTCAGCAGCACGAAGAAAAAAAAATCAATAAATCTGTCAAATGATGAGATTGCCTACATTTTTTTTTTGCCGTCAAATAGACAGAGAGAGAAAAAAAAGCGAGAAAGTGAGAAAATCACCAAGAGGTTTCAAAGGGAACTGAGCTCGTCCAAATCCGTCACTATAATGGTTCATTCGTTATTTACGGTGACAATATATATTCTTCTCTCATAAGATGTTCGAACCAGCCTATTATTTTTTTATGCCTTTGTCAATCAGTAGCTAATCAAAGCAATGAATGGTCAAAAGAGAAATTTTAAAGTAATTATTGATTGATATGTGGGGTTTAACATCCCAAAACCACCATATGATTATGAGAGACACCGTAGTGGACGCCTCCGGAAATTTCGACCCCCTGGGGTTCTTTAACATGCACCCAAGTCTGGGCACACGGGCCTACAGCATTTTCGCATCCATCGGAAATGCAGCCGCCGCAGCCGGGATTCGAACCCGTGACCTGTGGGTCAGCAGCCGAGTACCTTAGCCACCATATCACCACGGCGGGCAGTCATATTAAAGTAAAAGGCTGATGAAACGAGTAATTGTTCATATCAGAATACTTCACGATATGTCCGAACCATGCATGCGCACACTCACGCATGCATGCACCCATTCCCTCTCCCCGAGATACAAGCAAAGAAAAAAAATGGAAAGAATGAATGAAAGCCGTGACTTGGCGAGAGGGGGAGGGTGGACATGGTTCGCGGGGATAGCGACTTGGGTCACTTGAGATTGTGGTGCTTGTTATTATAGTTTCTCTTTTTTTTTTGCATTGGCTCAACGAGCACTAGTTGCCTCTAGTTCGATATGCTCGATCCCAAGGATACATTTGTTCATTAATATATTGCTGAAATAGCAGTATAGTGCATTATGTTGGAATAGAAAGAGAGAGAGAAGCAAGGAAAGGCAGGGAAGTTAACCAGACGCACCTGCGCAATGGGTTGCTAAAATTCTAAGCAAGTACAGAATACTTTAGAAAGAGTCGTACTAGTCATACCCTACTGATCTATTGTTTCGAAATCATTGTAATCTGCCACGGGCGCATTATCACGTTGCCATCAAGGTAAATAAAAAAATAAACATATTTGGGAGCACACTCGTTCGAAAGAAAGAAGCAAAACGTAAACAAATGCTGTGAAAAGTAAAAAAAAAAACACCGCAGCATATTCACGAAGTGAATGATGATGAATGGAGCGAAGCGTCCACCCGTCCATCCATCCATCTGTCTGTCCGTTCGTGCTTCTGTCAATGCGTCCGTCCGTCAGTCTGTTTGTAGGACACTTCCAATTACACCTGACGCAGGACAAGGTTATATTATAGAGAAGCGTCGCCCTTGTATCATATCTTATCAAAGCACATGTGCTATCTGCATGCACGATTGTATCATGCGTGCTCTCACCTGGCCCTCAGCTTTGCTAACCCTTTCCACCTTCGACTATAACTACCAACGCAGAATAAACGACGGTGTTTATTTGAATCTTGGCTGTTCAGTCTGTTCAGTCTACACGCGAATAAAACAGCCCCCCCCCCCCCCCCAAAAAAAAAACAAAAAAAAAACAAAACAGCACCAGGCCTGCGCGGTAGGCGCAGCACAGTCACAGTGAAAGCTAGAAGAGCGGATTTTCAGAGCCTCTTCTAAACACTCTTTGGGTAACTGCTGCAAGCACACTTGCTTGATGCCCACTACGGCATTAATAATAAAAAAATGGGGTATTAGGCCGGCATTCGCTATGCTATTTTTTGTCATTCTTCTGATATCCGCAAAACTATCGCGAGGAATTTTTATGCAAATTGTTCATGCAGTGGCTGATGACGACGAGGAATTATGCCTGAAAAGGGTAAGCGCCACAGTTGAACAAGAACGAGCTTTTGTAATGATCTGAAACATTAGACGACCCACTCGTTACGCTATTCGCATTGTGCGACAACTGGTTGCTTTTTCACTCTCTTAAAACGCTTTATAAATCGTATTAACGCGATTGCTTTCCCGACATCAAGCCTGCCTAAGGCAAGTTTGCCAACCAGTCACGAGAACTGGCATGGCTCAGTGGTAGAAAGCTGGGCTGGCACTCAGCGCAACCCGGGTTAGAGCCCCTATCTCGTGCGACAGTGGTTACAGACACCGGCGGCGGCGGCCGGCAACTATAGCCCTGCGCGAGATCCGAGTTGTGGTCCCATAACAGCTTTCGCTGTAAAAGAAGAGCGCCTTTGACGCGAAGTCTGAGAGCATGTCGCGAAGTGATTGTTCAAACCACGTTTCTGCCAATTTTTTGTTTCGTGGTAACTGCTTGCGTGGCGCGCGGAGAATACTTAACTTTACTTACAAATTAGCAATACCGGAATCATGTTGTAAACGTTACATGCGGCATGCAACGGTGCGCTGCGTTTTCCCGAACTGTTCACGTCGAGAAAATGACATCTGCTGGATTTTCAGCCATCGAATTTCGCACGTTTGCTCGGTGCATGGCTGATTCTTCTAGATGGAAACAGCCCGTCAGTCGGCCGTCACGGGTGCACTGTAGCTGCACGGAGTAGGCGAAGCGCCGCAAGTCAACTCAGTAGGAAACACAGCTGCTGTGCGTTTTGTCAAGGCCTCACATATATTGAAGGGATACGGTGCTCTTCATAAACGAACTGTACATGAACAAAACGAAAGAAAAAGACCCTGTTTCTACGACAACTTCAGTCAACCAATGACAAAAATCTACTAATATTTCAACCAGCTCCTCTTGTCGGAAATCGATGAAATAGCGAAGCTGTTGGCGTCTCCTTCGTCAGGCTAACGCATTTCCACGCTTCGCAAGTCTTTCAGATGTGTTGCAACACTGCTCTTTATTTAAACACCCCTTGTAAAGCTTTGAGGCGGTATAGTGTAGCCATCACCTTTCACAACCACAAAGTATCACGTGACAGCCCTGTAACCATGGCAACGCGTACGCCATTTGTTGGCCTAACTGTTACCCTGTTCATTTTTAGTGCACCAGTGGTGAGAGGTGGTAATTAGCCAATGTATGCGGCGCAAAGCAGTGTATGATGCCCACAAACGTTGCCAAGGATCGTGGACATGAAAGGCTCGAGTCAGAATCGCCTCGCTGTCAAGGACTTTGGGCTGGTGCCTCGAGAATCGTGTGACGAGATGCTTACATTTAAACATGCCCACACCACTGCAGCAGCGCAACCTCGGAGGGGCAGAACTGAAAAAACGCGTCGTTTACTCGAGGGTAGCGTTTTTTTTTTCTTTCTCACATCCCACTGCCGTGCACCAGCCCACCCGAGCCGAAATCGCCGGAGGCGCCGGCAGCGGCGAACTTTTCGTCAAAGCTCGCCGCCGCGCTTTTTTTTTTTTACCCCCGAAAAAAGTAAAAAGCGATGGCGAAAGAAAGAAGCAGGGAGGATCTGTTCCTATTCGGGACGTCGACTACCCGCCGGCTCACGGAGAGATTAGCTTCCGCCGCATCCCCATTGTTTGCGCCCTTCTTTCTTTCCAAACAACAAACAGGCCACATGTTTTCTCCGATCAAATAGAAAAAAAAAAGAAAACAATTTGTGCGCCTTGTGTACGCACGGTCGCCGGAAAACGAAGCGTAGTTTTTTTCTTTCCAACTCATTCTCTTTTTCTCTCGCTCTTTCACTGTTTGCTGTCTAGTCTTTTTTTTTTTTTTTTGAACTAACCGGAATCTGAAGATGCATACGTTTTGTTCACTTTCTCGGCATATTTTATTGTTTTAGCTGTATGACGTTCGATAAGGAAGCCATCACGTGTACTTCAAATACAACAACGCGCATTCAGTGGTGTGATGCAAGTAATGCATGGTCACGATCAAAGCTGCCGCCTTAATGCCTCACTATTTATGACCACGAAAACGTTTACAAAACGTATAAGTCGTTGAGGTTGCAATTTGACATAAATAGTAATTTTTTCCCCTTCAGGTTGCCTTTTACGCCATTATGAGAGATTTCAGTGCATCGGCATGCTCCTCGATGGCGGGCCTCGGCTGAAACCTCGTGTCCAGGACTCCGGCCATGAACCGGCGGAATATCATGGTCACTCGAATCGACACTTCTTTTTGCTGTTTGTTTGCGTGACAAGTGGGCAAGCCTTGGGATAAACTGGAAACCAGAAAATTCGCTACATTGCCTGGTCAAGGCGTAGTGTTACGTCAAACGTACATTATGAAAACGTGCACCTTCCTCTGTGTGTCAGCATTTTCCCCGCTTTTTTGAATAGGGTGTTTTCGAATAGGAGCACCAAAGCTCTTTGTGCGTGCTTGCTTTGAGTCAAGCAAGAGCTGCTTCCCTTCAGTCAGCGTCATCATGTTTGCTTGCCGCAGATTTTGGGGCAAGCTTTGGGGATCCCTCTAAATTCGAGAAATGGCAATAGCGCAATACCCAAATGCTCTTCTGGGTCTATAGCATGCGCAGTGGCCGCAATGCTATTTATTCCAGACTCCTGTTTTATTGGGCCTCCTATTGGAAAACTCCCTGCTATATAGAATGTATAACCAGTCGCCCAACGATCCACGCTAATTAGTCAATCGATGCTTCGCACATTCTATTTGTCACCAACATGACGTAGCTGGCTTATAAGTTACACGACCGTCCAGGTCTCCGTACCATGTCCTGGTCATATCACAGATGGACAAATCGACTACATTTCTTGAACGCGAAATCGTTTCCGTGAAACGACGGACAACGTTTCCGACAGGGAATTGACGTGTCTTCATGAAAACTCGTTTCACCGTTGTATTATGTCCGTTTCCTATCAAGGACGGATTAACCTTTTTTTTTCCCTTATCACCACTTCTTTTATTCGTCTGAACGTCCACCTCGGTGGAACGTTGGTATACCGTGCACGGTTGCTGGTCGCGGTTTCGATCCCTCATTTCGATGGATGGTAAATGCTGGAGGCCATTGTACTGCGTGATGTCAGTGCAAGTTAAAGAACGCCTGATGGACGAAATTCCCGAAGCCCTGACCATATCTTGGTTTTGGGACGTAAAACACCATACATTATTATTCATTTGTGTACTCGTGTAGCCTAGTCACTTCTTTTTTTTTTATCGTGGATCCTGCGCATAATACGTTGGTACTACTAATAGAAACACACGCCAAATTCATCCTGCAAACAAACCAGCTACCGCTCTACGGGCTGAGGACGTTGCCTGCACTCATCTGGTGACAAGACGTTTCTGGCTTCGCAATGCGACCAAGTAGTGGCTGCTTAATTCGTCTACTTTTTTTATTTTCTTGTCTTTTTGCCGCTTTTCTTACTGCGTCTCGGTAGAATACGCTGGCGTGCCTCACGAAAACCGTCGCGCCGACTTGCGGACTTGTTTGTTCACTGCTCGTTTATTGTTGTTTTATGCCAGCTTCTTCACCGCTTGTATTTCCTTCAGCAGAAAGGATCGAGTCTTCCTGACAGCGTGCTCCATAGTTATCTGAGAGAGCAGCGATAGCCCCGCTCTCCCTCCCGTTTGAGGTATACCTTGCTCCCAACTATGACTGCTCGTATAACACGGTCTCCACATCACACACGACATCGGAGGCCGCGGGATATTGTTTGATCACTCCTTATGCTGCGCGCATGTCAGAATGCTTAAGCTACATTTGAGACTGAGATAAAGGAACAAATCGGGTATCGAAGATGAAATTTTCGGGCCGATTTCCTGGTCATTTTCGGGCCGATTTCCTGGTCACCCGCAAAAATGACAATATGTCCCACCCTGGTTGTCTAGTGGCCAAGCTACTCGCCTGCTGACCTAGAGATCGCGGGGTTGATACCCGGCTACGGCTGCTGCATTTTCGATGGAGGTGAAAATGGGCCCGTGTGCTCAGATTTGTGTGCACGTTAAAGAATCCCAGGTTGTTGAGATTTCGGGAGCCCTCCACTGGCATATCTCATAATCATAAGGTGGTTTTGGGACGTTAAACCCCACATATCAATAAAAAATGATAATGTAAAAAAAACAAGTGATACAAACAAAATCAGGGGCAGTGATCAATGTGCTCCGTCGTTAAAGTTAATGGGAAAGTGCAATAAAACACAACTAGTAACTGTGAAACGCGCATGAACGACCTTTTCAAGCGGCCTTTTCATTAAACATAAAATAAAGTGAAGTAATGGTAGGTGTAACCTTAAGAGACAAGAAGAGAGCAGAGTGGATTAGGGGACAAACGTGGGTTAAGGATATCATAGTTGAAATAAAGAAGAGGAAATGGACATGGGCCGGGCATGTAGCGCGTAGACAGGATAACCGCTGGTCATTAAGGGTAACTAACTGGATTCCCAGAGAAGGGAAGCGGGTTAGGGGGAGACAGAAGGTTAGGTGGGCAGACGAGATTAAGACGTTTGCGGGTATATATTGGCAGCAGCAGGCACAGGACCGGGTTGACTGGCGGAACATGGGAGAGGCCTTTGTCCTGCAGTGGACGTAGTCAGGCTGATGATGATGATGATGATGATGAAAGTGAAGTAAAACTGAGAAGTAGTTCCTAGCGTAGTGTGTCAAGCAGAGATGAAGTTAAGAAGTTACGCACACACACACACACACACACACACACACAAAAATCGGCAGATCCCACGTACCTGGGAATCAACGTTGTACGAAGTATGCGCAGGCAAAGTGACAGTGTCGCAAATTTTTTTATTGAGCGACACGTCATGAAATGACGCTAAATATATTTACAAACGTTGCACGCAGAGACATATGTTGAAGAGATGCAGAAGTTTACGTAACCAGTTGTTTTCACTTGCGCAACGATGCCGACTGGAACATGCGTAATAGGAACACCAGAAGCTGATATGAAGCGCTGATGCTCTTGAGGATACTCGCCCTGGACACTGCTCTATTAAACAACTTCAGCGCATGGCAACAAACTACAATTGACGTTAACCCGACGTGACGGCTGTATCAAAGGAGTACATATGTAATGTTCATAAAATCGGGGATACGCAGCACTGCAACCACTATTGACATTTCACGAAGATTAGCGTCTATTTGAAAAGTAGTTCCGAGACCTCGCATAGCTCTGTGGTAGAATGCTTCATTGCCACGCAGAATGCTTGGGTTCGATTCCAGCTGCGACCCAGAAATTTATTATTTGCATTTTTATGGTCGACGCTACCGATGTCGGGTGTTTCTTGACGCTCGCGCGTTGAAATTTCCCATGTGTGTTCTCGTCGTTCCTGGGTAGATAATAAGTGTCAATCACCTGTGGCACATACCCGCATACCAGCGGTACATACCTGCCCCTGGGTGCACTGTCTGGCGGGAAGTGTTTGACGACATACGCGACGGGATTGTCACATTATTCATGCCTTGACCAGCGCGTCATATTCGTCAAACGATCTTGCCCTCCCATGCGAATTTTGGTTCACGCCACGTTAAGGGGGTGACAACGAGAGCACCAAAACGTAAGCGGCTAGATAGATAGATAGATAGATAGATAGATAGATAGATAGATAGATACGCTCAAAGTCGCCGAAGTTCGCTAAGAAATGCTTTGCATTAAAAAAAAAAAAAACATGCAATGGGAAAAAGAAGCGCGCAGCTAGCGCTAGTGGCACAAAGCTGCAACCACTAGCGAAGCCTAATTGGCCTAGCTAAGTTTCGCTTGTAGAGTAAAACCTCGGTTATACGATCACGGCTCGTACTAATTTCGGGCTAACGTGAATCTTTCTGTTGTGTCAGTCAAGGCCCATTACTCTGCAGTGTATTGGTGCACGGTTGTCGAGAACCGATTTGCACCCCTCGGCGTTCGATACGAATTTACGCTTCCGCACAGGTAAGCACAGGCGCTGCATGCGCTGTTGCGGAAAACGCGGCAATCGCGCCCTCACGCGGGAACCACAGGTGCCTTCGCTTTTAATTGCGGATGGCGCTGGCTTCGCGTTTATTTTTCAATGTTTTAAAGACGATAGCCTTTCTCGGGGACCTTCGACGCAAAAATTTTGGTCTGTCTGTCTGTGTATCTCTGTCTGTCTGTACATTAGTCTGTTAATGGTACCTTAATGGTACGTTAACCGGCCCCAAAGTGGCGAAAACGATACTCCAAACGGCCGACCCCATCCGCAGCGCCCACCAATATTGCTCAAGATTCAGCATTCGTACTTGTGCAATTGTCAATTAAACAGCAATTATTGCGCATATCTGAGGCACCATAACAACACGTCAATATTCTGTATGTGTGTCTTTTATACTAGAAAAGGCATACATAAGTAATTCTAAGTGTAGAGAGGAAGAAGAATATGTGCCGCAGTGGGTCACGCCTTTATCAAGAGGAGCCGAGCGCGAGCTGTTGCCCCGAGCGTTGTGTTTCCTGCGTCGGTTCCTGCCACCCGGTTTCCGCATCAATAGACCTGCTGTGCAAGTACTACTTGCGCCAATAAACCCCGTTCCAGAGTGGTGGAGGTGCTGGGTAACTCAACCTGGAACTCCGCAACAGGAAACTACCTGCCATCCCAGACATGGCTGAAGAAACCATCCAGCAAGGTACGACCCAGCCTCCGATGGTCATCGTTCCCACTGCGCTACGCGTGCGCGATCCACCTTTTTTCGACGGTACTGATGAGCAAGACGTAGAAGATTGGCTGTCGACATTTGAAAAGGTAGGCGCAAGCAACAAGTGGGACGACCCTTCGAAGCTGCAATATGTACCCTTCTACCTGAAAGAGGTGGCGAGTCTCTGGTTTAACAACCACCAGTCGGAATTTGCCACTTGGGGTGCCTTTAAGCTACGCATTGCCGATGTGTTCGGTCGCCCCGAGGTACGCAAGCTCCGTGCCGAACAGCGCCTACGGGGACGCGCACAGCTTCAAGGAGAAAGCTTCACAAGCTACATCGAGGATGTGCTCGACTTGTGCAAGCGCCTTGACCCTTCAATGATCGAGGCAGACAAGATCAAACATATTTTGAAGGGGATAGACGACGACGCCTTCCAGATGCTGCTGGCCAAAGGCCCACGTACCGTGTCCGAACTCGCCACTCTTTGCCAGAGCTTCGAGGAGTTGCGCAAACAACGAGTCATGACACGGCGTCCAGCGGCTACCGATGAAACTCTCGCGGCATTGAGCCTGGGTGGAGACCACAGCGCAATAATGTCCGAAATCAAACGATATGTGCGCGAGGAGGTGGCCCGACAACTTTCGTGCCTGTCGTATCTACCGGCAACGGAACCCTCTTCTGAGCGTCTCGCACCCGCCATCAGGCAGGTAATACAGGCGCAGGTCTCTGAGGCATTGCCGTCCGTCTCTCAGACAGCACCCGTCACTGCGCCATTGACTTATGCTGCTGTTGCTGCTACTCCACCACGACCTCCGCTTGGGCCGACTCCCCAGCCTGTACGAGTATCAACGACGCCATTTCCAGCAACACAACAGCGCTATAACGGAAACCCTTGGCGCACAGTTGACAATCGCCCGATCTGTTACGCATGTGGATATCCAGGTCACGTGGCGCGCTTCTGTCGCCGGCGCTTCGCAACGGGTCCGGCTGCACCTCCGAGGTACCCTGACTACTCTTTACCGGCCCCGTACAACGCGCAACGAGAACTGCCACGTCAATGCGACCGACAATCAGTGGAACGCGACCCGTCACCAACCGAACTAGACCACCGCCCTGCTGCCGACTACCGATCATTCGGTCCTCGTCGCTCATTCTCACCACGCCGCTACCGTTCTCCGTCCCCGCTGCGTCGCCGACCGAACCCCGCAGAGACGGAAAACTGACTGCCGCAGCTCCGGAGGCACGAGCTGCGAAATCGTCGCACTGTACAAGTCCTCGCCCGTCCCCCACTAACGTTCTGGAAGTGTTTGTTGAAGGTCTACGAACTCTTGCGCTTGTTCATACGGGTGCCGCCGTATCTGTGATGAGTCAGAAACTCTGCCGTTCGATACGAAAAGTAACGACGCCGCCTTCCGACGTTTTGCTGAATACCGCGAGTGCGCAACCACTTCGACCAGTCGGAGCATGTACGGCGAGAGTAAACATTCAGGACGTCCTGTACCACATCGAGT
Source organism: Rhipicephalus microplus (assembly GCF_043290135.1). NCBI lineage: Eukaryota > Metazoa > Arthropoda > Arachnida > Ixodida > Ixodidae > Rhipicephalus > Rhipicephalus microplus. The sequence continues at coordinate 10,954,267 of NC_134702.1, read as the reverse complement.
TTCTCGTGTTGACCACTTGTGCCCACGACGTGATACTTGGATGGGATTTTTTGTCACGCCACCACGCCGTAATTGACTGCGCTCGCGCGCAGGTGGAATTATCTGTGTTTTCAGATGCGCCATCTACCGACAATGAGCGCACTCACCTGGGCAAGCTTCTTGTTGCTTCCGACGTCGATGTTCCTCCTCTTAGTGCCATCGTTGTCCCCGTCAATCGCGCTGAATTATCCGGCTCTACCGTTGTGTTCTCGCCATCTGACGTTTTCAGTCGCCGCCACGGTACGTCTCTGCCATACGCCGTTCTGCCACCTCACCAGGATACTTCCGGAATTGTCGTTTGCAATCCTAGCTCATGCCCTCTCACCTTAAGAGCTCACGAAACACTGGGCTATGTTCATCCTGTTGATGACAACGTTATTGTGCCTATTGAGTCCCACGACCCTGGCCAGCAACTTCAACTGAACGCCGTTACTCCTCTTTTCACGCGGGATGACTACTCCTCGGATATCGTCAATCGTTCTGTCGACAGCAAGCTTCCTACGGATCAACGGGACCAGCTAATGACCCTTCTCCATGAATTCCGAGATTCATTTGACCTTCCTCAAAAGGCACTGAGTCAAACTAACACCGTTGCTCACACAATCTACACTGGAACGCACCCTCCTTTGCGGCAACGCCCCTACCGCGTATCACCCAAGGAACGAAGTGTAATTGCAGAACAGGTGGATGATATGCTTCAGCGCGCTGTCATCAAACCATCTTCTAGCCCCTGGTCTTCACCTGTGGTGCTAGTGAAGAAAAAAGACGGTTCGATTAGATTTTGTGTCGACTACCGGCGACTGAACAAAATTACCCGGAAAGATGTATACCCTCTTCCCCGCATCGACGACGCTATCGATTGCCTACAAGGTGCCAAATTTTTTTCTTCGCTGGACTTACGTTCAGGTTACTGGCAGGTTCCGATGGCAGAGTGTGACCGTCCCAAAACAGCATTCGTTACGCCAGATGGCCTATACGAATTCATGGTTATGCCATTCGGTCTGTGCAATGCACCTGCAACGTTTGAGCGAATGATGGACAGCATTTTACGCGGCCTTAAATGGCAGATATGCTTATGTTACCTCGATGATGTTATCGTATTTTCGCCTGATTTCCCTACCCACGTCGACCGTCTGCGCACCATTCTTCAGTGTCTTACCAAGGCAAACCTCCAGCTTAACCTAAAGAAGTGCCGCTTTGGGGCTCGCCAACTTACGATACTTGGTCACGTTGTGACAAAGGATGGAATTTGCCCCGACCCAGACAAACTTCGAGCCGTAGCAGACTTTCCGAAGCCGACTTCACTCAAAGAACTTAGGAGCTTCATCGGCTTGTGCTCTTATTTTCGTCGTTTCGTCCACAACTTTGCAATAATAATAGCCCCACTTACACAACTACTGAACGGTCCAGCTAATCTTTCTAACTGGACCCCGGCATGTGACGAAGCTTTCCTTACACTGCGCCGCCTACTTACGTCCCCACCGATTCTACGCCATTACGACCCAAGTGCCCCCACTGAAGTGCACACAGATGCCAGTGGCGTTGGTCTGGGAGCAGTACTCGCGCAACGAAAGCCAGGTATTCCAGAGTACGTCGTCGCATACGCAAGCCGCGCACTCACGAAAGCGGAGATGAACTACTCCGTAACTGAAAAAGAATGCCTCGCAATCGTTTGGGCGTTAAGCAAGTTTCGTTCTTACTTGTACGGACAGAGTTTCGACGTTGTGACCGATCACCATGCACTTTGTTGGTTGGCGTCGCTAAAAGATCCTTCAGGTCGCCTTGGACGTTGGGCTCTTCGACTACAAGAATTCGACATTCGTGTCGTCTACCGCTCAGGACGAAAACACTCTGATGCGGACGCCCTCTCACGATCACCAGTGAGATCCACCGCAGACCTGCATTCGGACACCAACTTCTCTATCGCTCCCATTTCCGTCACAAGCATGTCGTCTGAACAGCGGAAAGACCCATGGATAACATCTCTCCTTAACATTCTTTCCGACTCTTCAACGTCTGCGTACCCACGCGCTCTTCGCCGCCAAGCCACACATTTCGCGATACGGGACGCGCAACTATACCGCAGAAACTACCACGCGGATGGTCGTAAATGGCTCTTGGTTATACCACGCCACATGCGATCTGATGTCTGTGCGTATTTTCATGCCGACCCACAACATGCTCACGCTGGTGTGTTAAAAACATATCAGCGGATCTGCCAGCGTTACTACTGGCGTGGTATGTACACTTTTGTACGAAAATACATTCGGTCTTGTTCATTATGCCAACGACGAAAGACAGCTGCCCATTCACCCGGATTATTACAGCCTCTACCGTGTCCGGTGCACCCTTTCGACTGCGTTGGTATCGATCTATATGGTCCCCTTCCTTACACTGCCACTGGAAATCGATGGATCATTGTCGCCGTCGACCATGCTGAAACAGCTGCACTACCTACGGCTGGTGCACGTGACGTAGCCAATTTCATTTTGCGACGCTTCGTACTGCGTCACGGGGCACCACGTGAACTACTAAGTGATCGAGGGCGTGTCTTTTTATCCGAAGCTGTACAACAACTCCTTCAGGCATGCCGCACGGTGCACCGCACCTCTACAGCCTACCACCCGCAGACCAACGGTCTAACTGAGCGCTTCAACCGAACGCTAGGAGACATGCTCGCCATGTATGTCAATTCTGACCAATCAAACTGGGATGTCATTCTCCCATTTGTGACCTATGCGTACAACACCGCGACGCAGTCAACCACAGGCTTCTCGCCTTTCTTTCTTCTATATGGGCGTGAGCCATGCTCCACCCTTGACACCATTTTGCCGTATCGTCCCGACGTCTCAGAGTTCAGCCCTCTTTCTGAAATTTTGCACCACGCTGAAGAGTGTCGTCAGTTGGCCCGATCATTCACCTCGGACAAGCAAGCATTCGAAAAAGACCGCCACGACCGCGACCAGCAAGTCGAGACTTTTGCCGTGGGCTCGCTTGTCTGGCTTCGACTGCCCTTCCACTCCCCAGGTCTGTCCGCTAAGTTTGCCCCCAAGTTTCACGGTCCTTATCGCGTCGTCGAACGTCGATCTCCTGTCACATACGTGATCGAGCCGGTCACGCCATCTACAGACAGGCGATGCCTTGGTCGTGAGACTGTCCACGTGAGTCGTCTCAAGCCATATCACGACCCACTCCTAATCTCATCACCTTGACTTGCCAGGATGGCTCGTCTTCGTCGCCGGGGTATTGTAGAGAGGAAGAAGAATATGTGCCGCAGTGGGTCACGCCTTTATCAAGAGGAGCCGAGCGCGAGCTGTTGCCCCGAGCGTTGTGTTTCCTGCGTCGGTTCCTGCCACCCGGTTTCCGCATCAATAGACCTGCTGTGCAAGTACTACTTGCGCCAATAAACCCCGTTCCATAAGGATCATTGCGCTGACCATGCAACGCTTGCACGAAAAGGCAAGTATTTCCAACGCTTTGCTATGACGACACGGTGGTGGCACCTACCCATCGCCTTACATTCTACTCCTTATCACCCCCGAGATGGGCGCGCAGGGCGCGCGCGATTTTTTTTCCAAGATAACTGCCAGATAGCGCTCATGTCTCACGTGTGACATGACTTGATGCGCTCGTTCGTCTCCGCTGCACGCTCGAGACACTCTAACGCAGCGCCTTCAGAATACCATTCACCAATTTTCTTGCGCAGAACATCAAATAAACGTTTTGTTCACTCTCTCCAGACGCAAGACTATCGACTTTTGACGACACTTGCAGTGTAACATGCAGATACGGGGCCATTTTTTTTATTCTTCTTCATCGCGTCAACGTGTGTTGCTATGCCCGAGGTAGCGTCGTTTTGCTGTGTTTACAGGCACCTGCCACCCCTCGCAATCAGACACCTTATAGGGGTCGACGAGGACCGAAAGAAGAACTGAATGACCTGGCGAAGGAATCGGGCCTCACAACGTCACCATGCACGATTAAGGGACGCGATTTGCACAGGAGAATCCCAAATACTGAGCAAACATCTTAATTATGCGGACACGTTTGCAAACCTCTCTAAAATTTCTGCGATGTCACTGTGATATGAAAAGAATAAAGAGAAAGAACAGCGGTTCCAAAATTTTCTGCCCTTCATTTATCGCACGCAAAGCGCTCTTTAGGTCATTTTAGCCGCAGTCTATAGTTTAGTGTCACGCAAAAAAGCGTACTAAGATTGAAAAGGGGTACTAGCTGTCACGGGTCACCACACATCCGGGTAATTAATTGCACGCACCGTTATGAGGACTGGTAAGTTCATTGACGTCAAGAGACATTATACCGGCAGTCATTCAGAACTACCCACTTATATAGTGCCTTTTGCGATTTAGAAGAGTACCAGAGAACCAATGATGCTGCAAGTTCTTCTCAGCCATGACGTCACAAAAAGGAAGGAACGTAACTTTTGCGCATTATAGCATGGATCCCCCTGAAGTAGAAAGCGTGTGTCTGCTGCTTGATCGTTTCTTTCAAGTTATAAGTGACTTTCGACACTTAGCGAGATATATAAGTTAGCATATCCTCATCGGAAAAGTGTCCCGCTTGGCGCGGACAACTTTTGAGATTTTCCGTTTGCGCGAGTACACTTTCTGGGAGAACAGAAAAAGACTCAGGATAAGCCTTGCGCGTTCGTCTCCGTTCGATAAACATCACTCATAGGATCATAACGGGAAAACTAAGTTCGAAGGAATAATCTCCACAACCACCGGCTTCGATTTGTTCTGAACCCTTCTCCCCTTGCCCCATTTGCGCACGTGCTTGTGACCACCAACCGATCGTTCACTGCACCATCGCGATTGTAAACACCTGTAATTTGGTGAATGGGCAGTTTTATACAGGCACATGAAAGAAGAAATTCGTCTTATATATGAGTAACAGATATATCAATTTCAATGGAAGTGCATGCTTGAGTCGAGCTTGTCGATCTCTGCAATCTATTCGCATATTCGATCGGTTTCAACAACATAGTGATAGCAGCAGTACGTGTTGTATGCCCAAGACACTTCCGGTCACTTCATTTATTCCGCTTTAACGCCGAAACAGAAATCTCATGTTTTAAGTTGTGCTAGAGTAAGGTAAGACAATTTTTTCGCTTTCAGGTAAACGAGTCTAGCTTTAAAGAAAGTGTATTTGAAATAGTTGACCAGAGGTATAGGAAGGAAACTCTTGAAAATAAACTGGCTACTCGTTAAGACCCATATTCCTCACCAATACCCGCCGCGGTGGTCTAGTGGCTAAGGTACTCGGCTGCCAACCCGCAGGTCACGGGATGGAATCCCGGCTGCGTCGGCTGCATTTTCGACGGAGGCGAAAATGGTGTAGGCCCGTGTGCTCATATTTGGGCGCATGTTAAAGAACTCCAGGTGGTCGAAATTTCCGGAGCCCTCCACTACGGCGTCTATGATAATCACATGGTGGTTTTGGGGACGTTAAACCCACATATCATCTTCTGTTCCTCACCAATGCTGCCAAGCTACGCCAGCACACAGAACCGGAAGCAATTCAGCACGTGTGTTTGTAAACAGCGATAGCGGTGCATTGCGATAGCAGTGAATTGCGATAGCAGTGCACCAAGGAAAGACACATGCGTGAGCAGCTGGTCGAGTGTATAAAAGAACGACCGGTAGCGACCCATTCCGTCACATTGCCAATGGTCGCGTGTTGGTCAGGCGTAACGTGTCGTACTACATGTATTTCTGGCAGCTGTTTGAAGCCCTTCTCGAGTAAGTGTATTTACGTCGTGCACATGTGTGTGTGACGTAAATTAAGTTGTGCATACGTGCCGTTAAATTCTATTATACGTCTTTTCAATCCTATAGGTGAAGCCTAAACAACGGAGAGATTGTGGAACTACCCTTTGACGGAACGAGGAAGCGTCTAGCTTCGGCAACTCTTTGAGGTGATCCCACACACACTTATGCCGTGACACGGCGATTAACTTTCGTTAGTTGCAGAATTGGATCACTGTAAATCTGAATGATTGGACATCAAGGTGCAATTGTTGCATTCAATATGGTACGACGTGCCGTGGCTACATCGGGTAGTTTCCATGGCGGAAGCGGGGAAGACTGGTTGGGGTGTTGAGACGCAGCTTACACTTAGGCAGGGACAGCGAGCGTTGGCAGGCAACAGCTAACAGAAGTTTTTTTCCCGCTTGCGACAAGGATATTAACCCGTTCCTCATGCCATTTTTTTTTCATGACTATACTATCACTCTGAAGCGCGCCCGGGCACGAATGTCATGAAAGTAAATGATATCTGGAATGTTAGTTTCACACTTGCAGGTGCGCACTGAAGAATGGACGTTGCCTTCGGTCCGCAACGCTGCCAGCGCGCTGCGGCCACAGTACGAGTCCGATTTTCGTTTTCCTTTCCTTCCGTATCGCACTCGTTTCGAGCCACGCCATTTTTTCTTTTCTGGACGTGCTGCCAATCTCGGACGAGCTCGTGGCTACGAAAGCGCTAATCATGGCGAGTACGTGCGTTCCGCCCCCTTTCGTCCCTGCTCGGGTGTTACGTTTATAGTTTAAGGTCCTCGACACGCGCCTTGAACTCTAGTACAATGTTTCTGCACACCAGTCATGCCCCATATATTCGGGAAGCTCAGCGCCTGCGGCCTCTCTACTGCTATTGGATCGTGAAGAAATTTGCTAATACAACCATTCATTGCATTCACTGCGCGTAAGTGCTGTACATACATCGAGTGCTCCCAGGCCGTACTGCTCGTTTTTGTTGGTGATCGAGTAAGTACCGAAATGCTGGTTCATCGTTGCAGTCTGTCGAATGGATTTTTGTTGCCCCGGCCAGCCATTTCTCGAATAGATGCAGTTCAGCATCCGACGATGTCTGCACTCCTGCCTCTTGGCTACTGGGTGGCCTAGACCTCAAGAAACCTGCCATTCAGCGTACATAGACAGTTCTTTCTCGAGCACAGCAATTTTATGCAGGCAAAGCATTATCACATGTTGCCTGCGTGTCGTTTCAGTCCTGCAGCGGCCATCTGATAGACGCAACGAATTGTAAGAGCCCCGCCTGGATCATGTTCACTGCGCGTTGTCTCGTTGCCTACCATGTCCACAGTTATACCTCATGGCTGCCTGCTGTCCATACTTTGTCCAACATTGAAAATGCGTAAGTATGCGGTTCTTCCTACATATGAGACGATAATGTCAAGACAGGTCTTTGGAAAGAAGCTAAATTGCTTGTTTTCAGGTCTGCTCAGATGCACTGGTCTGAAAGTCTGTCCCACGTACCGGTCTCTGCAGTCAATGGCACCTGCTGCTGACAGAAGTGCTTCACGTCATGCTATTAGCAGTATACGTGCCATGCATCACTCCAGAAAGCTACACTCTTCTGCCACGGCAAAAGAAGCTCCCAGAAGATGTTGTGATGCACGTTCATCGTACAACCCCGCTGCCTTATTCATTCTATACGTATACGGTGTGATAAATCCACCATAAGCCATCCTCGAACCAGTACCAGCGCCGCCCTACGACATTTTCCTTCTCTCCGACTTTTCCACTCGCCGCACCTCGCCCCTACTATCCCGGACGCCGCCAGTCCCCTTCACCTTTGCGACGCTCAACATCTCCTCTGAGACCGGCTGCATCATCTTCTGACTACCAATCGGAAAACTAGCTGCTGCAGTTTTTGGAGGGAAAGCTGCATTGCTCGAACAAACACCAAGACCTCCAGAGGGCCCAGCTAATTGGATATTAGTGTATGCTGAAGGGGTACCAGTTCAAGCATTGGTGGGCCGGGGGCTGCCATTTCTGTTATCCATGTGGATTTGTGTTCTCGCCCACGTAAGGTTACCACACCTTATACTGGTACTCACGTAGCGCAAATGACTCGCAGATACGTCCATCAGCACATGTGCAACGTTAGAGTTTTCATTGATGGGAGTCGGCACCATATTCAGTTTGCCGTGTTGACTTATTGTGCTTTTATGCTTATTTTAGGATGGGGCTTTCTTTCTGATGCTGCTGCTTCTATATCTTGTCGACAATGACTCATACATATGCGAGAGATGAATGATATCTCCCAGAAATCATCACGTAGCCGGCTACGAACAGCCAAAGACTTCCTTGTGTCACCTAACCACGAGCACATGATTACTGCTATGTGTGACTCCATTGATCACGGTGACGTCCTAGCCACTCCTTCAGCCCGTTGTCTATCCAGAGGGTTTGCATTTTCATCGAATCTTGTCCGCTTCTGCAACGGCACAACCTTTCTCGCTGTACTGAATATCACCAATGAGCCGATTCTGCTTACCAAGGGCACTGTTGTTGTTTCCAGCGTAGATACACAACCTATCTGTAGTGGCTTCGGATACCAGTCTGGTGGAATCACGTTTAATACCGACAGATGCTCCACCTACTACGGCTCTCGTAAATGCCATCAGCACGGTTCTCACTGCCCCGCAAGCAGACGAATTATCGGCGTTGTTGTCCAAGCATAAATCTTCTTTCGACGTACATTCCACTGCTCTAAGGCAGACGTCTGCGGTGGCTCATCGCATACACACCGACGGAACTTCTATTGTCCGTCGTCGACCATACCGTGTCTCTTCCAGCGAACGCGAGATCATCGACAAGCACGTTGCTGATATGCTCAGGCAAAATATCATCCGCCCCTCCTCAAGCCCTTGGTCGTCACCTGTCGTTCTCGTGCGAAAAAAAGACGGCTTGGTACGATTCTGCGTTGACTACCACGCATTAAACAAAGTAACCAGAAAAGACGTATATCCCTTGCCTCGCATTGATGATGCCTTAGATTCCTTACAAGGAGCGGAATATTTTTCGAGCATTGACCTGCGCTCCGGTTATTGGCAAATTCCAATGCACGAGGACGACAAGGAAAAAAACTGCCTTTGCCACACCTGACGACCTTTATGAATTTAACGTTATGCCTTTCGGCCTCTGCAATGCGCCAGCAACGTTTGAATGAATGGTAGACACTGTGTTGCGGAGCCTCTAGTGGAAAACATGCCTATGTTACCTTGACGACATCGTCATATTTTCTTCAACATTCGAACAGCACTTTCAGCGCCTAGATGAAGTTCTGACGTGTCTCGCTGCTGCTGGTCTTCAGCTCAACGCCAAAAAGTGCCAATTTGCAAGCAAAAGTATCAAAGTACTCGGACATCTCGTCAGCAAAGATGAATTCCAGCATGATCCCGACTAGATTACCACCGTTCTTCACTTCCCGGTGCCTCAACGCGCCAAAGAGCTCCGAAGCTTTCTTGGCCTTGCGTCGTACTTCCGGCGCTTTATACGAGACTTCGCCACCATTGCTGCGCCACTTCTCCAACTCTTTGCTTCGGGAACGTGATACATATGGTCGGACGAATGCCAAATGGCTTTTGACACCTTGAAACGTGCCCACACGTCTGAGCCAGTGCTTTGTCATTTTGATAACGCCGCACCCACTCTCCTCAATACTGGTGCCAATGGACACGGACTCGGCGCTGTACTTTTGCAACGAACAGAGCGTTATGGCGAACGTGTGATTGCATACGCTAGTCGCACCCTCACAGCAGCAGAGAAATCTACACCATCACCGAGCAGGAGTGTCTCGCTGTTGTCTGGGCCATCCAGAAGTTTCGACCATATCTTCACGGCCGCCACTTTACCATCGTCACTGACCACCACGCTTTGTGCTGGTTATTGACGTTGAAGAATTTGTCTGGACGTCTCGGTCGCTGGATACTTCGTCTTCAAGAATACGAGTTCGACGTTACCTACAAATCCGGCAAAACACACAACGATGCCGATGCCCTTAGCCGCTGTCATTTACCATCCTCACCAGACACTCCTGGCCTGTCGCCAACTGTGAGTGAACCCATCAAAGTGTCTCCGTCAGTTCATTCACTCACCGCTGTCGACTTTCTTTCTGCTTTCGGCAACGAGACGTTTGCATCCCACCAACGCAGCGACACTTACAGTCGCTCTATAATGGAGCGCCTTCAAGGCTCCTCTCGTCCTCCCAACGCCCGCGCCAATCGAATCGGCAGCTGCGGAACTTCAAGGCTGAAAACTCCATCCTTTACCGCTTTGTCTTCCACCCCAAAGGACAGCGCTGGGTTCCTGTCGCTCGTCGTTCCCTAAGGGTGCAGATTTTGGAGGCGTTTCACGATAACCCCAAGGATGGTCATCTCGGTTTTCAAAAAACCTATGAACGCATGCGCAGTCGTTTTGCCTGGCCTGGGCTTTCCGCCTGCGTAGCGCGATATGTTGCGTCATTCTCGCTCTGCCAACGCTGCAAGTGACCCACTTCCTCCCTGGCCGGTCTCCTACAACCTCTCCCGTGTCCTGACGCTCTCTTCGATGTCATCGGCATTGACCTCTACGGACCGCTACAAATATCAGCTAGCGGCAAGAGCTGGATTGTCACAGCAGTTGGCCATTTGACAAGGTACGCACGCCGAAACAGCTGCACTTCCTTCAGTATCGGCAGAGGACATTGCCACAGTTTTTCTGGGGGCAATCTTTCTGAGACATGGTGCTCCACACATCCTATTGAGCGACCGCGGCAAGGCGTTTCTCTCAAAACTACTCGAACACGTCCTCCACGCACGTAATACAATTCATAAGACGACTTCCAGCTACCATCCCCAGACTAACGGCCTCACAGACTAACGGCCTCACAGAGCGTTTCCATCGAACTTTGACCGATATGATATCTATGTATATCAACGCCGACCACACCAACTGGGATACCATCCTGCCATTCGTGACTTTTGCGTACAATACCGCTACGCAGCGCACCATGGGCTATTCCCCATTCTTTCTCGTCTATGGCCGTCAACCGACATCTCCGCTCAACATCTCCTTTTTTGACGTCCGTGTGAACTCGTCATCGTCATCGAGTGAGCACTTAATCTCTCGCCTGGCCGATAGTCACCGACGCGCCCGCCTCAATACAGAGGCAAGCCAACAAGAGCGGAAGACTCGCTACGATAGCGTCCACCACGTAGTTCACTTCAATACTGGAGACGAAGTACTGTTGTGGAAGCCAACGCGGATTCCCGGCCTGTGTGATAAGTTACACTCACGTTTCATCGGCCCCTACGCCATAGTCGAGCAGACGTCTCCTGTTAACTACCGAGTAACCCCTGTTGTCATGCCTTCCGACGGCTGTTTTCGTGGTACGGAGTTTGTTCACGTGTCGCGCTTAAAACCATTCGTGCGACGTACACCATCGCCATAAACAGCGGCCACGTTGGCCGCTTCCGCGCGAGGGGGAAATTAGTGTAAGCACAAAATTCACAGCGTTTGACCTTCATCTTCTTCATCTGTATATAATCATCATCACGAAAAACGTCGTCTTCGTTCGAGGCGTTGATCAGGTGATTCGGCCTAATAAACGCGGTCGCGACCACAACGCTGCTGCTCTTACAGTATGTATGTATGTATGTATGTATGTATGTATGTATGTATGTATGTATGTATGTATGTATGTATGTATGTATGTATGTATGTATGTATGTATGTATGTATGTATGTATGTATGTATGTATGTATGTATGTATGTATGTATGTATGTATGTATGTATGTATGTATGTATGTATGTATGTATGTATGTATGTATGTATGTAGGTAACCACCGGTGGCGCATACCCGCTCTAGAGCGGGTATGTGCCACAGGGTGGCGATTTGGGCTTGTTGGTATGGTTGCATGATGATGGATGGTAGCGCAGACAACGAACACGGACAAGAGAAGGCACATAGACACAACACAGCGCTAACTTTCAACAACAGTTTATTACACGCAGATCTCCGTGGTAATAAGGAACTTGATTACATGTATTCGCGATAGGGTTTGTGGTAACATGGGATAAAAGGAAGAAAGAAAAAGTAAAAAAAGATTGAAAAATATAAAATTGTAAAGTATTGGAACACGCGCGTTGGTTATATTTGATGGTTTGTAGAGCTACGCACGTGCGACGTTGGCGTGGTGGATCGCATACACCACGGAGATCTGCGTGTAATAAACTGTTGTTGAAAGTTAGCGCTGTGTTGTGTCTATGTGCCTTCTCTTGTCCGTGTTCGTTGTCTGCGCTACCATCCATCATCGTGCCACAGGGGTTGCGAGATGGGAGATGGCGGCACTTGGAGTGTTTATACTAGATGTACGCAAGGACGGTAGGACAGACAAACTAGCAGAATGACGAACGGATGAATGGACGCGTGGACGTACGGACGGATGGACGCACAGATGGATGGACGGACTCATGGACGGACGGGCGGATGTGCGCATGGATTGACGCACGGATGGTCGCGCGGACGGACGGAAGCACGGACGGGCTGACGGACGCTTCGCCCCACTTATCATCATTCACTCCGTGGATATGCTGTGATTTTTTTTTCATTGCACGACTCGCTGCATCGTCCTATATTTAAGCGGAACCCTTTTCGTAAGCCTCGAGGTTTCAACCCTGAAGGTGAGTATACCGGTAAGACGCAGCTCTTGTGTGCCTTTCTCATTGAGGGATGCAGTCTTACATTCTCTGGAAAGAAAAATTCTTTGTGACAAACCCCCATGGGCTTGGTTGAAAAAAATGTCGTGGTGGTTTCTTGGCCTTGCATTGCAGCACGTGTGGCGGCAAACCGCATTAGCTTGGCACCATAATCGTTGAAAAAAAATAAAATGACAGGAGAAATTATCGAGGCAGACAGAATATGTAGATAAGACTGAACTGGTCAAAAAGAATTGTCTTTCCTGAGAATGTAAGATTTTCGCGCATGGAAGTTGTGGGTTTCTTGAACGTTTGTTTGTTCAAAATAAACCTTGTAGGAAGTTACCGCTCATCATCGTCTATTCTCTTGCCCTGTGTCAAATTTTTGCACTACGCGTCAGTTATGCTTTACCAATTAGCATGACCAGCATCATACTCTTGCCTGTAATGGAGACTCGCAATGCACAACTAAACAAATGAACATCGACTGGAAACATAGAGAGACCAAAGTGGACCTTCACCAATTCATGAGCAGGTCGCTTGACGCTTAGGTGCCTCGTGAAACTGTGCTACGCCAAGAGACTCCCGAAAAAGGGTGGTGACCTGCCATGATCAGTGTTAAGGTGTTCTAGAACACTGTAGCCGTGTCTTGGGAAAATGTATGCAACAGTACGACGATGATCTAACCATTTTTCTGTTTTACTCTCGCCTCATCAACCGGCTAATTCCGAATAATTCTGAAAATTAGGGAGTTGGTCTTATCCCGCACAAGGCATTACTACCCCTCCCAATCCACTCTCGTTCTCTTGTCAGCACCCGTCGAATGTAAAGCCCCTTAATAAAATATCCAGGGACCTTAGTCGAATGGGCACCGCAGTGCTAGAGTTGGCCTGCTGAGGGGATTTTAAGCCTTCTTTAAAACAGAGGAGTTGTCAGGCCTCCCTAGGCACTATTGAACTTCTCAGCGCAAAAACTTCCGACAAGTAACACCTCGTCCTCTTCCTCGTCTCTTGTGTTACTTGTCGGAAGTTTTTGCGCTGAGAAGTTCAATAATGCATTACCAACTAGCCCGATCCCACACTTTACCTCCCTAAGCACCCCTACCCTTCCCCTGACTTTAATCAGTAAATGACTGCCTCGTATATTTAAATTTCCCGCACTCGGTGTGTTAGTCGATGACAAAGCTCCTTTGTGGCATTTTGCTGCGGTCTCTCTTTTAAACTTTACCTTCAATGTGTAACAATATAAACGCTAAAACATAATAAGAAATAGTATAGTTAAGTTGAGATTTCGGCGTCGTTTGATTCAGAAGCAACGTCGAAGTGAATCAAAATGGACAATTGTGCGAAACTGCCACCAAAGCGAAACTGAAACCAAAATATATTTAAAAGTTGTTCGCAGGGGGCACTGCCGTCGTTTTGAGGAAGCGATTGAAAGTGTGATTAAATGCCACAAATATCGCGTTACTAGGTCAGTAGCGCTCATTTGTGGGCATCATTTTAGCCTGTGTTCTCTTATACAGTCATTAACAATCGTTGGGACCAGCGTACATAACTTCATGTTTTCCCGACTCGGACGCCAGTCGACCGTGGAGCCAGCAACTGCACGTGTGCCGGTGATGCTTCGTGGTAATTATTGCTTTCTTGTCCGAAATTGGCGAGGCTAAAGTGATTCCCGCACGCACATTTGTTTTGTAAGAGCTCATTGCCAATGTACCAGACCGCACTAAACGTTTGGGTTCCGTACTAAGCGCACACCTAACGATCTCTCGAAGTGACGTAGCGCTCGGAAGGGTCCAACTTTCATTCATTCTCGCTTTCGCTCCGTCCATCTCGATATCGCTCGCGGTCGCGCCTCTGCCGACGTAACGGTGATGTCTCGAACGCCTGCTCTTATCTTTGCAGCTATGCATGAAATCGGACCGCAGCCTCGTTTATCGTAGAGAGATCCCGGGGGCTCGCCGCTGCTATATATACTCTTCCTCGTGACCATATAGCGACTGATGCATCGCGGAGTGGGACGAGTAGAGTAGTCGGAGCACCCGTCCGTGCCAGACACGGCCGATATCCTCGTATTCCTATCTGTGAACACTCGGTACATTCGTGGCAGTGAGCGGTTGTTTGGAGCAGCACCCTCGGCAGGTGGTGAGGAAGGGCAGCGCTCGTTGGGATAGCGCGCGCGGGAATTGGCCGCGACCCGCTCAGAAGGTTACTGCTGCTGCCTCGAGCGGCGCGCAGCATGGAATTTTTGCTTGGCGGACTGGCCGCGTGTGGTGCTGGCTTTTTCACCAATCCTCTGGAAGTGGTCAAGACACGCATTCAGTTGCAGGGCGAGCTGCAGGCTCGCGGACGCTACACAGTTCACTACCGCAATGTGTTTCACGCGTTCTACGCCATCGGCAAGCACGACGGCCTGCGGGCGCTGCAGAGCGGCCTGTCGCCGGCGCTGTGGTACCAGTTCTTTATGAATGGCACCCGCCTGGGCGCCTACCACATCATGGAAGACCTGCAGTTGACCAAGAACAAGAACGGTTCCGTCAATGTGGCCCGCAGCATCGCCGCTGGTGCCGTGGCCGGATGCGTGGGCGCCTTCGTGGGAAGCCCACTCTATCTGGTGAGGAAAGTGTTTCACTTCAAAGAGACGGTTTAGAAATGCATATGGTTTGTAAACGTTTATCTCCAGAAACGTTGCCCCTAGGAGATTGCTCTTGGGTGCTCTTTATTTGATCGTAAGCATAAATAGATTAGACAACAGCAGTCAATATATACATTCGCCAAACTGGACAGACTTGGTCACAGTGCTAAAGTATGGCAGATTATTTAACCTTCTATCAAAAAGTACTGAATCCTGGGTGGGCCCTGAAAGACTGAAATGTGCGAGAAACAAAAAATAGAAGGGAACACAGCTTGAATCATATGCTGCGACTCCTAAACCTTGTTTCTGACACACTTCAACTGCCTGATTAGTTGAGCATATCATTTTTCTAAGGTCACAGTTCTGTGTTGATGCATGTTGAACAGTAGCACATTGCTACAGCCTGCAATTTTGACATGACATTGTACAGACGCAAAAGCAGCAGCAAGGGAAAACTCGCGTGGTGTGTGCAGAACAGTTTTGGCACATAGCCTTGTTTCATTCTCTGTATTGAGCATGCTAAGAAATCTTCCATCAGTCAAATTATTCAAAATTTCCCTTACAGTGAACTTCAGACGAACAGATGTACAGCTGATCTTCACATTACCCATCAGGGGCTTGCCTTTTGTACTGCCCAAAACAAACAAGGCAGCATCGAGGGCATAATATGACTGGTATTTCCTCTGCGTGTTGTGTACAGTGCTTGCAGATTAAAGGGAAACAATTCATGGTTAAGTAATGCATATATTTTCGTTTTCACTGTCTTCAGTTCGTGTCGTATTAATGCAATGTCAGTCTGCGAGGTTTTTAAGTTCAACGGGTCCCTCATTTGTTATGCTCTTTCCAGTGCACTGAAGAGCACCGACTTTTCAGTGCTGTTTCAGCCAAAAGCCATTTTGCTTGTTTGCTTATAGCAGCAGTTTCCTGTTCAACAGATATCTTGTTGGGGATTTCAATATATTTTTCATCTTTATCAGTGCATCTCTGCACCTGTCTGGGTTGCTGGCTGGAAACTTTTTTTTATTGCAGGAAAAGCTTGTGATACCAGACTTTTACTCTTTAGTGTATGCATCTGTGTGCACCTCCATAATGCACCAAGATAGTTCTTTTTTTAAAATTTGTGGCATATGTGTGGAAAAAGATGAGTGTTCAAACCTGCTTTGTCATGGTAAAACATGGAGAAATCTGTGTTACCAGCTTATCTGTTTGGGTCTGTGGCACCTTATCGCGCTCCTTCTGAGTAGATAAGAGCTGCCTGTGATTCACCGTTGGTGTCTCTAGCTTGCATGCAAATGATAACATTCTGTCTAGACCAGAAGTGGTGCGACTCCTTGCATCACACAGCACCGTGACTTGCTTATTTTTCCTGTGAGCAGTCGAGAGTCAGTGTCTACATGTTTTTATTTGGGATTCTTTTGAAAGAAAGGGCCATGAGCGGCTCTCCAGAATAGGGCTTGGGCAATTTTTTTGCGAAGTCTATTCTGGAGTGAGCGCAGTTATCTTGCTTTTAGCATCAAAAGAAGGAGAAGTCCACTTATGTATATTTTTGAATCATAATGCAGGTCAATACATTGGCTCTAGTAGGAGAGACGTTACAATAGAAAGGCTATGAAATAAAGCAGCCAGGTAACAACAAAGAGTGAAGATTGAGGATTCAAATACAGTGTATTAAAGAAGCTACCATATACTTAACAAAGCTTTCTTCAAGAAGTTGATAAAAAAGTATTTATGGCAAAATTACAACAGAATGGGAAGGTTGCGATATACTACAAAGAGGATACAACAGAAATCTTGTAAGCATAGTTGAACAGATAGTCTTGGCACTCTTCAGCCATCCTTGGCCATTGTCTTCTAAAATTCAGTATTAATCACCCTTTTGTCGCACAGCAGGATGAATTGTGTGCGAGTACCTTTAAAATGGTTGTAGCAGATTTTAATTTTAAGCATGTAGAAGCACAATTTTACGCAGGACAGTTATGCATCTGTGAATGGAAATAAATATTCCAGCAGAAACTACCTACTCATGCTTCTCGCAGTCAAATGAATACCACGGACAATTAGACCAAAGAATACTAGATATTAATCATTGCATTAGAGTATAACACGCTAATGGCAATGTAAATTGAAATGAATAAAGTGGATGGAAAAAGCACTTGGTCAGTGGGATCTGAACCTACAATTTCTGAATAATCTGTCTAATACTGTACTGGTTGAGCTAGAATAAAAAGCACTTGCCTGTCAATTTTATTGGGTATTTTTGTTTGTGCAATCCCTGGCAGTGCTAGCCAGTCCCACTTGTAGCGAAGGCATTGATTGTAGAACACTCTTTTTGCTGAAGGGCATCATAGGGGGCATATTTACACAAGGGGTCAGCTTACCAAAATATCCTCATTTTTATTATTACTATTATCAATAATTCATTGGTTTCTATTATTCATAGTTGTGAAATACGAGACGGATGTGAATTCAATAGTGAAGTAAAAAAAACATATGTTTTGAAATTTAGTTTATCATCTGATGGGGGGGGCACCCTTTTTGTGTAAAATTCCACAGACAGTTGTACTTGTGCATTCTAGGATATTCAGAAGAGCTATGGATACAGGCCACACAATGCTGTCATGGGTGAAGGTATTAATCCTAATAACTACGTGTAGAAGTCTGCTCAGCTCTCTAAGAATATCGTAAAAACAGAAGAGGTCAGGGGACCCTTAGGCTTTGCAAAGATGAATGCGATAACAATATCCACATGAATGCACATGTGCAAACTGCTTGACACACACGCACACACTTTCCCAATCCTGTCTACGATTCTCACTTCTTGGAGGAGCCCTAAAGTGTGCATTAAGGAAAGCTTAATTGCAAACACCCCCTGGCTCCTGCCTTTATTGCATCTACCGGGAATTCTTGCTCACAGTCAACCATTCTTTTTTGCCAAGACTTGAGAGTCTGCTGACACCGTAAGTTCTGTGAAATAAGCTTTTTAATGCTATCATGTTAAAAAGAAATTCGGAGAAGTTTGTCTTGTTTTGGTGAGTGAGTGCAGGAACAATTCTACTTTGGGTACTCTATAAACTTACCTGCAAGGGCACGTTAAAGAGACACTAAAGAGGGAAACCAATTTTCTGTTATTAGTAAATCACCTTTTCACAATTATAAAATCATCGTGCTCGCCACTCTTTGTAAGCACGAAAATGCGCATAAAATAAATGCGGATGGCGACGCCACCTTGAAATTTCTGCACCAAATGATATGATGTCGTAAATCTTGGCGCTGTTTGCTAAGGCCTACGTAGCTCTAAATAGGTAAGAATGAAGCACGTCTGCTGGTTGGTACAAATACTTCCGAGAAACTTCGTTGAGCCAACGTCGCCAAAATATCACAAATACACTTGAAAATTCGTGACGTCACGCATGCAGTTTTGGCGACAAGTTTAAAGATGGTACTTCGACCTTACAGTTCTCCTCTGATAGTGAACCTACGATGGTGAGATTAATGACATTAGATTACTCGGAGAACGCTTCATCATTCTAAACCAATTCGTAGCTTTACTTTAGTGTCCCTTTAATGTAAAGCAAGCTTTACCCCTTTTGTAAGCATCCACGTTTCTTCCTTGTAGGTAAGCACTACCAAGATGCAGCTGCTTACATACCTTTCTCCTGAGGGAGACTGGTCAACTGGAAAGCTGAGAAAAATTTGCATAACTTTTTTTTTGTATGTGTTGCATGCTCAGGTCAAGGTCCAGCTGCAGGCACAGTCGGCAACGCCCATAGCTGTGGGCTACCAGCACAACCACGAGAGTATGCTGGCAGCATTGCTGCGCATCTATCGAAGAGACCACGTGCGGGGCCTGTGGCGAGGGGTCAATGCAGCCTTGCTAAGGGTATCTACTGGCTCAGCAGTGCAGCTGACCACCTTCTCCAAGATCAAGTCTCAGATCAACCACATTGCTGTGGGTATTATTTTCCTTCTTGACCAATACTTGTGCTTTTTATTTTGTAACACGCTGAGCATGGAAACTCAACAGCATTGAATGCCATTCCGTGCGTAATGTCAGTTTCTTGCTTAATTTGTCTTCTTTAATGCTCGATTGCATAAATGTAAGCCAAAGCATTTTAGCATTTATTTTACCTGAAATACTTTATTGAAGAATTTTCTGTAAAAATATTACATGCACACCACATACATGATTCTGTGTCACTATTGGGCGCAACTTCATTTGCCAAAGGTGCAACAACCAGCTAAGCTGGACATGCCAGTGTGATCTCTAACCTCTTGGCTGACATTGCCAGAAATATTTAAATATTTTTGCCTGCATATGTTACTTCTACTACTACTTAGCCAGATGGTGCAATATTACATGTAGTCTTCGTTACATCATTATTTTGGTTATCAGAAAGTACTTACGTGGCAACAGAATTACTGTATAGGATTGCTCTTGGACTGTTCATTTCGACCATTGTTGGTATGAGGGTTTTGCAAGTTTGAATAGAACAGATGTTTTGTTCCGATTGTGCTGTCTGGGAGATCTCTGGAGCAGTTTGTGTTGCCGATTGCTTCAACCACGCTAGCTTCTTTTGTTTACTATGTTGCTCAGGAATTGAAATTACAGTTCTGGCATTTTTTTCTAAAGGAGCCAAATCCAGATAATGAAACTAAGCTAAACTTTAAGGAAGCCTAAAGCGTGCCCAAGTGTCTTTCACTTTTAAAACAATTGTAATCTGAATGGGGCCATTGCTCATTGTAACGTGAACTCGGAAATGCAGTATTGAGGAAGAAAAGAGCCATATCCTGCTTCTAGTTGAATGAAAGTGTTCCAGGTTCATTAAACCAATATGGCCACAAACAATCCGATTCATTTGTCTTAGTCACTTTCCTATTGTACTTTCGTTCCACAATTAGTTTTTCTTAAGCGAGTTGGTACTTGCTTAAGGAAATGATATTGTAGAACAAGACTCGACTGTGAAAAGTAAGAGGCCGACTTTCCTCCTAATTTCTACATTTTAGTGTTTCTTCAAGTTTCATGCTACAGTATCATGTCCTTCCTTTACTCCAATACAGTATATTAAAAATATAGAAGACAACTGAGAGGAAGATATTGGACACCTATCTATTCCTTGAAGAAGAAACGATCTGAAACGGTGCGTCGTAATGCTAGCAAAGATGAAAAAAAAAAGATATGAAGCATCTTTTGAAGGCCCTCAATAAATGTTAAAAACGAGAAAATATTCCCGACAGTCCAGGATGGTGCACCTTTTACTCGCGACGAGAACTTGCTTTCTAAGTCTAGTTATTGCCATTATACCCATGCAACAAAGGACAGTACCAACGGCAGCACATGCATATTAATAATTTTATCGCGGAGTAGAACTGTATAGTTCATTTGCCGTAATTCAGACTTATCTTGCGAGCTAATTCAAGCCCAAACGAAATGTTCGAAGAGCCGAATTCAAATTTTACTTCTGAATGCTTATGATAATAGGCTATGTAGATTTTAGCCACTAGATAGATTTGAGGCATATTGGCAACATGAGTACACTGGCAAAAAATTGTCAGAGCAGGCACGACATTACTGTCCTTAGCAAAAAAAACCGATTTTATCTCTGTTTTAGTTAAAGTATAAAGTAGACTTGGCTCTTTTAGAAAAAAAAAATACCGCCACAGTTGTTCAACTTTAGCGTAAAAAAGACAGTGATGACTATCTTGTTCTGACAGGGATGACTCTCGTGTATTTTGCAGAAAGCGAGCATTAGGAAGGTTGTTACACAGTCGACTTTTGCTATGTCACTCGTGATGGGCCAAAGAACTTGGTCTAAGTTTCTGGCGTGTCGAATAAATCTGAGTCATCAGAAAACAAAATGCAGTGTTGTTTTATTTGGCAGTATTTCACCTGAATACAGCATGCTCAATTACCCCCGTATTCAGAAACGCTGCTTAACTTGAACTTGACTTGCCGCAGACTTCGATGCAGCACAAACACGTTTCGAAAGCGCTGTCTTTAGGCTGTGCCAAGGCAGCACAAACGTACAGACGCATGTCAAATGCACTGCATTGAAGGCGGTTTCAAGTCAAGTTCAAATCGGAGTGTTTATGAATAAAGGGGTTAGTTGGTTCAGAGAAAATAAAGAATGAAAGGATAACTATTGAAGCTTAAGGGTTAATTATTGACAACTCGCAGATCCACATATCTGAGCCTGACCCTCTTCTGAATCGCACTATGCGTTAGGGGAGCGCCAATCGCTTGCCAGCACTTCCGCAGCAACCCCAGCAGTTACAGCCGGGATGCCATATCCTGCAGTTTGCATTGAACCATGACGGTGATGGGTTTCAGGCCAGCAAGGATAGAGACAAATTTTTCAACTGAAGGCGTTTAAAGACCTTTAAGAAAACATTGTCAACAGCTTCAAATACACATGAACTCTTCACCTGCAGAACATTCCACACAACTGAAGGAAATGTGCACTGATTTAGAAATGCATGTTGAAAGAGCAGTAAACGTTAAACTTGCCTTGTGTAGCTTTGCAGTCTGCATCCAATTAAGCTGCTAATATAATTCTAATATAAACCATTCAATTATGGTTCTTAAATTGAGGCTTTGGCAAAAGCCCCTGTGGTCAGTGGTCGTCACAATAAAAGGTAAGAAGGGTGATAACCACGGAAGAATGCTGGAAGTATAGCTGAACAAACAAAAGTACTAACGAAACTCTTCTGCTGGGGTAGCAGCCCAGACTCGGACTGGAGTGCTGCAAAGGTGACGAAGCGCAGTAGTGCTTCTTGGTCATTTGAGATGTGGTCACTCACACCTCTTGAGATTAAAGACCCATAAACATCCAGAAAGTGGCGTGTGTATCCAGATCTGATGAGATGAGTCTCCATGTAAAGGACAATGAGTGAAAAGGGGCATCCTAGTTGCAAAACTCAGTGGAAACATCAAACTGCCCTTTACATTGCAACATCCCACTACTGTGCATAATAGTATCTCGTGAGCCAAGGTAACATTGCTTTGAAAATACTGGAACATGCATGCAATCTTGCAACTGAAGCGGCTCGGAAATTGATGGCACACCGAACTTTTAGTAAAGGAGAAGCTTGGCATGTCTTTAATTTTGGCAATAATAATAATAATAATAATAGTAAAAAAAAGACCACCGAGTTTTGGAAAAAGGCTATGTACTTAATATTCGTCACCATCATTCTTTGGCAGTGCTTCACTATGCACGGTCCAGTACAGCCTAAGCTTTAACATAACGGACAGCTACTGTAGGTGTGGCCCAGCTGTAAGAATGGAAAGCTGCAGCAAAGTAAAACATGTTTTAGAGTGCCTTTCGCTGCTGTGGTGGGGATAAACCGCTTTTGAAGACACAATTTATCCTGTCACAGCTATCCATTCTGCAGCTGCGCTACGCCGCAAGTATTTTTTGTCCTCTGTTATTTGGTTTCAGCTCAGGCTGTCCATCACATTTACAATAGATTACCTTCATCACTTTTCACACATTCAGCAGCGTGCTTTATGTGCCGCATTTATCAAAATTTATTCAATAGTCACCTGTGGCATAGTGGCAAACACTTTGTCCTATTATTAGACTTGGAAACGTGATAAGTTTTTCTTGCGGGTGTGCGAATATTCGAAATTTTGAATATCTTTTGAATAGTATTTGCTATTCGATTTCAATTGCACTGGAATTTTTACTATTAGAAGAAATATTCGAACTTCCCAAAGACAAATGCACTCAACGTCTGATTAAACGTGATCGTGACAGATCTTGTTTCACCTCATTACATCCTCGTATTGAGGCAAAGGTGCCTTTCAGGCATTGCTATTTCAGGTCGCAATTGTATGGACTAAAAAAGCGCTCTTTCCAACAAGGAAGTGGTAGATGTGGCAGAGGTGGGGGCTCAAATAATGCTGGCTTGAACCTGAAGTTTGGGCAGACAGTTGGAAAAACCAGACGTCGAAGATTTTTAGCATCCAAAATTAAAAAATGTTCTTGTATGTTGACATCTATGAGACAGATTTGGAACTCCAGACTCAAAGCGAGCACACCCTTGTCTGCCACATCAGTTGGGCTTCCACAGATGTTGAAAGAAGAGAAGTTGAGGATATAGCATCTTTGCCCTTCACATGTAAAATCCTGCCAACAACAATTTGGTTGCCCTAAATTATGTACTAATGAAATTTGGCCTTTGCATTGCCTCGTTCTTGATAAGACCATGAAATACCACGCCAAAGCGCTTCGTCAACCTAGTGAAAATAAGCACTCGTGTTGCTATATCTTGTAGGGAAGTGCTTTAGGGATCCCCTCTTTTCTCCCCAATATTTCACTTCAAACTATTTAACAAATATTCTAGAAATTTTGGAAAATATTTTTTTCTATTCGTACTCGCGCTGCAATATTTGCATTTGCTTCACACCCCAAATTTTTCTATTCGCACTATTCTAGTTTTCTTACTAAAAGTTGGGATTGGTGTCTACTTATGTTCTGTTTCGGAGCTTGAATATCAATTGTTTTTGTACTCTGAACCCATTGAAAATGAATGACTGTTTGATTCCAAGAGAGGTTAAGATATGAGCAATACTGCCAAATTTGAGGGAAATTTCAGCATTCTTTTCCTGTTTAATTTGACTTGCCAGATAATTTGACCAATATCATTGGTCTTTTCATGAGAGGATTAACCAATGTCAACTGTGCCTGGTAAGTGCGTGTATTACTATGTGCAGTTGTCTTTCTGCTTCATTCGTAAGCTTATGTTGCTTTCTGTACAGAGAACTATCACAATGATGAGGGTTGGGAATTTAGGGAACAACATCTTAACCAATGCATGTAAGTGTCGTTGAAAGAAAGAAGTGCTTTACAACAGTCTTGGAGTTGAGAGTCCGACGGAAACCTGTCAGATCAGGAAAAGACAAAAGACATGAGAACAATTAAAATTTATACTTGTCACAAATGTTCGCATAAGAGAGATGTTTTGGCTTCTTCGTGGGAGTTTTGTTTTCAATCTGTTTATGTGAACATTCATTGTCAGTGTACATTTAAATTGTCCTTATGATAGCCTTGTATAGTACTCACAGATTGAAACGCAGCATCAAATTCTTTAGCATCACGACTTGAATGCACAATCACTTGAGATAACCACATTGTGTCGCAAAGAATCCAATCTATAAAGGTAATGTTAGCTATGACGTACACGTCAGAGTCTAAATTACGCTCGTACTACCCGAACTGAAGGCTCTTTAAGAAAAACTATTTGCATTATTCAGCCCTAAATTTTCTTTTTCAATCCGTGAGTAGTGTACATCATTTTAAAGGCTTGCAAATATGGTGATTTTGGCCAAATAGTAAACTGATTTGCCTAAATGAACAACAACAAAAATTCATCTTTAGGCTGTCTAAAAGCAAGGAATTTTGAAATAATTGTAGGAAATAACCTGGTAGAAGTTACCTGCACTTTGTTTATGCTTGCAGGGTGATGTTATTTCACTTCAATCGTAGCAGTCTTGCTAAAAAACTTTAGTATGGTGCGTCCAGACGATGGACTGAATCTAGATTTGGAGGAACGAGCTGTGCATCGCATGACCTTGCATCAGCGATTCTCCCCATCTATGCCGCGCGTGCCCAGCTCGCGACCAGCTAACCTCAACCTGTTTCTTGCATCGTAGTTTTAGCGGTGGAGTGCTGCAGCTGTGGCAGGCAAACCAGCAGCGTCAGGCCAGCCGCACAACTTTTGTCTGTTTGGGCCATGCAGCTGCCTTAGTAGTTCATATCAGTTCATCGCTTGCTGGTGCATCGTTTGGTCTTATTTCTGAGGCAGCATTCTAGAACGATCATCCTTGGTACATTTAGATGCACACTAATTGGTGGGTTAGACAAGTGCTGGTAAGGTGCTGCTTTAATCATTGCATATGCGGGATTCAATGGCAGTAAAAGCGGGGCAGTCGCCGAGAGTAGTTGTCTCAGGGCAATGCCTGCATATCAACACTGCTGCGAATCAAAAAATAGAAACGCGATATGCTGTAGTGCAATGTGCATGCATGGTCAGTAATTGTTGTGTACAAAAGAAAGTCTGTGGTATAGATCGGCGCGTCACTGTAGCCTCCCTTTGTATGTGGGGCCACTTCGCGACAGTAGTGATGTCAGTCTTCAGCTGCTCTGCATACAGCAAGTTTTTTTTGTGCACAGCCTTTCCTTCAATAACGCCGTTCTCACTGAAACAAGTTACAGTGCTCGACGCTGTAGAATGTAGCATTGCTATGGAGGAAAGTCTGCGGCTGTAGTTTCGGTCAGCCCCCATGTTGTTGAATACTCTTGAAACTATCTACTGGCAGCTAGCACAGAAGCTGTGGTTGAGAGTAATCTGGCTCTGTGGTGTTGTCATCCGCCAACACCTCCTTCGTCATGTGGGTGCACCTGCTGGCGAATTATCCACGTATTCATCATCCGTGTCTGCTACAAATCTAGATTCAGTCTGCTGTCTGAATGCACCAGTAACAACTTAATAAAGGTTAACTGCTTTGTGTTTTCACTCTGCTTCATATACAGTATTGGTGAGCAGCCGGTGCTTGTCCTGCGGTATTTGTTTCCTGATGTCCTCGTCTCAGTCGTGCTGCTTGAACATTGATAATATCTTAGCCCTAGCTTGGCACAGTTCCATTTAGTAGCTCTCTCTAGCCATTGGTAAACATTTTTGTCTGTTATATTCAAATGCCAATTTCGAATAGTGCCTTGCTTCGTGTGATCCATCAGCAGTGACCATACAAATCATGGAAATTTTCATATTTTTGTGCACAGCCACATAGCACCAATTTTTCATTAATGTTTGGTCTTCTTGAAATGCTGAGGATACTCTAAACTTTATATTTCTTGTATTCTGTTAGTTTGGGTCCAATAGAATGTAGTTCTGTGTTGGAACTTGAAAAACCCTGCCAGCGAGAGGCAACCATTAAAAGGCTGTCTCTCTCTGCATTAGCTTTCGCCCCTTGTTTCATAAAGCAGGCGTGCAGACACAAGAGTGTTTGATCGAACCCTGGCTCAGCTACCAAATGGAAGGGGACATCATCAGTCCTTGGGGTGTGATTCCCATGCGGTGGCCTGCAGCACCTGTCTGCGGCCGATGCAGCGTGTGTTGCCAGAGGGCCCCGCCCGGCGCTGTGGAAGGTTTGCTGTGTAGCCCTCTTGCCAACAGTGTGTTCTTGCTTTGTAGCTGTACTTGCCATCCAAAGCTGTGTGGCTTATCTAAGTGCCATTATTTTATCTACAATTCTTAATATTAAAAGTTTGCGAGGAGATGCTGGCACTTATTTTGGATCTCTTTTCTGCTACCATACATGACATAACAAAAAACTTTGAAGAGAAAAACTTCATTAGTTCATATGATTGTCTGTTAATCGTGGTCATTGTAAAATGTGTTCAGGCTCCACAACTCAAGCTCTACTGGCACGTTAAAGAAAATCTTGTGTAGAAACAGTCTGACCAGATTAGCCACTGTGCTAACATGCTTTGTAAGGCACTCTTGTGGTAAGAGCCATGAATCGCAGTTATGGACACTCGAGGTGGCATGTGCTTGCACATTTGCCCTTGCTATTTTCTAATGCTTGTTTTATTAATGTAGCAAATCTGCTGTATTAAAAATGGGGTGCATTTCTAGCACCAATGGGAATTATGAAGTGGTAGCCATAAATCCTTAGAGGAGAACTTAGTGAAGCATATTCAGTATCCAGTGACAAAAAAATAAGAAAGCACTACATAGTTTTGCCTCATCAAGCACTAAAGTTAAGATTGCACGGCCACTCAATGAAACATTTTTTCAGTTTAGATTGTCTACTGCTTCCCGTGGGGTGCTAGGGTTTTCTTTCAGTGGACTGTGAGAAGTCTGGGCAATTCATATATGGTTTTGCTGTAAATAACTTGGAATATGTGTTTTGTGCCGCAAAACTGCTATTGAAAGGGCCGCATTTCTCTAGGAAAGTGGCATTCCTCTCATTGGACGTCTGACCTGTCATTAAAATGTGTCAGCTAAAGCTTTGTTTCTGGCAATATTGACATTTTGGAAATATGAGTAGTTGTGACTTCATCATGTTAGCTTCATTTAACATATGCATTTATGTCCTTTCAAAGTATAAGAAAGCACTTGCTGTAACTGAATATTCAGTCTTGCCAGCACTCTTGCATGTATGCTTTCACAAGGGATAGTAAATACATTGTCGACGTCCTATAAGATACCTGTTTGCTCATTGACAACATGCATTGTCAAATGCCTACTAAAGCAAATGCACAATTCTGGGATATTAAAACCACCAGACAAAACATGCATATTATAAGTTGGGAGAAGGTCATAATGCAGATACGAAATTAGACAGTGCAGCTGTTCTTTGTAAACTACTGAAAATTGTACTAGTAACTGCGTTGAAGAAATTTCTAGCTTTTACAAAACTTAATTCTGCTAGTTATAATAGCAGTGCAAGAGTGGTGATTCTAGTGTAAAGGGAATCGAAAGTTCAGTGCATAAGCTATTCGATGTCCAAACAAAACAGCGAATCAAGGGATTGCCTTGAAATGGTAAACACTTGTAGAACAAGATATGTACTGTAGCTACTTGTCTATTGAAATCTTTGCCAAAAGAAGTGCAGTTAAAATGCTGTTTCTACAATTTGAAAGAAGGATAATGTTAGCTTATTTCATGTTTTTTCTTTCATGGGCATAACAGGTGTAAAGACATTCGATAAGCCAACTAAAAATTATAGCCAACCCTCATCTGTGAAGGGCATAAAATTATTTTCGAGTCGTGCGCAGATTTATACCATCTGAACTCATGTCTTGCACTCAACAGCAATGCTATGTGCTTGATTGTGAGAACACACTTAAATTGGAGTAAAATTTACTCTGCTGTAAGCGAAATCTGTTCGCAGACAGACAGCTCTGCCTATCCTTGGTGTAGCGGAGGTTCGGTTGCGTAATTCTGTGATGTGCAACGTTTAAAAGAGCCCCACTTTATTAGCTCGGTGGTAATCATGCTGGCTTGTTATACAATGATATAATGAAGTTTCCCTCTAGCAAGGAAGTAGTACTGTGCATCCATCTTGCCTCTCTAGAAAGAAGGTGCATAAAACATTGGGTTTGTAGCACTAATTATCGAAAGGAATATATTACATCATTTATTGATATACCTGTGAATGCTACAAAGCCGATTAGTGTGCTGCCACATGTGTTATGTGGCTTGCTGCTCTTATTTGTACATGTAGCATGAGTGTGCAGTTTTAACTGCTTTTAGAGCAGGGGACCTGCTTAATTACAGCTGTGATGGCATTTTTCAGTATTTGAGCATTATGAGCCATTGCTTTGTGTTCCTTGACATTGCAGGCTGTAAGGAACATGTCGAGTATATCCCAGGAACACGTGGGGTCGTTCATGCACTTGTTAGCGACTGTCTTGTCTCGTATACACCGGAGTACTTTATACTCCGCTTTAGATGTGTTCCAGCAAACAAGTTCAGATTAATAACTACTTTGCATGTGTCAAGCACATACTTATTATTAAGCCATTGAAGATAACTCCTGGTATTTACATGTCAAAACCACAATATGATTACGAGTCACTCCGTAGTGGAGGTCTCCGAACATTTCGACTACCTGGGGCCTCAGCCTGAACCTAAATCTAAGCACATAGATATTCTCACTCCACCCCGGTTGAAATGTGGCTGCTATGTTAAAGATCAAACCCACATCTTCTGGGTCAGTCTTCTGGACCAAAAACCATTGCCACTGTGCCACCACAGAAGCTAAATTTGAGCAGTTCTTGTTTTTATTGGTACTTCTCTGTTTCTTTGTACACGAGGCGTTCTCCTTGCATAACCTTTGAACTCATCCGAGCACGTCTGATAAGCTCTCCTTTGGTACTGGTTGCTTCTCAAGTTTATGAAGTCGATGAGATTGTAATTGCATTTAGTACTGTAAGGCTTTTGTTGCCTTTGTCTGCTCTCCGTGACCAAATGCCTGTGCAACCTGTGCACTTAATGCGTTGTTTTTTTGTGCTTGCAGATATTCCGGGAACGACCCTGGTTTGAAGCGCTCGTGGCCAGTTCTGCAAGTGGGTTGGTGGTTGTGGCCACCATGACTCCATTTGACGTTTGCTGCACACGTCTATACAACCAGCCTACAGATGCCACTGGCAAGGGCATCATGTACAGAAATGTCTTTGACTGCTTTGCAAAGGTATACATGAAAATAAGCTTTCTTTCGCTTTCTACCGTATTTACAGGGTTGTATGTAGATTTTAATGGGGAAAGTGCACATTGCCATTTTTCTAGGTCATATCATATTATGGAGATATTTTTCACGAAGTTTTTCAAAATAGTCTTGTTTATAAAAGGCCATTGTCATTCTAACATGTTTCTTAGGTTGTCAAGTCTTTTATTAAATCCTGAAAAATCTTGAATTGTAATTTTTGGCTGTACTTATTTATCTGCAGTTTATTAACTGTAATGAAAAGTTGCGATAAGATCCATTTATGTGTTTCCTTACAGCTTTGTCAATCTTCTCTTTCATAACCCTTCCATCTCTTTGTGGGGTTCCATAGAACTGATTTGCTGAAGTTAGGATATGCAAGTTAGGGTAGTTTTGTGAGTGAAACCTTGCCCTATCATTAACTTCCTCGCGACTGTTCAGCATGCAATGACTTTGGTTAAAGTAATTTTATAAGGGGGATGTGCAAACAGTAAACTTAAAGTTCGAAGCGAATAGTGAATCGATATAATTTCTAATAGTAATAGTTCAGATTGTATATATTGTACATCATAATAAAAAATGAGCATATTTGTCATGACCCAACTAAACTCAATTATTTTTTTTTTAATTGGAACAAAGCATGTGATAAGGTCATTCTTTTTAGTTTGAAGTGAAGTGGATGCTACAACTTTGAATAGTTGCAGGATTTGAATTTCAGTAGAATGCAAGTGATACACGGTAAAATATGTTACGTTTTAAAAGTTACTACGTATATTTAAAGCTAGGCTTTTTGCGAATATTTGAACGAATAGTAATGTATTTGTATTTGCCTCGATTTTAATTACAATAATTATTGTGAATTTAGAAGTATTCAAAACAAGTACATGTACAGGCGGGTTCACAGTTAAAGGGAACACTTTTGTGGGCATCATGCCTGCATCTCGCTCTCTGGCAAAAGCATAGTGGCTTAGATTGGCATAAGACTACTGCTGGTTGACTGTTCTGACTCTTTTTGGTAGGCTAGTGTCGTCCAGAAACAATGTTTCTACGTAACTCGCAGTTATGAGGCCCGTAATATGACGGGTGCTCATCGGAGTGTTCCCTTTATCAGTGAGTATACATTATTAGTCTGTATGTAATCGCACTGTAGATGGGGTTTTGTTGCAGTAGAGGTGCGTTTTACTCTGAATACACCTTTACAGGGAAGATTTTCACTGGCGCAAAGCCTCAGTTTAAGGTTAAAGGGACACTAAAGTCAAATAACAATTTACGTCACAGTGAGAGCTCCACTGGATGACAACATCTACAACGACAGTATCATCAACAGCACTGCTCTACTTACCAAAAAAATAAAGGTAAATGCACAAGAATACGTGCGCCGCAGTAGGACATTCTCAAAATGATCCCGATGACGTCAGACGGACCGCCTACAATTGATCACTAGTAATCGATTTAACTGCACTAAATAGAGAACCTTCTGTGCATCAAGGCACGCAATAAAATGCTGCTTGTTCGTTTCTGTTTGATTCTTAAAAGAAAGAACCACCGGACGCTACTATGGGGAATGGCGCGAGTGGTTCAAAAATTTCATTTTCGCGTGGTTACACAGGACAGGTAGTGCCATCTAGCGGGGCGCAGTTGAACTAAAACACGTCTGCCATCTTGGAGCCAATGGTAGAAAATTGATCAATGGTTGTTGTTGCTGCTGCGGCTCCTGCTGCTTTCATTTTGTCGACTAGTGTCTACAACTGCGCAGTAAAGTTGGGCAACAGCGACATGAGTCGGTCTGTTTCTCTAGGCGGGTGATTTGAAGTGCGCTAACCCAAAGCAGGCCTCTAAAACATCATTTTATTTCAAAATGAGCCCTTCCTTGGCACTAAAGTAACACTACAAGGTTTCTGGATCGCTTTTTCTACAATCAACGTCGACCTAATAGTTGCCTTTAGTGTCCCTTTAATGAACATGTTACCCCCTCATCGATTGTTTTTTAAATTTAAAACTTGTTATATTGGCTTATATGCTGTAAGCATAGTAAATTTTACAATGTAACATACCTTCTTCTTGTTTAGGTTAAAAATTTGTTATATTGGCTTATATGCTCTAAGCTTAGTAAATTATAAAATGTAACATACCTTACAGGTTATCACTCGTGCATGTTACCGAAAAATATTGTGCAGGTTTCCGAAAGTCAAATCTGCCTACTATTTGAAGTTAGCTTCTACATCCTTTAAATGAACGAGAATGACATTTGCTCATGCTTAGTTTAAATTAAAAAGTATTTTGCAGGTTAGTAGGTTCAATACACATATGCTTTTTTTTTGTAATATGTAATGACGAATTCCATTCGAACCAAAAATTTATTATCATCACAAGCCTTCTTAGGGCATATAAGCCTGTGTGACAAGCTTTTAAACTGAAAAAAAAAAAAAGATTAATCGATGTCAGGGTAATATTTTAATTTGACCATGAAGAAGGACCTGAAAGCGCAATTTTTTTTAAAGTATTCTCACGGCATAGAATTCATATGGTGCACTGAAACCACCTTTACAGGTAGCTTACATGTGGTCTAACATACTCTCAATCGTTCACTGCGAGTACTTTGAAATTTATAATAATTTAAGTCTGCGTCGAAATGACTTTGAATACTGTAGTATTTGTTTGAATACTTGAAGTGCTCGAATATTTGCAAATGCCTATTTTATAACATCGGTTCTTGTTTATTGCATACATTCTCATTCTGTACTAGTATTTCTTTGTGTTGATTGGCTTTGCAGCTGTCAAGGATTAAAGAAAATCTTGCTTTCAACAATGCCAGTATTTTATATTGAAAAAAAAAATTCTATAATGTATGGCAATGTTTTGAATTTTGAAATGACACACATGAAGATACATAGCTTACTAGAACATATTGTGCATGAACTAGTTGGTTCATGCTGAAGATAGGCTAAGGGTGCGACTCGTGTAGACTAAAACGTTCTGTCCCTTTCTTTTTTTCGTCTATGCCGGTTGCATCGTTAACCTTTCTTCGAAAATACGTAAGTTGTAAAAGCTTCATAAGTATTGTCACAGGTCACTCAGGACAGGGCTTTGTTTCCTCTAGTACCAGTAGTATCGTACCGAAGGTAATGATCTGTGATTTAAAGTCACAAGGCTCAGAAAGTACTCGCATGCTCGAGCAGGTCGGTCCTCTTCGTTGTGGTTCGTCCCAATGCCTACTGAATGGCAATTGATCTGCAGCTCGTGGGAAGGGGCACTCATCA
The DNA here is from genome assembly GCF_043290135.1 of Rhipicephalus microplus. Lineage (NCBI taxonomy): Eukaryota > Metazoa > Arthropoda > Arachnida > Ixodida > Ixodidae > Rhipicephalus > Rhipicephalus microplus. Next base: position 10,921,616 of record NC_134702.1, on the reverse strand, counting down.
TTTGGTATGGCATCTACTGTCTTGGAAAGAGGCTGAAAGCATTTTGGTCAAGATGGGCTGTCTTCAATGACCTCATAGCTTAGGACGAGACGATGCAGCACCTTGTATGTGTCGAGGTATCAGCGTAGAACTTTCTCTTCAAGGCTTTTATGTCGTACAGGAGACCAAGCTCGTACCCTTTCACTGGGATGATACAAATTGGGGGCAAAGATTGTATCTCAGGAGTTGCGCTCTTGCTTGTTGATTTGTACGATGAGCAAACTTCCTAGCTTCTTCAGAACACAGAGTGAGGCAGCATTCATTTCAGAATTACTTCAATAGTGAGGCAGCATAGTCTTACATAGTCTTGCATATCTTAAGTGGATAAGCCACACTGTTTCAAAATGATTTGGGTACAGTTTGGCCAGGATGAGTTGTGCTTGTTCTAAAGCTCTAAAGGATTATAGGACAAAGCTATGCATATGGGTGTTATTATGCATAGAAGCAATATTCCTAGCAAAAGGCATTGTCGGAAAAATTCTCGATGTGTACTGGAGGCTGGTTTCTGTCTGCAACTTTTCATTGAGCTCTAATGTACACAGGGCATGCAGGTGCGAGATTGGGACATTCTTTAGCACGTCTTGCAATGGCGAAAATCGGCAAACACTTCGTAGCATTTTTGTGGTATGGAACAATTGTGTCGATCAATGTGGGATACATGGCGACTGTACAATAAGAAGACTGAAAAACCAGTGGTGCTGTGAGTAGTGATGTTTTATGTGTAAGCTACTAAGAGCAGAATGGCATTTATGTGTGTGCACTGGCAGCAAAAAAAAAAAAAATAAAATAAAAAGAAAACCCAATCAGCAGGAAGGTCTGAGTGCCCCTTCAGTGATGATAACCAGCATAGTACATATAAAATTTCTGTGGGAACCCAGATAATTGCCAGATGCTCTTTTTCATCTTGGGGTAATTTTTATTGGCTTTCGTAAGTGAGCAAGATGCATATCCAGGAAATTCTTGCTCGTGCTGGGCAAGAACAGTGCCGACACCAACACCGTTGGCATCTGTGTGCGCCTCTGTGGAGTTGTCAGGTCGTAATGGCCCGAATTGGAAGAAGAGGTATCAGCAAACAACATAGATCGATGATAATCTCATTGCACCCTGATGACCCTGAAGTGAAAAGCCTGTTGTTTTACAGCAGGTTTTTATCGAGGGTGATATGATGGTAGTGAAATTTCAATCAAAGTGTCGAAGTAGGAGCACAGACTGATAAAACGGCACAGTACACACATCAAAACATGTCAAAAGTGGTGAACATGCTCAAGTCTGGGCCAAAAACAATGACATTGTCAAGATAGCACAAACTGGTGTGCCAGTTCAAGCCTTTCAGAACTGTATCCTTCGTGCACAGGAAAGTTTAGAGTGCGTTTCAAACTTCAAAGAGCATTGCGTTAAATTCATATAGGACATTGGGTGTGACAAAGGTCGTCTTTGACTCATTCTTGTCTGCTATGAGCTTTCAGTGCAAATTAAGTAATGGAAAGACTCTGCTCCTTGTAACCTTATAAAGAAACTCTGCTCCTTGTAGAGTAAGCATCACTGTGAGTGGCCTTGTGAATGTGCTGAAAGTCCATGCCAAGCTATCTTTGCATTTTGATAGATGAAATTTTGTTCTAAGAAATCTGTGCCTCTTTTAAGCATTTTTTTTTCCCACATGAATGACAGAAGTGAGCAGGAGAACACACCCAGTGGTTTCATTAAAATCTAGTGATCTCTAAATACTGCTGGAGCTTGACCTGCTGGGCTTTAAGCATCCTCGAATTTCGCACAATTGTTGTGAATGCAGCAATTTCTAGCAAGCATGCCAAATAGAATCTTTTTGTAATCAATGCAGGTGTTCAAGACTGAGGGCCCTATGGGTTTCTACAAAGGCGTGACAGCCAGCTTCCTCAGGCTTGGCCCCCACACTGTGCTGAGTCTTGTCTTTTGGTCAGAACTGCGGAGGGAATATGCACTCTTCTCACAACCCACCGTTGAGGCGGCCTGACGACATTCTGGCCAGGCATCTAGTTGCTAGCCCCCTATCCTTGTTCCTTAGACTGAGCCTTCTGTTCGCACATCCAAGACGTCACTAGGTGGTTTCAAGTCACTGAAAATGTTTGGAATTTTAACATGGCACGTTTAGTAATGTCTGCCTGCGTTGCCTGATTGCAGCTTCACCCTTGCAAAAGCGTGTCTTGACACTTTAGACTGAATGATCGCTTTCTTGTCCGCTTTTCAGGCTGCGGAGGTGAGGATGTGACATGCTGTTTTGTAAGGCTGCGTCCAAGAAAGTACAAATGCTGTCTTGTTCGGCATCCGAAGCATTGTGGTGCCTCGGAAGTAGACTGTTCGTGTTTGCCAGATGACGGGAAAATTTCCGGTGCATTGTTCCTTGTCCTGTGAATGTCCTGCAGCCACGAGGAGCACTGATTCCTCCCCTTGTACAGTATTTAAGCTTTTCTGTCTTTTTATAAGAATGGCTCATCATATGTGCTTAATGAAGACTGTTGGCAGTGAGTTTTTTGGGACGCACTGTATTGAGTGCATATTTTGAGATAGTTTTTTTTTTGCGAAGATCTTTGAATTGGTGGCTGCAGGGCGCATTGACTGTGCTGATGGTGGTGACCCATCTGGGTCTCTGTGTACAGTTTTTACCTGAGATTTATCCACTCGAGCGCATAGGATATTGTTGAGCTACGGAACAAACTATGCCGAAAATGCTTTAAGAGTTAAGAAGTGTACATTTTGGATACTTGAGAGATGGAAGCTTCAACCATTGGTTCTCATAGCTGTTAAGACTCCATGTAAGCATTTTTCCACCGATTCTTCCTTTTGCTTTGTCCTCTAGTGGCTTGCCTGCACCCGAGTGTGTTCTTGGCCAGAGAGAAATGCAGTACTATTTAGGGTGATTTCAAACTTACTTAGGCATTGTCCCATCCAAAGAATTTGAAGTTATTTTTAGGGCATTCATGAGGCTATTTGGTACCTGTTGATGATAAAACCTTACTTTTCTCAGTAAGCTGCTTGTGTAAGTGGTTGCTTATTACATTTTTGTAAAGATAGAACTAGTGAACAAGCAGGCTTCTAAGGCTGCTTTCTTTGCTGCTAATGTATATATATTATCAATCTGTATTTAGCTGCATTATGTTGGTAAAACTGGTGCCCAATGGTTAGAAATTGCGACAGCTTCATTTAATAATAAAGTGCTGTAGCTTAAGACTGCTATCTTGAGGTACAAATCTTTTATTTTGTTTCACCCTTGTTCACCTGGGATCTCTGAATGCACATAATGGAATTGGAGCTTCCCAAGTTTTCAAGAATCTCATCTGTGCTCACTTTTGCTCTTCTTAACCATTTCATATGTCATGATTATTTGTACTTGCGAGCTCTCAAGTGTGTTTCAAAAGCTTTTTTTTTTCTTTTCTTGCATGGTGGAAGCAGCATTTATTTTTTTTGTTGCACACACTGCTGTTCAGTGGCTGTTCATGTGACCTTATGTTAAAAAAAAAAAGCTGTAAGTTTGCTTCCTTTGTGTGAGCACAGGAACCAATGTGGATCAACCAGTGCACACGAGCACACACTAGAAAGGCAAGATCCTCTGCTTTTGTTTTGTTGCTTTGTTGTGTATCCATACGTTCAAATGTAGAGAAACACATTTATACATGTACATTATTATTTGTAAGACAGATATCATTTAGTTTGACACTTGTTGCCCATTTCGCCAGAAGTCCATACTGTTGGAGCATGAACTGGGAAACAATAAAAATCAACCCTAAAGCTTACAAACACTTGTTTTACTTTGCATGCATACAGGTCCATTGACTCGCTGTGGTGGTGTAGTGGTTATGGTGACTGTTGAACCGAAGGTCGCGGGATCGAATCCTGGCCGCAGCAGCCGTATTTTCGGCGAGGGTGGTTGAAATTTACGGAGCCCTCCGCTACGGCCTCTCGCATATTCATATCATGATTCGAGGGTCAGCCAAGTGAATGTTCCTATGCCGATGTTTTTGCGCCTGCATGGTGCCGCAGTTCAGTTAACATCCAGTGCATTACTAGGAGTGTGTATGGCATCGTACAGCCATCATACAGAATCTTTTGCCACTTTGTTACACATTTGCGGTGTTCATTTCACTAATCCTCGTGCATGCTGTGATGGTTTAGGGGCTAAGACGCAATGTCGCGGGCAAATCCTGATAGCGTGAAAAGAAAGCACTCGTGTATCAAGCCTTGGCTGCTTCTCAAAGGTCACCGTGTGACCAAAGTGTATTGCAGTGTTTCATAGCCTTTTGTGGTGCGTTAAAAAGGGCCCTGCAACATTTTTGTAAGTAGTAGTTTAATGCATTTATTAAAATAGTCTGTTGCCTCACAAATCGACGGCCGCAAAAAATTTGCAATTAGTCAAGTGTGAGCAGAGTTGCAGGGATTTGCTGCGCTCTTTAAAGGGGCATAGACGCAAATATTGTGCATCTTGCTTTTTCTGTTGCAATAATTAGCCACGGCTGGAAATTCACTATTCACGGCTGGAAATCTCGTTTGCTCGAGCGCGCGACTGTTAATCACTGGGAGGCGGTATTATAGTGCTCCGTCACAGTTTTGGTTTTAGAGATCGTGGAGGGGCGGGAGCCGGAGGGATTTTTATGTAAACATAACTAGCTACAAGAGCACACAACACCGCGTGCATATCAACACTGCGTTGATAACTCTTTCTCAACAGACTTCCCGCTTGCTGCTACAATCCTCTGACAATTCGTAAATATTCGTGCCTCCCGTCAGCCTTTACTACCGGGCAAGCCTGCCACCTCCTTTCGTTGAAAAAGTATGCTGGGATGAAGAGCAGCAGGATCGTGAGAGCACACGCAAACTTGTGATGGTTGGTCGCGTGTTTCTTGTGCAGTGGCGCGATACGCAATTTAAAATTGAGTTTAAACATATTCTGGGCTGTATCATTCGTAGATATTTCATAGATGATGCGTGTGTGTCCAGGCAAATCGATCCTACAAGTTTTCTTGCCTTCAAAATTTGTGTCGGTACACCTTGAGCGCTCTCATCTCTCCTTTCTTACAGCGCTTGGTACCTAATTTACTGTATTGCAGTTTTTGAATGTACAAAGTGTGTAAGGTCGGGAAAGAAAAAAAAAACATATTCAGGAGCAATATTTTGGTGTCATTATCAATCGACTGTATAATGTTCTCTAGTATTTCACAGCGTGGTATTCCTATCGCAGTCTGCACATATAAAACCCTTGACTGTTCTTCAGGGTATGAACTCGGTCATTAAAAGTAGAACGAGAGTGCCTCGTGAGTGTGATAAACAAGCCAGCAGTAGCGCAAATAAAGAAGGAAATATAATAAAATAAATAAATAAAAATAAATATAATTCTACCGCCTCTGCAAGGAAGTGCCGAGAAAGATAAAAACCACTGTTCGCGCGCCTCGGTTGCTATCGCGCTGTGAAACTGAAACCATGAATGCCCAACGCTTTTTGTAGAGGGGCCAGCATCTCCCAGTGAGCTTGCGTCACCACAATAGAGTTAATATGCAGTCTGTAATATTAACTCTATGAGCGTCATAATAGACAATTGGACAGACAGACACAGAACTTTATTGGGCCTTGATAAACGCTACTTGTTCAAGGCAATGCCTCAAGGGCAGAAAGACATGACCCCATCGTGGACAGCCTGTAGTTGTGGCAGTAATTCTGAACGTCGAAATGCAGTGTCCCAATCCTCTTCTGTAAGCCGATTTGGGTCCTGTAACGAGGGGCACGACATAATGTGAAATTTCAACTGGAGGTTCGAAAATGTTCTGCAAAGACACTGTGGGACATAAAAACGCCGTTTTACATTTATGGCAAAAACACTCGAAGGGGACCACTGAAAGGCAACTTTTTTTGTTAATGATTTTCATACTTCAATATGTAGCATTTTGTTTCTGAGAATTTCAAATTACAACCGGGAATGCTCTAGCGCAAGGGTAGGCAAACTTCGGCCCGCGAACTGCATGCGAACCCCAGCACGACGTTCGAACTCTCCTTTATCATTTCTTATTTATTCATTTATTTATTTATTTAAAGGGGCCCTGCAACACTTTTTGACCGTGGTCAGGAAACGCTGTCGATCGGTAGTAGCGGCTCCCGAGAACACGCGAGCTAAATATTGTAGCGCAGCATGGCCTAAAATTCACAATAAATTATTGAAGTCAGCAAAAAAGTCACAGATTTGCCTCAAAGGCGAAGCAATGAACGCCATCAATGAACGACATCGCCACTCTTGTCAACGCGATAGCAACGATTTGAAAGGTCACGCGCAGAATGGAAAGCAGATCGAAACGCGCCGCGCGTTTCTCGCGCACAAATTACGCTCAAAATTTACTCACAGGTACGGATGCACGCGAATAAGCGTCTCATTTGTTACTTCGCTAAGTCTGAAAAGCGCGCGCTTTTCGCGAGCGAAGTCTGCAATGATTGCAGTGACCTTTGTGCGCCCGGTAACTACAGCAAAATCGTTCCACGTAAAGCCCGAGGCCAGCCAAGGCATACGCCGAAAGGTTGCCGCAGTGACGTCAGAGGGTGGGGGCCCAGTTACGCCGCGAACGCGGCGGAAAGCCTGTGTTTCGTTCACGTTTTAGGAGAACCAACGCTCCCGCTCTCGCAGCTGCTGCGGCTAGATTGGGCGGAATAAACGATGGGGAAAAACAGTCTTACTGAGCATGCTCAGTTGGGCAACTGGGCCCCCAACCTCTGACGTCACTGCGGCAGCCTTTCGGCCTTGAAATTTAGTCTTCCCCTCCTCGCCACCGCGAGATAAGGGTGCGCGAGGGAGCGTCGCTCCCCTTCTCTAAGCCGGGCAAAGTACGCGTAGGAGACTAGAGCGAGCACCGCTGCGCGATGTGGCGACGTGCGCTCATTGCGCCATCTTTCTGGTAATGCCGAAAACACAACAGCGGTAAGTGGTAGATATAAATAGCTTGCCGTTTGAACAGAGAAAAAAAAAAAAACGTTTTCCAGAGTGGCTTAGTGGTTAACCCCTCGCTTTCACGACCAACGCCTCCTAGAAAAATTATGCCTGGAACGTGAGCTGTGAACGTGCTGCCTACCCTCGGATTTTACCCTCCCCCTCCGGTACGGAGGTGAACTCCTGTGGCGGTCGACCCCTGCGAACAGAGCAATGCTCTCACAGTTGCCTCCGAGCAGCTGTGATGTCACGTGACAGAGCGGTATGGTAATGTCACGTGACAGACCGGTACGAAGGCGAGCGGTCCCATGCGGCGGACGGTCGCAACACGCGGTAGGAGGCATGGCCTCCAAGATTTTGTGCTGTCAGCAAGCTCTCAATTGAAGAGAGAGCCACGTTCCAAGCAAAATTTTTCTAGCAGGCGTTGTCACGACGCAGAGGTCCTTCATTCGATTCCGCGCACCAGAGTGCTTTTTCTGGATTTTTTTTCTTTCTTACGTTTATATATACATATATATATATATATATTGTCGCGAGCAAAAACAATACCTGCAGCCAGGAGTTCACCCGAACCAGAGCAACGAAAACGTTATCTTCTTCTTCGTAGCCCAAAACGGGTATCCACAGCGGCTCGTTCATCAATGGTGGCATTACCCCCTCTCCCAAGAAGCATCGTCTCGATGCTGTACATGAAGGCAAAAAAAGAAAAGAAAATGAGATGAAAATTACCATGCAAGCAAAATGAATGCCGTAAGGTGGAATAACATAGTTGGTTGTGGAGTCAAGAGTTAAATGAGAAATAAGAAAAATAGGAAAGAATGTAAGGGAGAGACGAATAAAGTCAGTCACTCTCTGGCGATTCACAGCGCGAAAAGTATGGTTTCAGCCGTGAAACGTGAACGACTTCAGTTCGCGGGGTGAAACGGGAACGTCTCGAAGTGCCTTCTGGGAGAACCTCGTATGTGACGTCGCTGAGACGTCGCACGACCTTGTAAAGGCCGAAGTAGCGGCGAAGAAGCTTTTCTGAACGGCCACGTTGTCGGGTAGGGGTCCACACCTAGACTTCATCACCGGGCTTGAAAATAACTTCAAGTTGACGAAGATTGTAGCGGCGTGCGTCTGCAGTTTGGTGATGTTGAATACGGTGACGAGCAATTTGACGGGCCTCTTCTGCACACTGCGCGAATTTGGCGGCATCGGTGCGGTATATTCCTAAGTTGTCGGGCAGGAGCATGGCGTCGAGCATCGTCGTGACCTCGTGACCGTGGACTAAGCGAAAAGGTGTGAAACCGGAACTTTCTTGAACAGCAGTATTATACGCAAAAGTTACGTAGTGAAGTGTGGCGTCCCAGTTCTTGTGATTGATGTCAACATACTATGACAGCATGTCTGCAATTGTCTTATTGAGTCGTTCAGTCAGCCCGTTTGCTTGCGGGTGGTAAGCCGTTGTTTTACAATGTTCCGTGCCACTTAATCGCAAGACTTCCTGCAGCATCTCTGCGGTGAAAGCTGTCCCACGATCAGTAGTGACGACAGCTGGAGCACCGTGACGTAAGACACTAAAAATTGGGCGACATCTGCTGCTGTTGCTTTTGGAAGCGCCTTGGTTTCACTGTAGCGTGTTAAGTAGTCGGTAGCGACCACAATCCACCGGTTTCCAGACGATGACGTAGGGAATGACCCCAGCAAGTCCATGTCAATCTGATGAAAGGGCGCCTTTGGTGGGCCTATTGGTTGCAGTAGTCCCGCTGGTCGTAAAGGTGGAACCTTACGTCGCTGACAGTCGCGACATGTGCGAACGTAGTGCTTCACAGTCTTTGCGAGACGTGGCCAGTAGTAGGAGCGTTGAATCCGTTGCAGTGTGCGCGTATAGCCGAGGTGTGCGGACGATGGCTCATCATGACACGCACGTAAAATGTCACCACGAAGCGTAGTTGGCGCAACAATCAGATACATAGCTTGTGTACGATGAAAGTTCTTTTTGTAAAGCACTCCATCGCGGAAACAAAAGGAGGATAGCGAGCGTGCAAAGCTTCGAGGAGGGTGGGAATTGCGTCCTTCGAGGTAGTCAATGAGCGGAATGAGCTCCGAGTCGTGACGCTGTTGCTCAGCCAAGCGGGTTGCTGATACGGCAGAAAGAAAAGTGTCGTCGTCTTCAAGGTCAGTGTTGGCATTTTCGGCCGGTGCACGGGAGAGACAGTCGGCGTCGGTCGTGTTTCCGCCCAGATTTGTGGACGATGGTGACATCGAAATCTTGTAGCCGAAGGCTCCATCGTGCTAGACGACCTGAGGGACCTTTGAGATTTGCGAGCCAACAAAGGGAATGGTGGTCGCTAACTACCCTGAATGGGCGGCCATACAAGTATGGGCGGAACGTTGTTATGGCCCAGACAACAGCGAGGCATTCCTTCTCGGTTGCAGAATAGTTTTTCTCCGCTGAGGATAACGTTCTGCTCACATAAGCGATCACGCGCTCTACGCCATTATGCCACTGAACTGATACCGCTCCTAGTCCAACGTTGCTGGCGTCAGTGTGTAATTCCGTGTCAGCGCTTTCGTCAAAATTACCCAGTACAGGCAGAGCCTAGAGGAGGTTTCGGAGGGTGTCGAACGCATGGCACTGATCGGGACCCCAAACAAACGAGACACCGTCTTTTGTAAGCTTGTTGAGGGGTTCAGAAATCTTCGAAAAGTTTTTGACAAAGCGCCTGTAATACGCACAGAGCCCCAGAAATCGGCGTAGGTCGCGCTTATTTGTGGGCACGGGAAAGGCGGCAACAGCACGGGTTTTCTCCGGATCTGGGCGGATGCCGGCATGCCTCACAACGTGACCAAGGAACTTCAGTTCTTCATATCAAAAATGACATTTCTCGGGTTTGAGAGAAAGTCCCGCTGTTCTGATTGCCTGAAGTACTGCATGAAGGCGTTGGACGTGTTGTTCAAACGTGTCTGCAAAGACCACGACGTCATCAAGGTAAACAAGAGATGATTGCCATTTGAGCCCTGTGAGAACCGTATCCATCATTCTTTGTAAAGTAGCTGGCGCTGAGCATAGACCGAAAGGCAACACTTTAAACTCTTACAGACCGTCGGGAGTAATAAACGCCGTCTTTTTGGCGGTCGTGCTCATCCACTGCGATTTGCCAGTAGAAATCCATGGAAGAAAAATATTTAGTGTTGCGTATACGGTCCAACGAGTCGTCTATCCGGGGTAGAGGACAAACGTCCTTTTCGGTGACCTTGTTCAGTTTACAGTAATCAACGCAAAAACGCAACGTACCGTCCTTCTTCTTTACTAGCACAACTGGTGAAGCCCAGGGACTGGTTGATGGCTGGATGACGTCGTCCTGGAGCATCTGCTGGACTTGGTCACGTATAGCGTCTTGCTCTTTTTGCGACACCCTATAGGCGTGTTGTCGGATGGGTCTCTCGGTGGGTTCCGCGATGATACGGTGCTGAGCAAGTGGTGTCTGTTTAACCTTTGACGTAGTGGCAAAGCAGTCTTGAAATGAGCCGAGTAAACGCAAAAGGCTTTTTCGTTGAGCCGAAGGTAGTCTCTCGTTTACGTCGAGAGTGCTCGCGAAGGCCTCGTCAGGGTGGCCATTCGATGAAAATAAAGCTAATGTGGGCGAACCATCGGCATCGGAAAGTTCTTCACAACATGCAATGGCAGTGTGTCTCGTTAGGTGGCGATATTCGTCGCTGAAGTTCGTGACCAGCAGGTGAACATGCCTATTGCTAGGCTGAAAGATTCCTCGGGCAACACAGATTTGTCGTGAAATAAGGAGAGACAAATTGGCCTCTGCAATTACCGCGTCAGACATGTCCTGTCCCAATTCTACTTCGACAAAGAGGCTGCTTCGAGGTGGGAGAGTCAGAGAATCGTCGGTAACACGAAGCGCTCTTTTCCGGAATTGTGTACTGTCAGTTGCCGTGCAAAAAGAATCCTCGAAAGACACAAGTAATTCACGGAGGTCGATGACGGCACCATATTCACGAAGGAAGTCCATTCCTAGAATGACTGGCCGAGAGCACACGCGCAATACGAGGAAAGAGCCCACAAATGTCGACGTACGTATACGAATGCGTGCCGTGCACATACCGGTAGGCATCACCAGATGGCCCCCTGCCGTGCGCAACTGGGGTCCTTGCCATGGTGTGGTAACGTTCCTCAGTTCAGATGCCAGTGCGGCGCTCATTAGGGAATAGTCGGCGCCGGTGTCGACGAGGGCGTTGACAGCATGATTGTCGACGAAGACGGCGATTTCGGCAGAAACGATCTTTCTGCTGTCAGAGAACACTGCAAAACCGGAATGATCCTCGTCTGGTCGTTGCGTCGAATGAGGGTCTTTTACAGTTCGCCGGGCCGAGACTTCACCCCCAGAAGTCGCCGTTCCTAGTTCCCCCTGCGGGGACTTGGTGACCGGCTCCTGAAAGGAGCGGAAGACGATGAGGGCAAACTGGGTGACGTAGACCGGCGAGGCGACGGTGATCTCGACTGGTGGTGCTGAACAGTCGAAGCTGTTCGCTGGCCCGTGAGATAGGCTTCAATTTCGCGGGGGCGCGCACCGTAGCGCGGGCATCGAGCATCAGGGTGAAAGCCGCGGAGACCCAGTTGCCGGTATTGACAGTTCCTGTATACGTGACCCACTTCGCCGCCGTGATAGCAGAGCGGACGGTTATCCGAGGTGCGCCACGTGCTTGCCTTGCTACCACTTTGTCTTGAGGTAGACGGCAGACAGGTGGGTGTGCTCGGGAACCTTGAGCCGAGAGGCGGGCTCGAAGCAGTAGCGTGGAATGACTGCATAGCTTGGTACCTGGGCCGCATAGCAGGATCTGTAGCCGGTGGCGCAGGGGATCGCAGTGCCGCTGCGTGTGAGGACTGGGGCCTCGGGAATCGGTGGTGCGATTGGGGTCAGGGGTGTGACGGCCTGCCGGACTTCTTGTCTGATTACATCCGCGAGGGCTGACACAGTTGATGGGATCCCACTGCCTGAAGCTGTCGCAGTTCGTCCCGAACAATACTTTGAATGAAGTCTGCGAGGGCCTGTCTCTCGCTGTCAGAGCCGATAGAGCATGCGGTGGCCGGGATCTGGCGTTCGTATTGTGACGACCGCTGCTGCAGCGTACGTTCCATAGTGGTCGCCTCACTGATGAACTGGGTGACTGTCGTTGGTGGATTGCGCACGAGCCCAGCGAAAAGCTGTTCTTTTACTCCGTGCATCAAATGCCGCACCTTCTTTTCCTCGGACATGGCAGGGTCCATGCGCTTGAAGAGCCGAAGCATGTCCTCGACAAACATGGATACTCGTTCGTTGGGCCGCTGGTTCCTACAGGATAGGGCTTGTTCAACCCTCTCCTTCCTCTCGGTGTTCCGAAAGGCGTCACGGAGCTGCCGGCTAAACTCTTGCCAGGTTGCAAAGGAGCCCTCGTGGTTCTCGGACCACGTCTTCGCAGAATCCTCCAAGTAGAAGTAAACTCGGCGCAGCTTGCGAACATCGTCCCATTCGTTGATACTGGCAACCCGATCAAAGTGGTCGAGCCAGTCATCAACATCCTCGAAGATGTCTCCATGGAACGGCTTTGGTGTCTGTGGCGCATGAAAAACATGGGCGAGAAGAGAACCATGGGCATCGTTGGTTTGGACCGCCTGGCTTGTCATTGGAGTTGCCATCTTTCTGGATGTCGATGTCAAGGGACCGAATTCAGGGGGTAACCCACGCAGGCAGCGGCTGCTTCTTGCTCTGGGAGATGTAGCTGTCTCCACTATGGCCGACACAGCCGAAGTACACGTACCCAGCATCTCCGCCAGTAATGTCGCGAGCAAAAACAAGACCTGCAGCCAGGAGTTCACCTGAACCAGAGCAACGAAAACGTTCTCTTCTTCTTCGTAGCCCAAAACGGGTATGAGCCACAGCGGCTCGTTCATCAATGGTGGCAATATATATATAGATATAGGTGCATGACATCGACGCCGGCGGCAAAATCCAGCCGAGAGTGTCCATATAACTGCTATCACAATATAATTGCTTTCCCTTCTCTCGACAAATGACGGAAGACCCTCACAAATCACTCGTAAAAGGCCATCAGCTGATTTGAACATGGCGCGCCTTGTCGTTACAGAGATCACCGCGACTTGTCCATGCGTGCGCACGTGATCACACACAAAAAAATTACCTCATTAAAAAAAGGAAAAAGAGAGAGAGGGAGAGAGAAAACAGTGCTCGAAATCACAAAACGTGCGTGACTTTTTGTTGTTTTTGCTCCTGCCATTATTTTCCGCTTTTAGAACGGCAGCAAAGTTGCGCTTGCGCGTAGGTCTGCCATTATGTTCAACGGCTATGCAGTGAAGCCGCTGTCGCGCGCCCAGGAGCAAAATACGGCACGATGTTCAAATACGGCGCGGGCCAACGTTACTAGTGGGCGGAGTGCCACAGACTTGTTCGTGCGCGTCGTGCAACATTGCACCGTTGCAGTGAGTTGGGTATCAGACCCGTGTGCTTAGATTTAGGTGCATGTTAAAGAACCCCAGGAGTTCGAAATTTTCGGAGCCCTCCACTACGGCGTCTCACATAACAATATGGTGGTTTTGGGACGTTAAACTCAAATATTATTTCAAATGAGGTGAAAATAATTAAAAAGTTACTCTTTCGTAATAACGCCGCAGCGTGGTTTTTACACCAGACGTACAATTCACAGTGGTTCTGCAATAACAATTTTGTGATGGCCTGGTTAATTTTCACTCCGCTACATGGCGGTATACATGGCGCTACATCTAATACATAAGAAAGAAGATGACAAGGACTTGAAAAATTGCAGGCCGATCAGCTTGCTCTCCGTAGCATACAAGCTATCTACAAAGGTAATTGCTAACAGAGTTAAGAAAACATTAGAATTCAATCAACCAAAGGAACAAGTAGGATTTCAAACAGGCTACCTAACAATCGACCACATTCGTACTGTCAATCAGGTAATAGAGAAATGCTCAGAATATAGCCAACCACTATACAAGGCCTTCATAGATTACGAGAAGGCGTTTGATTCAGTAGAAATATCGGAAGTCATGCAGACACTGCGGAATCAGGGCATCGATGAAGTATATATAAACATCCTGGAAGCAATATACAGGGGATCAACTGCTACCATATAGTGCTTCATAAAGAAAGCAACAGAATACCAATCAAGAAGGGTGTAAAGCAGGGAGACACAATCTCCCCAATGCTATTTACCGTGTGCTTACAGGAGGTTTTCAGAAGCCTAGAATAGGAACAGTTAGGGATAAGAGTTAATTGAGAGTACCTTAGTAACGTGCGCTTCGCTGATGAAATTGCATTGCTGAGTAACTCAGGGGACGAATTGCAGCTCATGATTACGGAGTTAGACAAGGAGAGCAGAAAGGTGGGTCTTAAAATTAATCTGCAGAAAACGAAAGTAATGTACAACAACCTCGGAAACGAGCAGCGCTTCGAGATAGGTAATAGTGCACTTCAAGTTGTAAAAGACTATGTCTACTTAGGGAAGGTAATAACCGCGGAGCCGAACCACGAGATTGAAGTAACTAGAAGAATAAGAATGGGGTGGAGCACATTTGGCAAGCACTCTCAAATCACGACAGGTAGATTTCCACTATCCCTCAGGAGGAATGTATATAACAGCTGTATCTTGTCGGTACTTAGCTACGGAGCAGAAACCAGGAGACTTACAAAGAGGGTTCATTCAGCTTAAATTGAGGACGACGCAGTGAGCAAAGGAAAGAAAAATGGTAGGTGTACCCTTAAGAGACAAGAAGAGAGCAGAGTGAATTAGGGGACAAACGGGGGTTAAGGATATCATAGTTGAAATAAAGAAGAGGAAATGGACATGGGCCGGGCATGTAGCGCGTAGACAGGATAACCGCTGGTCATTGAGGGTAACTGACTGGATTCTTAGAGAAGGCAAGCGGGTTAGGGGGAGACAGAAGGTTAGGTGGGCAGATGAGACTAAGAAGTTTGCGGGTATAAATTGGCAGCAGCGAGCACAGGACCGAGTTGACTGGCGGAACATGGGAGAGGCCTTTGTCCTGCAGTGGGCGTAGTCAGGCTGATGATGATGATGATTACTTGGCGGCGCCTATCTAGTCTGTCGGGGGCTCACACGTCTGTGGCTTTGATGTTTTGACCGATGAAGGAAGCAAATCGTATACGTACAAGCTGAAAGCTCTTAATGACAGTCACGATGGGACTGAAATCGGTGCAGGCAGAGAACGTGCGGGTGCCGTGCCATCGTGCACGTAAAGTTGGCTTCGCCGCGTGAATTGAACATTTTACGCCGCTTTGCACCACGTGACAGCGCGAGTGGTGGAAGGAAAACGTAAGCGCAACTCTGCTACCTCAAGGTAACATACACAGTATCTAGACTCGTAAAAAACTCTACTCCCTGTAGACTAAGCACCACTGTAAGTGACCTTGTGAATGCTGATAGTCCATGCCAAAGTATCTTCCTTTGTATTTTGGTAGATGAAATTTTGTTCTAAGAAATCTGTGCCTCTTATAATTAGGCTTTTTTTTTTTTGCATGAATGGCAGAAGTGAGTAGGAGAACGCACCCTGTGGTTACATTAAAATCCACTGATCTCTAGGCGACGCTAAAGCCCCTTTAGGCTGCGCGCGCTTATTGCGCCATCTCGCTGGCAATGCTAAAAACACGATAGTTTCCCCTAGGTGGCCATCGCCAGCGGTAAGTGGTAGTTATGAATAGCTTGTTGTTTCAATGTTTAAGGAGGTGCTTCTTTGTGGCTCAGTGGCCAACGCCTCGCACTCACAATTCAGAGGTCAGACGTTCGCTTCCGCGCACCACAGTCATTTTTTGATTACTTTTCTATTTTTTTATTTTTTCTCAGGGTAACAAATATGTGTGATAATGAGCGCACTTAGACAGCAAATGTGCTTATTTTGACAAAGAAAACAATCTCCATTCCTTCTTTATTTTTGTTCCTGATTTAGTGAGCCTGCTTCCCTTGGCTAGAGTGTACTAGAAGGATCTTCTAGTACACTCTACCTTGGCCTGTTCCCCAGCACATGGTAGCCAGCCGTTTTATGGACTGGCTAACCTCCCTGTCCTTCCGCTTCTTCCTTCCCCCCTTCCTTTCTCCCGAGCTGAAGCTTCCCCTGATGCGTTGGCTTTCCCGCAATGTATGTCAAAAAGCAGTCGAAAAAGCTGAGGCCCTTATCATCCCTGATAAGGCCCAACTTTTCTCTGACGTCACACCATGCAGCGAAGGATATACTGTACGTTTATATTAGATCATCCCGAGCTAAAGTTTCCCCTGATACGTTGGCTTTCCCGCAATGCATGTAAAAATTGCAGCCGAAAAAGTTGAGGTTTTTATCACCCCTGATAAGGCTCAGTTTTTGTCTGACGTCACACCATGCAACGAAGGATATATTCCACGTTTATATTAGAGTCTCCCGAGCTGATGCTTCCCCTGATGCGTTGGATTTCCCGCAATTCATGTCGAAAAGCCGCTGAAAAAGTTGAGGCCGTTAACACGTCTGATAAGGCTCACCTTTTGTCTGATATCACAACGTGCAACGAAGGATATAATGTACGCAAAGTCAACCTACATATTGATTGATTGATATGTGGGGTTTAACGTCCCAAAACCACTATATGATTATGAGAGACGCCGTAGTGGAGGGCTCCGGAAATTTAGACCACCTGGGGTTCTTTAACGTGCACCCAAATCTGAGCACAAAAAAAGTCAACCTACATAGCTCACGAATGCCGGAACGAAAAGTGGTTCGAAACCTGTCGCGACAGACACCAACAGACTATGTGTGGAGGAGACAAATATTGAAAAAAAAAATAAACATTCATTTTCATAAGTTTTCGTCTATTTGTTGCAAAAAATGAGTAGATCCCTTTAAGAATTCTTGAGTCTTTGTTATGTGGTTGTGCACCTGATTTTGCTCGTTTAGTTTCAGGAACAGCGGGCAAACGCAGGCAGTCTGGTAACATGAGCCAACGGTTTTGCCTTGGAGCGTGTGTTTAATGTGTGTTAGTTCGGCGTATTCTTTGGTTCGGCGCATTGCCAGGCTAACGAGGCATCGTTCCCTTTTCCGTAGTGGTTTCGTGCGTGCCTTCAGTAGTTTACTTATTTTTTAGGCGCTGGTTTCTGGTGTGGCATTTCAGAGCTCAAGTAGCTCACAGGATGTGTGCAGAGCAGCTCCTCTGACTGCCGACTGCTTTCACTGGCGCACGGCCGGCGTGCCTTCGCACGGTGAACACGACGCGCTAAGC
The DNA here is from genome assembly GCF_043290135.1 of Rhipicephalus microplus. NCBI lineage: Eukaryota > Metazoa > Arthropoda > Arachnida > Ixodida > Ixodidae > Rhipicephalus > Rhipicephalus microplus. The sequence goes on along the minus strand of NC_134702.1, from coordinate 10,904,363 downwards.
AACAAGACGCTGTACTCTATACGGCTGCCAAAGCCATATTTTCACAGCTTCTTTCTCACTGCAGTGGTTTTCGACGGTTAAGCAATCTGAGTTTTCGAACTGTTATGCTATTGTGCCAGTGAACAGTTATCTCACAATTGCATCTGCGAAGTTTCTTGTACATATTGCAAGCACGCTATTTGGCTAATAAAACAACTTTGTTTTCACAACCGTTGTTTTTTGTTTCTTTTCTCTCTTACATGCAATTAGCGAGACAAACAGGGCGCAATAAAATTGCGCAATAACAACGGCGCGTAAAAGGCCAGAAGTTAAGACAAATTTCAATTTCGCGCCATTTAGGGCAAATGCGCAACGTCACTACCGCTTCCGGTTGTCCCAGCATATTTATTTTTTTTTTGTTGTTTGCTGTTAAATATCCCCTCCTCATGTGGCGACGGTGGCAACCTGGATCCATGGGCTTCTGTGAAAGTTACGCTACCAGCTTACATATACCTTGCTGCATGTTTATATTAGAGTCTCTCGAGCTGAAGCTTCCCTTGATGCGTTGGCTTTCCCGCAATTCACGTCAAAAAAGCAGCCAGAAAAGTTGAGGTTCTTATCACCCCTGATAAGGCTCAAATTTTGTCTGACATCAATCACACCACGCAACAAAGAATATATCGTAGGTTTATATTCGTCTCCCGAGCTGAAGCTTCCCCTGATGCGTTGGCTTTCCCACAATGAATGTAAAAAAAGCAGCCGAAAAAGTTGAGGCCCTTATCACCCCGGATAAGGCTCAACTTTTTTCTGACGTCCCACCGTGCAAGGAAGATTATACTGTACGTTTATATTAGAGCCTGCCGAGCTGAAGCTTCCCCTGATGCGCTGGCTTTCTCGCAACGCATTTCAGAAAAGCAGTCGAAAAAGTTGAGGTCCTTATCATCCCTGATAAGGCTAAACTTTTGTCTGACGTCACAGCGTGCAACGAAAAATATGCTCTACGTTTAGATTAGAGTCTCGCGAGCTGATGCGTCCCCTGATGCGTTCGCTTTTCCGCAATGCTTGTAAAGAAGGGGCGATATGAGCCCCAACTTTTTCGACTGCTTTTTGGAGTTGAGCCGCTATCACAGAGTTTCTTAGAATAGTTTTCGCCCTTATTAATCACGTGCAGCCTGCAGTTTGTAACTTCGGCATATTTACCTGCACTGTATATCCGTTTTTCTTACTCGACTAATAAAGACTGATTGATGGCTTGATTTAAATACACTACTCGAAAATGAGACTGTGAGCGGAGCTTCTCTATACGTCGAAGTCATTAAAGCTGCCTTGTTCACTAAAGGTGTCTGTCCATCCGTTCATTTCTCTTCCACGTAATACAAATCGCACTCAAGAAACACATATAGAAGACAAAATAGAACTTGCAGGCTGCATTGAGTTTCTAAACTACTGACTCACGCTCCGAAGGCGAGTGCCTTACCTACTGGGCTAAAGGCCCAGGCATGCACAGCATCACTATACCTGAACCTCATGAATGCGTTATAAAGAAATTTATGTATCAAATAACGAAAACAATCGCAAGGCTGCACTGAGTTTCGAACCTATAGGGTCCCACGCTGCGAAGGTGAGTGTCTTACCCACTGGGCTAAAGACCCAGGCTTACAAGACGGGTGTATCTCTCAATCTTATTAGTGCGCTCAAGATAAATAGACGTATAAAATAAAGGAAAACTTTGAGGCTGTGCTGAGTTTCGAACCCATGGTGCCACACTCAAATGTCAAGTGTCTCAGCCACTGGGCTAAAAAATCACACTTGCAGATGTTCGGCCGACCTTCTTTTAGTGAAGATATTTTACCGTGTGAGCCGTTTTTCTGACATAAATTTCTAGTTCAGTAGGATAGCTCAATTAACCCCCCTGCCTGTCTCCTTCTTTTATCTCTCTGTCTTTCCCACAATAACAAAAGAATAAGAGTGCGTAGACGAAATTGTTCTAGTTGAAGAAAAAAACCGTCCTTTTCTGGGAACCAGGACGGATTCTTCTTCAATTAGAAGATCTTTTTTCCAAGAAATCCTTGTGAATTTTTTTGTGGGTTCATGCTATAGGAAAGTGTAGCTGTCATTTCTTATTTCGTAATTGGCTACCTTGAGGGACTCCGCAGTACTCACTCGCTGTAACAAGGCTCCCCGGTGACCGCACCGATTAAGAAAGTAGCACCCTTGGGTAGCTTCGTAGCGCACTGTTCCACGTGAAGATGTTGCAATGAAGTTTCAAATGCCCAAGCCATCGCTAAATAGAATGCTTCAAATCGTGGTCGTGTGTTACCTTGCTTGCTTGCTTGTTCCTTTATTTTGTGGCTCTCACCCACTAAGGGGGATTGGCCAAGAAGCCGGTGGTTAATGCAAGTCAATACGTATAGATTTTCTAGACTAGGGGAATATGATTACTGTGTTTTGACTGTGAAATTAATTTGGCGCAATGTAAAAAAAAGAAAAAAAGGGGGGAGAGAAATAATAGAATTTGTTGAATATCTGAGGCGGAATCGTTATATGAAATTCTCCTGAAAGTTGAATCATTGCAGTGTATCAGCTAAATAATAACTGTTAGTGTGGCTAGTGAAATTCGAGAGCTGATCGCTGACTCAGCAGGGTAATCTTATTGTGTTATATATGAATTCGCAGAGAGCCCCACAGAGGTTCCTGTCGCTGTGTCCCAATTAAGTGGCCCCAAAAGACAAAATATTGGGAGTAGTAAGTGATATTCCTAATTTTATGAATAAAATTTTAAAGCAGTTTTTTCTTTGATTTTTGAAACGGTGACATGTGATAAGAAAATGGTCGATATGTTCAGGTTCGTTACAGCTTGAGCACAGAGGGAATGGCACCAGAACAGACCTGTTTAAGTAGAAATTAAGAGGTGGTACACGGCAACGTAATTTTGTTATCAAGACTTCCAATTTACGCGTGGGACACCATTTATTATTCCATGTGAAGTGCAGGTGCGAGAAATCTGGATACGGAAACATGATTTATGATGAGTTTTCAAGAAGGAAAAGTTTTCTAAACCTTGCTGCTGTTACATAAGCTGTAGGAGGCATGATTGGCACAATCGGAAGATCAACAGATGTTCGCGCAAGTGTATCAGCCATCTCGTTTATAAATATACTACGATGGCCTGGCACCCATATCATTCGCACTAGACGAATGTTTGCTGAGATTAATGATTTAAAGGTTTCTAGTACTGCTGATGTCGACGACGATGATAAAAATGAACACACGGAATACGAGTCAGACACTATCACAGCTGTCGAATGAGTCGCAGGAAGTTTACGAATAGCTAGTATAACGGCCATTAATTCCGCTTCAAATATTGGTGTATAATCTGGGAGGCGTAATGAAAATGACCAGAATAATGAGAGAGAAAAATACCCACAGCTGCCCTCTCGCCACTCATAGATGCATCCGTTGCAATTACTATATTAGTACCTAATTGAGACAGCTGTTGTTCTAATAAACCAATCAAAAATTTAGAGGGCAAGTGTTTAGCGTTCATGGGGAAGATATCGTCAAATTTTATTTCCACATGGCCGATTGGTTTGACAGATGATGTGATCTCAAATATATTAACATTTAAAGCATCTAGAAGTGTTTGAACAAATAGCACTTGGGGTTTATATACACGGGACCAATGCTCAATGAAAAAGACACCAGGCTCGGCAAAGAATACAAATTGTCGTCTTCTTAAAGTGGATTCAGAAAACTTTAAATAGGTGTTTACTGTTAAAATACGAAATCTTCAAGCAAGGGTGGGTATCCGAGCTTCTTGATACAAAACATTGTTAGCTGTAAATTTTGGCACACCTAAACAACTACGTAGGGCTTCCCGCTCTAAGAGAATGAGGGGGTTTATTTTGTATGCTGGTCCACCAGAGAATAGTACACATCCGAATTCAAGAATCGAACAAACGTACATGCGATAAATCATGATCAGCGTATCTCTGCGAAGACCGGAACGGAGGCAGCCAAGCCTACCTATCATTCCAACAGCGCGTGTTTTACCTGTGTGATGAGTACCCAGAGTTAGGCTCATTAGAAACATCTTCCTTTTCTCTCACAGAATTGCTCGTCATGGAGCTCACAAAAACAAACGACCCTTCAATGGCACAAGGGTTTAAGAATAATGACAACAAACATGTCATAATCATTTCAAACATATGTGTTTTGAACAGGAGAAAGCGAATAACTTTAATACAATAGGCCATGGAATAACATTGCGAACTCCCGTGATGACCTTGATCTGGACACAAATATTCGCATATTCAGTTCTTCATTCTACCAGCACACTTGTTGCAGGTTTTCCTCATATACACCATGGAATATCTTTGCACTGTATCTTTTATTATAAAACCGTCGCAACGGACACCTTATGGCGAACACAATGTCATCGCTCAATTCAGTTGACTTCATATCTCCATTTGCTTGTGTAATTTACGACACGAACAAAGCCTTCACGATTACCATTAAGATCATCGTAATTAAAACACAACGCGATTCAAGCACACCGTTTAAACTTACACAATGTGACTCGGACTGTTGCTCAGTTTTAACTTTATGTATACCTTTGCTGCAAGTAGAGTGGTGTTTTGGTATATTCCGTGGAATCACTGCTCACATCATGTCACCAACACGGCTGCGACGACTAGACTTATCGAATATGACATGATGCGTCTAAAGAGTCGTACCTCTATCACTCTAAACAGCGTGTCAGCCAAATCCCGCATCAAATCACGCGCCTTCGAGGGCTCACAGCATGGGCATCGGCTGACGCTTTGCAGAGGAGACGACGCAGAAACAAGGTAAATCAGCCAATTGTTTTGCCTGCTTTATTGTACAAGCAGGTTCTATAACGTGCTCTAGTCCGATTGCAAGTGATCTCTACCACTGTCAGCGCAGTGCTTCGTCACAGTGCTCCTTAATTAATGTTTTTCTGACGCCTGCGATTCCAAATGTGTGCGTTCACGCATTCAAGGAATGCGCAGCAAGGGTAGAGTTTATTATTATTCTTCATTTCGAAAGTCTTCCCCATAGTCTCAACGATGCTTGCGAAGCGGCTGCATGACACGGTCCCACGTCAATCTGTGGGCAGGAAATAGTGGAGCACAACCGACATCGCTGTATAGGAGCAGAACTCGCTGTTAAAGCACAGGAAGCCTAAATAATAAAACCAGCACTCTACGACAAGGACGCCACGTGGTTTACCGCGAACAGCGCTGGAGGAGATGGATGTCAGTTCCTTGAAACGTTTCCTGCTGGGCTCGGTCTTTACCGAGGTGTGACTTGGAGTTCTGTGCGATAAGGCACACACACTTCGGATTGAATACAAACTAGATGCAATGTATTCGCATGAGTGTCCATAGATGCTGCATTCTTCTCTGTTCGACGTGAGGAACGGTTCGCGGGAGGTCCGCGTAAACAGGAGTGCGAACGGGTGTTTCAACGCAAGGGCCACGGCATGCCACTGAAGTCCACCGGTCCACCAAGTCCAGCGTCCGCTTCCAGCAAGCTCACGATGACCGCCATGGTCGCCTCGTCGTTTTCTTCACTGTTGTACTGACTTCCGGTAGTCCGGATGTCCCGACTCACGAAGCTCTTCACCAGGTCCAGATCTACGATGAAGAAGCAGAACGTAAAACTAGAGGCAAGATCCCTTACTGAGGTAAGTATACGAGAGTGTATCAATTTTATTTGAGCGAGAAATTGTTGATACACTTATTTCACGTATTTGCTATTACATATTTCTTCTGCTGTTAGAATCGTTCGTCACCCTTTAAATGGGCCCTGAAACAATTTTTCAAGTAACCATTGAATGGATTCACTGAAAGAGCTGATTGCCTCACGAATTCACAGCCACAACAATTTTAAGAATCTATCCAGTACGAGCGGAGTTACAAAGGATTGTCGCACGCTACAATTGCGTTCTCCCTCAATTATCTCACCCCGGCGAAAGCGCTGGAGGCTACACATGCAGGGAAGACAGTATACGCGAGTGGATCACAGTGTTATTTGAGCGAGAAATTGCTGATACACTTGTTTCGCGTATTTGCCATTGCATATTCATTGTGCTTTCAGAATCGTTCGTGACTCTTTAACAAACTTGTTGGGTTCCATGATGTAAGTAACGCGTTGTTCAAAACAATAAAAAATTAAAAGAAAATTGTCACCTCTACCTTGGAAGCCGAACAAGTAGTCACCGTGAGAGCCGTAGACAATTATGGTATTACAGGTCGCGTTTAAGGCCTTTGTTCGACATGTTTTTCTTTTTCAGCCATTACTAATAATATTAATATTTCTTGGGGTTTAGCATCCCAGAACCACCATATGCTTATGAGTGACATTGTAGTGATGGGGCCCAGAGATTTCGGCTACCTAGGGTTTTTTTTAACGTGAACCTAAATCTAAACACATGGGCATCTAGCATTCTCGCCTTCATCTAAAATGCGGCTGCCGCGACCGGGATTCTATTCCGCGACCTCCGAATCAGCAGGAGTGCCGTAGCCATTAGACCACCGTGGCGAGTTTGCTTAGCCATTATCGTACGTTTACTCAAAGCCTAATTATTCTCGGCATGAGACCATGTTTGTAAATAATGTATACAACACGGAAGTGTGATGGCTTACTTGTGAAACTCGCCACAAGTTCCTTTTCTGGTGTCATGGTGCGCTCACCGATGACGTAACTCTAGTCATCACAAAGTGCGCGCGCTGATTTAGGTCGCTTTCTAATAATTATAACTTATCAAAACACCACATCACAAACTAGCTTCATTAGGACATATATAGTGCGAAAACTAGCATTTTGCGAACGTCGCACGTATGGTGCTGCCTTAAAATGTGCTGTCCGAGAAATTATAAGAGCTTGTAGTCTTTAACCTATTGCCCTCCAAAAATGGAAACCTCACTTGGGTAGGCGGGACCGAATGTTCAGAACACTTCCAATGATTATTCACTCATTAGTGTGTGCTCTTATTTTTTCCCTCCCTGAGACTAAGCACTGCAGGCGATTGAATAGTTTCATACGTTGGTTTTAGACTTCAGCAGAATAAAACGTCATTGTGCCCTTCTAAGCAGCCGTAACTTAATTTCGACTGCAATTAACCAGTGCATATGATGAAATAGAGGTGTGCTCAGCAAAAAATCTAATATGGTTCTTCTCTCTGCCTTCTCCATAACGTATCATTCCAAGCTGTAAACTTTTGGCGTCTGTTCAAACTCCAGGACACATCTTTTCACAAAATTGGAAGTTACCTTGCCTAAACGTTTTTACAAATCTATCTATCTATCTATCTATCTATCTATCTATCTATCTATCTATCTATCTATCTATCTATCTATCTATCTATCTATCTATCTATCTATCTATCTATCTATCTATCTATCTATCTATCTATCTATCTATCTATCTATCTATCTATCTATCTATCTATCTATCTATCTATCTATCTATCTATCTATCTATCTATCTATCTATCTATCTATCTATCTATCTATCTATCTATCTATCTATCTATCTATCTGTCTGTCTATCTGTCTGTCTGTCTGTCTGTCTGTCTGTCTGTCTGTCTGTCTGTCTGTCTGTCCGTCTGTCTGTTTGTCTCTATCTATCTATCTATCTATCTATCTATCTATCTATCTATCTATCTATCTATCTATCTATCTATCTATCTATCTATCTATCTATCTATCTATCTATCTATCTATCTATCTATCTATCTATCTATCTATCTATCTATCTATCTATCTATCTGTCTATCTATCTATCTATCTATCTATCTATCTATCTATCTATCTATCTATCTATCTATCTATCTATCTATCTATCTATCTATCTATCTATCTATCTATCTATCTATCTATCTATCTATCTATCTATCTATCTATCTATCTATCTATCTATCTATCTATCTATCTATCTATCTATCTATCTATCTATCTATCTATCTGGTCACACCCACGTCCTGTATCCTGTCATTTTCACGTCACGATATTGGCGGAGGTGCTGTTTTCTCCAACTGATGCTTGGGACACCTCTGCGCCCTGGCACTTCGAGTCCACTATACCGCAACCCGTTCCTGCAGTGGATACGCCTGTCCACCGCTACAGTCGCTTACAGCGAGGCCTTAGTCCCGAGGTGATTCCCCTCGAACTTCAACAACACACCGTGCCTGGAGAAATGGCTACTGGAGGGCCTTCACAGCTTACTGTTGATCAGCCTCAAATTCCCGAGACCTTTCACGGTGAGGTGTATGAAGACGTTGAGGACTGGTTAGCCCAGTATGAACGAGTCACCAAGGCCAACCGCTGGCCCATTGTACAAAAGCTATCGCGCGTCTACTTTGCATTAGAAGACAGCGCTCGTACGTGGTACGACAACCACGAGTCAATGCGTTCTTCGTGGGATGAATTTCGGCAGCGAATTCTCGGGACATTCTCAAACACCGATCGCCGTGATTCTGCTCTGCAGCTCATCGAGGCACGCATACGAAAAACCGAACGAGAGCGCGCAGCCATGTTTACGGAGGGCATGACCTGCCTATTTCGGCGGGCTGACTCCGAGGTGCCTGAAGGTAAAAAACTGCGACATTTGATGAGGGGCGTCAAAAAAGAGCTGTTTGCCGGTCTCCTACACAACTCGCCGCCAAGCGTAGCGGAATTTATCAAAGAGGCTACGACAATCGAGCGAGCACTGCAGCAACAGCGCCTATACCACGACCAACCAAAAAACACGTCTCCCAGCCTCTCTGCTTTGACTGCCAGCAGCGAGTGTTCTCTGCGTGAGCTCATTCGTGAGGTCGTTCTTGAGGAGATCCGAAACCTCCTTGTGACTCCGCAAGAAAATACCGTGGCTTGCGTTGCAGAAGTTGTGCGGCAAGAACTCCGCCAGGCATTTTCGTTGCCCGAATCGCTCTCAGACCAGCGGTCTGTAAGCTACGCACCGGCCGTCCGTCGACCCACTCCAGTGACGTACAACTCGACACCACTGGCTCATCGCGACGTCAGTCAAGGGCCTTACAACGAGCCGTGGGCCCCAGCTTCCAATCCGCCGCTGCCGTATCCACAGTCTTACGTGCCTATGCAAACGTCGCCGATGTACACTCCGCCGACATCTGCATCTTGGTCGCAAAGAATGCCCACCAGTCGACCATTCATTCGTAAGACGGACTTGTGGCGCACCGTCAACCGTCAACCACTTTGCTTCCATTGCGGAGAAGCCGGCCATGTTTTCCGCATTTGCCCATACCACGACCATAGACATCAGAACTTTCTACAAACCTCCTCGCATGCTTATTTCGATAACCTCCGTGACAGAAGTGCATGGCCTGCAAGCACTGCAACCCGATGTGCCGCATCATCGACCCCGCTCTCCTTCACCTGCACCTAACTCGCCGCAGCAGTGCAGTTATGCCGAGGTGGTGCGGGACACATCCCCTAGCCCTCGTCGGAAAAAATAACAGCAGCGACCTTTGGGGGGAAGGCTGCCGCCCGTCGAGATGCTACCACACCCCCAACATCTTTACTACGACGCGATACGACGGATGATACCACGGATCGTACGACGGACGATACCAAGGACGATACGACGCCACCGACACCAACGGAAACCGTACGCGCTAATCTAGACATTTGTATAAACAGAGGCCCAGTAACAGTGCTACTATAGATACTGGTCTTCTCTATTATCAGTCGTAAACTCGCTGACTGCCTAAAGAAAGTCAGAACAATATGGACGGGCCCGAACATAAGAATCGCAGGGTGTCAATTGGTGACGCTGACGGGCAAATGCACCGCTCAAATTAATACCGGCAGTTCAGATTTCGTCGCTACTTTCGTAATTTTATCGGAGTGCTGCAAAGACCTGATTTTGGGCATGGACTTCCTGCGTGAATACGGCGCCGTTATCAACATTCCTGAGAGACCGGTTACGTTTTGGATGGCCACAGGTCAAGTTTCAGATGGGCCCTGTTCAGACCAGTGACGTAAATCTTCGCGCGTCTTTGACGACGACGTGACCATCCCGCCGGGGTCGAGTGCACTCGGGCTGTGACAAGTGACACGTCGAGCAATCCTAAAAACATCGCCGAGTGAATTCGAACACTGCTATTATGCCATGGTTTATCTATCGCAAGATGCATCGTGAGCATAAAATGCGGAGACACGCACGTCCTTGTTATTCAGCTCTGAACGCCGACATCTAACGAGGGGCATGGCAGTCGCGTACATGGAAGAGCTCGCCGAGATGACAGACTGCCTCCTTGAGAAAGATAATTCAACTGATCTGCCCCCCCCCCCCCCCCCGTGCCTCTATCTGTTGATATTGGCCCAAGTTTGCTGCCGGCGCAGAGGCAAAGTATCCTGCAGCTTATTAACCAGTTTGAAGATTGTTTCTTTTCGACGTCCAGGGTACATCAAACGCCACTGACGAAACATCGAATCATAACGGACGACATGATCAGACCCATCAGGCAGAACCCGTACCGGGTAGCTCCGCGAGAACGTGAAGCCATCAAAAACCAGGTGCGACAGATGCTTGAAGACAACGTTATTCAGCCGTCGAAAAGCCCTTGGGCTTCGCCGGTTGTATTAGTGAAGAAAAAAGACGGCACCTTACGTTTCTGCGTGGATTACCGCAAGCAGGCTCTGGTGATAAAAAAAAAAAAAGACGTCTACCCACTTCCGCGTATTGACGATTCACTCGATCGATTACGGCATGCGCCTTATGTCTCGTCGATGGATCTAAGGAGTGGGTATAGGCAGATAGCAGTCGATGAAAGAGACCGGGAGAAAACAGCTTTCGTGACATCTGATGGCCTTTTTGAATTTAAGGTACCTCCATTTGGCTTGTGCTCACCGGCAATGTTTCGGCGGCTAATGAACACCGCACTATGAGGCCTCAAGTGGCAGACGTGCTTAGTGTATTTAGATGACGTCATCGTATTTTCTGCCACATACAACGACCACGTCAGGCGACTGCACTCAGTATTTCAAGCTATCCGTTCAGCCGGACTAACACTTAAGCCAGAAAAATGCCATTTCGGCTTCTAAAAGCTTCTGTTCCTGGGGCATCTTGTCAGCAGTGAAGGTGTGCGGCCTGGCCCTGAAAAAATAGCTGCCGTTACGAATTTTCCAGCGCCAACTGACAAAAAGGCGGTCAGACAGTTTTTAGGACTGCGTGCGTACTGCCGACGCTTCATTGAGAACTTCCCGCCCATTGCCTCGCCGTTGACCCGCCTTACCAGAGAAGACATCGCATTCGTACGGAATGAAGAACAGCAAAACTCATTCGAAGAGCTGCGGGAACACCTTCAGAAGCCACCAGTCGTCGCACACTTTGATGATGACGCCCCGACAAAAGTGCACACCGACGCTAGCAATGTCGGCTTAGGAGCTGGACTCGTGCAATGCCAGGATGGCGCCGAACGAGTAATTGCTTACGCGAGCAGAACTCTTTCACGTGCGGAAGAAAATTATTCCACCACGGAAAAAGAGTGCCTTGGGTAGTGTGGGCGGTTATGAAATTCCGCCCGTATCTGTATGGTCGTGCTTTTAATGTTGTCAGCGATCATCACTCCCTCCGCTGGCTACCCTTTAGGACGGTTGGCGCGCTGAAGCCTGAAGCTTCACGAATTTGACATGATGGTCGTCTACAGATCGGGGAAGCGACATTCAGACGCTGATTGCCTTTCTCGTGCGCCATACGAACCTGCGATGGCAAAAGATGACGATACATCCTTTGTCAGAGTTGTAAACACGGCTACTGTCGCACAGCTGCAACGAGACGACCCGTAACTTGAACCCACTATTCTTTTTTGGAGGGTCGCACTTCAGCTGTACCTAGATTGTTTGCGAAAGGGCTTTCGTCATTTTGCTTGCGTAATGACGTCCTGTATAAGATGAACTTCACGTTACACAGAAACGACTACTTACTCGTCGTCCCAACATTTCTAAAGAATGAAGTATTACAGGCGTGCCACGATGAACCAACATCAGGCCACTTGGGCTACACGCGTACGCTGTGCAGAGTGATGCAGAAATACTACTGGCCAAGACTGACGGTGACCATTCAACATTATGTTTGGACGTGCCTTGATTGCCAGCGCAGAAAAGTCCCACCCGTCAAACCAGCAGGTTTCCTCCATCCTTTTGACGTGCCTGTTACTCCATTCGCTCAAGTCGGAATGGATCTTTTGGGCCTATTTACCACCTCATCGGCAGGTCGCAGATGGATTATAGTAACCACCGACTACCTCACTCTTTACGCCGAAACCAAGGCTCTGGAGAGGGGCACGGCAAGTGAAGAAGCCCGATTTTTCGCGGAGAATGCGCACGTGCTGAGGCATGGCGCTCCGTCAGTGGTAATAACTGACAGGGGAACTGAATTTGCAGCCGAAATATTACAGACAGTTTTATGACTTAGTGGCACGTCCCACCGCCGAACAATGGCGTACCATCCACAAGCGAAGGATCTTGCGGAGCGTCTCAACAAGACACTTGCGGATATGGTCTGCATGAACGTCGATGTGGAGCATAAAAACTGGGACGAGATCTTGCCGTATGTCACGCTCGCCGATAACACGGCTCATCAAGAAACAACAAAAACAACGCCATTCCGTCTTCTTCATGGTCGTGAAGTCACCACTATGCTGGATGTTATGCTGCGGCACGAGTGCGAAGACGTTGAAACGGATGGTGATTATATCACCCAGCTTGCCGAAGAAGCCCGACAACTTGGACGCCTACGTATTATTTGCCAGCAGAACTACGATTCAAGACGGTACAATCTTCGTCACCGACTAGTCTCATACGAGCCAGGAGAGAAAGTTTGGATATGGACTCCTATTCGGCGCCGTGGTCTCTCAGAAAAACTTCTAAGACGGTACTTCGGGCACTATAAAGCTCTACGACGTCTCAGTGACGTTATTTATGGGGTTGTTCCTGATACTGCGCACTCCTTAAGGCGTCGAAGGTGTGCTGCAAAGGTTGTGCACGTGGTTCGGATGAAGCCTTATTTCTCCGAATGAACTCATGTGTTTCCAACGAGTCCAAACCACTTTGATTATAAAGCATCGGGACAATGATTTCTTAAATGGGAGGCTAATGTCATGGCTAAAGGCCAGGCAAGAAGACAGAGGACGACAAAGTGATGAGCGTGGACAGCGATCACGGTTCCTCCGAGGAATACAACGTCGAAGCGGCTGCTCTTTTGTTCTGTTAATACAAACCTTGGTTTTCCTGGTCACACCGTTGTCCTGTATCCTGTTATTTTTACGTCGCGACAGTACTTTGAAGCCCTTATCGCTACATATAAGGCGCGCTCACACGTTCTGCCTCGGACTGGCGTTTTGAGTGAATTATTCTTCGCTCAGTTCATTGTACAGCAGGGATACTTCTTCTTTAAAGCCGAAAGATGGAAGCGTTCACTGAATACCACCGCAAACTAACGCACTTTAGCCCTTAGTTATGCGTAGTTTTACCACCGTATCGCTTGAATGCATTCTGTGATAATCGTGCCGTAGAAGAAACACACGAAAACGTAAGGAACGCGCCACGTGCGTTTGTATAGTCGGTCACACCACGCACTTCCTGATAAGCGAACGAGGGAAGGCACGCTCTTATCACATCCAAGATACCGTACGTCCACTTTCCCATTGTCGCGAAAGTGACCATAGAAAAGTAGATGTATGGTAATCTGTAACCCACTGCTAGCAGACCATCGTCTACAAGTGAAGATTGGGCGAGCTGGTTTGTCGTATACTTGAACCACTTGAACTGTAACGGCAAAGAAGAAACGGTCGAGCCGGCCAACACAAAAGGGCAGAGTGCTTGAGTGCAAAGCGCTCCATCCTTTTGTGTTGGCTGGCTCGGCTGTTTCTTCGTTCCCGCTATGCGCTGGACTAGTTCAAGTAGTAGTAGTAGTAGTAGTAGTAGTAGTAGTAGTAGTAGTAGTAGTAGTAGTAGTAGTAGTAGTAGTAGTAAATAAGCTATCATTTATGTAACGTTCTCTGGAACAACCATGCGGTCTTGCAGATGTATGCATAAACAAAACAATAAAAATAACCAACAAAATACAGACTATCTTATGAAAAATCAAATAAAAAGAGTGGAAATCTACAGACAAGAAGAGATCAGTGCAAAATTGGAATAATAAAAAGACAAGACCAGAGTCATGGAATGGGAGTGAAAAATAAAGGGGAATACGCACAACTATGTAGAAATTTTTCTGGTTAAAAACGGAAAAGAGAAGAATCTGCACATTGTGAAAAACTATGTTAAAACAGTACAAAGCTGAGATAAACACAATCAAAGTGAATTGTGAAAGATGCCAAGATCATAAAAGATAAACGAACACTGAATGCAACTATTAAGTTGACGTTGATTGGTGAAATAGCGGTCCAGAAACGTCGTAGTGTTACTTTCGTGCCAAGGAAGTGCTTAGCAGAGTGACTTGTTGGGCGACTTGGTTCATTCTTAACGAGCTTATGGCGGAAAAAAAAAAACACGAGAGAAGGACAAGCGCTTGGGGCTTATTTCGAAATAAGTGTTTATTTTGACATAAAATCCCGTTTCAGTAGTCGGCATTGGGTTAGCGCACTTCAAATTACCCGCCTCAAGGAGAACGTCGCACGTCACTGTGGCCGTGCACAACGTTGACCGGCTTTACTGCGTGGCTGCCGTAGCAACAGAACGAAAACAGCGGGAGCCACAGTAGCAACAACGGCCATTGAACCATTTCCTGCCATTAGCTCCGAATGATTGATTGATTGATTGAAAACTTTATTGAACTATTTACAATGTGCTCTCGCTTGTTAGCTTCAGCACCACGAAAAAAAAATCGGGTGACCTCAAACTGGTCAGCTTGTTACTGCAGGGCAGAGAATGGCGATCGTGCCCAAGGCAGCACACTACAGGTTTAGCCTGGCTCTGATGAGTGGGTCTTCAAGTATCAAGTTGGTAGTCCCTTCCATGTCTTGCTGTAGCTGAGGCAGGGTATGTGGGCTTTTTTCATGAAAGCAGCTCGGCTTGATTCGTGAACGGGACATTCCTAGAAGATATGCTCCGTCGTTGCTGGCTCGTGGCAGTAGTCACAGTTGGGGTCGGAGTACTTTGTCGGGTGTATCTTGCGAAGGACCGAGATAGTCATGAAACTTCGTGTTTGCAATCTTCTGAGTGTGACCTCGTAGAGGCGGGTGAATATTGGGGATGGTGCATCATGTTTTGTAGCTTCTTCTAACTTGGACCTTAATTGCCACCGGCGTTGAACTTATTCGGTAGTTGCTTTCATGGGTCTCATCTTGCGTCATCGTTGCGTTCTGCTTCGAGCTCGCATCCCCGAGTCGTTCCTTGCTATGATGCTGCAAGGCTCGTTGATGAACTAGCTCGTGTCCAGGTATATTTGTGTGTCCAGGAGTCCAATGAACTCGTACCCGGACTGATCGTTCTTGAAGTTTGGTGGCCTAGTGCAGGATGTGCCTGGCGTACGCTGGTAGCTTTCTTCTAGTTTGGAGTGTTTGAAGCACTTGCTGCGAATCCGTGAAGATGTGAATAGTGTTCCACTGAACTATCAAAGGCATGATTCTGAATCTATGGTTTCTTCTTGATCTGCACTTGCAATAGGCCTGACGCGTTTGTTACCTTTAACCTGCGTTTTTGGTTTGAGTGTCTCAATAATGCGTTACATGTGCTGTAGCTGTGCAGCGAATTGCTCGAAGCGACACTCGTATTTCTCATGCTCGGGGGCGAGTTGCCGTTGACTCAAGGTTAGAGCACCCTGGCAGCGTTTTGTTCTTTCAATTAGATAATCACAGTTTTAAGTTGATCAGTAGTTTTCTGTTGGTCACTGATAATTTGCAGATACTTATTCTGGGTGTTTCGCAGTTCCGCTAGTTCTTGCAGAACGCTTGGATGCGTCTGTAGTGCAGGCGAGGCATTAGGTGGAGACTGCGTGTTATGCACCTTAGCTGCATATTTGGTGGGGGACGCTAGCTGCGTCGGAGGTTGTGTTGCTGACTGCGGGCGCGTCTGCAGTGTGAGTGTTAGTTGATGCGTTGCAAGAGACGGAAAGTTCTGTTATTCTGACTGTTGCGTCTTCTGGGTCTTTTTGCCTGATGCGCAGCGGTTTAGTGATGAATAGGGTGCCGCTGGCTTGTGTGGTTTAATTGTTCACTCGCTTACGAAGAGCAGCAGTAGCTGCTGCTACCTTTAGACAGTCGGGTGAGCGTGAGTCATGGGATCCATTGCAGTGTATGCATTTCGGAGTACAGATAAAATCCTCCGCATGTTTTGTATGGCACTCTGTGCAAACTCCTGGGTACATTTTAGGGGCTGTGCAAACGTCAGCTCTGTGTCCTACGCCTAATCAGTTCAAGCATGACGTTATCTTGGGTCTGTATTTGTGCACAGGGAAACGTACTGATTCGAAAGACACGTATTCTGGCAGGTTTGAACCACTGAACGTGATTAGTGCTGTGTTAGACGGCCCGAGAGGCTGTGCTGACACCACTTCATGAGTTGAACTTGTCAGGCCTTGCATTAACTGCTCTTCAGTTAATCTCTTGATTCTGTGAATGACGCTCCTTATGCGCCCTTCACGGAGTGCAACGTATGTATTAAACTGCATGATTTGATCCTCAATGATCACGTGCTCCAGATTCAGCAGATGTGCAGCTTGCTCTGTGTAGCAATCACTACTGCTAGGTTAGACTTGGTGAGGAGTCTGCAGTGAATGTCCGACCTTTTTATTTGAGGAAGACTTAGACAAAGTCTATACGCAAATTGGTACGGCGGAATCTGGGTAATGTTAAATGCTTTAGGCCTCAACATTATGGTCTCAAATAGG